>NC_142566.1:9365000-9990000 GCF_041283825.1 Pyrus communis
CTTGGCCGGATGAAGGCATTTAAGCCTAGAAATGCATGCGGCCTGAAAAGGGGGTTGAGTTCAAAGTCCTAATAGGAGTAGGATTGGTTGAGATAATGTTGGATCAGAATAAGAAGTCCTAGTCCGAGTATGGTTTTAACTCGATCGTAAGGTGGATTTGTTGCTATAAATAGAGAGTGGAATGCACCATTAAGGCCCTCCAATTCAACATACAACTACCCTGCGCAAACCTCTCAAAAATCTTGAGATTTTTTTTATTTTCTTTTTTCCGCTAACACATCTTTAGTTTGGATAAACAACATTGTGAAGGCAACCAGCGAACATCTTCAGTTTGGATAAACAACACTATTGCCGTAGAATCAGCCAACCAAGGAACATCTTCACTTTAGATAAACAGCACTGCGTCGAGGCCAACTAGTTACATATCCAAGTCTCGGTCAAGAAGGGTTTTTGAATCCTTATTGGCAGAGGTCATCTCATTAGCCTTCTCGGCTAAGTGAGGTGTTACAAGTTACTACATTCGGCACATTGAACTCCGAGTGGTTTTATGATTGGATACTCACAAGTGAGTTTCAGAGTTTGGCATTCTGACGGCCGAACCACATTTACCATTAAGACATAGATCACTTTTGAGTACTATGTCCGTATAATTTGGAGCCAGTTCGACTTGCTTATACTCTTACGAATATAATCACCGTGATCAAACTCGGCGCCGACGATTTGTGAACTTCGCAGAACTAGTAGCCTTATCTTCAGGCTCGAGAACCCGAAGGCCAAGATGTGTTCCTTCTCGGTCGCAGTTGCAGGATCAAGAAGTCAATAGAGCGTTCAACACAACATCAACAAATTTTACTCTTCGGTCGAGCTCGATCGACGAGGTAGCACGCCCTGCATCAACCGAAGGACGTAGTTAGCTCGTTAGTTACTCGGCCTGCGTGCCACGTAGGCCAATGGGACACAATGTTAAACCTTCGAAGTTCATGACCATTGAGACATGATCAGTAAAAAAGAAAACAGTTATGGGAAAGTCAATGACTGACTTGCCAGTTTAGGGCCCTGGACAAGATTTGTCACAGACACAAAATCCCCTCATTACTATGACACCTAAGGTTGCAAGTGCGACGCATAGAGAAAAGGAAATTTGTCTCGGCGGCCAACCTTGCAACATAGAATTTCCCAAGAAAACCGTAGGCATTTTATCGAAGGGATCGTGGAAGACTGTGACGAAGATGGTGGGGAAGGTTTTGATCCCCTAACTTGGTCGTTTCTTCGAAGACAACTTGATGAACAATCTTGGCAAGTCGAACAATTGATCAACTAAAAAATGAACAATTTGCTCGAAGTAATATGAAGTAATGGTGATACACACACTAGATTGCTTGAACTATTGGTTAGTAAAGCCTTCGAAGATGGACACGTCGTTCAGCCTCGACAACTTCCATTTAAGAGTAATCCACTACAAGCTGAGACCGGATCGGCTAGGCTCTAACCGATTGACTTGGAAAAAAAAAAACAGGATCAAGCAGTAGATCAGAGAATTCGACCAAAGAATAGAAACAACATCCGTCAATATGATCGAGGTCCAAAGGATGATCGATTCGTCCCTAAAAAAAGGGCTGAAGTTCCCAAAATTCATCCATCCATACCCGGCTTATGTGAAGAGGTTTGAATATCCTAAAGGCTTTAAGATCCCAGATTTCAACCTTTTCGCTAGAGAATCATCCTTGTCTTCGTTAGAACATGTTGCTTGGTTCACTGCACAATGCGGAGATGTTATTAACGACTTCCATAAACTACGATTATTCAACTTCTCGCTAACAGGTTCAACATTTTCTTGGTAAATCAACCTCCCGGCTAATTCCATCCAGAGTTGGGAGGATGATGCGTGATTTATACGCACACAAATTAAACCCTCTTTTTGACAATTGTAGTATAAGTATAAGTAGGGATCGTTCTGGACCGGGGATTAGGAGGGATTGTTAATCACTTGGAATTGACTCAAAAATGTAAAATAAAGTTTAAAACACTAAACTAGACTCAAAGAATGCAAAATTAAAGTTTAAAACACTAAGACAAACCAAAAACGCAAAATGCTTTAAAAACACAAACTAAATTGAATTCTAACTAAAATGAACATTAAAGCAAAAGGGGGATTGAGGTTTTTACGAAGATTGAAATAACGAAACAAGTTAATAAACTAGACAGAATGTAAATATGAAATTTATGGATGAATGCTAGCTAAGGGGTTCATCTCCATACATGTTACACTTGCATACAAGATTGATTCTCAGTTGGTCTTTTGATAAATTATGAAACTCAACACTCCGGGTTAATTAGGTCCGCTTAAATTAACCGTCAAGTTTTCCTTAAGTTAATGAATTGGATGGGTTAGCGCAACGCAATTCACAACATTCTCCAAAAGTCCTTTACGTGAACAGCACAATAAAGATACAATCAAAGATCATTAAGCATCATGAAAACTATAAGTGTTGACAAGGCATTCGTTACTATGGAATACGCATGAAACTCGTGCCAAGAATTCATTTAACGCGATTGTTTATAAGCAACCTCCACTACTTGTGAATATAAGTTCATAACGATTAGGTGAAACTCACTTATATTCTAGCGTCATATTCATGCATGAAAATTAAGCGCGCATTCTTAATAAACATACATAAATAAGTTATCAATCAAACGGTTAAACAAATTGAATCAACAACTTATGAAATTCCAACGAAAGTTAATCAATTCATATTGCAAGTAATAAACATAATTTCGAATCACCCCCTAGCTAAAGGGGGTTTAGTTCCTCATATCTTTGAAATCAAAGAAACACCTAAACATTCCAACAACTCAAAGTTGAATTGTATGAACGTTTAGGCACTCTTCTCTTCCATTCCTCATACGTACAAAACAAAGAGAATTAAATTTAAACTTTGAAATCAAAGAAACACCTAAACATTCCAACAACTCAAACTTGAATTGTATGAACGTTTAGGCCCTCTTATCTTCCTCGTTGTTGTAGCACAAGGTCTAAGGTGAGGTTTGGGGGATTATGGAAATGGATGAGGAGTGGTGGAAATGGAAAGATGGTTAGGGAAGGGAGAATGTGTTTGTAATGTGTTGTGTATGAAATGAGATGTTCATGAATGAATGAATGCAAGGGTATTTATAGGAGTAGTGGAGGGAACATATGGCTATGTCATTTGTAGGTGAAGTAGGTGGATGTTGTAGGTGAAGTAGGTGGATGTTGTAGGTGAAGTGGATGTTGTAGGTGAAGTAGGTGGATGTTGTAGGTGAAGTAGGTGGATGATATGTTAAGTGATAAGTGATAAGTGATATGATATGTGGTTATGATATGATAAGTGGTTAAGTGGTGATGATAAGTGATAAGTGATTAAGTGATATGATATGTGGTGATGATAAGTGGTAAGTGCATGTGGGTTAACTAATGAAGGAAATGCATGTGCAATGACAATGTGTTAGAATGGATGTGTGTTATGCATGGCATGATTGGGATTAGGAAAGGTTTAAATGTCCTAAAACTAAAGAGAACAAGGTTCCAACACTTTGGCTCCAATTAGGTCTTCAATTTCGTCCAACACTTTGGCTTCAAGCATAAGCTATCCGTCCTTAGCCCAAAAGTGCTCCAAAAGTCTCCAAAATGCATCTTTTTGCTCCTTTAGCCCTTTGGACCTACAAACACACGAAAATAGCTTAAAGTACTAAAATAACTAAAGAAACACAACGTAAATGCACGAGAATAAGCAAAGTAAGTCGCCTAAATAAGCTCCTATCAAATACCCCCACACTTATCTTTTGCTAGTCCTCGAGCAAAACAGAAAGAAAAACAAAACAAAACCAAACTAAACAAGTAAAACATAATCTTAAACCTTCCAACGTTGCCTCAGGGATTTCCAATGCACATGACAAGTTAAAAATCATTATTCCCACAGATTTTGGTTATCTTTACACTTAAGTACATACTTAATCATAGTCACCACATACTAATTCACAATTAAGCATTTAAAACTATATTTTGAATGTAGTAACATGCCTTAGAGAATTTGCTCAAATCCTTACAAGATATGCACTCATTTTTCACACAGATTTTCTGACTACACACCCTACACTAGCTATATGTGAGAAGATTGATGTAAAAATGAATTCTAACACTCACATATGTTATATTAAAGAAAGCATTTTCTGGATTTACGACAATGACATGAATATGATCTCATGAATGGAATGCTACTACTTAGACGCGAGAACCAGTGACACCATAAGCTCATACCAAGTTCAAACTCCACAAATTGAAATACACAACACTCAAGATAGAAGTCAAAGGGGTGTAACGGGGCTAGGGTATTGGCTAACAGTGAAAGGTGAAGGATAAACAAACATTCTTAAAGCAATAGTGAGCAAAGTATTTGAATTAGGCACTTAGAATTCCCTTTAGAACGCAAAAATCAACTTTGAACACCCAAGGGTAAGTCACACAAAACTTAGGGCCATATTCAACTTTTTGGACCCTTTCTTCAACCATCAACGCTCGTGAGTTCATTCTTACTTATTTTCACTCTTTTTTTTTTTTTTTTTTTTTTTTTTTTTTTTTTTTTTTTTGAATCCCGGAACATACATATAAACGTAAGAACAAACTTTTACTCCCCCACACTCATTTTCTTGCATAATGTAACTCAAAAGGAATTCATTTAAGTCATGCTTACTATACTTTAAGAACAAGGGTATAGGAAAGTCCTACTCTAGGCTAGGTAAGGGGTGATGTGGTTAGCAAAGAAAATAGGATAAACGAGGCTCAACGGGGTTAAAACTAATATATACGAAATATGGGAAGTAAGGCTATTTGGCTATGGTGGCAACTACACAACTTCATCTTGATATATGTTATGCAATTCAATGTCATGCTTTGAATGAAACGGATATAAGTTCTAGCATTTAGTTCTATCATGATACAATTGCATTCTAAGTAGCAACCAAGCAAGGAATAATGAGATCATTCAACAACTTTAGAAAACAAAGAATCACAGAAAATAACTCTCCAAAGAAGGTAATGGCTCGAGTCTCACAGGGTTGTAGCGTTTGTTTGAGTTCCTTCCTTCAAGCATGTTACAAAAACGAATTTTTCTTTTATGATTGCATGTGAAGTCATACATTATAACCATAACTAAGCATAAACCAAGAGTAAATCAAACTTTTCTCTATGTATATAACTCTTTTTAACAGTCATGCAATTACAAACCAAATCCTCATCATAACGTTGGAAGGTTCCCTAAGACACAAAAACAACTCAAAACACTCTTTTTAGGCTTTTCAAAAAAATGTTTTTCAAATTTTTATGTGATTTTCGGAGTTATAAAACAAAATACGCTAAAACAGTTTAAAAACACCTTAAAAACATTTAAAACAGCAAGGAACAACACTTGAAGTTATGGGTGATAAAATTCAACGAATTTGCATCAACATACTTAGTTACCCCCCCCACACTTAAATCAAACATTGTCCTCAATGTTTTAAGCATAGATTCACACAAAACATAAGTAAACACACAAACAACAACTAAACATACTAAACATGGCAGAATGTAATTAACAAAGAGAAGAGTTTAGGGACGCAAATCTGGTTATGGAGTGTAAATTCCCTCTTCTCTTTGTTGATTGCATTGAGGCTTGATCTTGATGATTCCACAGGCTTACTCTCGAACTGGTTTCCGCCCATCATTGATTTTCCTTTGTGCTACTTCTTGAACTGGGCAGCAGGATGGTTCTTTTGGTCTCCCCCGAAGGTCTGAGCTTACCCTTTTGGTCTGTTTCTTTGTTCAATCTTTCCAATTCGTATTGAAAAGGGTTGGAGGATAACTCAGCCTATGTTTGTCTCCACATGCTTCAATGTATCATTTTCACTTGCCTTACTCGCTCCCCTTTGCAGAAGTGGTCCCTTCTCCGGAAGTGTATCAACCGTTGAAGATGACTACTCGAGAGCAACGCTAGGTAAGCAATCAGGAATAGATTCCAGGCAGTTGGCTCCAGATCGGAAGATTGACTCCAAGTGCCGGCTGATTGCTTCTTTTACTTTGCCATGCGAGTAAGAACAAGGACAAAGAAAAAGACAGGGAAAGAGCATGATATGAGATACTTTTGCTTTTGACCTTGATGATATGAGATACCTTTGCTTTGAAGAAGCGGTGAATGAATCAGCACATGCTTCAATCCGCCGTTTCCTCCTGGGTCATATGTACTCCAGGCATCTGGTATCATCTTTGGGGAAGAAGAAAGAATTGAGTATTTTGAAAGGCTTTGCTGGGAGTGCGCCCTCAGAGGTGAGGGAGAGTTGGGCATTTTCTTCAGGTTTGCCCTGCCATAAAAGACGAAGGTCGACATATATAGAGATAATATCAAGTGGTGGTACTTTTTACCCTTGTCGACAAACGTTTTGATCCCGCAATTCCGGCTTTTTGAAATAGTGGCGCCTCTTCGATCTTTGAATACGCCTCTTCGATTTCTGAGGAGGCGCCCCTTCGATTTCTGAACGACGCCCCTTCTCTTTCTGAACGACACGTGGTAGTGCAGATGCGGCTCCTTTTGACAAAGCTGCACGCGTTTTCTGAAAAGCAGAGAAAGCGTCGCCGAACTTTGCGCTTGTCGGCTAAAGACGTGTAGTTGCGATGATGGCCTCCACGTGTTTTCAGCTTTGTCAGAAATCTTTTGACAAAGTTGAACGCGTTTTCTGAAATGCCGAGGGAGCGTCGCCTAACTTACGCCGGAAAATCCGGCTCTTTGAATCGGTGGACGCGTCGCCTTGGCATTTTATAGAGCTATCGATCACCGCCAACATACACACTCTGAAGATTTCCCATTCCTGAAACTCGACTCCGGCCCTTTGTGAAATTTTTAACTCCATCCACCCCTTCTCTTTGAACACTTTTGAAAAAAATGGCAAACTCATCGAACCTTAGCTTAGATTTGAGTCTCAGCAGCGATCCGGTTGCGCCCCGTCAAGGTAATGTATGGCGCCCTTCTTTTTTATCTTCTAACGGTCCTCTTTCAGGTGAAGACTCTGTGATGCAGGACGCCACAACAGCTACAATAGTAGCTAAAAACCTCCTCACTCCAAAAGATAGTAGGCTGCTGTCAGGACGGTCCGATGAGTTGGCCGTTCAAGAGTCCCTCGCACTTAGTGTTCAGTGTGCGAGCTCTGTATCCAACATGGGCCTACGCCTGCTTGCCCGCTCCCGTCAGGTGGAATCGTTGATGGCAGAGGTGGAAAGACTTAAGCAAGAGATCCAGCAGCTTAAGTACGAGAATAGAAGTTTGCATGTGCTTGCAAATAACTATTCGTCGGGGATGAAGAGGAAGCTTGATGAGCTGCAAGAATCTGAGGGTCGAATTCACAGTGACCGTCAAAGGCTTGCGTCTTATCTCCAGAGGCACCTTTTTCCTGGGTCATCCAGCGCTTGGCCAAGTATTGAGGCCTGGAATGCTCTAGCTCCGATGCCTTCCGCTTCGATGCCTCCCGCTTCTATGCCTCCCGCTTCTGCGCCTTCCGCTTCTGCGCCTCGTAGTGGGACTTCACGCAAACAACCTTTGTGAAGCTCCACCTTTCTCCATGTTTAGTATCTTTCTTTTTTTCTTTTTCTTTTTTTTTTTCTTTTTTTTTTATTTTTTTATTTTTTTTATTTTTATTTTTTTTATTAACATAAATAAAATCAAACGGCATGGAATTGGTCCTTGAATGGAAGGTGATACTTGAAGTGAACCGGCATTGGTTTGAATTCTAGTGTAGGTGCCTGATTCAAAAAAAATAGCAAGTTAGTATAAAATCTAATGGAATTTGGAAAAAAATACTTACTTGTTTTGTCCGACAAGAACTCAATGACAAATACCACTCCTTTGAAAGTTTCAGGGATATTGGACTTGGCCAGATTGCAAGTGATGGTTATTACTTGTCCAATGTCATCAAATTTAACTTCTTTGGGTTTTGTGGTTTCAAGAACGTCCTCTTTGATGGATTCATGACATTCCCTACTTGTCACCTTTGGAAGGGCTTCCAAGATGTCTTTTTCACCTTCTTCTTCCTTGGAAGTCATGAATCTGCAAGGAATAGGGTTAAAAATAATGAAATTTGGAACAACCATACCTGTATTAGATGGCATAGGAGCAATAGGAGCCTCCGGTAAAGGTGTTTCCACCCTTTCCGTGGGTTGGGTGTATTCCTCTTCCTTGTGATTTGATTTTGATGGTTGAGGGTCCGTTCCAACCTCCTTGTCACTTCTCAACATGATTTCCTTGGCAGTTTCAAATTCTCCCTTCTGATTTGCAATGGTTGAACTAGGGAGTTCGCCTTGGTCGCAAAATTGTCCTTCGAACTCCGCTATCTGCCCAATTTGCTTTTCCAAAGTAGTAAGTAATTGAAAAATCGTATCATTATCATTTGAATTACCTACATTACTTTGGGCAGGTTGTGGTGGCTGCATAGGCGTTGAATAGAACTCCTCATACGGCTGCCAATATCCTTCTTGTTGAGCCTCATTGTCTTGATTTTGTAAGCCCTGCACCAAACAAATTAATTCATCAAGCTTTTGGTTATAATTTATTGACGAACTTAAATTTGGTTGGGCATATTGAATATGAGGTTGTGGTGGCTGCCAATATCCTCTTTGTTGAGCATTTTGAGGTTCCCACCACATAGAGTTTGAATGATCACTCCAATCCGAATTGTAAGTATTGGAAAACACGTTATTCCTTGATTGAAGATTAAATATATCAACTCTTTGCATTTGGGACCTTTCCATGAGTTGTGACAAAAGAGAAGCATTATTAAGTGCCATCTTGTTCTTAACAAACAAAACACAAATAAAAAAAAAAAAACTAAATCTAAAAGACAATACAGAAACAAACAATCCAAGGGATTAGCAAATTTTCTAATCCCCGGCAACGGCGCCAAAATTTGATGCGTGATTTATACGCACACAAATTAAACCCTCTTTTTGACAATTGTAGTATAAGTATAAGTAGGGATCGTTCTGGACCGGGGATTAGGAGGGATTGTTAATCACTTGGAATTGACTCAAAAATGTAAAATAAAGTTTAAAACACTAAACTAGACTCAAAGAATGCAAAATTAAAGTTTAAAACACTAAGACAAACCAAAAACGCAAAATGCTTTAAAAACACAAACTAAATTGAATTCTAACTAAAATGAACATTAAAGCAAAAGGGGGATTGAGGTTTTTACGAAGATTGAAATAACGAAACAAGTTAATAAACTAGACAGAATGTAAATATGAAATTTATGGATGAATGCTAGCTAAGGGGTTCATCTCCATACATGTTACACTTGCATACAAGATTGATTCTCAGTTGGTCTTTTGATAAATTATGAAACTCAACACTCCGGGTTAATTAGGTCCGCTTAAATTAACCGTCAAGTTTTCCTTAAGTTAATGAATTGGATGGGTTAGCGCAACGCAATTCACAACATTCTCCAAAAGTCCTTTACGTGAACAGCACAATAAAGATACAATCAAAGATCATTAAGCATCATGAAAACTATAAGTGTTGACAAGGCATTCGTTACTATGGAATACGCATGAAACTCGTGCCAAGAATTCATTTAACGCGATTGTTTATAAGCAACCTCCACTACTTGTGAATATAAGTTCATAACGATTAGGTGAAACTCACTTATATTCTAGCGTCATATTCATGCATGAAAATTAAGCGCGCATTCTTAATAAACATACATAAATAAGTTATCAATCAAACGGTTAAACAAATTGAATCAACAACTTATGAAATTCCAACGAAAGTTAATCAATTCATATTGCAAGTAATAAACATAATTTCGAATCACCCCCTAGCTAAAGGGGGTTTAGTTCCTCATATCTTTGAAATCAAAGAAACACCTAAACATTCCAACAACTCAAAGTTGAATTGTATGAACGTTTAGGCACTCTTCTCTTCCATTCCTCATACGTACAAAACAAAGAGAATTAAATTTAAACTTTGAAATCAAAGAAACACCTAAACATTCCAACAACTCAAACTTGAATTGTATGAACGTTTAGGCCCTCTTATCTTCCTCGTTGTTGTAGCACAAGGTCTAAGGTGAGGTTTGGGGGATTATGGAAATGGATGACAATTGTAGTAGAATGGATAAGTGAGGGATCGTTCTGGACCGGGGATTAGGAGGGATTGTTAATCACTTGGATTTGACTAAAAAACGTAAAATAAAGTTTAAAACACTATACTAGACTCAAAGAATGCAAAACTAAACTTTAAATCACTAAGACAAACCAAAGACTCAAAATGCTTTAAAACATAAACTAAATTGAACAATAAGGAAAAAGGGGGGAAGAGTTTTGATTTGACGAAAATTGAAATAACAAAACAAGTTAATAAACTAAGCAGAATGTAAATGTGAATATGGATGATGGAATAAATGGAATGAAGGCTAGCTAAGGGGTTCTTCTCCACACATGTTATACTTGCATACAAGATTGATTCTCAGTTAGTCTTTCGATAAATTATGAAACTCAATGCTCCAAGTTAATTAGGTCCGCTTAAATTAACTTTCAGATTTCCCTAAATTCATTGGATTGAATGGAATACGCATTACAACCAAATTATTCTTAATCAAAGTCCCTAACTATGGAATACGCATGATAGAGACATTCAACAAAGATCATTAAGTTCAATGAAAATTAGAAGTGTTGACGAGGCATTCGTTACTATGGAATACGCATGAAACTTATGCCAAGAATTCGTTTAACGCGATTGTTTATAAGCAACCTCCACTACTTGTGAATATAAGTTCATAACGATTAGGTGAAACTCACTTATATTCTAGCGTCATATTCATGCATGAAAATTAAGCTTGCAATCTCAATGAACATACATAAATAAGTTATCAATCAAACAGTTAAACGAATTGAATCCACAACTTATGAAATTCCAACCAAAAGTAATCAATTCATATTGCAAATATAAACATAGTTTCGAATCACCCCCTAGCTAAAGGGGGTTTAGTTCCTCATATCTTTGAAATCAAAGAAACACCTAAACATTCCAACAACTCAAAGTTGAATTGTATGAACGTTTAGGCACTCTTCTCTTCCATTCCTCATACGTACAAAACAAAGAGAATTAAATTTAAACTTTGAAATCAAAGAAACACCTAAACATTCCAACAACTCAAACTTGAATTGTATGAACGTTTAGGCCCTCTTATCTTCCTCGTTGTTGTAGCACAAGGTCTAAGGTGAGGTTTGGGGGATTATGGAAATGGATGAGGAGTGGTGGAAATGGAAAGATGGTTAGGGAAGGGAGAATGTGTTTGTAATGTGTTGTGTATGAAATGGAATGAGATGTTCATGAATGAATGAATGCAAGGGTATTTATAGGAGTAGTGGAGGGAACATATGGCTATGTCATTTGTAGGTGAAGTAGGTGGATGTTGTAGGTGAAGTAGGTGGATGTTGTAGGTGAAGTGGATGTTGTAGGTGAAGTAGGTGGATGTTGTAGGTGAAGTAGGTGGATGATATGTTAAGTGATAAGTGATAAGTGATATGATATGTGGTTATGATATGATAAGTGGTTAAGTGGTGATGATAAGTGATAAGTGATTAAGTGATATGATATGTGGTGATGATAAGTGGTAAGTGCATGTGGGTTAACTAATGAAGGAAATGCATGTGTAATGACAATGTGTTAGAATGGATGTGTGTTATGCATGGCATGATTGGGATTAGGAAAGGTTTAAATGTCCTAAAACTAAAGAGAACAAGGTTCCAACACTTTGGCTCCAATTAGGTCTTCAATTTCGTCCAACACTTTGGCTTCAAGCATAAGCTATCCGTCCTTAGCCCAAAAGTGCTCCAAAAGTCTCCAAAATGCATCTTTTTGCTCCTTTAGCCCTTTGGACCTACAAACACACGAAAATAGCTTAAAGTACTAAAATAACTAAAGAAACACAACGTAAATGCACGAGAATAAGCAAAGTAAGTCGCCTAAATAAGCTCCTATCAGAGGAACTGGTCGAAAGGTTCCATGAACAATTCTATCGGCCGAGGATGGAAATGTCAGTTTCATCACGACTAGGATGGCTCAAGCATTAGACAAGTCACCCATGGAATATTTAACAAGGTTCAAGTCGGCCAGAAATTGGTGCCGAGTACCTCTCCCTGAAGTTGAATTTGTCAGAATCGCTCTAAATGGCCTAGATGTGAAATATAAAAAGAAATTCTTGGGGGCAAACTTCCGAGATATGTACGAACTGGCCTAACACGTTGAGCAGTATAATTATTTTCTCTGAGAATAAAAGATCTCAAAGTCCTCGTCCCGGGGAACGATATACAAGAGTCCCACGGTTAGTTATGCATCGACCGAAGGCGAAGAATCCCAATACGCCAATGTGGACGTGGCCGAGATAGTAATAGATAAACCATACATTTGCAAGGCATTAGCTCAAATTAATTCCAAGGATGCCAAAACCCGCTTGGCCTCTGAAGAGATGATTAAAACATCGAAAGTCTACACTTTCGACATCACCAAGGCCGATGCAATTTTCGACCAGTTGTTATTGGCAAAGACATTAAACTTCGGCTAGGACATAACATTCCTAAGGCCGAAGAGTTGAAAGGCAAAATGTATTGCAAGTACCATAACTCGAACAAGCATACCACCAACAATTGTGTCGTGTTCCGTGAAGCCATTCAAAGCTAGATTGATAAAGGCAAGCCAAAATTTCTTGAAAAACAGATGGTTGCCGACGTTAATCCTTTTCCCCGACGACAATTGGCATGGTGAATGCTCATCTGCTTAAGAACAAAGGGAAAAGAAAGGCCGAGTTCATCTCAGTACAACATGTCCTAAAGCAGAACTCTCAGCTGCGACTCAAGATTGATTTATTTTCAAATGAATCCCCCACGAAGTTTTCCAGACCTGCCATAATCAAAACTATCGCCCATGAAGTTTTCCAGACCTGCCATAATCAAAACTATGTCAAACTCCAGTGCAGAAAAAGCTGATGGACTGATGGTTATGTATGGCCGTTGTAAAACATGCATCGTCCTAACCGAACCTAAAGAGAAAAAACCTCAAGCTCCAACTTCATGGCAACCGCCCACAGCCGCAATGACACCTCCAAAGGAAGTCGGTGCCGGCCAAAGCCAAAAGGTGTTCAAAAGGCTCAACCTCAGATATGAACAAATGGTCCAACCTCAACCAGACGGCGTCTTGACTTTGACTCGCCATTTTATAATGAGGATTATTACTCGTGTAATTCCAGCAGTTCAAGTTCCTCGGTAAGTCAAAAAGCTTTTAAGCCACTTAAGCCACACAACCAACCTTGGTATAGTTACAATTCCCCTATTGGCATGTATAGAGCGTTATCCAAATCTCAAAAATGTCGTCGCCAGTGGATAGACTGCATGGCTCGACGACAGGCAGCATAGGCTACTTCGACTACCAGGTGGCAGCCAAAAGAGGTTACAGGAAGCGGTGATAACCAACAAACCCCGACCATCATGGCCGAATTACTTCAAGAGAAAAAGGCAGTTGATCTCGAATTTGAAACTACCATTGAAGAGTCCGAGAAACGCATCAACCTTTTTCTTCGGCCTGGGGAGATGAAAGGTCGTCTCAAGCATTTCAGTAGAGAAGCCGAGAGCAAGCTTCCTCAATTACCCCCGCAAAAGCCATTAATAAAAGTCCAGCAGAATCTACACCTTTCATTCCTTGGTGAATCCCTGGAGTACATGTAAGAATTTCACAAGAAACATTCCACCAATGACTTGCACGGCCTGCCCAAGGCATGTCAAGAAGCCTTCGATCTGGCACTAACTTGTCTTGATGCTAAACAGATTATACAGAAAACCACTGATCCAGCAATAAACGCTAGGTTCTAGCATATATGTGAGGCTCAAGTCCTCGGCTTCGAGGTTGACCCATACACAGACATAGACACCGTCGAGCTTCCTTTTTCCCTTGAAGACCTTCAACATTTGCAATATCATTTCGAAGTTTTCTCAGCCATATCTTTCTTCGGCCTTATAACCGATGAGAAGGATCGTGTGGCGCGTTTAGATGCATACCTAGACACAAGGAACACCCGAATCGCCTATGAAGACCTCAGCATCGAGCATGCTCGAAGACGACAGCCAAAATGAAACACGTCCAAGTGTCATACCACAAGAGCAAGCACCTGATGAGGAAAAAAATGACCACAATGCTCAAAATCATGATACTGCCTTTGATCACCAAGAGGAAGACGACTAGGACCCGATAGGTCTTTCAGTCCTCGAAAACATGGAAATCAGCATGGTCCATGTTTTACCCGTCAAATTTCGACTAACCACACACCAGCCAAATTTCTTGGATGAGGACATAGTTGCTGAGGAAGCAACACAAGTTGATTTCATCGCCACCCAAGAAGATGGGCAAGCGAGTAAGAACGACAAACTTAAAGCAGCCCTGGCCAAAATATTCCCCCGGCTCTTCTTCTGGTAATGTCTAACATCTAAAGCTGTTGTACGTTACAGCTCATATTGAAGGATACCCAATTTCTAAGGTGTTTGTCGATTGTAAGGCCACAGTCAACATCATGTCTCTATCCGTCATAAAGGCATTATGCCGCTTCAATGATGAAATCATACTGTCAGGATTACCGTGAGCAGCTTCGTCGGCGACAAGTCCCAAACCAAAGGGGTGCTCCCGTCAGAGGTAAGCATTGCAGGTCGCAACCATATGACCGTATTTTTTATAGTCGACTCAAAAACCAAATATAATGCATTGCTTGGCCGTGACTGGATCCATCAAACAAACTACATTCCTTCGTCATTATACCAAGTTCTCATCTTTTGGGACAGCAAATCGGTTGTGGTCCACCCAGCCGATAATTAGTCGTCCGAAACCAACATGATTCAGGCCTGCTATTATGACGATCATGTCTGCTACATTACCTTGCAATATTTTAATGAGGACGGATGGTTGACTCGGATCTTCGTCCAAAAAGCCAACAAGGTAAGCACCGAGACTACACATCAGGATTCGATGACACTCGGCTTGGCATACTTACCAACACTGATGACTGACGCCAAACGAGAAAGGAGTCGGGCTGCGGTTTCATCTACCCTGGAACGTCTGCTGGGTCATCGGTATGCTATTTCCAAGCATCCATATTCGAGCATAAACTTAATCGAATTTTTGGCCGAGAGAGATAACAGCCCAGTACTATCGTTAGATAAAGTTCAGGCCGCACCGATCGAAATCGAAGACAGTTGACCGTAAGTCAATGACCCATTAGAAGAAATAAATGTTGGATTGGCCGATGACCCTTGACCGTTATTTATTAGTGCGTTGATGCCTTACTCCATGAAGATCGAACTTTGTAAATTACTAAACGAGTTTAAAGATTGTTTTGCTTGGAGTTATCATGAGATGTCTGATAGGAGCATATTTATGCGACTTAGTTAGGTTATTTCCTTGCATTTATATTGTTAGTTCTTAGTTATTTTAGTATTTTAAGCTATTTTTGTGTGTTTGTAGGTCTAAACGGTTAAAGTGGCAAGAAAGTGCAATTTAGAGCATTTTGGAGCAGTTTTGGGCATGGAATGGTTAGCACATGCTTCGAGCAAGATGGATGGACGAAATTGAAGTTCAAGAAAGGCTAAGAATCTGCTAAAGAGATGGAAGAAATCAATTCAAGACTTAGAAGAAAAGGAATCAGCTACAAAGAAGAAAACATGAGTCAAACTTCCTTATTTTGACTTAGTCAATCCTAATCTTTTCCTACTTAATTTCTAGCTGTTAAGGGGGATTCCAAAATATATTGGGACACTTAAATATATGTTCTGGAAGCCTAAATCCCATTCCCAAACTCAATGCCGCATCTCCCTTCTCTTTCCCTTTCCTTGTCGTGCAAGGGAACACCTTTCCCTTTCCTATTTCCTATTTTCTGTCATTGCCGCACCCTTCTTCCCTTTTCCCTTAGAATTCTGACTTTAATTACCCTTTTTCCTTGAGGATTTGAGGTCTAATTCTTTCCTAAAACATTTAATTAAAGTTATGATCCTTTCCCTAAAATATTCACAATCTGCCGCACAAAATAAGAACACATAATCATTCACCTATTTAACCATCATCCATCACACATCCGCACCATACATCCACCCATTCTTCATCCAAAATCTGCACCACCTATTAACCATACACCACAACCCAATTTCACACCCATTCACCCTTGTGCCGCAGCAAAGAAGAATGAGAGAAGACCCCTTGAAACCGTGCTTGCCATTCAAGATTGTTGGATTGTTAGAGCGCTTCTAGGTGTAATTTATATTTTCTTTGTTTTGCTGTGAACATGAGAGGCTAAACTCGTTTTAGCTAGATGAGGCTTTGAAACCATGATTATATTTGCAATATGAATTGATTAACTCCAGTCGTGATTTCATAAATCGTGAATGCAATTTGCTTAACTGTTGGATTAAGACCTTATTCTTGTATGTTGATTAAGGGTGCACACTTAGTTTGCATGCATGAATTTGATGCTAGAATATAAGGGAGTTTCATATAATCGTTATGAACTTATATTCACAAGTAGTGAAGGTCGTTGGTCACGGTCATGTTAAGTTGAATTCCTGGCATAAGTATCATGATGTCATAGTTATGAATACCTTGTCAATGCTTATGATTTTCAAAAGGCTTATTGATATTTGATTGTATCTCTATTATGTTGTTCATCTAGGGAACTATTGAAGAATAATTTGGTTGCCGATGTGTATTCCATCCAATTCAATGACTTAAGGAAAATCTGAGGGTTAATTAGTGATGTCACGATTAATCTGGGGTGTTGAGATTCATGGTTTATTGGAAAAGCAACTGGAAATCAATTTGTATGCAAATGTGTCATGTGTGGAGAAGGCCTCTAGGTAGCTTATCACCCATAGTTTTTAGTTTTTCCTAATTTCGTCCAAAGTTGTTTTAGTCTTTAAATCTGTTTGTTTTACTCTAAATTCATCAAAACCAATCCCCCCCCCCCTTTAATATTTCGTGTTTTACTTAGTTAGAACATGTTTTAGTTTGTTTCCTTAAGTGTTTTGAGTCATAGTTAAGTTAGAATTCGTCCAAAATCATTATTAGTTTCAGTTTTGAGTCTATTTGATTGTTTTGTGTTGTTTTGAGTTTTTTTAGTTTGTTTTGAGTCATATAACTCTAGTTAAGTGTTTTTAAGCCTAATTTTATGTTTTAAAGTCAGTTTTAAGTAGATTAGCAATCCCTCATAATCACTGGCCTAGAACGATCCCTACTTGCATCTTTACTACAATTGTCAACAAGAAGGTTTAATTTGTGTGCTAGTTTATATCACATCAATCTTGGGCCTCGATTGGACCCTCGTCGAACATGAATTACGCATCAAAGCTGGTTGTAAGCCTTTTCGACAACCCCCTCGTCGATTCTCGACCGAAGTACAGCTCGGCATAAAAAACGAACTAGTTCGACTTTTAAAAGCTGGGTTTATTCGGACCACTCGATACGTCGAGTGGCTAGCCAATATCATCCCGGTGCTAAAAAAAAAATGGCGCCCTACTCAACTGTATCAATTTTCTTAATTTGAATCTGGCAATTCCCAAAGATGAATACCCGATGCAGATCTCAGACTTATTAATTAATGCTGCAGCCAATTATGAAATGTTGTTCTTCATGGACGGCCATGCTGGCTACAACCAGATTTTTATGGTCGAAGCTGATGTTCACAAAATCGTTTTTCGTTGCCCCGAGGCACTCGGCACGTACGAATGGGTCGTCATGCCATTCAGCCTCAAGAACGCCGGTGCCACATACAAACGAGCTATGAATACCATATTCCATGATTTGATCGGTACGGTCATAGAAGTATATATCAACAATGTGGTAGTGAAATCGAAGAGCCGCCAAATGCATCTGGATGATCTTCGGTAAGCATTCCTTCGTATGCGTTAGCACAATCTCAAAATGAACTCGACCAAGTGCACCTTCGGTGTATCAGCCGGTAACTTCTTAGGCTTTCTTGTGCACCATCGTGGCATCGAAGTAGACAAAAATAAAGCTCACGCGATCATTAGCACTCCACCTCCGACGACCAAAAAGCAACTCCAGTCATTACTTGGGAAGATAAATTTTCTCTGCCGTTTCATCGCTAATTCAGCTAGTAAAATGAAAGCGTTCTCTACGCTCTTGAAACTTAAGGATTCAGATAGGTTTGAGTGGCGAGAAGAACACCAGGCGACTTTCATGCAAATTAAGGTCTCCCTTACAATGCCATTGGTCCTTGTACCGCCTCAACGCAGTCAGCTTCTTAAGCTATACATTTCAACGACCGATGAGTCCATCGATTGCCTCCTCGCACAAGACAACAATGCCGGGTGTGAACAAGCTATCTTTTATCTCAGCCAGAATCTAAATTCGCCTGAGATCAATTATTCACCCGTCGAGAAACTTTGCTTGGCTTTGTTTTTCGCCGCATCCAAACTTCACCATTACATGCTTCCATCAGTTACGCAGGTCATCGCCCAGACAAATGTTATTCGTTACATGTTTACTCGGCCTACCGTAAAAGACCAAATTGGGAAATGGACAATGGCATTATCAAAGGACAAGCTCTGGTCGATTTTTTGGCCCAACACCCCTCTCTATATAGTTTCGAGGGCAACAAAGTTGACATCGAACTGGTCGAAACACGGGACAACTACTGGACGATGCACTTTGATGGTTCTAGCACCTCAGCCTCGGCTGGTGTCGGAAATGTCATTCAATCTCCCAACCACTACCATTGGTATTTTTCTCTTAAGTTAAATTTCAGTTGTACGAATAATCAGGCCGAGTATGAAGCTCTTATCATCGGCCTTCACATCCTTCATGATTTAAGAGCAGCCCGCGTCCTCGTCCTTAGTGATTCAGAACTTATGATTAACCAACTAAACAGCGTTTTTCATTGCATGAGTTGTACTTTGGTGCCCTATCATATGGTTGCCAACTATTTAGCGAAGTCATTTGAGGGAATTACATTTGAGGACATTTCACGTGTTCAAAACACCGATGCAGACAAACCCGCCCAAATAGCCTCCGGAGCACAACTCATGGTGAGGAGAGCTAAGCCGGGCAATACCTATAGGACGACAATCTTACCTGTCTTTGGTTAATCAGTAAGTTCTTCAACGTAATCATGTGATAAGAATGCGAGTAATGTCTTTACCATCGTTGTTAGAACGAAGAGATCCTGTAGAAGTATGTGCTATTGAGACGTTGCCAGACGATTGGAGAAGGTCAATTATACGATATCTCGATAACCACAGCAACAAACACGACCGAAAGACAAGAGTCCATGCCACAAATTACGTGTCATACCAGAATGAGTTATATCGAAAAGGTGAAGATGATTTATTATTATTGTGCCTTGGCCCATAGGAGGCTGCCCAAGCAATCACCGAAGCACATGAAGGAATTTATGGAGCTTATCAATCCGGACGAAGGATGCGTTGGTTGCTTCACCGACATGGCTACTTCTGGACGAGCATATTGAAGGATTGTATCAAGTACTCTCGGAGATGTATGCAGTGTCAAATCCACGAACCTACGCAGTAAGCCCTAGCCGAATCACTTCACTCAGTTACCAAACCTTGGCTATTAAGAGGATGGGCAACGGATGTGATTGGTAAAATTACACCATTTTCTGAAGCAGCAAAACATGCATGGATACTCGTGGCCATAGATTACTTGATTAAATGGGTCGAAGCAAAATCATATGTCGAGTTAACATCCAAGGAGGTTTGCGATTTGTGGAAAAATGCATTGTGACTAGATTCGATGTGCTAGAAACAATCAGAACTGATAATGGCACAATCTTTACAGCCAATAGGTTCAAGGAGTATGCGACGAGCATGAAAATTCGACTTGAACAATCGACTCCATATTACCCACAAGCAAATGGACAGGCTGAAGCGAGTAATAAAATTTTGATTGGCATTCTCGAAAAAATAACAAAAGAAAGGCCCAGCATGTGGCATTTGAAGTTAAACGAGGCTTTATGGGCATACCGAACTTCACCCCGATCAGCAACAAGGATGACTCCGTATGCGTTAACTTATGGACATGACGCAATGCTACCAATTAAGTTAAGTATAAATTCATTGCGAGTGATCGAGCAAAGTAGTTTGTCCAGTGCCGAATACAATTAGGCCATGAGACAAGAGTTAGAAAAATTGGAGGAAGTTCGGCTCGATGCTTATAACTTATTAACGGTACAGAAAAAGATTGTCGAGCGAGCTTATAATCAACGAGTCAAACAAAAAATGTTCGGCAAAGGAGAGTTGGTTTGGCAAACTGTGTTGCCTGTGGGAATTAAAGACCCCAAGTTCAGCAAATGGTTGCCGAATTGAGAAAGGCCGTTTGTCATCCATAAAGTCCTCAGCAAGGGGGGCATACCACCTCAAAGATCGAACCGGCTTAATTCACAAACTACCAATCAATGGGAAATTTTTAAAGAAATGCTATCCAGTCATATGGGAGATGCGGGAATAAAAGTTCATTAATAAGTTCGCAAGAAGGGTATACAAATACAGTTGGTCGATTTGTTTACGACTAAGTAGTCCTAGGGTGATGAAGGAATGAGAGATTCAAAGACGGCCTTCAACTTCAACTACCTCACCTCACCCATTGTGACCTCAACTTGCCAATTCCTTTTATCCATCTTTAGTTGCTCGACCCTCCTCACACTAGCTGTGTATTCGGTTAAGCAAGATTTGCCGCCCGACTCAAAATCCTTTGCAAGCTCGGAAGCAACTGCCGACTTTCAGTTTTAAAGTTCAACAATTTAACAATCAAGGTCGGCCAGTATTTCTTTCTTCGCCTTTAATATTTTGATCTTTGGACGAAGTGCTTCTTGAGTGACCATTGCAGCTTTCAAGTCGCCTTTGGCCCGAAGAGCTCTCACGAAAATATCGAAATATTCTCAGATTCGTTCCAGGGTAGAAGACGCACAAGTGATAACTTCGTTGCTCAATTGAACACCAGTTGCAAGATCGTCAAACATTCCCCTACAAAGTCGAGGCCCTTGATTTGGCCGTTGATACAGAGGGTCTACTTGTAGTCGACGAGGAGCCAGCCATTCCCGAAGTAGTCGAAATAAGAGCATCGAACTCGACCTCCCATAAAGGCTGCATAGGAAAAGATTTTATGCAAAAGGAAAATCTTGAAACAAAAACTGACACAGAGAATTTGTTTTAGACCTGCCGAGAGGAGACTTCGGCCATGTCCCCTGGTTCATTGCTTGAACCTAGACAGCTTAATGGCCGAGCCCATTGCTTTAGACTGCTTCTCAATTCACGTGGCCGATGAAGGTTAACTACGTTCCACGGCCATTGAGGTGGCTAGGAAATATAGATAACGCCCTTTGCAGCATAGAATTTTTGATGAAATGAGAAAGTAGGCACCTGACATTTAATATTGTCCTGGTTTAGAATTCTAAGATAGAAGATTGACCAAAGGAAAGGGATACAGGTACTTACGAAGGCCGAGGTGGTTTCTTGGGGGGAATACCAAGGTCTTGATCCTGCAAATGAATGGGTGTTTTCGCCGTTGCTTCAGGCTCAACATGAGGTCTTTTTCCACGATCAGCTACAAGAGAATTAACCTGATCAACCGCCTCGACCATAAGGGGAGGATTAGTGGAATGAGTTTTCGCTGGTTGAGGGCTACTCACCAAAGGAATCTCGCCGCCTTCGTCATCCTAAAATAAAAAGCTATTAATACTATTCAATTTAATGAGACGTAAGGAGTTACCAGCAACATAATCATACCTCTTCCAAGATGATCATTGGTTGTTTTTTATTTTTAGGGAGATTTTTCCCAACCGAATAGATCATTTCCTCCAAAACATGTGCATCGACCGGCCCCCAAGCTTTAGGCTCCTCGACTAGCAGAATAGCAACTGGTTTGGCCATAACCCCAATAACTGTTTGAATTTGGGGTGCTTAGCTAGTTGGAGTTGGCCGCTTCTCCGTCGAGGCCTGAATGACAAAGGCAGGAGAGGAGACACTGGAAGTGGTCACTCCCGTGGTTTGGCTGAAAATAACATGAATCTCCCGTTCTCCTTTCTTCGCCAATTTCTTAATGCGTTTTGTGGGGCGAGGGACTTCACATGCTATCTCGGTCTCCTAGCGAGGCCGGATTCTTGGCAAATCTCAGTACAGGTGGCTACCTCTAAAGGTACGATCCTTACCCACACTACTGTACTTTACTTATGCTCTGACGTCGTGTATGAAATGAGTTCATCCCCGCTCACAGCGCACTCTTGTCTTTAGGCACTTTTAGGTTTAAATTTATTCACATTTTCCACCTCACTATACTTTATGGCTTCGTCACCCTCCGGGTGTCGGCCAGCACAACTCCATTCGAAGTCCTAGTGGACATTCCAGGTTGGGATATGTCATTGTATAATATATTTCTATTTTTATTTGTACCCATTTTTTATTTACCACCTTTTTTTTTCAATTTGTACCAGGTTTCTTTACAGTTTTAATATGTAACCATATATTAATTTTTTTGTTCCCATATTTTTAAAATTTTTATTGTACTCATAACTTTTTTCCCTTTTTATTTGTACCCATTCTTAATCTCAAATGTATCCATTGTTGTTTATATAAAACTGTTGACCCTAAAAACTACCAAGCCTACATGGTGCACATGCTGAGTAACTAATGAGCTAACTACGTCCTTCAGTTGATGTAGGGGGTGCCAACTCATTGGCCGAGCTCGGCCGAAGGGCAAAATTTGTTGATGTTGCGTTGAACGTGCTACTGACTTCTTGATTTTGTAACTGCGACCGAGGAAAGAACACATCTCGGCGTTCAGGTTCTTGATCCTGAAGACAAGGTTGCTAATTCTGCAAAGTTCACGAATCGTTGGCGTCGGGTTCGATCACGGTGATTATATTCGTAAAAGTATAAGCATGTCGAACCGGCTCCAAATTATACGGTCACAGGTACTCAAAAGAAATGTATGTCTTGATGGTAAATGTGGTCCAGCCGTCAGAATGCCAAACTCTGAAACTCACTTGTGAGTATCCAATCATAAAACCACTCAACGTTCAATGTGCCGAATGTAGTAACTTGTAACACCTCACTTCGCCGAGAAGGCTAATGACATGACCTCTGCTAATAAGGATTCAAAAACCCTTCTCGACCGAAACTTGGATAAGTAACCAGTCAGCCTCGACACAATGCTGTTTATCGAAACTGAAGATATTCTTTAGTCAGCTGATTCTACGGCAACAGTGCTGTTTATCCAAATTGAAGATGTTCGCCGGTTGCCTTCATAGTGCTGTTTATCCAAACTGAAGGTGTGTTGGCGGAAAAAAAAAATAAAAAAAATCTTAAGATGTTTGAAAGGTTTGTGCAGGGAGGTTGCGTGTTGAATTGGAAGGCCTTAATGGTGCACTCCGCTCTCTATTTATAACAACAAATCCTCTTTACGATCGAGTTAAAACCATACTCGGACTAGGACTTCTTATTCTGATCCAACCTTATCTCGACCAATCCTACTCTTATTAGGACTTTGAACTCAACCCCCTTTTCAGGCCGCATTCATTTCTAGGCTTAAATGCCCTCATCCGGCCAAGAATCTTCATTGCATTAAGACTCTTCGTCATACTAGGACTTCGACCTATCTACTCTTATCCAAATCACTCCTTCTTGTAATAGGACTTGCTCGCCCTAACTGAACGGCTTATGACCACTAGACAGTCCATAGTACATTTGGAAATGCTCTGGGCCGAACATAAACTTACGCTCGGCCCAATAATATTATTTTGGGCCCAAACATTGCCCCCTCGCTTCTAAGGTCTTCAATCAAGAACTCCTTAGCTGAATTTCACCCTTGAAGAAGTGAAATCAAACCCTAAAAGATAACTAAAGGATAATGAAAAGCCTCAAACATCCCATCCATCGAGCGCATTTATGAAGCACGATTGCACAATCTGAATTCTCCTGCACGTCTTGCCGCGTGTCAAACCTTTGGTTAACCTAGCAGTCTTTAATCATGACCCTCGAAAACGTGCACCAGCCAAAACGTTTCTTCTGCATTAAATCCGCCGCAACACGCAATCATACGTCCTCAAACCACAAAAACCTCAATCCTTTCCCCTAGATTCCATAAATATCCATAATGATTAGCGATTTCCTGGTCGATTATGCCCCCAATTTTGAAAACCAAACGTTTAAACTTCCCTCGCAGAACGCCTATAAATACCTAAATTCTTTCCATTTGTATTTTACGCTTCCAGAAACCTTGAGAATCCTCTCGCCATTTTTGCTTTCAAAATCCTAGAAATCCTAAAGCTCTTAAACCAGAAATTCTTCCTTCAAACCCAAAACATTCCAAACTTCACCAATGGTTTCCTTCATCTTACAGCTCTCTGACGAGTGCAACAAATGTAATGACTTCATTGACCGGAGCACTATCAAAACTCTGTGCTTTGAGAGTGATTTGAGCACCACTTGTCAAATCCTAGGGCCACTCTCCAAGGACACAGTGCCATTGTCTATCACCACATTCTTTAAGGCTCACTGCCTGACACCTTTGCTGCAAGGATTTGATTGGTCAAAATAGGACCTAACGAAGCCTTAAGGAGTCTAGCCTACGACCAACGCCAACTAGGCAACCTGGGTCAACCGAATGGAAAAATTCTTCGGTCAAGAAATGGAAAGCTCTTCGCATCTATAATGCCATTAGACTCTCGACTATAGATATCACCATGGACAAAGAACTCCTTATGGCAGCACCAATCCTCTAGTGCTCAGCCACTAACACCATGATCCTTCCCTTCGGCCCTATCGGCCTCACCATCCTTGATGTCTCAGCTATTCTTGGAACTTCTCCCTCTGGCATCCTAATAGATGCCGCCTTTTTTGGTGCCCATCAAATCTCGACCTCAAGACACTATTCGACGAACAAGCCATCGAGACGCTGAGTCAAGACGATCAAGAGCCTTCAAAAAGAAGAAGTTCAGAAGTTGCACAAGAACTTCTTTAACTACAACACCCTCATCCTCCATTTTGTTGGCCGAGGGAAGGCGAGTCTACGGAAGGGAAAACACGAAGCCTTCTTATTTTACTAGTATAACAAGTTTATCTATTGTACCAAGTCAAACAAATGCTTGGTTGAAAATATGCCAATGGCTGAAGCCCTGGCTAATGGTCACACCTTGGCGCTCAGCTCAGCCGTTCTCGCCAATCTCCTGCGTTGCCTGGCCGAAGCGACCATCAACAAAATCGACCCAAACCAGAACGGTCCTTTTAGGGTCTTCGAACTCTGGCTATAGGTCTACTTTGCCACACTTCGACCAGAGATCCCCAGCTTCCAGTTGGCATCCTGACCAGCGCATCCTCACCGGGCCGAAAAAGTCTTCAAATATTTCTTCGGCCTAGATGTCCTTTCTGATGACGAATTTTTAATATGTCGTCGTTAAGAGTACCCCTCTTCCATCAGGCTTCCAACCTTAGCATGGAGTGAAAGCGAAGATGCTGATCTTCGACAAAACTGGGGTCGTTCGTGTTAACACGCAACACTTCCCCTTGGATGCGACTCTTGCCGAGCAAGTTAGGAGGTCTACCACCCCTACTTTACCGCCCTACAACTCGACTACCTTCAAGGTTATCCGGTGCCTCTACTTACTTCCCGCTCCCTCCTAAGCCGAGGACGCCTTTCTAGTTCTTCAGAGAGGGAGTGCAGAGATACCGAGAAATAGTTGCAGGAACGGTGTAAAACATTCCGCCTTTGACCTACTGTTCCTGAATCTCTCGGCACTGACACCTTCGATAACTAATGGGAAGAGCATACCCAAGACTTTTTTGGCGACCGACCCAAAAAACCTTCTGCCCCTCAATCCAAAGAAACAACCCAAGGTATATGACTATCTCTATCCTTATTTCCTTTAAAAAATTAAAAAAAATTAAAAAAAAATAAACTTACTCGACCTTACTAATTTGATCTCGCTTTCTTAGACGGTGGAGTGTTGAAAAAAGCAAACGTGATCGCCGTAGTTACGGCCAAGAAAAAATCGATCCCCTTCAAGAAAACTAAAGCTGCCGTGCAAACCCCGCTGAGCATGGGAACCTAAATTCTCCTTTTTTATATCATTGCCCCTAATTATTGTTAAAAATTAAAATGCAGTAGCATCCACAAAAAGTATTGAAGATGAATGAGTTTGCGATCTATGACTCCGGCTGTGATGAAGATTTTCTATAGTGCATCGGTTTATAGGTGTCTAATTTTATTCATGTGTATTCTTTTTCATGTGCAGAAGCAAATGCGTAGACATGGTACATATATTTTTCTTCTTTGATTTACTTTTATTGTTATTAAGATTTGGTTAATGATTTGATTGAAACTGATATTTTAGACTTCATTTTTAATGCAATTGTATAGAAATCTAATCATAAGAACTTAAACTTTAAATTGTACCAATTTCAAGGCTTTACAACATTTCAATCACTCCTAAACTCGGGAATTCTCCCTCTCTGTCTCTCCTCCTTTCCTCTTGAATGTTTGATTGGCATTTTACTATTCTTAGGTATTCCGTTTTGGTGTTTTCCTCAATCAATTGTCTCTTAAAAAATCCAGCTAATGACGTGTGGTTTCCTTGTGGAATATGAGATAGTTTGTTTCTTTTGTACATCTCAACTGGCTAACAAAGTTTTGGCTATCTAGTACATGAAACATTATAATTCAAGCCTGAATGCAATGTTGTAGATGGAGGACACTTCCTCATAAAATGAATAATCAACGTTTACAAAACACCTTAAATGTTCAAATACAAAGTCTACATCTTAAAGATGGAGGACACTTCCTCACCAATTCTTTTCAAAAGAAAGTTTACATCTCAATATCAACATTGCAATTTCCTCCCATTTATTTATGATTGATGCTTCAAATTTTCAATGCTAATCTACAAACGATACTGAGAAAACTCGAAATTAATAAAAAAATAGTTAATTAACCAATCTGAAAATTATCGTTATTAAATTTATTCACTGTGATTAGCTGGAGTGAAGCAATACTTTTTGTGACAGTACTTGGTGATGAAAAGGCTTTTCAGAAATGCAACATGAATTACATGTTACGTGGACAAAATTTACTGTATGCATAAGAACGCTTTTGGCTTACACGAGACTGCGTAAGAATTGCTCGGCTAAAGATTTTGAAGATTCAAGACCTTTTTTGTTCTCTTCCCCCTTTCTTGGTTTGGAATGGTTCAATTTTATGTACATTCCTTTTAAATTCCTCACAATTAGTAATTTAATTGTATAATTCAAGGTTTTGGAATAATTAAGGTGGTCATCTCTAATGTTTTTATTTTACTGTGATTATAACATATGCACATGACTAAATGTTTAAAACGTAATACAATATCCTTAGTAATTAATGTGATGTGGACATACATAAGATGATCACATACAACATACTTAAGGGCGCTAGCACCTGTAATTTAAAAAAAAAGGCCTCCCGCATATGCGTTAACGTGAACAAAGAGGTTAGTACAAATTAATTAATAAAGTGCAGATGATTATTTCGCAGTGCTAGTAACATCTACGACCATATACAGACATCAGGCTATTATGATCTCTCCAACACCTTGTGAATCCTAGATACTATCCAAATTTATCTCTTGATTAATGATCTTGGTGTGAATATACAATAAAATCACATGTAGCAAAAAACACCTAAGATTTAAACATAATCAAATATAACTATAATAATCGACAGCTTTTGAGTAATCTAAATTAAGTTGAGTAGTAAAACTATTTGAAGACTAGATATGTAACAGCCTGTCCGGGATTTTTCATACCGTAAGGGTGAAATGATGGTTTTGCCCCTAATGGATAATTGTTGTTTGTGTGGTTGCTTTGAGTACTTGGTTGGCTGCATCTCAACCACACATCCATCATCATTCTCATCACCCTCTCCTATTGACCCTCTTTATCCTGTATCTCTCTCTCTCTCTCTCTCTCCCTTTCCTTTCTTTCTTGTATGGACAAGAACCAAAGTGTTCGAAAACTTGGTAGATCGAGGAAGCAACTTTACATTTGTGCTCGTGAGGTTCTTAGGAGTTCAACCATACCCATTTTAGGTAAGGGAACCTTCGTTTTCACGTCGAAGTCGAGATCCCCGATTTGGTCACTGTTCATGCACACGTAAAATCTTGTGATTTTGGGAATTTCAGGCTTGTAGGAAGCTTGGTGAGGTCCTTAGGAAGCTTGGGGTGGTTCGTTTGAAGGTTTTGGACGTCGGGATCGTGAGTTGCAAGTTTGGCCGGAGTTGGTGGAGTTTATCCTGCGAGTTTCTATTGGTTTTAGTGCTTGAAAGTGGTAAGGATTTGTTCCTCTAGTTGTAAGCTTCATTTTGGTACCAATTTCGTGAAATTTGGGTGAAAAACGAGTGAGTTATTAAGTTTAGAAATTCTCGCGGTTTTCCGGCGACGGCAACGGCGCCGGAGGTTGGCCGGAGAACACGACGGAATATTCCGTCAGTTTGGACGGAATATTCCTAACGGCGTTAGGTTAAATTTAACAGAATCTGTCAAAGTTAACGAAATATTCCTGACGGCGTTAACTGACGCCGTCAGTGTGCCAGGCACGTGCTTGTGCGTGGGTGGCGCGTGTGGCCGTACCTTGGCCAACGCGTGCGGTGTTAGAAAATTATTTTAAAAATTTGGGGATGTTTGTGAGGTTGAGTAGATCACGTTGGTGTGTTCATACACCCCATTTGAGCATTGTATGAGAAGTTATTTCGTAATGTTGGTTGTGCTTTAAAATTTACGTTTTTATAATTGTTTTGCATATAGGTGAGACCTATCCTGAGGACAAGCGCAGTCACTCGAGGCAAGGGGGTTACGACCCTTCTACATACCAGTGAGTGGCCTTTTGGTTTTCCGTATATACCTATATACTTGTGATTTTCCTAGAAAATGAAATGAAACGTTTATATGTTTTAAATGCCATGTTTTGCGTTTGCCTATTTAATTATGCATTATTAGTTGCCTATATATATATATATGTTTGGTGTTGCGGGTGTATAGGTAAGTGCCAAGTAAGTTATGGTTTATGTTTATGTTTAGTAGTGATTTGAGATGCATAGGGAGCTCATAACCTGCACCCCCGGTGTTAGTGCTCCTGCCCAAAGTAGGGCACAGTCCTTCACGTGATGTTCACATCCCGCACCACATGCTCATCTTGGATCCAAGTTAGGTGCACAGTCCTGTCGTACAGACCACTCTAGGTGGTTCCGACTTGTAGGTGACCCGCGATTATTCGCCCAGTCTTCACGTGATCGTAGCCCTTGAGCGTATTTATTTACACCTAGTCCAGTCGTACAGACCACTTTAGGTGGTTCCGACTCGTGTGCAGGTATAGTTAGTGAGTTGGAGATTTGAGCTCTAGATTTAACCGTACAGGTCACGTTAGGTGACTCTGGCTGGCAGATTTCATGGTATTGATTTGACATTACCTGGGTACTTGCATTTCTATGTGGAGGCATTCGACATGGCATATTTCTGAGCATGATTTATATATATGTGCATATTATATTTTCTGGTAAACTATACAGGTTTTACGGCGAGGGGTTAGAACTTTGTTATTGAAATAATTTTGAAAAGCTTTGTTTTGCCTACTCACACTTTCTGTTTTGCGATCCTCCAGGTTCTAGTTTTGATAGCTCTATTGGTGGATCTCGAGGGATTCACGACATATCTAACAGATTATCACCAGTGTAGGACCACCTTTGGGTGCGTTTATTTAGTGTTTGTTCTCCCAGACTGCACTAGGTATTCCGTGCTCTGAATATTGTTTTTCACACTTGCGCTTGCACGTGTATGTTCTACTTAGTGTATAGCTTGGTTTTTATTTATTCGTACTTTTATTATTATTTTTTAGCTTCCGCACTGTGCACATGGTTACGTCACTTCCACGTGACGGCCAGCTTGCCCTGATCTCGGTCGGGGTGTGTCAGTTTGGTCTCAGAGTATAGGTTTGGCAGTCCTGTACTTTTGTGAGTACTCTAATTGTTTTGGTGTCTTTTGTCAGAATTATGCCGCCTCGTAGGGAACCACGTCGCGCTGATGAGCCTAGTTTCCCCGATGTTGCTCAATTGAGGGAAGCTATCGCCACCATTATTCAGTCGGCGCTCCGCCTTCCCCAGAGGACTCCTCTGGAGACTATGTACAATCTGAAGCTGGATAAATTCGAGGGCCACGAGGGTTTTGAGGGAGCGGAGCGGTGGCTAGAACATATTGAGAATACCTTTCGTGTTCTGCATAATCAGGGGAACCTTCTTGTTGAGAAGTAGGTTGAGACGACATCTTGGTTTTTGGGTAAGGATTCGGCATCCTGGTAGTAGCAGGAGGTTCGTCGTTTGTCCCCAGAAGAGAAGACTAATTGGAAGGTATTTAGAGAGCTGTTTAGGAGAAGGTTTGTGCCTCCTGAGTATATTGACCGCAAAAAACAGGAATTCACTGAGTTGAGGCAGGGGAAGTTGACGGCGAACAAGTATTACCGGAGGTTTACTGATTTGTCCTGTTATCATCCGGATGTTGTTGCCAATCCGGCAGAGATGTTTCGTTATTTCCGTTTGGGTACTAAAAAGAAGTGGCGTTCTATGGTGACCACTACCCCTTGTGACACCTACCAGAAGTTCTATGAGATTCTGTTGAGGATTGAGGATTACGAGAACATGCCTAGTGAGAATGAGAAGGAAGAAAAAGATGGTAACCAGAGGAAAGATGACAAGGGTAAGGGTCAGGCATCGCTCGAACCTCGCAAAACCCAAAGCTTTAAGCGGGGTGGAACCAGTTCTAGCTCTTCTAACAGTGGTTTCAGTGCCACTGGTTAGGGTCATGGTGGTAGATTTGCTGGTGGTGCTAGAGGCCAGAGGTAGGGTGTTGCTGGTAAAGGAAAGGCTCCAGTTTGCTGCAGGTGTAATAATCGACATTTTGGAGAGTGCAGGAGAGGCAGCGGTGGTTGCTTCACTTGTGGGCAGATGGGACATCGGGCTGCCAATTGTCCGCAGAGGCCCCAGCAGACTTTCTTGCCACCATCTGCACCGATCCAGCAGGTTCCTGGTCCTAGTAGTTACGGGCAGACGGGCCGTGGTGGTGCCTATTACTATCAGGACAATGCTATTCCTTATGCCCTAGGACAATATCCATATCCCCAAGATCCATATTCTCAGAGTGGTTATCCCTAGTATTCTGGTGGTTATATGTCGTATCCTCCAGTTCCAGCAGGTGGATCTCAGTGGTACCAAGGAAGACAGCCTCAACAGGGAGAGATTGCTGCGAGTAGTGCAGGATCTTCAAGGCAGTCTGGTCAGCCTAGTCAAGGGCGTGGTGCACAGAGTCGTGGTGGTCAGACGAGTAGAGGTCGTGGTGGACAACAGCAGACCCAGGGGCATATTCACAATATCTCTCTGCAAGATGCTCAAAATAATCCAGACTTGATCATGGGTACGTTAAATATCCTTGGTTATTTTGCTAGAGTATTAATTGACTGTGGTGCTACACATTTTGTGATTTCTCATACCTTTGCTCAAGTGACGTAACCTCACCCTTCACCTCTAGGTATGATTTTGAGTTTGCTATGCCTTGAGGGGAGAGATATATTGTTGATTGTGTGTATCCAGGATGTCCAGTGATGGTGGAGGATGTTATTATGCCAGCTGATCTTATCCCGTTGGATATTGTTAACTTTGATGTGATTTTGGGCACGGATTGGTTGCATTTCAATCGTGCCAATATTGATTGTTACGGGAAAATAGTTACCTTCCATCATTCTGGATTACCTGTGGTTACTTTTGTGGGCGAGCAGAGTGGGGTGAGACATGGTGTTATTTCTGCTATGCGGGCTAAAAGGTTGTTATCGAAAGGTTGCCAAGGATACTTAGCTCATATGGTGTTGGACGATGCTACTCCTAGTTATGTGGAGGATGTAAGGGTAGTCAGGCATGTTCCTGATGTTTTCCCTGAGGATTTACCTGGTTTGCCCCCAGACCGAGACGTGGAGTTCACCATTGATTTGTTTCCAGGTACTAATCCTATATCTTTGACTCCTTATTGTATGGCTCCTGCTGAGTTGAGGGAATTGAAAGTTCAGTTACAAGAATTAGTGGATAAGAGTTTCATTCAGCCTAGTACTTCACCTTGGGGAGCTCCAGTGTTGTTTGTAAAAAAGAATGACGGAACTTTAAGGCTTTATATTGATTACCGGCAATTGAATCGGGTAACGATTAAAAACCGTTATCCATTACCGCGTATTGATGATTTGTTTGATCAACTTCGATGTGCTTGCGTATTCTCGAAGATTGACTTGAGGTTTGGATACTATTAAATGAAGATTAGTAGGGAGGATGTCCTTAAGACTGCTTTCAGGACTCGTTATGGTCATTACGAGTTTCTAGTTATGCCATTTGGATTGATGAATGCACCAGCTGCTTTCATGGATTTGATGAACCGAGTATTCCAGCCGTATTTGGATAGGTTTGTTATTGTCTTCATTGACGATATTCTAGTGTACTCTAAGACTAAATCAAAGCATGTTCGACATCTTACCTTGGCGTTGAAAAGGTTGAGGGAACACCAACTGTATGCTAAGTTTAGCAAGTGCCAGTTTTGGTTAGATCAAGTTGCATTTTTGGGGCACGTTATTTCTGCTCAAGGTATCTTGGTGAATCCTCAAAAGGTGGCAGCTGTGGAAAAGTGGGAACAACCGCGAACCGTCACTGAGGTAAGGAGTTTCCATGGTTTAGCAGGGTATTATTGACAGTTTGTGAAGGATTTTTCTGTGATTGCTTTACCACTGACGAGGTTGATGAGGAAAGATGTTAAATTTGAGTGGGATGATAATTGTGAGCAGAGTTTCCAGCAGTTGAAGTATTGTCTCACTCATGCACCTGTTTTGGCGCTCCCGGACGATAATGGTGATTTCGAGGTTTATAGTGATGCTTCCTTGAATGGTCTGGGATATGTGTTGATGCAGCATGGTAGGGTAATTGCTTATGCTTTACGACAATTGAAACCTCATGAGTTGAATTATCTTACGCATGATTTGGAGTTAGCAGCCATTATCTTTGCGTTGAAGTTGTGGAGACATTATCTTTATGGAGAAAAATGCAAGTTCTATACAGATCATAAGAGTCTTCAGTATCTTTTCATGCAGAGGGATCTTAATCTTCGTCAGTAGAGGTGGTTGGAACTGCTTAGTGATTATGATTGCACAATTGATTATCACCCTGGTCGTGCAAATGTGGTAGCTGATGCACTTAACAGGAAGTCTCAGGGCCGTATCAATGCGTTGTAAGCTAGTCGCATTCCTTTTCTGGCAGACTTAAGATCCACGGGAGTGAGGTTAGAGGCAGAAGATCAAGAGGTGGCTTTACTTGCTAATTTTCAAGTTAGGCCAATTTTAGTTGATCGTGTGCTTGAAGCTCAGGTAGCTGATAAGGAAACTTAAGAAATAATCCAAGCAAGGAATCAGGGGAAGAGGAAAAACCTCAGAGTTCGTGAATCGGATGGCATGCTTATGCAGGAAGGTAGGATGTTTGTGCCTAATAATTTGGATTTAAAGAAAGCAATTCTCGATGAAGCACATATCTCGGCTTATGCAATGCATCCAGGAGCTACTAAAATGTATCATACCATTCGACCATTTTATTATTGGCCGGGTATGAAGAGAGAGATAGCTGAGTATGTGAGTAGGTGTGTCGTGTGCCAGCAAGTTAAAGCTGAAAGGAAGAAGCCGTTTGGGTTGTTGCAGCCGCTTCCCGTTCCAGAGTGGAAATGGGAAAACATTACTATGGATTTTGTGTACAAGCTTCCGCGTACACATAATGGTTTTGACGGCATTTAGGTGATTGTTGATCGGCTTACTAAGTCAGCACATTTCATTCCAGTGAGGGAAAAGTATTCTTTGGGCCGATTAGCTGAGTTGTTCATCTCGAAGATCGTGAAGTACCATGGTGTTCCTGTGAGTATTGTTTCGGATCGTGACCCAAGATTTACTTCTAAATTTTGGGTGGCTTTTCAGGAAGCTTTGGGTACGAGATTACTTTATCGTACAGCATATCATCCTTAGACAGACGGACAGTCAGAGAGAACCATTCAGATGTTGGAGGATATGTTGAGATCTTCGGTGTTACAGTTTGGCGATGCTTGGCACAAGCGGTTGGATTTAATGGAATTCGCCTACAACAATAGTTTTCATTCGAGTATTGGCATGGCACCATTTGAGGCGTTGTATGGTAGATCTTGTCACACACCCTTGTGTTGGTCAGAGGTCGGAGAAAGAGTTTTGGTGGGCCCGAAGATTATTGATGAGACTACTGAAAATGTTCAGGTAATCAAGTCTAACCTGAAGGCGACCCAAGATCGACAAAAGAGCTTAGCGGATCGGCATGCTACTGACAGAGTGTATGAGGTTAGCGATTGGGTATTTCTGAAGTTTTCACCGTGGAGAGGCGTTGTACGGTTTGGAAAGAAGGGTAAGCTGAGTCCCAGGTATATCGGACTGTACATGATCTCTGAGCGAGTTGGTGAAGTGGCTTACAAATTTGAGCTGGCAAAGGTGCATAACGTTTTCCACGTGTCTATGCTTCGACATTATGTTACAAATCCATCTCATGTGATACCTCCTCAACCCTTGGAAATTAATGCGGATTTGACTTATGATGAGGAACCAGTGACGATTCTGGATTGGAAGGAAAAGGTTCTAAGGAACAAGACAGTGAATTTGGTGAAAGTTTTGTGGAGGAATCATACAGTGGAGGAAGCTACTTGGGAAACTGAAGATCGGATGAGAGATTTGTATCCTCAATTGTTATGAATTTCGGGATGAAATTTTTTTAAGGTGGGTAGGTCGTGATAGCCCGTCCCAGATTTTTCATATCGTATGGGTGAAATGACGATTTTGCCCCTAATGGATAATTGTTGTTTGTGTGGTTGCTTTGAGTACTTGGTTAGCTGCATCTCAGCCACACATCCATCATCATTCTCATCACCCTTTCCTATTGACCCTCTCTATCCCGTATCTATCTCTCACTTTTTCCCTTTCCTTTCTTTCTTGTACGAACAAGAACCAAAGTGTTTGAAAACTTGGTAGATCAAGGAAGCAAACTTTACATTTGTGCTCGTGAGGTTCTTAGGAGTTCAACCATACCCATTTCAGGTAAGGGAACCTTCGTTTTCACGTCGAACTCGAGATCCCCGATTTGGTCACTGTTCATGCACACGTAAAATCTTGTGATTTTGGGAATTTCAGGCTTATAGGAAGCTTGGTGAGGTCCTTAGGAAGCTCGGGGTGGTTCGTTTGAAGGTTTTGTATGTCGGGATCGTGAGTTGCAGGTTTGGCCGGAGTTGGTGGCTTTGCTTGAAAGTGGTAAGGATTTGTTCCTCTAGTTGTAAGCTTCATTTTGGTACCAATTTCGTAAAATTTGGGTGAAAAACGAGTGAGTTATTAAGTTTAGAAATTTTCCCGGTTTTCCAGCGACGGCGCCGGAGGTTGGCTGGAGAAGACGACGGAATATTCCGTCAGTTTGGACGGAATATTCCTAACGGCGTTAGGTTAAATTTAACAGAATCTGTCAAAGTTAATGAAATATTCCTGACGGCGTTAACTGACGCCGTCAGTGTGCCAAGCATGTGCCTGTGCGTGAGCGGCGCGTATGGCCGTGCCTTGGCTAGTGCATGTCGTGTTAGAAAATTATTTTAAAATTTTGGGGATGTTCGTGAGGTTAAGTAGATCACGTTGGTGTGTTCATACACCCCATTTGAGCATTGTATGAGAAGTTATTTCGTAATGTTAGTTGTGCTTTAAAATTTACGTTTTTATAATTGTTTCGCATATAGGTGAGACCTATCCTGAGGACAAGCGCAGTCACTCGAGGCAAGGGGGTTACGACCCTTCTACATACCAGTGAGTGGCTTTTTGGTTTTCCGTATATACCTATATACTTGTGATTTTCCCAGAAAATGAAATGAAACGTTTATATGTTTTAAATGCCATGTTTTGCGTTTGCCTATTTAATTATGCATTATTAGTTGCGCATATATATATATATATATATATGTTTGGTGTTGCAGACGCACAGGTAAGTGCCAAGTAAGTTATGGTTTATGTTTATGTTTAGTAGTGATTTGAGATGCATAGAGAGCTCATAACCTGCAACCCCGGTGTTAGTGCTCCCGCCCAGAGTAGGGCACAGTCCTTCACGTGATGTTCACCTCCCACACCACACGCTCATCTTGGATCCAAGTTAGGTGCACAGTCCTGTCGTACAGACCACTTTAGGTGGTTCCGACTCGTAGGTGACCCGCGATTATTCGACCAATCTTCACGTGATCGTAGCACTTGAGCGCATTTATTTACACCCAGTCTTGTCGTACAGACCACTTTTGGTGGTTCTGACTCGTGTGCAGGTTTAGTTAGTGAGTTGGAGATTTGAGCTCTAGATTCAGCCGTACAGGTCACGTTAGGTGACTCCGGCTGACAGATTTCATGGCATTGATTTGACATTACCTGGGTACTTGCATTTCTATGTAGAGGCATTCGACATGGCATATTTCTGAGCATGATTTATATATATGTGCATATTATATTTTCTACAGGTTTTATGGCGAGGGGTTAGAACTTTGTTATTGAAATAATTTTGAAAAGCTTTGTTTTGCCCACTCACACTTTCTGTTTTGGATAGCACTGTTGGTGGCTCTCGAGGGATTCATGACATATTTGACATATTATCACCAGTGTAGGACCACCTTTAAGTGTGTTTGTTTAGTGTTTGTTCTCCCGGACTGCACTAGGTCTTCCGTGCTCTGAATATTGTTGTTCACACTTACGCTTGCACGTGTATGTTCTACTTAGTGTATAGCTTGGTTTTTATTTATTGGTACTTTTATTACTATTTTTTAGCTTCCGCACTGTGCACATGGTTACGTCACTTCCACATGACGGCCAGCATGCCCTGATCTCGGTCGGGGTGTGTCAAGATATATATATATATATATATATATAATGCTGCATGCATTGCGTTACCCTGGTTCCAGAGATGTCATAACAAGCCAACATTTTACTTATATGTCTTAATTTCGCATATATTTGGGTGTTCTACCATCTTCATATAAAAGCACCTTTTGGATGAATGATTGAAGTTCGATTCTTTCAATGCGATTTTATGTCATTAAAAGAGATGGTCAGAGCATTCGGGAATGTTCATCATGTCTATAGACATGGACCACCTCTAATGATATGTAGGACTCTTGGGTGGGTGTGAGAACTTGAGATGTCCTACACCTTATAGAAGTTACTATCTTTACGTTCACTATACTGCACAGTAGTGTATCTTTCCATTCACTACTTCTCTAAACTGCAATTACCATCTGCGAGAAATATATTGATGTGATAAATAATAGCACTCAAATTAAACCCTCTTTTTGACAATTGTAATATGGATATAAGTAGGGATCATTCTAGGCCGGGGATTAGGAGGGATTGCTAATCTAATGAAAAATGACTCAAAGATACAAAAATATGCTTAAAAACACTTAAACAAACTCAAAGACTCTTAACTAAACTTATATGACTCAAAACAAACTTAAAGACTCAAAACAACACAAAACAATCAACAAACTCAATTTAGACTCTATGACTTAATTTGGACGAAAATAGAATTGGTTTTGACTCAAAAGAGTCAAAAACACACTTTAGGACAGATTTGAAACAAGTAAGTAACGGGGATTGCGTTTTGGACGAATTTAAGACAAAAATAAGTAACTAAAAGACTTAAATGCAATTTGGACGAATTTGAGAAAAACAATGGATGATTAGCTAGCTAGAGGATAATTTCCACACATGATACATTTAAACACAAATTGATTTCCAGTTGCTTTTCCGATAAACCATGAATCTCAACACCCCAGATTAACCGTGACATCACTAATTAACCCTCAGATTTTCCTTAAGTTATTGGATTGGGTGACATCATATGACAACCCAAAGCATTCTTCAAAAGTTCCCTACATGACATCATAATAGAGATACAATCAAAGATCATTACGTTCAATGAAAATCATAAGTATTGACAAAGCACTTGTAACTATGACATCATGATACTCATGCTAGGAATTTGCTTAACATGATTGTGAAAACAACCTTAACTACTTGTGAATATAAGTTTGTGACGATTATGTGAAACTCCCTTATTTTCTAGCACCAAATTCAAGAATGCAAATTAAGTAGGCCTCCCTAATCAACATACAAGAATAAGTTATCCATCAAACGGTTAAGTAAATTGCATTTACAATTTATGAAATCACAACTGGACTTAATCAATTCATATCATAAATATAATCATGGTTTCAAAGCCTCCCCTAGCTAAAGCGAGTTTAGCCTCTCATGTTCACAACAAAACAAAGGAAAATTGAATTAAACATTGAAAACAAAAGATAGATTACACCTAAAAACGTTCCAACACTCCAACTTGAATGCACAAACGTCCAAGGCTTCTTCTTCTCTTCTTCTTCCGTGCAAAGCTGCGGCACAAGAGTGCTTGGGTGATTTTGGATGGATTTCTGGGTTGTGAATGGATTTAGGTTGGTAGGGTGGTGCAGCAAAGGTTGGGAATGGTGTATGGGTGTTTGGGTGAAGGTATGGAAGTGTATGAATGGTGGAAGAAAGGTTGAAGGCTGCGGCAAAGGCTTAAGTGTTTGTGAAAGATGGCAGATTGTATGGATGAATGATTAGGGTAGAATAAGGGTGCGGCATTGGTATTTATTTGAGGGAAATAATCCTAAGTTTTACTACATAGTTTAGGAAAGGATTCAACCCCAAATCCATAAGGAAAATGAGATATAAAATCAGAAATCAAAGGGAAAGGGGAAGGAAACTTGCGGCATTAAATTGTATAAAAGGAAATGTGATTTAATGCTGAAATTAGGCAAGGATATGGGATAGAAAAGGTATGTAAGGTGCAGCTGAGAATGGGGTGAAAAGGAATGTGATTTTGTGACATAGAATAGGAAATAGGTACTTCCCTTGCACGGCAAGGAAGTGATGTGCGATGTGTGCCACGGCAAGGGTAATTAGGTTGCAAGGAAGGCTTGGTTTGTGTCCTAAAATGCATAGGAATCTTCAATGTTGCTGAAACATAAGCCCTTTTAGGATTAGGAAAGGCTAAACCAAAATAGGAAATCTTGGCTTAACTTTCCTACTTCAAATAGGAAACCTTCTTTGACTAGGATTCCTCTTTTGATTAGGATTCCTTAACCTTCTTTAATTAGGAATCCTTCTTTGATTAGGAATCCTAACATCTTTAGGTCTTCAATTTTGTCCATTCCTTTTGCTCCAAGCATATGCTATCCATTCCAAGTCTAATTTTGCTCCAAAATGCACCTTTTTGCTTCCTTAGCCATATGAACCTATAAACACACGAAAATAGCTTAAAATACTAAAATAACTATGAACTAACAACATAAATATAAGAAAATAAGCTAACTAAATCGTCTAAATATGCTCCTATCATATATTTCAAATAGTTTAGCAACATCATCAAATTGTATATCTAAATCATTCATCAGGTTATCTCAAAATGTAATTCTCCCATGCATCAATCAATATCATAAAAGTTGGTGTACCTCAAACCGTCCACCAGTTGTCCCTCACTTTGCAGGCTTTTGTTTTTTATTTTTATTTTTTTTCGTACTTTTCTATTGATTTGAGTTAGTAGTGTACTGTAGCGTATCAACAAAATGTTTAGCAAAATATACCTACTTATGCCGGCTACATTAGGCCAAAAAAAGTGAGTGTAAAATCAATCAATATATTAAATTCATATAGGAGTCTTAATCTTATATATGTTCAATATATTCTACTCATAAGTACTAATGTATTGAATTCACACTAGTACAATAGTAGTATTATAAATATCAAACGCAATAATACTAATGCATTGAATTCACATCAAACTCAAACTATATGATTCATATATAGATATTACACTCACGCTCATTTAAATATGTATGTGACTAAAAATGTGAAACAAGAGTTTTGTTCACGTTAATGAAATCAAGAAAAAGCTGGCTGATGCCAAGCTTGTTCATGCACTCAAGGCAGATCTGCATGTATAATTTATGCCAAATTATGAACTAACTAAGCAATAATCATGAAAATAAATAACTTCTCAAATAAGTGAGACTGTAGAATAGTTTTTTTTTTTTTTTTTTTTTCCTAATGCAATTAAATTGTACATTTTTAAATGTGGTTATGTTAGCCAATACTATTTGTATCATCGATACTTCAATCTTACAGTATGTCCAATTAACTTTAATAGAAAATTTAAGTACGTGACAAGGAGGAGTAATATAATATGTTCAAATTAAATAAAAATGGCAAAAGACCTAAAGGAAAGGATTTGGTAAAAATAAAATGGTTTGTGTCATTCTTTGTGACAACATTGGGTTTCCAAGATCCCAACATATCCCATCGCCAAAATAGTGTTATTTCATAATTTTGTTCAACAAATTGACGGCAATTAATAGAGTTCCGTGTAAACCTTTGACTACTAGTCCTTCATTTTGAATTAGTTCACTAACCTGTTTGAAAACTTGACAATTTTGTTTCCACAATACATGGCATACACAAGAATACCTTTTATTGCTTATCAATTATTGAGTCATTGTTTCATACTTCCTTTGCATGCTAGTATTAATTCAACGGCGGACCTTGAAAACTGTTTGTAGGCCAGCAGAGAAGATTTTGCAGCAAAGAAAATCTGCAACAATCGGTGGATGTGTTTCCACAGAAAATTAGATAAAGCAAAGAAAAATGCAATCACTAATATGAATTGGTCCTTGAGATTTGGTCCCCGGCAGCTTGCAGCCATTTTTGTAAAGTTGTTCATAGTAATACAGGTCAAAAGTTACATCTTTCGGACGAGTCTATAAATATTAAATCAAGATTTCAAAATTTAAATAAATTAATCTGGTTTCATTGATGTGATTCATGTGTTGTACAATAGTTTGATGATTCTGAATTGTTGATGTTAATTTTTTATTAGAATGTTAATATAAAGATTAAGGAAACACCTAAACTATATGAAATGTCAACATCTAATTGGTAATGGGGTATGTCGTAAACTATACATAAGGACTCGTATTTGTTTTTAGTTTGGTAACAATAAGAAAAGAATGAACACTTGGTTTATAAAGTTACACAAAAGTTGATGCTATTGAAACAAAACAAAAAAAGAGTTAGAAAAAAGTATAAAAGTAATTTGGAGTACATCCTCCATCCTTTCATCAAAGAACGATGCATCCAGACGTTTTTTATTACTTAATATTGTATCTTTGAATCTGAACTTCTATCGGACAATAACATAATATATTAATCGGTAATATTAAGGATCCGTTTGGTGGGTTGGATGAGATTGAACCTTAGGGATATAATTGAATTGGCAGAGATGGGTTACATAACCCATGTGTGTGGTTGGGATACATAACCCATCATATTTTCCCTTTTTTCAGATTTGTAACAAATCCAGTCCGTGATACAATTTTTCTCACTTAATAAGTCTAATTTATTTGAAAATAACTCATCTCATTCGATCTACCAAACGAGACCTAAGGGACTATGTCACATGCACACTCAAAAAAAAAGTGGTCCAAGACCGTACATTAAGTCCATAATATGAACTTCTCCCAGACTAACATTGCGGCTTTGCTAAAGTCCGAACAAGAAGGCATTTTATGGAAAAATAAATGGATAACTTGTAATATTTGCAAGTTTCGAGGATAGGTTTTTATAAAGATTTCATATTTTATTGATTTTTTTTCAGATTTATAGATCTTTACAGAGTGATTTATAATATGAAAAATTCTGATCATAAACACAGAATTCTATGAATCAACAACGAAATATTTTGAGAAAGAATCGCTCATAATTTGAATAGTCAAGTATTATTCGTCTATGTTTATTTCCTTTTTATTTTTGTGAGACTTGAGACTTGAGAGAAAGAACAAGGATGTAAAAGGGTTATGAGGCGTGAGAGGTCTTAAGTTCGAATCTTGGGGATGGCGAATTCGATACGAAATTAGGCTTCTCATTGTGTGGCTTAGCTGAACTCCCCCTCCTTTTAGTATAAAATATTGATGTACTCCAAATACTAAACACACACAAAATACAAAGGCCCAAGACCAACCTTGGAGATCAGCACATACAAACAAACCACACAAAAAACCCTAGACAGCTACGCTTCCTGGAGCTACATATGACATCGTCGTCGCTAGAGAACCACATCACAATCGTCACGATCAACCACCCTCCACAATCACCTAAGATCAGACCATCAAAAACCCATAATTGGTGAGGACATTGGTCACATCATCCTCCAAAGATCAGCACCGAGATAGCCGCCATGAGATCAAACAAGCATGCAAGTAGAAAGAACCCACGAACAACATCGCTGACAAGGGTGAGCAACAGGTGTGACCAACAAAGGTCAACAAGGGTGGTGGTGTGGATACCCGAGCTAAACCTTACACACCCTCCCAAAGATCCGCCACAAAATGCAGTAAGTAAAGGAGGTACCCAATTCGAAATGAAAAGAGAGATGATGAAGCCAACTAAGGAAGATGATGGAGGGGAAAGGGATAATTGGTGAGGACATTGGTCACATCATCCTCCAAAGATCAGCACCAAGATAGCCGCCATGAGATCAAAAAAGCATGCAAGTAGAAAGAATCCATGAACAACATTAATGACAAGGGCGAGCAACAGGAGTGACCAACAAGGGTCAACAAGGGTGGTGATGCGGATACCCGAGCTAAACCTTACACACCCTCCCAAAGATCCTTCACAAAATGCAGTAAGTAAAGGCGGTACCCAATCCGAAATGAAGAGAGAGATGATGGAGCCAACTGAGGAAGATGATGAAAGGGAAAGGGTCAAAGTGGAGGGAGGAAATGGGGGGATTAGGGAATAGGTAATGGTGGAAAAAATTCCCAAAAATCCCGAACCGAACCGAAAAAATCCCGATCCCAAACCAAAAATTTCCCAAACCGAAATTCCCGAAATTTTCGGGATGCTATCCCGAACCGATCCCAAAATTTCGGTATGGGATTCGGGATTGGCTTCTCGATATTTCGGGAATCCCATACCGAACCGAAAATATATAATATTAAATATTATATATATATATATATTATTCTTTTATAATTGATGCTAGTAGTTTCTAATTCATGCTCTGCAACCTGGAATGCCCTACACCTTGCATATTTTTCATGTTTTGTTTGATATTTATGTGGATTTTATTATTGTTGCTGCCATGGCTGATGATTTTAGAAGGCTTGATTCTTTTGTCTCTCAACATATTGCAAAAAGGGTTTAATTAATTTGAATTTTGACTATGATAAAAACAGTCAGGCATGCCAGTGTTTAATTAAATGGTAGTGTGAATGAAATGAAATTCCTAGTTCATGAATGTGTTCTTGAATTATATATTTGAAGAACAATTCATAATTTCATATTTCAATTTGGGATTCCCGATTTGTCCCAAAATCCCGAAAATATTTCGGGATTCCCAAAATTTGGGATTCCCGAAAATTTGGTTTGGGATTGGTCTTCAAATTCCCATCCCGAAAAATTTTGGTTTGGGATTCGGGATACTAGTTTCGGTATGGTATCCCATACCGAACCACCCCTAGGAATAGGGCTTAGGATGGTGAAATCAAAGGCAAAATGAGAGTAGATCGTGCAGATTGCATAGATGGGGAAGGAAAATATGCAGGCACCAGGAAGAGGAAGATAAAATGAAAACAAAGAAAGCACAAACCACAAGGAAATTCATGGGGTTGTCATCGACCTTAGCCAAAGCTAGGTCCAGTGTCGAAGCCAAATGGAGAGAACGAAAACCAATCACACGACGGTAAGAAAGCCTCATAGAGGAGAGAAAACCTCTCACATGGAGAGAAACTGTACTTTTATACCTTGAAATTTCACACCCAAATTTGAGTGAACTTAAACACAAAAGCTCAACATTTCCGTATAGAGACGATAAAAATGACGATTAACGTACAGAGAGAACAGCCAGGTATTTCCATTTTATCTTTTCTCTCCCTCTGTTTTTCTTTCTTTATTTCTATTGAGATTTGAATGTGTATTTTCTATTATGAAGAAACAAAGTACCAAGATAGCTCATATATATGAGCGTGGGAAGAAGAGAAAAACAAGGAACAAAAAACAATCTTCCTTCCTTGATTTACACCTAATCACCTAACAACTAAAGCAAGGGCAGCAACTAAGCTAACAACTAAAGCAAGATCAGCAATCCCTTGAATTAGTGAGAATGACAGCAATACTCAAGTTGTTAGATAGCACCCCATGCATACATCCATGCTACCTGCCAGCTAGGGTAAATGACAGATGACTATACTAGATCTTCTTCCAATACTCCCCCTCAAGCTGGATCAAACGAGTCGATTAATCCAAGCTTGGACAAGAGGTGATGGAAAGTAACAAACGATAATCCTTTGGTGAAGATATCTGCAAGTTGATTATGACTATGAATGAAGTGTGTATCAATCATCTTGGACTGCACTTGATTTCGAACATAGTGGCAGTCAACTTCAATGTGTTTAGCTTGCTCATGGAAGACAGGATTTGATGCTATGTGCATCACAGCTTGATTATCACAGTAGAGAGACATAGGTTGCTGATGAGGAAACCCCAAGTCCAATAACAGATTTTTAAGCCAAATAAGTTCACAAGCAGTCGAAGCCATAGCACAGTATTCTGCTTCTGCACTAGAACGTGCAACCACGCTTTGTTTCTTGCTCTTCTAGGTGACTAGGTTATCTCCTACGAAGGTGCAGAAACTAGTGATAGACTTGCGATCAAGAACGTTCCCCGCCCAATCTGGATCTGTATATCCTAAGGTATGAGTGCGATTATTGTTGCGCATGAGAATCCCTTTACCAATGGAGCCTTTCAGATATCGAAGCACATGATGAACAATCTTCATGTGATCCATGCTTGGAGCATGCATAAACTGGTTAACAATACTCACGGCATATGTTATATCAGGACGAGTGATAGTTAAATAAATGAGTTTGTCGACCAATCTCTGATAGTACTCTATATTGGGAATGAGATCACCGTGATATTGCAGCTTCAAGTTACTATTCAAAGGTGTGCGAGCAGGTTTACAATCTGTCATGTTGGCCTCATGAAAAAGATCAATAACATACTTGCGCTGATTTAGAAAACAACCCTTGTGAGAGTGTGCCATCTCGATCCCTAGAAAATATTTAAGAATGCCAAGATCCTTGATAGCAAACTTGTGATTGAGATATTGTTTAAGAGCACTAATCTCTAACATATTATCACCTGTCACAATGAGATCATCAACGTAAATAAGCACCACAAGTTTACCCGATGTGCTTGATCGCACAAATAAGGAAGAATCAACATTGCTCCAACAAAAATGGATTTATGAAGTTTGCACATGCATGTGGACTTTATGAAGTTTTCTAGAACATGACTGAGCTTGGCATACCATGCATGTGGACTTTGCTTGAGACCATAAATGGATTTATGAAGTTTGCACACCATTTCTGGATTGTTTGATTGAGGATGACCTGGAGGCAGTTTCATGAAAACTTCTTCTTCAAGCTCACCATGTAGAAAAGCATTTTTAACATCCATTTGAAAAAAAGGCCATGCATGAAGGAAAATTTATGTCCTAGCTAAGAACATGTAAAGAACATTTGAATACATAGGCAAACTATTAACAAATTAAAGTAGGCATGCATCCAAAAACAATTCATAAAACCCATGACTTTCAAAGCCTAGTATATGGTGAACCATAACTCTTTAACAACATTAAAGAGAAGAAAGGATTTAAAGAATCATTACCCTTGTAGCTCATCCTTGATTACACAAGGGATTCACCCAAGTGGAGGGCCTTCAAGTCACCTCCTTTGCTTCCTTGAGGATTTGAGGATATGTTCTCCAAAATACCAAAAGCTTGATGTCTCCAAGTCTCTACACCAAAGATTAATTGTGAAGATAAAAATGGATGACTTAGGGGAGAGGAAATTGCTAGATATCCCTCCCTAAGTGGCCGGCCTCCCTTGTTGAAATAGAGAGAATAATTTCACCCAATTTTCATTAAGAAAAACCCTTAATGAAACAAAGTTATAATTTTGAATTTATACTTCATTTCTTGTGAGTGGCAAACTTGTAATTAACACAAGTTTGGTATCCCTCACTATTCATGGCCGGCCTCTCTAAGTGTTTGGGCTAATTGCCCATTTTGTTTTAGTTGTCATACAACTTAAACATAATGGGCCTTGTGGACCAAAACACTTTTGGGCCCCTAAACCCAAAACCAACTTAGAAGTCCAATACGAACGTTTCGTTAGTGGATCTGCTACGTTATTGGCTGAAGCAACTTTGAGACATTGGCTTCGTTAGTGGATCTGCTACGTTATCGGCTGAAGCAACTTTGAGGATGTTGACTTTCCCCTCGGCAACATATCTTCTAATGATATTAAAGCGCCTATCAAAATGCTTGTTCTTTTGATGTGCCCTGGGTTCCTTGGCTTGAGCTATCGCCCCACTATTATCACAGTACAAAGTTACTGGTGATGTAATGGTTGGAACCACTCCAAGTTCAGTGATGAACTTCTTCATCCAGAACGCTTCTTTGCCGGCTTCAGCTGCAGCGACATATTCAGCCTCTGTCCTGGAATCAGCAATTACACTTTGTTTCTTGCTTTTCCAGCTGACAGCCCCACCATTCAGAGTGAATACATATCCAGAGTTGGAACTTCTATCATCGACGTCAGATTGGAAATCTACGTCTGTATAGCCTTCCACTCGCAACTCTGTCGCTCCTCCATAAACGAGGAACATGTCCTTAGTTCTTCTTAAGTACTTAAGGACCGTCTTGACAGTTGCCCAGTGTTCTGATCCTAGGTTAGATTGATGTCGACTAGTAATGCTCACAGCATATGCGATATCAGGCCTTGTGCATATCATGGCATACATGAGACTTCCTATGGCGGAAGCATAAGGAATAGTATTCATTTGTCGTATCTCTTCAGGAGTCTTAGGTCCCATGGACTTAGAAAGGTGAATTCCATGTCTCACAGGAAGAAAACCTTTCTTAGATTGTTCCATCTGGAACCTACTTAGCACCTTATCAATGTACATAGATTGGGATAATGCAATTAGTCTTCTGGTTCTATCACGATAGAGCTTTATCCCAAGTACATAAGATGCATCTCCTAGATCTTTCATGTGGAAAGTTTTGGACAACCACACTTTTACAGAAGAAAGTATTGCAGTGTCATTCCCGAATAGTAATATGTCATCTACATATAACACTAGAAATACCACTGCATCCCCTACGACCTTTTGATAAACACAATTGTCGTCTTCGTTTTGAGTAAAATCAAACGATTTGATTTCAGTATCAAAACGAATGTTCCAGCTCCTTGAGGCTTGCTTAAGTCCATAAATGGACCTCAGAAGCTTGCATACCTTAGTCTTTGCAGACTTGGACACGAAACCTTCGGGTTGAGCCATATAAAGCTCTTCCTCTAGGTAGCCGTTCAGAAAGGCCGTCTTCACGTCCATTTGCCAGATTTCATAATCATGGTACGCAGCTATAGCAAGCAAAATCCGAATGGACTTAATCATGGCTACAGGAGAGAAAGTTTCTTCATAGTCAATCCCTTCTCGTTGCCTATAACCCTTGGCTACAAGTCTAGCCTTATAAGTCTCCACGTTCCCATCAACGCCTATCTTCCTCTTGAAGACCCATTTGTTTCCAACAGGTACTATACCTTCTGGAGGGTCTACAAGAGTCCAGACCTGATTTTGATACATGGAATCCATCTCGGATTTCATGGCCTCTTGCCATCTCTTTGAATCAATGTCGGACGTTGCTTCTTTGTAGTCCCTAGGGTCCTCCTTTGTGTCATTGTCACCCAGAAGGTACAATTCCGCAAAGTCATTGTCTAAGCCATACCTCTTAGGTGGCTTACTAACCCTTTCAGATCTACGTGGAGCTTAGGGTCCAGGAACAGAGTTGTCAATATGTCTTGTGCTTGTTTATGGTTCATCTTTAATCTCATTAATTTCCATCGTTTTACTTATAGTTCCTTTGAGAAAAAATTCGTCCTCTAGAAACTTAGCAGTTCTGGCGATAAAGACTTTCTAGTCATCAGGATGGTAGAACTCATATCCCATAGTTTCTCTAGGATATCCCACAAAATAGCACCTTACTGATCTCGCTTCAAGCTTAGTAGCTTCAAGCTTCTTGACATATGCTTCACAACCCCAAATCTTAATGTGATTAAGACTTGGCTTTCTTCCATGCCATATCTCATAGGGCGTTTGTGAAACTGATTTGGAAAGTACTCTATTAAGCAAGTAAGCTGCTGTATATAGAACGTATCCCCAGAATGTTACTGGCAGATCAGCGGAACTCATCAGAGAACGAACCATGTTCATCAAGGTTCGATTTCTCCTTTCAGAAACTCCATTAAGTTGTGGAGTTCCCGGTGGAGTCCACTGTGATATTATTCCACACTCTTTGAGATAATCTAGGAATTCATTACTCAGATATTCACCCCCTCGATCTGATCTTAAGATTTTTATCTGTTTCCCAGTTTGCTTCTCAACTTCATGATGCGAGAATTATACTCACACAAATTAAACCCCCTTTTTGACAATTGTCGTATAAGTATAAGTAGGGATCGTTCTGGACCGGGGATTAGGAGGGATTGTTAATCACTTGGATTTGACTCAAAAACGTAAAAACACAATATAAAACACTAAACTAGACTCAAAGAATGCAAAACTAAACTTTAAAACACTCAAACACACTAAAAGACTCAAAACAACACAAACACACTCAAATCTGCCTAAAAACCACTTTTTGGGCAGTTTTGAGTATAAACACAAATTTGGACGAAATTAAGTTGTAACTTGACTCAAGACTCTTAAAAACACAAACTAAATTGATTTCTAACTAATTTGACATTAAAGTAAAGGGGGATTTAGATTTATACGAAATTAAATTAAATGAACAAATTGCAATTAAAACAGAATGTAAATATGAAATTGATGAAATGGAATGAATGGATGATAGAATAGCTAAGGGGTTCATCTCCACACATGTTACTGATAGGAGCATATTTAGACGACTTACTTAGCTTGTTTTCGTGCATCTATGTTGTTAATTCATAATTGTTTTAGTAGTTTAAGCCATTTTCGTGTGTTTTTAGGTTCATATGGCTAAGGAAGCAAAAAGATGCATTTTGGAGCATTTTGGAGCAAAATTGGGCTTGGAATGGATAGCATATGCTTGGAGCCAAAGTGCTGGACGAATTTGAAAGCCTTGTATGCACTTTGGACATAAAACAAAGGGCCTAGCCCAATCAAACAATCCTTTGAGCCATGCAAAACCTCTAGCCCAATCAACAACCCTTAGCCACATGCATTCACATGCATCACAACCCCAAAACCATCAAGAAACACCATTCACACACACATGCACTTACTCTTTCATCATTGCACCACCATTCACACACACATGCACTTACTCCTTCATCATTACACCACCTTCTCCATCTTTATTCCACATGCATTCATCATAATTCACCCTAGCTACCACCATTCACACACACATGCACTTATTCTTTCATCATTGCACCACCATTCACACACACATGCACTTACTCTTTCATCATTGCATCACCAATTCAACACATGCATTCACACACCAACAACCTAGCTCTTTTTCCATCATTATTTCATCCACATGCACTCTCAATCATAACAACCACATTCACTCTTAAACAATCACCCACATATTCTCCCATTTCCCCTATAAAAATCCATGCATTCATACACAAAAATCTCATCTCATTTTCATACACAAGACACCACAAACACATCCAATCTTCCCCTTTGCCGCAGATCCCCTTCCATTTCTACACAATCTCTTCTTGGCTTCATTCCATTCCATACACTCTCCCATTCGCAGAAACCATTCAACCTTAGCCGTTCCACCTTCATTTACAACACACTTGGAGCACCCACACCGAAGGCAACTCTTAAGGGATTTCGACATCAGTTTTGCTTCAAGGGTTCTTTCTTCTTAATCCTATGTTCACTCATGTTATATATTTTTAAGTCAAACCTTTTGTAAACATGAAGTGTAACTAATCTCTCTCTAGGGATTCGATGTAGCCTTGCAAGATTGCCATGTAGTTAATTCAAAATTCTCATTTAATCTATCTATTTCTTGTTTCATTCTCCGTTTTAATTGTGACTTAGTGTGTTGATTTTAATGCTTGATCATCATTTGAATTAACCACAGGTTGTTTAGCCAAGATTAAAGCACACATCATGCATAATCTTGGTGGATATGTGAATGAATGAAGGGAATGTTTGGCAAACATCCTGCCGAGTGTTCCCTTTGGTTTTGTGAAAGTTTCTTGTGCACTATATATTCTTGATTAGGAACCAAAGTTGCACATCACAATTAGGCTCATGATTAGAGACATTTGATCAAATCCACACATCATATGGTTGATCATATCTAAGTGAAACAAACTCAAGAAATAGGTAGATGGATGAGTATAATCTGATTCAACAAGCATGGCCTTGGGTTAGCAATGGTAAAATCGAATCCCTAGCTTCATCTCCATTGGTACTATCTCATTTTATTAGCTGTTGATTCATTCATTTTGTGTTTACTTCATTTCCTTATGCTTTCAAGTTACAACAACAAATCTGCCTACATTGATTAGTTTTATTTCTCTAGTAAAGAGTTCTTGCAAAACAAGTGATTATATAGGTCCAATTAGTCCCTGTGGATTCGACACTCTTACTTGTGCCATTATACTAAACATATTCTAGCATGAAGAAGGAAAACAACAATCAAAATGGCGCCGTTGCCGGGGACTAATTTCAGTCCCTTATAATTGCTTGTTTTGATATTAAAACTTGTTCTTTTCATTTTAAGTAGATTTCTGATTTTTATTCAAACTTGTTTTATCTTGTTTCAGGTAGTATATGTCAAATAGACTTGCTGAATTAGGCCAAAGAATTGAACGGTTAAAGGGCAACACTTTGGAAAGCTTTGTGCCAACAAGTTCCTCCATTGTCCGTGAAGAAGAGGAAGGGAAACCGTCTAGTCCAACAAGTGAAGGATCTGAGCACTTTAATTGGGAAAGAGAAGAAGAGATGGCGGGCAACCAAGATGATCTTCGAGCTTTGGAGGATTTTTGATGCGAGATTTATACGCACACAAATTAAACCCTCTTTTCGTCAAATTATAGTATATGTATAAGTAGGGATCGTTCTGGACCGGGGATTAGGAGGGATTGTTAATCACTTGGATTTGACTCAAAAACGTAAAAACACAATATAAAACACTAAACTAGACTCAAAGAATGTAAAACTAAACTTTAAAACACTAAGATAAACCAAAAAAAACACAAACTAAAATGATTTCTAACTAAATTGACATTAAAGTAAAGGGGGATTTAAGTTTATACGAAAATTGAAATAACGAAACAATTTAAATAAACTAGACAGAATGTAAATATGAAATTGATGAAATGGAATGAATGGATGATAGAATAGCTAAGGGGGTCATCTCCACATATGTTACACTTGCATAATAAAAAGATTTCCAGTTGATCTTTCGATAAATTATGAAACTCATCACCCCGGGTTAATTAGGTCCGCTTAAATTAACCGTCAAGTTTTCCTTAAGTTAATGAATTGGATGGGTTAGCGCAACGCAATTCACAACATTCTCCAAAAGTCCTTTACGTGAACAGCACAATAAAGATACAATCAAAGATCATTAAGCATTATGAAAACTATAAGTGTTGACGAGGCATTCGTTACTATGGAATACGCATGAAACTCGTGCCAAGAATTCATTTAACGCGATTGTTTATAAGCAACCTCCACTACTTGTGAATATAAGTTCATAACGATTAGGTGAAAATCACTTATATTCTAGCGTCATATTCATGCATGAAAATTAAGCGCGCATTCTTAATAAACATACATAAATAAGTTATCAATCAAACGGTTAAACAAATTGAATCAACAACTTATGAAATGCAATTAGAAGTAATCAAATCAAAATGCAAGCATAAACATATATTTCGAATCACCCCCTAGCTAAGGGGGGGGGTTTAGTTCCTCATACAAAACAAAGAGAATTAAAATTAAACATTGAAATCAAAGAAACACCTAAACATTCCAACAACTCAAACTTGAATTGTATGAACGTTTAGGCCCTCTTCTCTTCCTCTTTATTGTAGCATAAGGTCTAAGGATAGTTGGTTTGGGGGAATGGAAGTGTGGAATGGAGTGAGGAGTGATGGAAATGGAAAGATGGTTTTTGGATTCTAAGGGAGACTCACGGCTAAGAGAGAAAGGGATGTGTTTGTGGTGTGTTGTGTATGAAATGAGATGTTCATGAATGAATGAATGCAAGGGTATTTATAGGAGTAGTGGAGGGAACATATGGCTATGTCATTTGTAGGTGAAGTAAGTGTGTGAGGTTGGTGAAGTAAGTGGAGGTTGTAGGTGAAGTAGGTGGATGTTGTAGGTGAAGTAGGTGGATGTTGTAGGTGAAGTAGGTGGATGATATGTTAAGTGATAAGTGATAAGTGATATGATATGTGGTTATGATATGATAAGTGGTTAAGTGGTGATGATAAGTGATAAGTGATTAAGTGATATGATATGTGGTGATGATAAGTGATAAGTGCATGTGGGTTAACTAATGAAGGAAATGCATGTGCAATGACAATGTGTTAGAATGGATGTGTGTTATGCATGGCATGATTGGGATTAGGAAAGGTTTAAATGTCCTAAAACTAAAGAGAACAAGGTTCCAACACTTTGGCTCCAATTAGGTCTTCAATTTCGTCCAACACTTTGGCTTCAAGCATAAGCTATCCGTCCTTAGCCCAAAAGTGCTCCAAAAGTCTCCAAAATGCATCTTTTTGCTCCTTTAGCCCTTTGGACCTACAAACACACGAAAATAGCTTAAAGTACTAAAATAACTAAAGAAACATAACGTAAATGTACGAGAACAAGCCATTTAAGTCGCATAAATATGCTCCTATCAATTTTGCTCAACCAATCATACCAAATTCACCTTCATGCATCTTGCTGCCCACAGAAGCTAGAAACTATGATCTTAAATCTTCACATTTCCATATGTTTCCTTCTTTTTATGGCTTACCTAATGAAGATCCTTTAGCTCATATTAAAGAATTTTACAATGTTGTGAGTGGTTTACCTTTACAGGGAGTAAGTGAAGCAAATCTGAGGATGAGAGTGTTCCCTTACACCTTGAAAGATAGGGCCAAGGGTTGGTTAATGACTCTAGTACCTGGTTCACTCACCACATGGGATGCCGTGGCTAAGAAGTTTTTGGAAAAGTTCTTTTCCACTCAAAAGACAGCCACATTAAGGGGACAAATCTTCAACTTCAAACAAGATGATGGAGAACCTTTCAATGAGTGTTGGGAGCGCTTTAAAGGCCTTTTGTTGCAATGTCCACACCATGGGTTACCTCTTCACTTACAAATGCAAATTTTCTATGATGGACTAACCCAAACATGTCAATCAACTGTTAATAATGCAGCAGGTGGAGCTTTGAAGAAAAAGAATGCTCAAGAGTCATATAACATTTATGAGATGTTGGGATCTAATGCTCAACACAAAGATGTAAGGGGTAAGAGAGTTGGAGTATATGAAACAAGCTCTAATCATGATCTTTCTTTGCAAGTAGCTAACCTAGAAAAGAAGCTTGAATCCGTGCTCAACATGGTGCCAAAAGCAAGTGAAGTGTGTGCCATTTGCAACATACCAAGCCACCTTACTCATCAATGTCCATCTAGGGAGGCTTACCCCGAGTATGTCCAAGAGCAAGTGAACCTCATGAATTCTTACAATCAAAGGCCAAGGAATGATGTGTATTCCAATACATATAACCCAAGTTGGAGAGATCATCCCAATCTTTCGTGGAAGAACAACAATCAATTCCAAAACTTCCAACCAAAACCTACACTTGAAGATACGGTTAAATTGTTAGCCCAAAATACCTTGCAATTCCAACAAACCACCAATAGCACTCTTCAACAACATTCGGCGGCTCTAACCAAAATGGAGACACAATTGGGGCAGATTGCAGATGCCTTGAGCCAAAGAGAGGTTGGAAAGTTTCCAAGCCAACCCGTGATACTCCAAAGGAACCAAGAGCAAGCTAAAGCAATCACTACACTTAAAAGTGGTAAGGTTATCAATAATAGAGTTGGCAATGAAGTTACTAATGAATCTAATCATGTGAATGCAGGGGTTACTCAAGGAGAAAATGAGAAACCAAATGAGGAACCAAGCCATGCTACTCCCTCGTTTGAAGCACCAAATCTTCACAAGGCCGAGAAACCTTACACTCCACCAATACCATTCCCTGGAAGACTTGCCAAAAGCAAGCAGGATAAGTCATTTAAGGAGATTTTTGATATTCTAAGTAAGGTAAATGTTAACTTACCTTTGCTTGATGTCATTAGGAACATGCCAGCTTATGGGAAGTTCTTCAAAGAGTTAAACAACTACAAAAGAAAGTATGGACCACATGAGAAGGTAGTGGTGTCCGAGAATGTAAGTGCCGTGTTGCAAAGAAAACTTCCACCAAAGCTCAAGGATCCAGGAAGTTTTTCTATCAACATCACCATAGGAGACAAGAAGGTAGAGAAGGCGATGCTTGACTTAGGTGCTAGCATCAACTTAATGCCTTATTCCGTATACCTTCAACTAGGTTTGGGGGAATTGAAAGCCACCACCATCTCATTACAACTTGCGGACAGATCCGTGAAATATCCAAGAGGTATAGTAGAGGATATTCTAGTTCAAATTGATAAACTAATCTTGCCTGCGGATTTTGTAGTGTTGGACATGGAAGAAGCTCCTATACATGACCGAGAATTGCCTATTTTGCTTGGGAGACGTTTATGGCCACGGCCAAGACCATCATTGATGTGCAAAATGGACTCCTCACTATGACAGTGCTAGGAGAGACCGTTTAATTCAAAGTGTTTGAGTCTCTTTCACATCCTTCTTCATCTCTTGATTGTTATGCCATTGATGTGCTTGATTCGCTTGTTTTCTCTAAGTTCTTGCAAGCACAATCTAATGAACCATTACAAACTGTTTGAGTCAATCTCAAGATGAGTTTGATGAAGAAGATGCACTCATGGAAGAGGTAGCTGCCTTGGAAGCATTGGCACCGTATCCTTTGAATATTTTACCTCTTTTAGAGCCTTTAGAACCATCGAGGTCACATTTAACCCCTTCCACTGTTAAGGCACCAAAACTTGAACTTAAACCACTTCCACCACATCTAAAGTATGCATATCTAGCTGAATTTGAAACTCTTCCAGTTATCATAACTTCTGACCTCACCCCAAATGAAGAAGATAAACTAATTAGGGTGTTAAAAGAGTTCAAATCAGTTATTGGTTGGTCTATTGCAGATATCAAGGGAATAAGCCCTACCATGTGCATGCATAGGATTCTTTTGGAAGAAGGAGCAAAGTCAACCCGTGAACCACAAAGGAGGCTCAATCCACACATGAAGGAAGTTGTGAGGATTGAAGTGTTGAAGTTGTTAGATGTGGGGATCATATATCCCATTTCTGATAGCAAATGGGTGAGTGCTATTCAGGTGGTACCTAAGAAGGTGGGAATCACGGTGATGAAGAATGAAAACAAAGAGCTTGTGCCCACAAAGCCCACGGCTAGTTGGCGTGTTTGCACCGATTACAGGAAGTTGAATTCTAGCACTAGAAAAGATTACTTTCCTATGCCTTTCATAGATCAAATGCTTGAGAGATTGGCAGGTTACTCACACTATTGTTTTCTTGATGGTTACTCAGGTTACAATCAAATTGCAATTGCTCCGGAGGATCAAGAGAAAACTACCTTTACTTGCCCGTTTGGCACATTTGCATATAGGAGAATGCCTTTTGGACTTTGCAATGCTCCAGCAACATTCCAAAGATGCATGTTGGCAATCTTTTCTGACATGGTAGAAAGATTCATTGAGGTATTTATGGATGACTTTTCAGTGTTTGGTTCCTCTTTTGATGAATGTCTTAACCATCTCTCTTTAGTACTTCAAAGATGTCAGGAAACAAATTTGGTTCTCAATTGGGAAAAGTGCCAATTTATGGTGAAACAAGGAATTGTGTTGGGGCATGTAATCTCTAGCCAAGGAATGGAGGTGGACAAAGCCAAAATTGACATCATCACCAATATGGCAGCTCCCACAACCGTGAAGGGAGTAAGAAGTTTTTTGGGACATGCGGGTTTTTATCGTCGTTTCATTAAGAACTTTTCAATGATCACTCGCCCATTATGCAATCTGTTAGCTAAAGATGTTGTATTTCATTTTGATAAAGCTTGTATGGATGCATTCAATACTTTGAAACATGAATTAACCTCAACCCCTATTATTATGGCACCAGATTGGTCTTTACCTTTTAAATTAATGTGTGATGCCTCTGACTATGCTATTGGTGCAGTTTTAGGGAAAAGGGTGAACAAGCTCCCACACATGATCTACTATGCAAGCCGGACTCTAAATGATGCTCAACTTAACTATTCCACAACTGAAAAGGAGTTACTTGCTATTGTTTTTGCCTTAGAGAAGTTTCGGTCATATCTTGTTGGATCTAAAGTTATTGTGTTTTCTGATCATGCAGCCCTTAGGTACTTGATGACAAAAAAGGATGCTAAGCCACGCTTAATTAGATGAATACTCTTACTACAAGAGTTTGACTTGGAAATTCGAGATAAGAAGGGAAATGATAATGTTGTGGCTGACCATTTGTCACGGCTCAATGAAAATCATGGAGTTGGACAACTTTTGCCTCTAAATGAATCATTTCCTGATGAACAACTCCTTGTTATTCAAGAAAAAGAACCATGGTATGCTGATTTTGTTAATTATCTTGTTTGTGGTATAATTAGAAATGACCTTTCTTTTCAGGAAAGAAAGAAGTTCCTTGCCATGGTAAAGCACTACGTTTGGGACGAACCATATTTGTTTAAATATTGCCCTGACCAAATCATTAGGAGGTGTGTCCCAAAGAGTGAGCAACAAAGCATTCTAACGTTCAGCCATACATTGGCATGTGGAGGACATTTTGGTGCCAAAAAGACATCTCTAAAGGTTTTACAATCTGGTTTCTTTTGGCCTACTTTATTCAAAGATGCTTTTGATTTTTGTTCTAAGTGTGATAGGTGCCAGAAAATGGGGAACATTAGCCGAAGAAATGAGATGCCATTGAACAACATTTTGGTGGTGGAGCTCTTTGATGTTTGGGGAATCGATTTCATGGGACCATTTCCATCCTCTTTTGGTTACTTATACATATTACTGGCAGTAGATTATGTATCCAAATGGGTTGAAGCCATTGCTACAATAGCTAATGATCATAAGGTTGTTTTGAATTTTCTTAAAGATGTGATTTTTTGTAGGTTTGGAACCCCAAGAGCTATTATTAGTGATGGTGGCAGCCATTTCTGCAACAAACCCTTTGAATCCTTGATGAAGAAGTACAACATCAACCACAAAGTGGCAACCCCGTACCATCCTCAAACCTCAGGACAAGTGGAGATTAGCAATAGGGAGATCAAGAACATTTTGATGAAGACCGTAAGCCCTACAAGGAAGGATTGGTCACTGAGGTTGAATGATGCACTATGGGCATATAGAACAGCATATAAGACCCCCATTGGCATGAGTCCTTATCGCCTTGTGTTTGGGAAAGCTTGTCATTTGCCAATAGAGCTTGAACACCGTGCATATTGGGCCATCAAGAAGTTCAACTTTGATTACAAGGATGCTGGAATAGCAAGGAAGCTCCAACTTAATGAGTTGGAAGAACTCAGAAATGAAGCATATGAGAATGCCAAAATCTACAAGGAACGGACTAAGCTCTATCGTGACAAGGCCATCCTACGGAAGGAGTTTCACCAAGGTATGAAAGTACTGTTGTATGACTCACGTTTGAGACTTTTTCCAGGTAAATTGAAGTCTAGGTGGGTGGGACCATTTAAGGTGCTGCAAACATTTCCCCACGGAGCTGTGGAGATAGAGAACATGAAGAATGGCACCTCTTTTAAAGTCAATGGGCAGCGATTGAAACCATATTTGGAGAAAGTGGAGGAAGAGCAAGTTTATCAAGTTGTAGATTTTCTTGAGTTTACAACACCGTGAACACGCTACCATGTCTTGCCTAGACATTAAATAAAGCGCTTACTAGGAGGCAACCTAGTGTGGTTTGTGTTCTTTCCTCATTTTGTGTTTATGTTGTCACCATTCCATATTCTTTGCCTACTTGCCTTGTGTTAGTTGTGGTTAAGTGTGTTTTTGCTTACTAATACGAATGTATATGAGGGCTATGTTTGTAGACAAACTATTGGGTTGCTATGAAAAAGGGTTTTATGACACGGGACATGTCATAACTTTCGAAGGGGTGTTTATTTGTAAGTTCATGTCGGAGCACAAAGGTAAGCCGCCTCCCCGAATTTCAATTTTCTTTTATACTAATATGTTGTTAGTGATTCAGGCATCCACTCTAGAATTTAAACCATTACCGGATCATTTCAAATACCACCCTCCATTCAAAGATCAATTCCATGCCGTTTGATTTGATTAAAAAAAAAAAAAAAAAAAAAAAAAAAAAAAAAAGAGATACTAAACATGGAGAAAGATGGAGCTTCACAAAGGTTGTTTACGTGAAGCCCCACCATGAGGCATAGAAGCGGGAGGCATAGAAGTGGGAGGCATCGGAGCAGAAGCCATCGGAGCGGAAGGCATCGGAGCTAGAGCATTCCAGGCCTCAATACTTGGCCAAGTGCTGGATGACCCAGGAAAAAGGTGCCTCCGGAGATAAGCCGCAAGCCTTTGACGGTCACTGTGAATTCGACCCTCAGATTCTTGCAGCTCATCAAGCTTCCTCTTCATGCCCGACGAATAGTTATTTGCAAGCACATGCAAACTTCTATTCTCGTACTTAAGCTGCTGGATCTCTTGCTTAAGACTTTCCACCTCTGCCATCAATGATTCCACCTGACGGGAGCGGGCAAGCAAGCGTTGGCCCATGTTGGACACAGAACTCACACACTGAACACTAAGTGCGAGGGACTCTTGAACGACCAACTCATCGGACCGTCCTGACAGCAGCCTACTATCTTTTGGAGTGAGGAGGTTCCTAGCTACTATTGTAGCTGTTGTGGCGTCCTGCATCACGGAGTCTTCACCTGTAAGAAGACCGTTAGAAGATAAGAAAGAAGGGCGCCATACGTTACCTTGACGCGGCGCGCCCGTATCACTGCTAAGGCTCAATTCCAAGCTAAGGTTCGATGGGTTTGCCATTTTTCAAAAGTGTTCAAAGAGAAGGGATAGAGTTAAATTTCAAAGGGCCGGAGTCGATTTTCAAGAATGGGAAATCTTCAGAGTGTGTTTGTTGGCAGTGATCGATACCTCTATAAAAAGCCAAGGCGACGCGTCCACCGATTCAAAAAGCCGGAATTTCCGGCGTAATTTTGGCGACGTTTTCTCGACTTTTCAGAAGACGTGTTCAACTTTGTCAAAAGATTTCTTCTTTTCAGAAAACACGTGGAGGCCATCATCGCAACTACACATCTTTAGCCGACAGGCGCAAAGTCCGGCGACGCTTTCTCTGCTTTTCAGAAAACGCGTGCAGCTTTGTCAAAAGGAGCCGCATCCGCACTACTACGTGTCGTTCAGAAAGCAAAGGGGCGCCTGCTCAGAAATCGAAGGGGCGTCGTTCAGAAATCGAAGAGGCGCCTGCTATTTCAAAAAGCCGGATTTGCGGGATCAAAACGTTTGTCGACAATGGTAAAAGAACAGTACCACCACTTGATATTATCTCTATATATGTCGACCTTCGTCTTTTATGGCAAGGAAAACCTGAAGAAAATGCCCAACTCTCCCTCACCTCTGAGGGCGCACTCCCAGCAAAGCCTTTCGAAATACTCAATTCTTTCTTCTTCCCCAAAGATGATACCAGATGCCTGGAGTACAGATGACCCAGGAGGAAACGGCGGATTGAAGTGTGCTGATTCATTCACCGCTTCTTCAAAAGCAAAGGTATCTCATATCATCAAGGTCAAAAGCAAAAGTATCTCATATCATGCTCTTTCCCTGTCTTTTTCTTTGTCCTTGTTCTTACTCACATGGCAAAGTGAAAGAAGCAATCAGCCGGCACTTGGAGTCAGTCTTCTGTTCTGGAGCCAACTGCCTGGAATCTATTCCTGATTGCTTACCTAGCGTTGCTCTCGAGTAGTCATCTTCAACGGTTGATACACTTCCAGAGAAGGGACCTCTTCTGCGAAGATTGAACAAAGAAACAGATAAAAGGAGGAAGCTCAGACCTTCGGGGAAGACCAAAAGAATCCTGCTGCCCAGTTCAAGAGTAGCACAAAGGAAAATCAACGATGGGCGGAAACCAGTTCAAGAGTAAGCCTGTGGAATCACAAAGATCAATGCCTCAATGCAATTACCAAGGAGAAGATGGAATTTACACTCTATAACCAGATTTGCGTCCCTAAACTCTTCTCTTTGTTAGTTACATTCTGCCATGTTTAGTATGTTTAATGCTGTTTGTGTGTTTACTTATGTTTTGTGTGAATCTATGCTTAAAACATTGAGGACAATGTTTGATTTAAGTGTGGGGGGGTAACTAAGTTTGTTGATGCAAATTCGTTGAATTTTATCACCCATAACTTCAAGTGTTGTTCCTTGCTGTTTTAAATGTTTTTAAGTTGTGTTTTAGAATGTTTTGTTTTTATAACTCCGAAAATCACATAAAAATTTAAAAAAAAAATAAAAAACATGTTTTGAAAAGCCTAAAAAGAGTGTTTTAAGTCGTTTTTGTGTGTTTGTGTCTTAGGGTACCTTCCAACACAATGATAAAGATTTGGTTTGTAATTGCATGACTGTTAAAGAGAGTTATAAACATGGATGAAAGTTTGATTTACTCTTGGTATATGCTTGGTTATGGTTATAATGTATGACTTCACATGCAATCATAAAAAATAAAAAAAATAAAAAAAAAATTTGTGACATGCTTGAAGGAAGGAACTCAAACAAACGCTAGAACCCTGTGAGACTCGAGCCATTACCTTCTTTGGAGAGTTATTTTCTGTGATTCTTTGTTTTCTAAAGTTGTTGCATGATCTCATTATTCCTTGCTTGGTTGGTACTTAGAATGCAATTGTATCATGATAGAACTAAATGCTAGAACTTATATCCATTTCATTCAAAGCATGACATTGAATTGCATAACATATATCAAGATAAAGTTGTGTAGTTGCCACCATAGCCAAATAGCCTTACTTCCCATATTTCCTATTTGTTGTAAGTTTTAACCCCTTTGAGCCTTGTTTAACCTATGTTCTTTGTTAACCCATGTTATCCTTACCTAGCCTAGAATAGGACCATCCATGCCTTTGTTCTTAAAGCATAGTAAGCATGACGGAAAATGAATTCCTTTTTGATTAATATGTTGCAGAAAATAAGTGTGGGGGAAGGATTATTGATGAGAGTTGTTGTGCCATAGGCACGGCTAAAAAAAAAAAAAAAAAAAAAAAAAAAAAAATGAAAAAGAAAAGAAAAATAAGAGTTGTTTGAATTTCCCCTATTAGTCTAAAAGTTGTTTTCTACGCTCTAAAGGGAATTCTAAGTGCCTAATTCAATACTTTGCTCACTATTGCTTTAAGAATGTTTGTTTATCCTTCACCTTTCATTGTTAACCAGTACCCTAGCCCCGTTACACCCCTTTGACTTCTATCTTGATCGTTATGTGTTCAATAATGTGGAGTTTGGATTTGATATGAGCTTATGGAATCACTGGTTCTCATTCTAAGTAGTAGCATTCCATTCATGATATCATATTCATGTCATTATCGTAAATCCAGAAAATGCTTTCTTTGTTATAACATATGTGAGATACTAGTCTTTCATGTTTACATCAATCTCTCACATATAACTAGTGTAGGGTGTGTAGTCAGAAAATCTGTGTGAAAATAGAGTGCCTTCTAGTAAGGAATTGAGTAAATTCTCTAAAGTATGTTACTACATTTGAAATGTATTTTAATTGCTTAATTGTGAACTAGTATGTGGTGACTATGATTAAGAATGTACTTAAGTGTAAAGATGGCTAAAATCTGTGAGAATAATGATGTTTAACTTGTCATGTGCATTGGAAATCCCTAAGACGGTTGTTGGAAGGTTTAGGTTGTGTTTTACTTGTTTAGTGTCGTTTTGTTTATTTGTTATTATTTTGTTTTGCTCGAGGACTAGCAAAAGCTAAGTGTGGGGGAATTTGATAGGAGCATATTTAGACGACTTACTTAGCTTGTTTTCGTGCATCTATGTTGTTAATTCATAATTGTTTTAGTAGTTTAAGCCATTTTCGTGTGTTTTTAGGTTCATATGGCTAAGGAAGCAAAAAGATGCATTTTGGAGCATTTTGGAGCAAAATTGGGCTTGGAATGGATAGCATATGCTTGGAGCCAAAGTGTTGGACGAATTTGAAAGCCTTGTATGCACTTTGGACATAAAACAAAGGGCCTAGCCCAATCAAACAATCCTTTGAGCCATGCAAAACCTCTAGCCCAATCAACAACCCTTAGCCACATGCATTCACATGCATCACAACCCCAAAACCATCAAGAAACACCATTCACACACACATGCACTTACTCTTTCATCATTGCACCACCATTCACACACACATGCACTTACTCCTTCATCATTACACCACCTTCTCCATCTTTATTCCACATGCATTCATCATAATTCACCCTAGCTACCACCATTCACACACACATGCACTTATTCTTTCATCATTGCACCACCATTCACACACACATGCACTTACTCTTTCATCATTGCACCACCAATTCAACACATGCATTCACACACCAACAACCTAGCTCTTTTTCCATCATTATTTCATCCACATGCACTCTCAATCATAACAACCACATTCACTCTTAAACAATCACCCACATATTCTCCCATTCCCCCTATAAAAACCCATGCATTCATACACAAAAATCTCATCTCATTTTCATACACAAGACACCACAAACACATCCAATCTTTCCCTTTGCCGCAAATCCCCTTCCATTTCTACACAATCTCTTCTTGGCTTCATTCCATTCCATACACTCTCCCATTCGCAGAAACCATTCAACCTTAGCCGCTCCACCTTCATTTACAACACACTTGGAGCACCCACACCGAAGGCAACTCTTAAGGGATTTCGACATCAGTTTTGCTTCAAGGGTTCTTTCTTCTTAATCCTATGTTCACTCATGTTATATATTTTTAAGTCAAACCTTTTGTAAACATGAAGTGTAACTAATCTCTCTCTAGGGATTCGATGTAGCCTTGCAAGATTGCCATGTAGTTAATTCAGAATTCTCATTTAATCTATCTATTTCTTGTTTCATTCTCCGTTTTAATTGTGACTTAGTGTGTTGATTTTAATGCTTGAGCATCATTTGAATTAACCACAGGTTGTTTAGCCAAGATTAAAGCACACATCATGCATAATCTTGGTGGATATGTGAATGAATGAAGGGAATGTTTTGCAAACATCCTGCCGAGTGTTCCCTTTGGTTTTGTGAAAGTTTCTTGTGCACTATATATTCTTGATTAGGAACCAAAGTTGCACATCACAATTAGGCTCATGATTAGAGACATTTGATCAAATCCACACATCATATGGTTGATCATATCTAAGTGAAACAAACTCAAGAAATAGGCAGATGGATGAGTATAATCTGATTCAACAAGCATGGCCTTGGGTTAGCAATGGTAAAATCGAATCCCTAGCTTCATCTCCATTGGTACTATCTCATTTTATTAGCTGTTGATTCATTCATTTTGTGTTTACTTCATTTCCTTATGCTTTCAAGTTACAACAACAAATCTGCCTACATTGATTAGTTTTATTTCTCTAGTAAAGAGTTCTTGCAAAACAAGTGATTATATAGGTCCAATTAGTCCCTGTGGATTCGACACCCTTACTTGTGCCATTATACTAAACATATTCTAGCATGAAGAAGGAAAACAACAATCAGTTACACTTGCATAATAAAATGATTTCCAATTGCATTTCAATAAACCATGAATTCTCATCACCCCAGGTTAATTAGGTCCGCTTAAATTAACCGTCAAGTTTTCCTTAAGTTAATGAATTGGATGATTGCATACGACAACCCAAAGCATTCCCCACAAGTTCCCTACATGAATTGCATAATAGAGATACAAGCAAGAATCATTAAGTTCTTTGAAAACTATAAGTGTTGACGAGGCATTCGTTACTATGATTGCATGAAACTTATGCCAAGAATTTATTTAACGCGATTGTTTATAAGCAACCTCCACTACTTGTGAATATAAGTTCATAACTATTAGGTGAAACTCACTTATATTCTAGCGTCATATTCATGCATGAAAATTAAGCGTGCACTCTCAATAAACATACATAAATAGGTTATCAATAAAACAGTTAAACAAATTGAATTCACAACTTATGAAACGCAATTAGAAGTAATCAAATCAAAATGCAAGCATAAACATATATTTCGAATCACCCCCTAGCTAAAGGGGGTTTAGTTCCTGATAGGAGCATATTTATGCGACTTAAATGGCTTGTTCTCGTACATTTACGTTATGTTTCTTTAGTTATTTTAGTACTTTAAGCTATTTTCGTGTGTTTGTAGGTCCAAAGGGCTAAAGGAGCAAAAAGATGCATTTTGGAGACTTTTGGAGCACTTTTGGGCTAAGGACGGATAGCTTATGCTTGAAGCCAAAGTGTTGGACGAAATTGAAGACCTAATTGGAGCCAAAGTGTTGGAACCTTGTTCTCTTTAGTTTTAGGACATTTAAACCTTTCCTAATCCCAATCATGCCATGCATAACACACATCCATTCTAACACATTGTCATTGCACATGCATTTCCTTCATTAGTTAACCCACATGCACTTATCACTTATCATCACCACATATCATATCACTTAATCACTTATCACTTATCATCACCACTTAACCACTTATCATATCATAACCACATATCATATCACTTATCACTTATCACTTAACATAACATCCACCTACTTCACCTACAACATCCACTTCACCTACAACATCCACCTACTTCACCTACAACATCCACCCACTTCACCTACAACATCCACCTACTTCACCTACAACATCCACTTCACCTACAACATCCACCTACTTCACTTACAACATCCACCTACTTCACCTACAACATCCACCTACTTCACCTACAAATGACATAGCCATATGTTCCCTCCACTACTCCTATAAATACCCTTGCATTCATTCATTCAATTCACATCTCATTCCATTTCACAACACAACACCCCTCAAACACTTCCTTAGAATCCAAACCATCTTTCCATTTCCACCATTCCTCATCCATTTCCATAATTCCCCAAACCTCACCTTAGACCTTGTGCTACAACAACGAGGAAGATAAGAGGGCCTAAACGTTCATACAATTCAAGTTTGAGTTGTTGGAATGTTTAGGTGTTTCTTTGATTTCAAAGTTTAAATTCAATTCTCTTTGTTTTGTACGTATGAGGAATGGAAGAGAAGAGTGCCTAAACGTTCATACAATTCAAGTTTGAGTTGTTGGAATGTTTAGGTGTTTCTTTGATTTCAAAGTAATGAGGAACTAATCCCCCTTTAGCTAGGGGGTGATTCGAAACTATGTTTATATTTGCAATATGAATTGATTACTTTTGGTTGGAATTTCATAAGTTGTGGATTCAATTCGTTTAACTGTTTGATTGATAACTTATTTATGTATGTTCATTGAGATTGCAAGCTTAATTTTCATGCATGAATATGACGCTAGAATATAAGTGAGTTTCACCTAATCGTTATGAACTTATATTCACAAGTAGTGGAGGTTGCTTATAAACAATCGCGTTAAACGAATTCTTGGCATAAGTTTCATGCGTATTCCATAGTAACGAATGCCTCGTCAACACTTCTAATTTTCATTGAACTTAATGATCTTTGTTGAATGTCTCTATCATGCGTATTCCATAGTTAGGGACTTTGATTAAGAATAATTTGGTTGTAATGCGTATTCCATTCAATCCAATGAATTTAGGGAAATCTGAAAGTTAATTTAAGCGGACCTAATTAACTTGGAGCATTGAGTTTCATAATTTATCGAAAGACCAACTGAGAATCAATCTTGTATGCAAGTATAACATGTGTGGAGAAGAACCCCTTAGCTAGCCTTCATTCCATTTATTCCATCATCCATATTCACATTTACATTCTGCTTAGTTTATTAACTTGTTTTGTTATTTCAATTTTCGTCAAATCAAAACTCTTCCCCCCTTTTTCCTTATTGTTCAATTTAGTTTATGTTTTAAAGCATTTTGAGTCTTTGGTTTGTCTTAGTGATTTAAAGTTTAGTTTTGCATTCTTTGAGTCTAGTATAGTGTTTTAAACTTTATTTTACGTTTTTTAGTCAAATCCAAGTGATTAACAATCCCTCCTAATCCCCGGTCCAGAACGATCCCTCACTTATCCATTCTACTTGATAGGAGCATATTTATGCGACTTAAATGGCTTGTTCTCGTACATTTACGTTATGTTTCTTTAGTTATTTTAGTACTTTAAGCTATTTTCGTGTGTTTGTAGGTCCAAAGGGCTAAAGGAGCAAAAAGATGCATTTTGGAGACTTTTGGAGCACTTTTGGGCTAAGGACGGATAGCTTATGCTTGAAGCCAAAGTGTTGGACGAAATTGAAGACCTAATTGGAGCCAAAGTGTTGGAACCTTGTTCTCTTTAGTTTTAGGACATTTAAACCTTTCCTAATCCCAATCATGCCATGCATAACACACATCCATTCTAACACATTGTCATTGCACATGCATTTCCTTCATTAGTTAACCCACATGCACTTATCACTTATCATCACCACATATCATATCACTTAATCACTTATCACTTATCATCACCACTTAACCACTTATCATATCATAACCACATATCATATCACTTATCACTTATCACTTAACATAACATCCACCTACTTCACCTACAACATCCACTTCACCTACAACATCCACCTACTTCACCTACAACATCCACCCACTTCACCTACAACATCCACCTACTTCACCTACAACATCCACTTCACCTACAACATCCACCTACTTCACTTACAACATCCACCTACTTCACCTACAACATCCACCTACTTCACCTACAAATGACATAGCCATATGTTCCCTCCACTACTCCTATAAATACCCTTGCATTCATTCATTCAATTCACATCTCATTCCATTTCACAACACAACACCCCTCAAACACTTCCTTAGAATCCAAACCATCTTTCCATTTCCACCATTCCTCATCCATTTCCATAATTCCCCAAACCTCACCTTAGACCTTGTGCTACAACAACGAGGAAGATAAGAGGGCCTAAACGTTCATACAATTCAAGTTTGAGTTGTTGGAATGTTTAGGTGTTTCTTTGATTTCAAAGTTTAAATTCAATTCTCTTTGTTTTGTACGTATGAGGAATGGAAGAGAAGAGTGCCTAAACGTTCATACAATTCAAGTTTGAGTTGTTGGAATGTTTAGGTGTTTCTTTGATTTCAAAGTAATGAGGAACTAATCCCCCTTTAGCTAGGGGGTGATTCGAAACTATGTTTATATTTGCAATATGAATTGATTACTTTTGGTTGGAATTTCATAAGTTGTGGATTCAATTCGTTTAACTGTTTGATTGATAACTTATTTATGTATGTTCATTGAGATTGCAAGCTTAATTTTCATGCATGAATATGACGCTAGAATATAAGTGAGTTTCACCTAATCGTTATGAACTTATATTCACAAGTAGTGGAGGTTGCTTATAAACAATCGCGTTAAACGAATTCTTGGCATAAGTTTCATGCGTATTCCATAGTAACGAATGCCTCGTCAACACTTCTAATTTTCATTGAACTTAATGATCTTTGTTGAATGTCTCTATCATGCGTATTCCATAGTTAGGGACTTTGATTAAGAATAATTTGGTTGTAATGCGTATTCCATTCAATCCAATGAATTTAGGGAAATCTGAAAGTTAATTTAAGCGGACCTAATTAACTTGGAGCATTGAGTTTCATAATTTATCGAAAGACCAACTGAGAATCAATCTTGTATGCAAGTATAACATGTGTGGAGAAGAACCCCTTAGCTAGCCTTCATTCCATTTATTCCATCATCCATATTCACATTTACATTCTGCTTAGTTTATTAACTTGTTTTGTTATTTCAATTTTCGTCAAATCAAAACTCTTCCCCCCTTTTTCCTTATTGTTCAATTTAGTTTATGTTTTAAAGCATTTTGAGTCTTTGGTTTGTCTTAGTGATTTAAAGTTTAGTTTTGCATTCTTTGAGTCTAGTATAGTGTTTTAAACTTTATTTTACGTTTTTTAGTCAAATCCAAGTGATTAACAATCCCTCCTAATCCCCGGTCCAGAACGATCCCTCACTTATCCATTCTACTACAATTGTCAAACGAGGGTTTAATTTGAGTGTCAAGTAATTTTCGCATCAAATTTTGGCGCCGTTGCCGGGGATTAGCAACTTTGCTAATCCCTTGGTTCTTTTCTTTTTTTTTGGTTTAGTTGTTTTCGTTTTAGTTTCTAACTTAATGTTGTTTTCTTTGTTTGTTGTTACTTTTGATATTTGATTTAGTTCTCTTTCTTTGATTTTAGGTACTAGAGAAGTAAGATATGGATTTTGCTAGCATTCAAGCTCAATTGGCAAATCTTACTTCTAAATTGTCGCCGTATGCCGAAAGGACCACAATGCAGAGTGTCCCTACATTTGGTGCTTCATATAGGCAAGGATTTCAAGCCAATCAATGTCCACAAAGAGATTGGAGGGATCATTCAAACTCTATATGGTGGGAAGATCAACAAGTTCAACGTGAAGCATATTGGCAACCATATGAGGAGTTCTATTCAAGACCTATGCAGCCACCACAACTTCATATGCAATATGCTCAATTAAATTCAAGTTTGCCAATAGATTATAATCAAATTCTTAATGAAATAAATTCTTTGGCGCAGGGGTCACAAAATCAAGCCAAGGAGGCTCAACAAGAAGCATATTGGCAACCATATGATGAGTTCAATACAACACCTATGCAGCCACCACAACCTCCCCCACAACAATTCCAATCAAGTTCAAGTATGTCCATGGATAATGATAAAAATTTTCAATTACTAACCTCTTTGGCGCAGGGGTCACAAAATCAAGCCAAGGAGTTGGGTAAATTGGACGAGCAATTTGGGCAGATTATGGAGTTCATGAAACAAATTCAAGAGCAAAGTGAACTCTCCAACTCAACTATTGAAAACTCGAAGGAAGATTTTGAAATCCATAATGCTATCACTTTGGGAAGTGCTATGGAGGTTGGAGCTGACCTAAAAATGTCCAAACATAGCCTAGAAGTGGATGAAGAGCTGCTAATTGAGGAGGAGGAAGAAGACATGCACACGGCAAGGGTAGAACAACCCTTGCCGCAGATCCCTAAGCCCTCTAAACCACCCACCACCAGTAAGGACGTCCCAATTCCATGTTATTCTGATGTTATTCCACCCAATGTCCCTTTTCCTAGCAGGTTTTTGATTCCCAACCAAGAAGAGAGTAAAAAGGACATCGTGGAAGCCTTCCCAAAGGAGCAAAATGCTATTCAAATTCTTGGTGCAACACAGCAAGTTTTAGATGGTGTTGAATTCTTCAAAGGACTTTGTACACCAAGAAGAATGATTCAAGAGAAGGTAGTGGCTGGAGAAGATGTAGAATGCATCAAAGAGGACATATTTGAAACCACAATTCCCAAGGAAGTTGGATTTTATGACACGGGACAAGTCATAACTTTCGAAGGGGTGTTTATTCTGGAGTTCATTTTGGAGCACACAGGTAAGCCGCCTCCCCGAATTTCAATTTTCTTTTATACTAACATGTGGTTAATGATTCAGGCACCCAATCTGGAATTTAAACTATTACCGGATCATTTCAAGTATCACCGCCCATTCAAAGATAAATTCCATGCTGTTTGATTTTATTTATGAAAAAAAAAAAAAAAAAAAAAGATACTAAATTTATGAAAAAAAAAAAAAAAAAAAAAAAAAAAAAAAAAAAAAACATGGCAGAATGATGGAGCTTCACAAAGGGCGTTTACTTGAAGCCCCACTACTGGGCAAAACTCTAGAAGCAGGAGGCATAGATGCGGAAGGCATCGGAGCAGAAGGCATCGAGGCGGAAGGCATCGGGGCGGAAGGTATCGGAGCGGGAGGCATCAAAGAAGAGGCCTCAATACTTGGCCAAACGCTGGATGAGCCCGGAAAAATGTGCCTCTGGAAGTAAGCCGCAAGCCTTTGACGGTCAGTTTGACGGTCACTTTGCATCCGACCATTGGATTCTTGTAGCTCATCAAGCTTCCTCTTCATACCCGTCGAATAGTTGTTGGCAAGCACGTGCAAACTTCTATTCTCGTACTTAAGCAGTTTGATCTCCTGCTTGAGACTTTCCACCTCTGCCATCAAAGATTCCACCTGACGGGAGCGGGCAAGCAGGCGTTGGCCCATGTTGGACACAGAACTCGCACACTGAACACTAAGTGCGAGGGATTCTTGAACGGCCAACTCATCGGACCGTCCTGACAGCAGCCTACTATCTTTTGGAGTAAGGAGGTTCCTAGCTACTATTGTAGCTGTTGTGGCGTCCTGCATCACGGAGTCTTCACCTGTAAGAAGACCGTTAGAAGATAAGAAAGAAGGGCGCCATACGTTACCTTGACGCGGCGCGCCCGTATCACTGCTAAGGCTCAATTCCAAGCTAAGGTTCGATGGGTTTGCCATTTTTCAAAAGTGTTCAAAGAGAGGGGCGGATGGAGTTAATTCTCAAAGGGCCGGAGTCGATTTTCAAGAATGGGAATTCTTCAGAGTGTGTTTGTTGTGGTGATAGATAGCTCTATAAAAGCCAAGGCGACGCGTCCACCGATTCAAGAAGCCGGAATTTCCGGCGTAATTTAGGCGACGCGTTCTCGGCTATTCAGAAGACGCGTTCAACTTTGTCAAAAGATTTCTGACAAAGCTGAATACACGTGGAGGCCATCATCGCAACTACACATCTTTAGCCGACAAGCGCAAAGTTCGGCGACGCTTTCTCTGCTTTTCAGAAGACGTGTGCAGCTTTGTCAAAAGGAGCCGCATCTGCACTACCACGTGTCGTTCAGAAAGCGAAGGGGCGTCGTTCAGAAATCGAAGGGGCGCCTGCTCAGAAATCAAAGAGGCGTATTCAAAGATCGAAGAGGCGCCACTATTTCAAAAAGCCGGATTTGCGGGATCAAAACGTTTGTCGACAAGGGTAAAAAGTACCACCACTTGATATTATCTCTATATATGTCGACCTTCGTCTTTTATGGCAGGGCAAACCTGAAGAAAATGCCCAACTCTCCCTCACCTCTGAGGGCGCACTCCCAGCAAAGCCTTTCGAAATACTCAATTCTTTCTTCTTCCCCAAAGATGATACCAGATGCCTGGAGTACATATGACCCAGGAGGAAACGGCGGATTGAAGCATGTGCTGATTCATTCACCGCTTCTTCAAAGCAAAGGTATCTCATATCATCAAGGTCAAAAGCAAAAGTATCTCATATCATGCTCTTTCCCTGTCTTTTTCTTTGTCCTTGTTCTTACTTGCATGGCAAAGTAAAAGAAGCAATCAGCCAGCACTTGGAGTCAGTCTTCCGATCTGGAGCCAACTGCCTGGAATCTATTCCTGATTGCTTACCTAGCGTTGCTCTCGAGTAGTCATCTTCAACGGTTGATACACTTCCGGAGAAGGGACCACTTCTGCAAAGGGGCGCGAGTAAGGCAAGTGAAAATGATACATTGAAGCATGTGGAGACAAACATAGGCTGAGTTATCCTCCAACCCTTTTCAATACGAATTGGAAAGATTGAACAAAGAAACAGACCAAAGGGGTATGCTCAGACCTTCGGGGGAGACCAAAAGAATCCTGCTGCCCAGTTCAAGAGTAGCACAAAGGAAAATCAACGATGGGAGGAACCCCTGTGGAATCAACAACATCAAGCCTCAATGAAATCAACAAGGAGAAGATGGAATTTACATTCCACAACCAGATTTGCGTCTCTAAACTCTTCTCTTTGTTATTTACATTCTGCCATGTTTAGTATGTTTAAATGCTTTTTGTGTGTTTACTTATGCTTTGTATGATTTTAAGCTTAAAACATTGAGGACAATGTTTGATTTAAGTGTGGGGGGGTAACTAATGTTGTTAATGCAAATTCGTGGGATTTTATCGCCCATAACTTCAAATGTTGTTCCTTACTGTTTTAAGGTGTTTTTAAGTTGTTTTAGAGTGTTTTAGTATGTTTTGTTTTTATAACTCCGAAAATACCATAAAAATTTGAAAAAATTGTTTTGAAAAGCCTAAAAAGAGTGTTTTGAGTCGTTTTTGTGTGTTTGTGTCTTAGGGTACCTTCCAACACAATGATAAGGATTTGGTTTATAATTGCATGACGGTTTGAAAGAGTTATAAACATAGAGAAAAGTTTGATTTACTCTTGGTATATGCTTGGTTATGGTTATAATGTATGACTTCACATGCAATCATAAAAGAAAAAAATTCGTTTTTGTAACATGCTTGAAGGAAGGAACTCAAACAAACGCTACAACCCTGAGAGACTTGAGCCTATAACGTTCTTTGGAGAGTATAATCTGTGATTTCTTGTTTTCTAAAGTCGTTGCATGATCTCATTATTCTTTGCTTGGTTACTACTTAGAAGGCGTTTCATCATATAGTTCCAAATGTTAGAACTCATGCCCATTTCATTCAAAGCATGTTATTGATTTGCATAACACATATTCAAGAAGAAGTTGTGTAGTGACCACCACCATAGCCAAATAGCCTTACTTCCCATACTTCGTATATGTTGTAAGTTTTAACCCCGTTGAGCCTCGTTTTGCCTTTATTCCTTGTTTACCCACATCACCCCTTACCTAGCTTAGAGTAGGACTTTCCTATACCCTTGTTCTTAAAGTTTAGTGAGCATGACTTAAATGAATTCCTTTTGAGTTACATTATGCAAGAAAATGAGTGTGGGGGAGTAAAAGTTTGTTCTTACGTTTATATGTATGTTTTGAGATTCAAAAGAAAAAGAAGAAAAGAAAAAAAAAAAAAAAAAAAAAAAAAGAGGAGTGAAAATAAGTAAGAATGAACTCACGAGCGTTGATGGTTGAAGAAAGGGTCCAAAAAGTTGAATATGGCCCTAAGTTTTGTGTGATTTTCCCTTGGGTGTTCAAAGTTGACTTCTGCGTTCTTAAGGGAATTCTAAGTGTCTAATTCAATACTTTGCTCACTATTGCTTTAAGAATGTTTGTTTATCCTTCACCTTTCATTGTTAGCCAATACCCTAGCCCCGTTACTACCCTTTGACTTCTATATTGAGTGTTATTTATTTCAATTGTGGAGTTTGAACTTGGTATGAGCTTATGGTGTCACTGGTTCTCGCGTCTAAGTAGTAGCATTCCATTCATGAGATCATATCTAAACATGCTTATTAACTCCAGAAAATGCTTTCCTTATTATAACATATGTGAGTGTTCGTCTACATGTTTACATCAATCTTCTCACATATACCTAGTGTAGGGTGTGTAGTCAGAAAATCTGTGTGAAAAACGAGAGTACATCTAGTAAGAAATTGAGGGAATTCTCTAAAGGCATGTTACTACATTTGAAATGTGTTTTAATTGCTTAATTGTGAACTAGTATGTGGTGACTATGATTAAGAATGTACTTAAGTGTAAAGATGGCTCAAATCTGTGAGAATAATGATTTTTAACTTGTCATGTGCATTGGAAGTCCCTGATACGATTGTTGGAAGGTGTAGGTTGTGTTTTGTTCTTTTTGTTTTGTTTTTCTGTTTTGCTCGAGGACTAGCAAAAGCTAAGTGTGGGGGTATTTGATAGGAGCATATTTATGCGACTTAAATGGCTTGTTCTCGTACATTTACGTTATGTTTCTTTAGTTATTTTAGTACTTTAAGCTATTTTCGTGTGTTTGTAGGTCCAAAGGGCTAAAGGAGCAAAAAGATGCATTTTGGAGACTTTTGGAGCACTTTTGGGCTAAGGACGGATAGCTTATGCTTGAAGCCAAAGTGTTGGACGAAATTGAAGACCTAATTGGAGCCAAAGTGTTGGAACCTTGTTCTCTTTAGTTTTAGGACATTTAAACCTTTCCTAATCCCAATCATGCCATGCATAACACACATCCATTCTAACACATTGTCATTGCACATGCATTTCCTTCATTAGTTAACCCACATGCACTTATCACTTATCATCACCACATATCATATCACTTAATCACTTATCACTTATCATCACCACTTAACCACTTATCATATCATAACCACATATCATATCACTTATCACTTATCACTTAACATAACATCCACCTACTTCACCTACAACATCCACTTCACCTACAACATCCACCTACTTCACCTACAACATCCACCCACTTCACCTACAACATCCACCTACTTCACCTACAACATCCACTTCACCTACAACATCCACCTACTTCACTTACAACATCCACCTACTTCACCTACAACATCCACCTACTTCACCTACAAATGACATAGCCATATGTTCCCTCCACTACTCCTATAAATACCCTTGCATTCATTCATTCAATTCACATCTCATTCCATTTCACAACACAACACCCCTCAAACACTTCCTTAGAATCCAAACCATCTTTCCATTTCCACCATTCCTCATCCATTTCCATAATTCCCCAAACCTCACCTTAGACCTTGTGCTACAACAACGAGGAAGATAAGAGGGCCTAAACGTTCATACAATTCAAGTTTGAGTTGTTGGAATGTTTAGGTGTTTCTTTGATTTCAAAGTTTAAATTCAATTCTCTTTGTTTTGTACGTATGAGGAATGGAAGAGAAGAGTGCCTAAACGTTCATACAATTCAAGTTTGAGTTGTTGGAATGTTTAGGTGTTTCTTTGATTTCAAAGTAATGAGGAACTAATCCCCCTTTAGCTAGGGGGTGATTCGAAACTATGTTTATATTTGCAATATGAATTGATTACTTTTGGTTGGAATTTCATAAGTTGTGGATTCAATTCGTTTAACTGTTTGATTGATAACTTATTTATGTATGTTCATTGAGATTGCAAGCTTAATTTTCATGCATGAATATGACGCTAGAATATAAGTGAGTTTCACCTAATCGTTATGAACTTATATTCACAAGTAGTGGAGGTTGCTTATAAACAATCGCGTTAAACGAATTCTTGGCATAAGTTTCATGCGTATTCCATAGTAACGAATGCCTCGTCAACACTTCTAATTTTCATTGAACTTAATGATCTTTGTTGAATGTCTCTATCATGCGTATTCCATAGTTAGGGACTTTGATTAAGAATAATTTGGTTGTAATGCGTATTCCATTCAATCCAATGAATTTAGGGAAATCTGAAAGTTAATTTAAGCGGACCTAATTAACTTGGAGCATTGAGTTTCATAATTTATCGAAAGACCAACTGAGAATCAATCTTGTATGCAAGTATAACATGTGTGGAGAAGAACCCCTTAGCTAGCCTTCATTCCATTTATTCCATCATCCATATTCACATTTACATTCTGCTTAGTTTATTAACTTGTTTTGTTATTTCAATTTTCGTCAAATCAAAACTCTTCCCCCCTTTTTCCTTATTGTTCAATTTAGTTTATGTTTTAAAGCATTTTGAGTCTTTGGTTTGTCTTAGTGATTTAAAGTTTAGTTTTGCATTCTTTGAGTCTAGTATAGTGTTTTAAACTTTATTTTACGTTTTTTAGTCAAATCCAAGTGATTAACAATCCCTCCTAATCCCCGGTCCAGAACGATCCCTCACTTATCCATTCTACTACAATTGTCAAACGAGGGTTTAATTTGAGTGTCAAGTAATTTTCGCATCAGTTCCTCATGGTACAAAACAAAGAGAATCAAAGAAACACCTAAACATTCCAACAACTCAAACTTGAATTGTATGAACGTTTAGGCCCTCTTCTCTTCCATTCCTCATTCGTACAAAACAAAGAGTATTGAAATTAAACATTGAAATCAAAGAAACACCTAAACATTCCAACAACTCAAACTTGAATTGTATGAACGTTTAGGCCCTCTTATCTTCCTCTTCGTTGTGGCACAAGGTCTAAGGTGAGTTTGATGGTGCGAATGGTTTGGGGAGTGGTGAAAATGGAAGAGGAGTGGTGTGAATGGAAGAGGAGTGGTGTTTGGATTTGTAGGGAAACTCACGGCCAAGGGGATGTTTCTTGGTGTGAATGGATGATTTTCTGAAATGTGGAAGAATGAATGAGAATGAATGAATGTTGTGTGAAGTGTGTTGATGCGTGATTTATACGCACACAAATTAAACCCTCTTTTGACAATTGTAGTATAAGTATAAGTAGGGATCGTTCTGGACCGGGGATTAGGAGGGATTGCAAATCTTTTGACTCAAATAAATAAAACTAACTTTTAAAACACTAAGACAAACTAAAAGACTCAAAGAATTCAAAAATACTTTAAAACATAAACTAAACAGATTCTAAGCACTAAAGAACAAGAAAGTAAAGGGGGGGTTTGATTTGACGAAATTAACTAAATTGCACAAATTGTAATTAAAGTCAAAACGTAAATATAAATATGATGAAAATATGGATGATGGAATAGCCAAGGGGTTCTTCTCCACACATGTTACACTTGCATACAAGATTGATTCTCAGTTGGTCTTTCGATAAATTATGAAACTCAACACTCTGGGTTAATTAGGTCCGCTTAAATTAACCGTCAAGTTTTCCTTAAGTTAATGAATTGGATGGGTTAGCGCAACGCAATTCACCACATTCTCCAAAAGTCCTTTACGTGAAAAGCACAATAAAGATACAATCAAAGATTATTAAGCATTATGAAAACTATAAGTGTTGACGAGGCATTCGTTACTATGATGAGCATGAAACTCGTGCCAAGAATTCATTTAACGCGATTGTTTATAAGCAACCTCCACTACTTGTGAATATAAGTTCATAACGATTAGGTGAAACTCACTTATATTCTAGCGTCATATTCATGCATGAAAATTAAGCGCGCATTCTTAATAAACATACATAAATAAGTTATCAATCAAACGGTTAAACAAATTGAATCAACAACTTATGAAATTCCAACGAAAGTTAATCAATTCATAATGCAAACATAAACATAATTTCGAATCACCCCCTAGCTAAAGGGGGTTTTTAGTTCCTCATAACTTTGAAATCAAAGAAACACCTAAACATTCCAACAACTCAAACTTGAATTGTATGAACGTTTAGGCACTCTTCTCTTCCATTCCTCATGCGTACAAAACAAAGAGAATTGAATTTAAACATTGAAATCAAAGAAACACCCAAACATTCCAACAACTCAAACTTGAATTGTATGAACGTTTAGGCCCTCTTCTCTTCCTCTTTATTATGGCACAAGGTCTAAGGGAGGTTTGGGGGATTATGGAAATGGATGAGGAGTGGTGTAGAAGTGGAAGGGGAATGGAAAATGGTGTTTGGATTATAAGGGGAGAGATGGGAAGCTCACGGCTAGGGAAGGGAGAATGTGTTTGTAATGTGTTGTGTATGAAATGAGATGATCTTTGAATGAATGAATGCAAGGGTATTTATAGGAGTAATGGAGGGAACATGACAGCTAGGAGGTGGGTGGAAATGTGGCTGCAAGTTTGGTGAATGATTATGAGTGAATGCATGTGAATGTGGCTAGGTTGGAAAGCTGGAAATCTAAAAATGCAAATGGGAATGCTGAAATGCAAAGGTGGCCACGGTTTTGAGTGTGTTTTGTGTTGGAAATGCATGTGAATGCATGTGAATGTTGTTTGTGTGAAGTGTGTGTGGGTTAAAGAGTGAATGGTGGTGTAATGATGAAGTGTGATGGTTGAAAATGTCAAGGGAAATGCATGTGATTGCGAGGCAAAGAATTTCAGGATGCATGTGTGTTGGTGTGTTGTGTGATTTGTTTTGTGGTTAATGGGAATGTGGTTGAATGATTAAATGGACATGTGGGGTGTAATTGCAAAGGGAATGCAAAGTGAATGAATAATGAATGCATGTGCACTGTTTTTGGGAGAAAGGTGGCTGAATGTGCATGTGAATTAGGTTGTGAAAACATGTGGAATGTGGCTGGAATTGATGAGTAATGCACGGTTTTGTTGTTGGTTCTTTGGTGATGAATGCAATGATGAAATGGATGGGAGTGCATGTGTGTTAGGTGGTGTAATGATGAAATGGGAAGTGGAAGAATGTGGTTGGAAATGGCTAAGGGGATGCACGGCTAGGAAGAAGAATGAATGATGTGCATGTGTGTGAATGCATGTGTTTAAATGGTTGAAATGTGTAGATGATTATGAGTATGATAAGTGATAAGTGAATGATATGTTAAGTGATAAATGAATGATATGTGATAAGTGATAAGTGAGTGGAAGTGATAAGTGATAAATGAATGATATGTTAAGTGATAAATGAATGATATGTGGTGAGTGATAAGTGAATGATATGATAAGTGAATGCTTTAAGTGTTTAAAATAGGGAACAAAGCCCTTCCTTGCATGGCAAGGAAGGGGGACACAAGGAAACACACGACAATGTCCTAAGGTTGCAAGGAATGTTGTTTTTGTGTTCTAAAATGCGTAGGAGTCTTCAATGATGCTTAAACATGAGGTCTTTTAGGATTTAACTTTCCTACTTCAAGTCTTTAATTTCGTCCATCCTCTTGGCTCCAAGCATATGATATCCATTCCAATCTCTAATTTGCTCCAAAAGGCTCCAAAAGGCATTCTTTTGCATACCTTGCCCTTAGAACCTGAAAACACACAAAAGAAGCATAAAGGACTAAAATAACTAGAGAAACATAACGTAAATGCACGAGAACAAGCCATTTAAGTCGCATGAATATGCTCCTATCATGTGTATGGTATTTATAGGGAGAAAGAGAGGGAACATGACAGCTAGGAACTTGGTGGAAATCTGAAATGGTGATGGGAGATGCATGTGGCTGATTTATGCATGTGATTAAAGGGTGGGAGTGCATGTGCTTTGACAGAAATGAAAGGGAATGCACGGTTTTGGTTGATTTCTGGTGGTTGTGAGGTGGAAAGCTAGGTGGAAATGCATGTGGATTAAAGCTTTGTATGAATGCATGTGGCTGAAATGGTAAAGGATGGGAGTGCATGTAAGCCACGGCAATGATGGTGTTTTTCTGTGGTGAATGGTAATGTAATCTGAAATGGGAGAGCATGTGGATTAAAAGGGGAATGATGATGAATGCATGTGAATTATTTATGAAGGGAATGCATGTGCAATGAAGTGGAATGACAGCTAGGTTGAATATATTTAAAGGGAGTGCATGTGGCTTGGTTGGAATGAATGAAATGCAATCTGAAATGGGAGATGGAATGAGATGCATGGCAATGATGGTGTTTGTTTGAATGATTGTAGATTGTGTGGGTGAGTGATTAGGTTGGAAATGCATGTGAATGCAAGGTGTGAATGATTATGAGTGCATGTGGGTGAATTAAAGGATGGAATGCATGTGAATTAGGTTGGAAATCTGATGGGAACTCACGGCATTAAGTGGGGTGAAATGATTGAATGTTTAATGGTTGCATGTGGCTGAAATGAAGTGTGTATGCATGTGCACGGTTTTTGGGAGAAAGGTGGATGAATGATTAGGGTCTTGTAAGGGTGGAAATGCATATGGAGTGCATGGTTGAATGATTATGTGTGAGGTGTGGCTGAGATGAAGGAGTGAAGTCACGGCACAAAGGTGAATGGGTGATGTGTGAATGTGTTGATGGTTTATGGAGATGCATGTGCAATGGATAAAGGAAAGGTTTAAATGTCCTAGAACTAAAGGGAACAAGGTTCCAACACTTTGGTCTTCAATTAGGTCTTCAATTTCATCCAACACTTTGGCTCCAAGCATAGGCTATCCATCCTTAGCCCAAAAGTGCTCCAAAAGTCTCCAAAATGCATCTTTTTGCTCCTTTAGCCCTTTGGACCTACAAACACACGAAAATAGCTTAAAGTACTAAAATTACTAAGTACTAGCAACATAAATGCAAGGAAACAAGCAAACTAAGGCGCATAAATATGCTCCTATCACTTCATTCTTGAATTCTTTGAACCTTTCAAAGGATTCTGACTTGTACTTCATAAGATACACATAGCCAAACCGAGAGTGATCGTCGGTGAATGTGATATAGTAGGAGAAACCTCCTCTCGACGTAGTAGACATAGGTCCACATACGTCAGTGTGGATTAACCCTAGAATTTCAGTGGCACGCTCTCCTTTCCCAGTGAATGGAGATTTGGTCATCTTCCCTTTCAAACAGCATTCACAAGTACCCATCTGGTCATTACCTAATGGGCGGACATATCCGTCTTTCGACATCTTGCGAATCTTTTCAAGGTTCACATGTCCAAGTTTAAGATGCCACATCCTTTCTTGGTTAACTTCTTCTCTAGCCCTTTTGGGTTTTGAGGTATTCCCGCTTTCAATATAGTGCATCCCACTATTCGTCTCTAGGTGAAAAAGTCCCTCTATCATATTACCATGAGAGATAATACGACCGTTCAAGTATAAAGTGCAACTCATTTTGTCAAACAATACTGAGTGCCCATCTCGTAAAAGCTTAGAGATAGAAATCAAATTCTTTATACATGAAGGAAAATATAAACAATTTTTAAGTTCCAGGACTTCCCCAGAGGGTAGGTTAAGCATGTAGGTGCCTATTGCTTCTGCAGAGATTTTAGCGCCGTTCCCAACTCGCACAACCATCTCCCCATTGCGCAGTGTCTTGCTCCCTGCTAGTCCCTGTATCGTATTACAGATATGTTGACTAGCACCTGAATCAAATATCCAAAAATTAGAGCTCACTGTAAAAGCACTCTCTATGACAGAAATAGTCTCTTCAAAAGTTCGTGTCATAAAGCTCGCAATGCGCACCCTGTATTTCTTCATCCAACGTCCATCCTTTCCACAATGAAAGCATGTTCCTTTGGATTTTCTTGCCTTCTTCTTATTTAACCTTTTCCTTGTGTTTTCATTCTCACTCCCACTGTCCCTTTTGAAACCTTTTTCAAATTTATAGCACATGTCAATCATCTCGTTAAAAGTATGATCGAATCTATTCACTTTATAGTTTACAATAAACTTAGTGAAATCATCCGAAAGAGATGCAAGGAAAAAATCTTGGGCCATTTTCCCATCAATGGAAGTTCCTAAACTTTCAAGATCTTGAAAGATCCTTTCCATCTTTTGTCCATGTTTATGGACCGATGCCCCTTTTGCCATTTTGGCATTTAATAGACTACAAACATTTGAGAATCGTACTTTACTAGTCTCAATGTCATGCATCTTATGCAAACTTTCAACCATGGCACATGAAGTGTCCATATGCTTATGTAGCTTCATAAGCTCCTCACTAAGTGAAGTGAGGATTAAGCATTTGGCTTGTAAGTCATCCTCATAGCGTCTTGCATAATCATGACACTCTTCCTTCGAAGCTAGTTTCTTAGGAGGTACATGAGGAGGGGATTGCTTAAGCACATACAATATGTCTTTCACCTTTGAGACATTCTCAATGTGGCGATACCAAGCAAGGAAACGTTGGCCCCTAAGGCCCCTTTTGTCAAGTATAATGGTGGGTATAATTTTAGGCATGTCGTTCACTACATAACATAACAGAAATCGTATTAGATTGTTGATAAACTACTTGATTGGGTCTTGAATCAAATAGTACCACCCACTATTTTTGGCAAATTCCATATCCCTCAATAGAATCCGAGAGTTATATTGAACTCTTAGCGGGGTATGGGAGACTCACCATTACCAAGCCCACCTCACGATGATACGATGTTGGTTAGCAAAAATAATGATGAGAGAATAACGCTTTACTCATTTACAACGTTTGTAATTACCCATCTTGTTTGTCCTCTAGAGAATGTTGCCTCACGATGATACAATGTTGGCACCATTGCACTTAGTTAAGTTATTCCCACCATGCTTAGTTCGTGTAGGGGTTCAAGAATAACCTCACGATGATACGATGTTGGCTATCCTCGTTGCCTACCTCACCACATCATGCATGTACATATGGACTCCTCCTGAATGTAAGCACATACTTTGAACTTCCCCATGATAGGGTGAAGCCGGTGTAGGAGTCACAAACGATTGGAGTCCACCACGGTGGAAGGCCTACGAAGAGATGTTCAAAGCATCTCTCGCTTATCAACTTAATATCTATTTTATTTGAGGGAGTAGTGTTGGGCTACATCAAAAACATTTTAATCATATTAAAAGAACATGGGCCTATCACAACTATTGGTCCAAGTTAATATGAATTAGTAGCATATAATACTCCCACTGTTTCGTTGAAACAAGCGAGACTATATGGAACTACTAACGAACGCATTGCATCCTCATATGGACTATATAGTCGTTTTAGGTTTTAGGATGATTATGAACCGATTGATTTGATCCAACACGAGCCTTGTGTTGGACCTTGGGTTTTAGGTAGATAATTTGTTGATTTTAATTACGCGTTTAATCTAATTAAACCGTTATTTCCTATTGGGCGTTGGACCCAACTATTCCAATTTGCATACAATTAAACAAATAGGAATACATGAAATAAAGAGAAGGGCTTATGCCCTTTTACAACACATTGGAGGACTTATGCCCTTTACAACAAACTTGAATTAATCAAATTACATTCAAATCTATACTACTAAACCCAAACATTCATAACGTTAAGCGGCCAATCACATAGCTCAATTATCGAGGCATTTGGTTCATAATCACCCTTTTCTTAATCAATCAAATTAACTAAGAAAGCAACTTTAAACAATTGGTTTTTGGATCCATAGAATTGATTTAAATGGAACTAAATATAATGAAAATCCAATTCTCATTAAAGAGACAAAACAATTTTTTTGTTCTCATTTTATTTGGGCCATTTTGCAAAAACACAAACTTTTGGGCCAAAATACAAATACACAAAAGTATCAAAACTTTATATAATTGCACAAAAGTACCCCACTAGAGGGGTGGCCGGCCAAGGATAGAATCATTGAGATTTTTGATAAAAAAAAAAAATTTGAAAGTGGATTTTGGTGGGTGAGATTAAAGATGGTGGGGATGGTTTGAAAAGAAAATATATCTTTGACATAATTAAAGTCATTTAATCATTTCTCACCAATAATCATCACCCATCAACTAATAATCAAAACTTTATGAAAAACAAAAAAAAAAAAAAACTTTTGAATCAAAACTTCAAAATTTTTTGTTCTTGGCAAGAACTTCAAGAACATTGAAGAACACTCATGAAAACTCATAATAGCTCCATGAATGTTTTCACTTACCAAAACTCAATTTTTCACAACTCAAAAGAGGGTTAATATCCTAGGGTATTTAGGGGTTCCAAAAAGCACTTTAAAACCATTTTAACAAGCCTAACATGAACCCAAAAAAATCACCCTTTGGATTTGGCCGAAAATCCCAAAATGCTTGGCACCAAATTTTAGTTCTAATATTCATGCTTATATGAACTACATCTACAACATTTGAGATGCTAAATGTTCAAACAAAATTTATATTCAAAGCAAGAACAAAGCTTGTAACATTTACAACATTTAAATCACATATTATGAAAAATCACAAAACCCAAAAGGATCCACCATAAACTAGGCCTAGGCTCTGATACCACTTGAAGGAAAATTTATGTCCTAGCTAAGAACATGTAAAGAACATTTGAATACATAGGCAAACTATTAACAAATTAAAGTAGGCATGCATCCAAAAACAATTCATAAAACCCATGACTTTCAAAGCCTAGTATATGGTGAACCATAACTCTTTAACAACATTAAAGAGAAGAAAGGATTTAGAGAATCATTACCCTTGTAGCTCATCCTTGATTACACAAGGGATTCACCCAAGTGGGGGGCCTTCAAGTCACCTCCTTTGCTTCCTTGAGGATTTGAGGATATGTTCTCCAAAACACCAAAAGCTTGATGTCTCCAAGTCTCTACACCAAAGATTAATTGTGAAGATAAAAATGGATGACTTAGGGGAGAGGAAATTGCTAGATATCCCTCCCTAAGTGGCCGGCCTCCCTTGTTGAAATAGAGAGAATAATTTCACCCAATTTTCATTAAGAAAAAATCCTTAATGAAATAAAGTTATAATTTTGAATTTATACTTCATTTCTTGTGAGTGGCAAACTTGTAATTAACACAAGTTTGGTATCCCTCACTATTCATGGCCGGCCTCTCTAAGTGTTTGGGCCAATTGCCCATTTTGTTTTAGTTGTCAAACAACTTAAACATAATGGGCCTTGTGGACCAAAACACTTTTGGGCCCCTAAACCCAAAACCAACTTAGAAGTCCAATACGAACGTTTCGTATAATTAATTAACTAATTAATTAACTTTGACCATACTTCAATTAACCATTTAATTGCTTATCCATTTCATTTAATTACTTCACTTTCATCCTTACTCGGTGTACGGTCCATTAGGTTCCAATTAGCGAGGCAGTGGGCGATGTTACTCTTAACTATCGATTGTGAATTGAAACCATATTTCAATTCTCCCTTAAGATTAGTGTTTGCTAATCTTTAGGGCTTCCACAAACCATGAGTGACACCTAGCAGCATGTCATGGTTACCCAAGCTAAGTAGAAGTGGTTGGAGAACCTATCCAGTTACAACTACAATGCAATACGGTCATTCTCTAATACAATACTCTTAATCACATTGTTGAAGTGATAGTTTGTTTCATGTCTACTATCCAATGTGATACTTCCCTATATGATTCGCTTGAATAAGATTTGGAACAAACTTCCTAAGTCATATTCATATGCTTTGGCCAAAGACTCTCGAATCATATCTTAGAGTATTCTCCTTCCACCATGGAAGGTTAGAGATCCCTTGTTGTGCATTCATATGCCTACATGACTAGATAGCTTGACCCCAACCATGCCGTGGACACTCCAAAGGAATGCCATTTGACACGATCAAAGATCAAGGACCTAACCATTAGACATCTATGATGCTTCAGGTCAAAGGACTACTTTGCATATTGTAACCATCGAGTTCTTACATGACATGTATGTTTGAACTCTCTTTTGATCATAGTTCAGTGTACTCGATTACTTTTTCGAGCACCTATGTGTTTGTCTTAGTGTCCAACACTAAATGACTTGAGACTTGTCATATCCATACTTGAGTCGACATAACACATACTAACCTTAGCGGATTGTCAATGCCCAATTGGCAACCCTATGGCTAGGAACGTTTTAGGAATGAACATAAGAGAAAGGTCTCGAAAATCTAACTTACTTAGATCACTTATCTCTTAGATCAAATACATTCCTTGGATTCCCTTATTGCTTAAACACAAGATACAATAAATAGTGATTAACAATAAGCTTTGCCCTCCATTAAACATATAAAAGTTTAATACATTAAGTATTCCAAAAAGCTATTACATCAAATGAGTGGCTTTGTGGGCATACTTCCAACAATGCATTGTTAATGGCAACAGATAACAGCACCCTCACAGTGTTCAATCTTTGCCACAGGAGCAAACGTCTCCTTGTAATCCACTCCATGGGTTTGAGTAAATCCTCGAGCAACCAAACGAGCCTTGTTGCTTTCAATCATGCCATCTAAATGAAACTTGGTCTTGCATACCAACGACTTCCCACAACCTTCTTTCCTTTGGGAAGTTTCACTATAGTCCAGGTGTTGTTTTCATGAAGAGTTTGAAGCTCTTCTGCCATAACAGCTCTCCACTCACTGTGTAGATTTGATTCTTGAAAGCTTTGTGGTTCATAGGTTTCAGTAATTGCACTGAGAAATGCAGCAAAGGAGGATGAAACTTTGCTGTAATTAATAGCAGAAGTCGAAGGATACCTGGCATTGTAAGTTACATAATCATGTAACTTGGATGGAAGTTTCCTCTCATAGGGAGGATTTTGACGAACTATGGGAGATTGAGTTGCTGGCAATTGAGCAGTTTCTTGGTTGGAAGGACTACTTGAGGGTTCTGATGAGATAGGTTCTTCAGGGACCACAAGTGGAGAATCTGCAAGTTGCGAGAATTAACCTCATTCAATACCTGGTCCCTTGAAATATCTGTTGTATCCTCTTCACTTGGATATGGTATTGGTAACAAATCAAGCAAATTCTCCCCCTCTCTAGAATAGTCCAGAGGTTAAGTGAAGTAAGGCATGGTTTCTTCAAATTTCACATTTCTTGAAACAACTATTTTCCTAGTTGTTGGATTGTAGCATTTGTAACCCTTTTGAGTGGATGAATAGCCTAGGAAAAAACATTTGGCAACCCTTGGATCTAGTTTGTCACGATTTCGTGCTTGAATGTGAACGAAGCATGTACATCCAAAAACTCTCAAATGGGATAGATTGATCTATCTATCTTTCAAGACCTCATAAGGTGATTTAAAGTTCAATATCTTACTAGGAAATTTATTGATGAGATATGTAGCAGTAAGAACACCTTGGGACCAAAAAATTTTAGGCACATTCGAGTGAAACATAAGAGCTCTAGTTTTTTTCAAGTAAATCTCTATTCTTCCTTTCTGCTACCCCGTTTTGTTGAGGTGTTCCAACACAACTAGTTTGATGTAATATACCATGTGTCCTTATATAGTGAGACATGTTATGGGACATATATTCGGAGCCATTATCTGATCGTAAGACATGAATGTTTGAAGCAAATTGTGTGTTTACAAGTCTATGAAAATCTTGAAAAACTTCCAGCACTTCACTTTTAATTTCAAAAGATACAACCAAGTGATCCTTGTGAAATCATCTACAAAAGTTACAAAATATTTGTATCCGTCAAAGGACTCTAGGACTGGTCCCTAAACATCAGAATGCACGATTTCAAAAGGATTACTAGCCCTAGACAAGGAGAAAGTGAAACGTAATCTAGTGGACTTAGAGAAGTGACAAACATCACAGGAACTTGTAACTTTGCATAGGTTTGGAAACAAAAAAGACAGAACTTTATCAGAAGGATATGCAAGTCATTAATGCCAAAGTTGTTGTTCTTGAACCAGGCTTGAAGTGACTTGGAAAACCTTGGGAATTTGGACATGCTTGGAAAGGTAGTAGAGACCATTTAAGAAAAAAACATTCACCAATCATCTTCTTGGTGGTGATATCCTGAAAAACCACAATTTTTTGGGGAGAAAATAGCAAGACAGTTCAATAAGTTTGTGATTTTTCCAACCGATAAGAGCTGAAAAAGGAATGAGGGAACATAAAAAGCCTCAGACTCGACATTACTAGAAATCAAATGTGTTTTCCCTCTCCCTACAACCATAGCACCCTTGCCATTAGCAACTGACACTTGAGATGGACATGAGAGTTTTTCAAAATTATGCAGATTTGTAGACTTGTTAGTCATATGATCAGTAGCACCTGAATCTATAATCCAATAATCATGCACATTACCTACTTTAAGAGCAGTTGAGAAGGATTGTACGATACCTGGAATATCTTGTTGTGTCACACCTTCTTTTTCAGCCAAAAAACCAGCAAACTGCCCGAGTATAGCACCTTATTTTTTGTCACCTTGACTAGTTGATCCTTCATTGTCTCCATGACCTTGTTTCTTATGGAGGAATGCAGCAAATTCATTGATCAGGGTGGCTGGATTGGAGGTGAACTTCTGTACTCCCTCGGAATGAGTGGTGGCGGTATGATTTGCCTTGTAGGATGAGTTGTGTGAACCCTTAGGGAAACCCTTGTTGTTGTCCCTAGAAAACTTAGGCCTTAGTTCAGGGTGTAGAATCCAACAATGATCTCGTGTATGTCCACCAGTATCACAGTAGCTACATTTTACAATAGGTTTCTTTCCTTTGTAGCCCCTCTCTTCACTAGTTCTGTGGGTAGAGAGATATACCCTAGCTTCTGGTATATTTGCCTTTAATTCCATAGTCATGATTTTTCTGTGAGTTTCTTCCCTTTGAATCATGGCGCACACACTTGAGAATGAGGGAAGATCAGGATTCATGAGGACATGACTCCTAAGATCTTCATATTCAGGACTTAAACTCACAAGAAGTTGAAATATTTTGTCTTCCTCAGCTCTCTTGGTCAGCACAGTAGCATCAATGGTGTGTGGCCGATAGACATTCAACTCGTTCCACATGGTGGTTAACTTACCAAGGTGCTGCACAAATGAGTTTCCTTCCTGTTGTAGACCAGCAATATCCTTTTTTAACTGAAACACTCAAGCTGCATTATTCTAATTCCCGTACATTTCTTTGAGATTTTTCCAAATCATGCAGAAGGATTCAGCATAGCTGAAAATTTCTGCAATCTTTCGATCCATAGAATTGAGTAGCCATGACATGACCAACTGGTCCTTGCACAACCAATCATTGTAATTTGATGAGGACACATCAAGCGCTGGAATAACACCATTAACATAACCAAATTTCGATCGTCCTCCCAAGGCAAGAGTGCCTGCTATCTCCCAGGGAAGATAACTGAACTCATTTAGTAAGACAGAACTGAGACGTTGATTTGGGTTGACATCAACATCTAAATGAAATGAAGATGGCGCAGCATGTGAGCTAACTTCTTCACCATGCACTGAACTCTCTTCAGCCATGATAGAGAATTAGGAAAAGCTCACAGATGTCTCAAGAAACTACTTAGAAGCAAGTCGATTATGATCACTGCTCTGATACCATATTGAGATTTGTTGCTGCTTAGTAGATTCTTTGTCGGCCCCGAAGACTAATGGTGAGACTGGTGGTGGTGGAAGTACCATACCAGGCACACGACAAGATCTTTTTTAGGTTCGATTAAACCACAGTTTTCTTGCTGTAACTTCAATCAGGCCTCAAAATTTTGCCTTGGGACATTCACGTTCTACTACCATCCTCAGCTGGACACATGCAATTATTCAGAACTTTCAAATGGCCATAAATCATATTTCTGTTCTTCATGCATTTCAAAGTAAGAGTTCAGCATCAGTATGAAGTAAAATGAGAGTTCAGCATCAGTATGAAGTAAAATGACTCGACACAACCTGAATGAATAACGACAGAACCTTTATCAATTATACATGCACCATACTTTCTGATAATGGATTAAATGGCGGGGTAGAATTGCAGTGACATAACAGAAACTGATAAATTTGCCCTTCAATACTAAATACAAATTTAAAACATTGATTTGAAAAGGAAAAAAACAGTTTCCACTATACCAGAATGCCGAAACATTCATCTGCAGAAATATAATTTGTGGTTGGATACCATACTAATTGAGAGGAGTGATTATCAACCAAGTGAAGCACGTGCTCCAAGTCCTGGGTATCAAAAACTTTACGGCAGACGGGGCAGTTTCCCATACTTTCTTCCAAAGCTCCACATTTTTGTAACAACAAATCATCATTATTTAGGAATTATATTTTCTTAAAAACCATAAAGTTTACTAAGCGAGCTTCACAGGTGACGTGGCCCATAAATACGTGACAGAATATTAAAATAAATATTTAAATAATAATAATAATAATAATAGTAGTAAAAAAAAAAAATAGAAGAAAGAAAACCTATCATAGGATAAAAAAAGAGGACAGTGGGCTATCCTTAATCTACACAAAAGCATGCAACAAGCACACCCTTAAATGCACACCACCAAAGGCACCACCTATGCGCCTACCACAACTAAGCGAAAACTATAATACTTGGGCCATGACGGTTTTTGGGTACTTTAAGAATGGACAATACCAGTAACCCGATTCTCCTGTCTTACAAATCTCCCATACCACTAAAAAAGAAAAAAATAATATATATATATATATATATATATATATATATATATATTTCCCATACTACTGCCCATACATAATAGAAATCGAAGCTGCAAAGCTCCATCACTAACCTCATCCTGTTGGCCACACAAATCTGAATCTGTTTTTCTTTTTCAAGTTTTTGAGGCAAGAATCCTCCTTGAAGAACTTATCCACAAGAAAACACCACCCTCGAAGGATCTGCACACTAGAACTGCTTCCATGCAAAAGTACAACAGATTTTATCCAATAAATCTCAACGAAAAGAGCGCACATCAAACACTTCATTAAGTGCATTTCAGAGCGTCCAGTCACCACCAACTCTAAAACCATGTAGAGCTTCCAAGAAACTATCAACCATTTCAATCTCTGCTCACTAGAACTTCTAACAAAAGCAAGATTCAACTAAACCGTACCCCCAATCTGACTGAAAGAGTCCCTATCAGGGCAATTTTATCCCATACAATGCAAAGCATCCTACCAGAAACAAACTTGGATGCAAAGTCAATATCACTTCCCTTGCATACCGGCCAAATATTCTATATAAACCTCCAAATCCTTTCAGACACTTCTCCACAAGCCCACACATGAGTCGTCGTCACTTCCTGTGTGCTTCAGCCGCCAAAATACTTCCATATTTACAAGCCAACAAACAAGTCCATAATTGATTCCTCTACAGTCTACACATAATAATTGGTGAGGAAAACACAAGTTATCTCAACCAACCAAGTGAAATTCAGGTTCGTTAGCCAACTCACCTGAAGAAAGCCTCTCGTAAAGTTTTCCATGACCGGAACCAAAACAGACATATTACATAGATAACCTAGATAAAACATTAAGGTTCCCCTTAAGTTTTCTTTCCTACCACACACTTCTCTATCCTTTCCATATTTGAATTTCAAATGAAAGACCAAAAACGAACCTGTTTACATAAAGAAGCAGAGAGCTAACTCTGCACTCCCGAGCAGCAGAAATCAGAAATATCTCGTGCAACTGGAGTCTGGAATAGATTTTAGGCTTTTTATCCAAGGGAACGAACATAAGGCAAAGGAAGAAGTAGAGTATCATAGGTTTTTGAGGTACCAGGAGTATCTTCCACTAGAGGACAAGGGCCGCATGCTGGTCAATGAGATTGGCACAACTCCTCACTTTGGTCCCTGAGATTTAAAACCAACAGAAATGGTCCATGAGATTGTCAACCGTCAATCATTTTGGTCCTTCTGTGAGAAATCTCTGCTAAATAGAGAGTATTTTTGTCAAATTAACCCCTCCCTTTTGAACTAGTGGTTTCTTCATTTCAACGGAGATTTTTCATTGAGGGACCAAAATGGGACGGTTGACAATTTCTAGGACCACTTCTAACGATTTTAAATCTCAGGGACCAAAATGAGGAGTTATGACAATCTCATAAGTATTTTGGCTAAAAGGCCTAGTTTTCTTTTGAAGATTTCAGTCTTATCCATCTAAACCTTAGACCCAATACATCTTTGACTCATAAAATAAGACACCTCAAATACATTATTTTTCCCAATCTGCACAATTGAAAAAATCGTATCATCTTTTAATTACGCATGTGAAATCTGAATAGATCTTGCAGTACTAGAGACCACATCAAACCCATAAGAGAACCACCCTCTAAGGTGCGCTATGGATCAACCGGCTAAGCACCACCATGACTAGATAAACAGAACTGAAAGAGGATGAACTCCTTTGTGGAGACCGCTTGGGCAACCAAACAAACCAGGAGGGTAGTCATTCACAAAGGCAGAAAGTCTACCAGTACAAATACAGTAATGTATAAATTGCCACAACTGATTCCCAATCACCCAATTAACATAAGCATATCCCTTCTCTGCATCCAATTCACAAATGAAACTATTTGTCCCTGATCTGAACCTACTCATTACTCATTAGCAATCAACTAATCCAAAATTCAACACCTACCTACATGGGCATTCTGGGATCCCACATACTTTTATCAAGACCATGCTTCAGCTTATGCCTACATTACAAAAATCTTGCCAGTCATGAATGTAAACTGTAACAATAACAAAGTAATAAGTAATAAATACAAAAGCCTTCCATAAGCCTCTTCCAGATATCCTATCCCAATTCTCAAGTAATCCTTACGAATCATGCTACTTTGAAAGTTTGAAACATCAACATGAGAATGCATACTGTCCACACACCACCTTCTTCCCCTTCTTTTAAGGGACGTGGGTTGTTACAACTATATGTTTTCTTATGCAGATCCAAGATAAGAACTTATGTGTCAGTTGTTAGATCAGACATTAATTTTTGAGATGCAGGACCTAAGTTCATCCAATCAATTACACAGCTATGGACTCATTCAACTTATTCTATCCATATCTTGATGTTTACATATTCTTAAGCTTGTATTTTGTATTAAACATTCTCTTGATGCTCTTTTATAAGTACATTTTATTTTTGGTAAGGCTTCTTCTCTTTGCAAAACCAACCGTATTACAAGAATCCCATATAAAGTTGAAGTAAATTGCCCAATGATCTCCTCAAGCTCTAGAATTCAACCTACTACCAAACAACTGTGACTCAAGTATATTTTTATGGTTTCTCACGTCTCAATGCAGATGTGCACTTGATGAATCACTGGTATTTCTTTTTTCTTCTTTTTGAAGCCAACTCCACCACCTAATAATGCACTCAGGGCCACATTTTAAAACAAAAAAGGGAGAACAAAATTTAAAACCAAAACCCTTAAATGTAATCTAACACCAATATATATATATATATATATACATATTTAGAGAAGCAATGGAAACAAGACATCAACTTCATAAATGGCAAAGCATTTTTCTGCTCATCTTCTGGGACCAAAGGATACAAACACAATGGACAGTCTCCATCAGGGCGATTCATAACAGAGAGCTTCTCCACTGCTTCCTGAACACATATCTTAATGTATCAGTCTCCTGAATATGAAAGTCCGGGAGTGTCCACAAATGGTGAATATATCTCTACACCGGGAAGGGATAAAAACCACGAGCTACCATAAGACCGATATTTAAACACTCATGAGCATGCAGATTGCAGGAGCTACATAATGTGCAGAGTTTATCTAAACTTTTTGACAGTGTCACAAAGGAGCAATGTATTCGTATGTCAAACAGTTTTTGCGAAGTTGGCTAGAGCAGCAATTAACTCACAAATTACCACAAGCATTAAACAAGACGAGAGTTCCCATGCTCTGTCCCTTATCGAATTTGTTAGATGTTTTTGCCTTTGAAAATCAAGACCCTTTGAATCTATAAGATCAATATGTGGCAGTTCATTCAGATACTACCACAGAAGAGAGAACCAAAAACAGAAAACTCGGTAGGAAACTGAAAAGATAAGAGATTAAACCAAGCCTATAGCAAATGATGAATGCATAAAGAATATTATTTTCATATTAATCTTCACCTGAGAATCTGCTCGAATTCCCATGACAGCTTCCACAAACTACAAGTAATAAGAGATTTTCACCATTGAAGCAAAAACAAAGAAGGAAAAGATTGCAGCTTTGCAATAAAAAACTAAACTTTTGCTCCACCAGCTCGACCTCTACGCTAACAAACTACGCAATCAAACAAATTGAATCGCAAATCGCTGTTCGGCAGCTGAGAAACTTTCAGAAAGCATAAAATACAAAAAAAAGTGCTCTTTTGTTTCTTTCATCAGATTTTCCCAGACTTTCTCAGCAACCAAACAGAATTCAATCCAAAATTTGAAAGAGAGTGATAAGAAAGAAGCAAGCAGTAAAGAGTATGTGGGGAAGGACCTGTTGTGAAGCAACATAGGCGGTGCGAGGTTTGATATGGAGGTGGAGATGGGGAGGGTAGGATTGGAGAACCACTCAGTCGCCCCCGTAGACTGATTGTACGGCTTCCAGTTCCGCCGCCACTTCTTCCTCCTATTGGGAGGTAGCTGTGGCCATAACGTACAGAGTCTTACAGAGTTGGACGTGTCTCGTTCGTCGCTCACAATCTCATATTCTCACTTGAAATAAAAAAAAAATATAAGGTTCCTTCTTTTATAATGAGAAAAATGGCTGGGATGAAAAGGAGCAAATCCAACCGCCTGCTGAATGAAGTTTTTGAGCTATTTTAATTAAAAAAAAAAAAAAAAAAGTTAATTAGTACTACGGCCTAATAAGATTCTTCTTCACAAGTAAAAAATTTTAAATTTGATTCTCGCTAAAAATGAATTTTAACCATATTATTGCTAATTTACGGTAAGATTAATCACACCTCCTTCTTGACGTAAATAATACTATTTGTTCAAAAAAAAATTTTGAAAAATGGAAACACCTAAGTCCAACATGCTAGCTAAATTAGTATATATCTTAATTTTATAAACAGTAATGATCCATACTTAGCTAGGAAGAGACAGAAATTAAATTTTTTGGTAATTAGAATCAATAAAATTGTATTGTTTGTGGGATTCAAGAGAAGAAAAAAGGGATTAGGATCCCAGCATGCAGATCCAACTGATCAGAAGATGTCAACCTTCCAATTTCATCCTGCCACCAGAAAGTGAATTTAAATGTTAAAAAAATTTCACGCAAAACAAGGTCATGTTCAGCTCCTTTTTACTCTCCTCGAGCGCATTTTCAATTCACTCCAGCGCCATGTTTTTTTCCTCTGAAACCTTCCACTCTCCTCTGGCTCTTTTCTCCAACTAACCAAAAGATGTTGCCATCCAATTTCCTCTTCGTTGCTTCACGAGTTTCTATGCATACCCATTTTCATTTCGTCTCCTTTCTCCAAAAATTCTGAAGAAAACAAAATCATCATCTGAGCCTTGCAGGATGATCACCATTGTGGGATCTTTGCCTTTGACGAAGATGGAGAGAGAGAGGGAAACGGTGCATAGAAGAGTCTGGCATGGACCCCTTGAAGTTTAGATTTTTCCTTAAGGGTGTTTGGTTGTTGATTTACGAAGATGCAGCACAAGAATTTAGTGAATGTAGGTTATTCATATTTTTCCTGTCTACACTAATTCATGAAGGGATTTGTACAAAATGCTCTGTTTTTGGTTAATTGAATCAATGAAATACTTTTATAAATAGACATAAGTTCAAAGCAAATTCATATTTGTGGAATGTTTTCACTCGAAAAAGTAATAGATCAGTAGCATTGGTATTGATGAGACACCTCTTTCTTCTTAAGCCCTTTTGGAATGACAAGATCAACATTCTCCAAGCAACTGGCCATCTAGCTATTACAATTGGTATGCCTTTTCTCATGTGCATCATCAGTCACTTCCAGAAGCAATAGGTCTTCAACCATTTTTGACAATTTATTTGCTTGTTCATTCAGTAGTTCCTATGCCTTTTCATTCTCAGATGTTCTTGTTGATAATCTAGTGCATACATAACACAAGGACCTATATCTGGAACCGTGATGCAATTTAGGCTCTACTTGAATCTCATGCACACATGTCCACCACACTCTCAACTTTTGCTTCTTTCTCCACCTGTTCAATATATATTATTCAAGAATTTCTTTGATAAGCATGACTTCTCTAAGAACTTTAATAGCATGACTACACATAATACCTTTCATCTCTAATAGCCTACAGTTATAAGAAACAGTAGATCCTTCCCTTTTCACCTTACGCTTCTTAGACTTATCATCTAGTTCAACCGTGTATACAAAGATATCACCCTTAGCAACACAATTAGTTATTGACAATTCAATAGATTGTTCAAGCTAATCTTGAAACAATTTGGATATGACTTTCATGTAGACTTCTCTAGCTTATTGCAACATTTTGATGTCAAATTTGACATGCACAATTCTGAATTGTAGGTCATACTCCGCTTCCCATTCCTTGTACCTAGTATCAATAAGAACCCTCACAATGTTTGTGAAAAATTGAACAATATTGAGACCTGACTTCAAATAATTTTTCAATGTTGCATTAAAACTTTCACTAATTTGTGTGCTTCGTATTCCTGTCAACCATGCCGACCTCACACATGCGTAAGCCCATTTCTTTCTAATCTTAGAAGTAGTGGCTAACTAGCCATTCTTATGTGCATCATACTCATCAAACATACAATTCCAAGCAGCTAAAAACTCATCTTTCTCCTCAATTTGGTAAAAAAACGTTCAAAGCATTGTGAACTCCTTCCTTCACCTTTGAACTGAGCATTCATACTCTTACAAGCATCCTGCATCAGATGCCATAAACAAAGTCTATGGTAAGTTTGAGGCATCCCTTCTAAAATGGCCTTAGCTATCGTAGGATCTTGATCGATAAAAATAATTCTTGGAGCCCTGCTAGATATTGCCTTCAAAAATTTCTTAGATAACTAACTATATGAAGCAGCGGTCTTGTCATACATTAAGGCTACTCTAAATACAAAGCCAACAAACATTGCAAATGGTCGATCCAACTCATTGACTTTATAAGTTGTATCAAAACTTACAACATCTCCAAAATCTATAATCAATTATCATTTTTGGGTCTGCCCAAAACATGTTTGCTATTTGATCCTCTTTGTTCAAGTGTCGCTCATAAAAGAATGATAGGTTTTCCGATATTTGTTTGGAAAAGTATTGTAGCATGACTCCAACTTCTCCATATGCCATTTTCTTTTGCTTCACAATTGGAAATTCTTTTGGTCCTGCTTAATATATCCCAAAGATTATCTTCCACCTGCTTGGTTGCTTATTAACTCATAAGCCAACCTAAGTGGAATCCTCAATTCTTCAGCCAAATCTACTTTAGTGGCTTGTGAGGCTGTGATTTTTCGTTAGGATGGTAGCATATGGGCATATTCTTTCTTTACGAGGGTGATTATGTTGTTCAATAAAAGTTGCAAACAAGAAAATTTTGTAACGAATGAAACGAGAACACATGTACAAAGTAGATTTGTATTGATTTGAATTAGTAGGTTACAATCTCTGTTTACAATTTTGCTCTGATTCAGTCTTCAAATTTGATGTAGATGCTAAGATTGTTGATTCAAGGGTCGCGATGACTTGATTTCGGAAGAACAATTGAACAATTGTTTCAAGTTTTGAGCTTGAAACGATGCTTGGGTGGTCTTCACCTCAAAGTTGTGGCAAAGGGTGATGTTGATGCAGGATTTCATTGATTCAAGTGTTTTGGCAACTTGATCTTGAAACGAACGTCGTTACAGGTTTTGAGCTTGCAACAAAGTCTTGAAGGAATCGGCACAAGTGCTTGTTGATTCTTCAAGCGAGTGCTTCGACTTTGCTTGAAAGAAAGCTTTGGCTTTGGTTATACATTATTCGAAGAAAGCTTTAGCAACGTATTAGTCTTCAAAGATTTGTGCAGAGGTTCTTCTCAATGTGTAATTTTCGACCCTTTGTGTGTCTTGGGTCCTTGTATTTATAGACTTCCAAAGCCATGCCTTTGGATGGATTTGGCCTTGATCTGTGTCTTGATTCGTCCATGGGAGAATTTAGGTATGTTTTATGTCTTAATTTCAACCACCTTCCTCATATTGGCTGAAATTTATAAGCCATGTTGCCTATTTGTGAGAAATCTTTAATTCTTGCTTATTTTGTGAAGATGATTTGGCTTTCTGTCTGGTTTTGAGAGATTTTGGGTCCCTTGCCGATTTTAAGGGGGATTTTTCTCCCTTTTGCCGAATTTTGGGAATGTTTTACACTTCCTTTACTTGATTTGTGCCACATGTCATTCATGACTTGTCTATTTGTGATAGGTCATTTGCCACGTGGGGCTTTGTGATGCACCTTTTGTATGCAATGAAATTTACATGTCTACAAATGCCCCCACTTCAAGGCGCATTGTAGGCATGTGCTTGTCACATGTAGGAAATGTGTTTTGAAGTCCTGCAATGTGAATGTTCCAACTCAAGAGTCGTCGAGACTTGATCTTGAATTAGTTTGCTTCTTCAAAGGCCATAAAGGCGTATTTCTTGAATTGACATGATGAATTTCATCAAGGCCGGTTGAGGCATATTTCTTGAACGAAATATTTCTTCAAGGGCTATTTGAGGCTTGGTCTTGAATGAAAATGCTATTTTTCTTCAAGGGCAGTAGATGCTTTCTTGAAAGAAATGAAATTTTTCCTTCAAGGGCTGTAAGGGCTTGATCTTAAAAGAAATGAATTTTTTTTTCTGGCCATAGAGGCTTGATCTTGAAAGAAATTTTGGAAATGGATAAATCGGCATATACTTTTTGTGGTATTGATTTTCCATAACTTTTGACAAAACAAATTTGGTGTATTTTGAATTTTTCCTAGCGGTTGTAAGGAAAAAAAAAAGAAAGTTTTTCCTTCCTTAGGTAGGAACCTCCTTCAATTTTGGTAATGAGGGTAATTTCCTTCAAAGTGTTGGAAAGTTTGGTGATTTCCTTCAAGGTGTTGGAAAGCTTTAATGCTTGTCCTTGGGTAAGCAGGATTTTCATTTTTTTCCTTTCCTCTTTTCATTTTTTTCCTTTCCTCTTTTCCTTGTTTTGGGAAACTTGAAGGCTTGTCCTTGCCTTAGAGGGATTTCTTTTTGTATTTTGGCAAGGAAAGGTACTTTCCTTTGATGTTTTGGAAATTTTAAAGCCCTTTCCTTATTTATTTATTTTTATCCTTTTCTTTTCTTTGCTTATTTTTGTTGCAAAAACACCATGTATTTCCCTTGTTGGTTTGGGAAACACATCATCTGACTTGCAGGCCAAGTTTGAGTTCAATTTCTCTTCTGGAAAATTCTGTAAAAATATGGGAAATGTAGCTTTATCTCTTGTCTTTTCAGGCATATATTGCACACCACTAGGAAAAACTAGAACATTTGGCTTTAGGGAAAATTATGAAATTTGGATACATATCATCAGCCTTTTGGCTTCCTTCTCCAATTGGCCTTGCATCAAAATTCCTCCAAAAAGTTGAATTATCACCAAAAACGTCCTGCTTGTGCAAATTGGCTGAAACTTGACATTTTTTGCTTGGAATTTGCTTCCTTCTTTTGGTTGGAATGTGCTTCCTTGTTTTGATTTTCCTTTTGCAATTTGGGTATTCATTTCCCTTATAGCATTAGGAAGCAATTGACCCCTATTTATAGGACAATTGGGTTTGTATTTTTTTTCACAATTCCTACCCTTGCTGTGTGCTTGCTACTGTGCTTTGTTGTGGGTTTTTGCTATTGTGTTTGTCGTGGTCTGCTTGCTTGGAGCTTGTTCCAGTGCATCACTTTTTACTGTGTGGTGCTATGCAAAAGATTGCAGTAGGTTTGCACTGTGTAGTACCTTTTGGTCGCAATTTTCCCTCGGTGGTGACGTTGCCTTACAGTGCAAAAAGCTGCTTGTGTAATCACCGTGGGGTTGCGTAATGCGATTGTGTAGCATTTTGGTTTCCATTGCTATTGTAGCGTGTGTTGAAGGACTGTCTTGCAGCTACCCTCTTTGTCGTGTAGTGCAAGAAACTAATTGCGTAATCGTTGCGGGTTTGCAGTGTGCAATTGCGTAGCATTTTGGTTTTCTTTGCTACTGTAGCGTGCGTTGAAGGATCGTCTTGTACCTGTCATTTTCGCCGTGCCCTTCGAGCTTTTGTGGCTGATTTCTTTTCATTGTTATGCCTTTGTCATCATCATCCTTCAACATTAACGAGATTTGTCTCCCATGTCTTTTGCTTTAGCAAAGCAATTTTTTTTTTCTTTGTTTTTTTCTTGCCGTCCCACCTTGTGCTTATGTTGCCTTGTTTGTTTTGTTACAGCCACGGTATTTTTTAAGTTCTTTAAGAGCAATACCATCACCATTCTTGTGAAGGAAGGCAATTCATGATGTGGTAGAAACTAACACACAAATTAAACCCTATAAATTATGCAATCGTAGTACGAGTAAGTAGGGATCGTTCTATTCCGGGGATTAGAAGGGATGCTAATTAGCACGAATTAAACTTATAAAACTGAAAACTAAGTTAAACTAACAACAAAACAATGAATGAGGGGGATTTTGGACGAATTTAATTAAAACAAAAGTAAATGGCTGCAAGTAAATTAAGTTGTGAATGAAATTTGGATGAAGGGATAACTAAATGATTCTTCTCCACACATGAAACATATGCATACAAATCGATTTCCAGTTATTCTTCCTATAAACCATGAATGACAATGCCCCAAATTAATTGTGAACAACACTAATTAACTCTCAGATTTTCCTAAGTTCATTGAATTGGACTCAGCAATGCAAACAAATTATTCTTCTCAAGTTCTCTAACTATGAAAAGCATGATAGAGATACATCTCAAAGATCATTAAGTTCTGTGAAAATCATAAGCATTGACAAAGCATTCATAAATATGAAAAGCATGATACTCCTGCCAAGAATTTACTTAATTCAATCATGACTAGTGACTTTTACTACTTACAAATATAAGTTCATAATGATTAGGTGAAATTCCCTTGTATTCTAGCATCAAATTCTTGCATGCAAACTAAGTATGCATCCTTAATAAACATACAAGAAAAAGTTCTCTATAAAGCAGATAAGTAAATCACATTCATGTTGTATGAAACAATAACTGGATGTAATCAATTTATATAAAGCATATGATCATGGCATCGAATTCACCTCTAGCTAAAAAGAAACTTATTTACTTATGTTCATCATAACTGAAAAACAATCTAAAATAAACATTGAAACTTAAAACAAAGATAGAAAAACTCTAAAAATTCCAACAACTTCAATGGATGAATGGCAAGCATGGCACCCTCTAAATCTTTGCAGGAATTTCATATATATAGGGGGAATGGCTGAATCCAAGGAGGAAAAGGTTTTGGCATTTTGAATTATTTTAGGACTCTAAAAATCAAGTAGAGAGTCTTGGAATGTGATTAGGATTCCTCTTTGCAGTTGGAGATAAGATTGGATAAGATAAGATAAGGTTGGATAAGATAAGATAAGATAATGTTCCTCTCCAACTAAGATTCCTCTTTCTTGTCTAATTCCTTGCCTCAACTTTAATTTCTCCAGATTTTAGCACATATCTAGCACCATTTAAACACAAAAAATGTCCAACTTATATGTTATCCACGCCTGGTATCCAATCCAAGTCCAAAACTGCTCCAAATTGCTCCATTTTGCCATTTATTGTCATCTTTACCGATTGGACCAACAATAATACGAAAATAACTTAAATTACTACAATAAATAGAAATTAACTAAATAAATGCAAAGAAATAAGATAACAAAGTCGCATAAATATGCTCCTATCAATTCGCAAGATAAGGGAACGACGTTGAAGCTTTGTGTGCCATTGACTGGCCCTAAGGCGATTGTTCTTCCTTCAAAAGACAATTTGATCCACATCAAGTCATGGTCTTCTGACGCATCTTGGGAAGAGATAGATTTTGGTGGACTAAACACAAAAAAGAAGGCCTGTATGTCGAGGATTCTTATCTTGAATCCTTCGCACCATGGTCGTGACAATTCACCGGCTTCGTTTAAGCTTCTTGGCGATCGCATTCGTAGCGGAGCTACGACTTGGAATAGTACTTTGCTGACTACTGAAAAAGCCGTCTTTGTTGAGTTTTATTAGGATTGGCTTGAAGATGTCTTGAGCAGATCCAAAGATGTACTTACCAACGTGGGCCTTTATCATGCTATGTACACATCTTTGTCTACTTATGATCACCATCATTCTGTCCTTCATGCGTTCTTTGAGCATTGGTGTTCAGCAACCAACACACTTCGCACGTCACAAGGGGAGATGTCGATTTCACTTTAGGATCTCTACAAGATAGGAGGCTTGCCGATTTAAGGTAAGTTTTATGACAAGGTGGTTCCTAGTGTGGAGGAATTTTCTCATCGCAATAGCTGATGATTGCCTACAAGTTGCCGTTATTTATTTTGGGTGTATCATAAGCTTTCCCAAGAGGCTCAGGGTATGTCAAGCGTGAAGATTTTTTCATGAATCTGATTTTGGTATTGGGATGCCATGAAGTACAAAAAGCCTTCGAAGAAAAGTGGCAACAACAAGACCACTAAACCAAAGGGAGACTCAAACTTGTTAGGTGTCAATGGTTTAGCCAGACGCCGTTCCCCTGTCGAATTGAAAACGTTTAAGGATCTTGACATAGCGTCAGAGCACGTGGAAGAATCTTACCTAGCCATTTTCTTAGCTCGTTGGCTTTGTAATTTTGTTTTCCCCAAAGACGACGTCAACCTTATTCGTCCCGAAGTCTTCAAAGTGGCTAGCAAGATGGCTGCAGGTGAATCTTTCAACCTTGCTATTTTGGTTTTAGCCAATATTTACAATGGCTTGAGTATTGCTATTTTGGCTTTAGACAAAGTACTGTGGCGTGCTTTCTATGAAGAGCTTTGATGATTTGTAGGCGCAAGCATTGTTTAGAAGTTGTGAAGGTTTAAGAATGGATCACTTAGCAAGGGTTGTCTCGGCGCGACGAGGCCTTGTAGATGATTCACACATTCGCTTCTCAGACTTGTATTATATTACAAGTCTTCACTCGGGGTATGTTTCTTTGGGCAAGGAGACCGATGTATTGTTCAGCCATATAGCCCTCACTGTTTCAGCAGGCAATTTGGTTTTGTCCAACGTGTGCCAGGCAAGCTGAAGGAAAACACACAGCCGGAATCCTTGGAAGCCGTATATATGCATTGAGAGTCTTGTACCCGTTCATGCACAAATGCTTCTATCACCCTGCCAGCCAAGGACGAGTTCAAGAGTAATCCAGTGACCAGTGCCAACGTAGATTGGTGGTCAAAGGTACATTGTGAAGACTTGGGGATGGTAAGTGGTGCCAATTCATCTCGTTCACTCAATAATGAGCCGAGAAAGGGTTGTTCTGCGGTTCCTACATAGTTGGTACCTTTTGATTGTGCGAGTGTAACTCCTTTACAAGATGGACCTACGGCTTTAGCTCTTCAACACCCATGTTTGTCTTCTCATCGTTTGGATGCTTCTGAAGAGGTGGGTGACGAGGTTGACTCGCATGAGGATGAACTTGTTTGCGGCAGCGTCAACAAGTTTTGAACAAGCGACCGCTTAAAGGTGCTCTGGATGACAGCGAAGTTAATTTCTGTCATAAGAAGAAGAAAGTGTTTAGGCTTCCTCAGTTTGATGGTCGTGTTCACCTTCTTTCTTGTGATTTCTTTTGTTTTTTTTTTTTTTTTTTTTTTTTTGTTGGTTTAGCTTTTTGTTTCTAACACCTTTTTTGTCGGTTTTTTTTTTAGGCTAGGCTGATAGGAGCATATTCATGCGACTTAAATGGCTTGTTCTCGTACATTTACATTATGTTTCTTTAGTTATTTTAGTTCTTTATGCTTTTTTTGTGTGTTTTCAGGTTCTAAGGGCTTAGGGAGCAAGAAAGTGCATTTTGAGGCTATTTGGAGCATTTTTGGGCATGGATTGGATAGCTTATCCATGGAGCCAAAAGGATGGACGAAATTGAAGGCCATTTATGCAATTTAGGACATACAACAAAGGGCCTAGCCCATTCTCTCTTATTCTCTCCCTTATAGCCATGCAAAGAACCATCCATTCCATAAAAAACAACCCTATTTTAAGCCCATTCTAAAACCTTGCCATGCATCACATGCATTCCCCTCATAACCTAGTTGTCATTCCACTTCATCAACACATGCATTCCTTTCATAAATCAGCCACATATTCACCCACATGCACTTTAATCATTCAAACATGCACTCCCATTAATTAAACCATTCAAACCAACACAAAAACACCAACATTCCCTCTTTGCCGTGCAAACACATGCATTTCCCTTGCCATTTTCAGCCATCACACTTCATCATTACACCACCATTCATTCTTTAATCCACATCCATTCATCATCATTCACCCTAACTTCAATTCACATGCAAACAACACCCATTTCTGCACCAAAGAAGTCTATGTTGTGACCTTCCTAGCCATTTCCAACTTTTCCCTTTACATTTCACATGCATTCCATACTTCTCCTAGCTGTTTTCCATCATTATTTCAGCCACCATTCACTCTTTAATCCACATGCATTCACACACACTTCACACAAACAACATTCACATGCAAACACAAGCTTTAACCAACAAACAAAACAGCCAACACATGCACCAAAACACCCATGCCGTGCACTTCACATTGAAATTCCAGCATCTTCACATGCAATTCCAGCTTTCACTCCTAGCTGTTTTTCCATCATTCCTCCACACAAACACCTTAAACAAACAGCCATATACACCTCCACTCTTCCTATAAATACCCTTGCATTCCCATTACCTAAACACATCTCATTTTCATACACAAGATACCACAAACACATCCCCTTTGCCGCAAATCCCCTTCCATTTCTACACAATCTCTTCTCGGCTTCATTCCATTCCATACACTCTCCCATTCGCAGAAACCATTCAACCTTAGCCGCTCCACCTTCATTTACAACACACTTGGAGCACCACACCGAAGGCAACTCTTAAGGGATTTCGACATCAGTTTTGCTTCAAGGGTTCTTTCTCCTTAATTCTATGTTCATTCATGTTGTATATTTTTATATCAAACATTCTGTAAACATGAAGTGTAACTAATTTCTTTCTAGGGATTCGATGTAGCCTTGCAAGATTGCCATGTAGTTATTTCAGAATGCTCAGTTGATCCATCTATTTCTTGTTTCATTCTCTGATTTAATTGTGACTTTGTGTGTTGATTTTAATGTTTGATCACCATTTGATTTAACCACAGGTTGTTTAGTCAAGAGTAAAGCACACATCATGCATACTCTTGGTGGATATGTGAATGAATGAAGGGAATGCTTTGCAAACAACCTGCCGAGTGTTTCCTTTGGTTTTATGAAAGTTTCTTGTGCGTATCATGTTCTTGATTAGGGACCAAAGTTGCACATCACACTTAGGTTCATGATTAGGAACATTTGATCAAATCCACACATCATATGGTTGATCATATCTAAGTGAAACAAACCCAAGAAATAGGTAGATGGATGAGTATAATCTGACTTAACAAGCATGGACTTGGCTTAGCAATGGTGAAACCGAATCCCTAGCATCATCTCCATTTGTGCTATCTCATTTTATTAATTGTTGATTCATTTATTTGTGTCTACTTCATTTTCTTGTGCTTTCAATTTACAACAACAAATCTGCCTAAGTTGATTAGTTTTATTTCTCTTATAGAGTTCTTGCAAAACAAGTAGTTGTATAGGTCCAATTAGTCCCTGTGGATTCGACACCCTTACTTGTGCCATTATACTAAACATATTCTAGCACGAAGAAGGAAAACATCAATCAAAATGGCGCCGTTGCCGGGGACTGATTTCAGTCCCTTATAATTGCTTGTTTTGATATTAAACATTGTTCTTTTCATTTTAAGTAGATTTCTGATTTTTATTCAAACTTGTTTTATCTTGTTTCAGGTAGTATATGTCAAATAGACTTGCTGAATTAGGCCAAAGAATTGAACGGTTAAAGGGCAACACTTTGGAAAGCTTTGTGCCAACAAGTTCCTCCATTGTCCGTGAAGAAGAGGAAGGGAAACCGTCTAGTCCAACAAGTGAAGGATCTGAGCACTTTAATTGGGAAAGAGAAGAAGAGATGGCGGGCAACCAAGATGATCTTCGAGCTTTGGAGGATTTTGCTCAACCAATCATACCAAATTCACCTTCATGCATCTTGCTGCCCACAGAAGCTAGAAACTATGATCTTAAATCTTCACATTTCCATATGTTTCCTTCTTTTTATGGCTTACCTAATGAAGATCCTTTAGCTCATATTAAAGAATTTTACAATGTTGTGAGTGGTTTGCCTTTACAGGGAGTAAGTGAAGCAAATCTGAGGATGAGAGTGTTCCCTTACACCTTGAAAGATAGGGCCAAGGGTTGGTTGATGACTCTAGTACCTGGTTCACTCACCACATGGGATGCCGTGGCTAAGAAGTTTTTGGAAAAGTTCTTTTCCACTCAAAAGACAGCCACATTAAGGGGACAAATCTTCAACTTCAAACAAGATGATGGAGAACCTTTCAATGAGTGTTGGGAGCGCTTTAAAGGCCTTTTGTTACAATGTCCATACCATGGGTTACCTCTTCACTTACAAATGCAAATTTTCTATGATGGACTAACCCAAACATGTCAATCAACTGTTGATAATGCAGCAGGTGGAGCTTTGAAGAAAAAGAATGCTCAAGAGTCATATAACATTTATGAGATGTTGGGATCTAATGCTCAACACAAAGATGTAAGGGGTAAGAGAGTTGGAGTATATGAAACAAGCTCTAATCATGATCTTTCTTTGCAGGTAGCTAACCTAGAAAAGAAGCTTGAATCCGTGCTCAACATGGTGCCAAAAGCAAGTGAAGTGTGTGCCATTTGCAACATACCAAGCCACCTTACTCATCAATGTCCATCTAGGGAGGCTTACCCCGAGTATGTCCAAGAGCAAGTGAACCTCATGAATTCTTACAATCAAAGGCCAAGGAATGATGTGTATTCCAATACATATAACCCAAGTTGGAGAGATCATCCCAATCTTTCGTGGAAGAACAACAATCAATTCCAAAACTTCCAACCAAAACCTACTCTTGAGGATACGGTTAAATTGTTAGCCCAAAATACCTTGCAATTCCAACAAACCACCAATAGCACTCTCCAACAACATTCGGCGGCTCTAACCAAAATGGAGACACAATTGGGGCAGATTGCAGATGCCTTGAGCCAAAGAGAGGTTGGAAAGTTTCCAAGCCAACCCGTGATACTCCAAAGGAACCAAGAGCAAACCAAAGCAATCACTATACTTAAAAGTGGTAAGGTTATCAATAATAGAGTTGGCAATGAAGTTACTAATGAATCTGATCATGTGAATGCAGGGGTTACTCAAGGAGAAAATAAGAAACCAAATGAGGAACCAAGCCATGCTACTCCCTCGTTTGAAGCACCAAATCTTCACAAGGCCGAGAAACCTTACACTCCACCAATACCATTCCCTGGAAGACTTGCCAAGAGCAAGCAGGATAAGTCATTTAAGGAGATTTTTGATATTCTAAGTAAGGTGAATGTTAACTTACCTTTGCTTGATGTCATTAGGAACATGCCAGCTTATGGGAAGTTCTTCAAAGAGTTAAACAACTACAAAAGGAAGTATGGACCACATGAGAAAGTAGTGGTGTCCGAGAATGTAAGTGCCGTGTTGCAAAGAAAACTTCCACCAAAGCTCAAGGATCCAGGAAGTTTTTCTATCAACATCACCATAGGGGACAAGAAGGTAGAGAATGCAATGCTTGACTTAGGTGCTAGCATCAACTTAATGCCTTATTCGGTGTACCTTCAACTAGGTTTGGGGGAATTGAAAGCCACCACCATCTCATTACAACTTGCGGACAGATCCGTGAAATATCCAAGAGGTATAGTAGAGGATATTCTAGTTCAAATTGATAAACTAATCTTGCCTGCGGATTTTGTAGTGTTGGACATGGAAGAAGCTCCTATACATGACCGAGAATTGCCTATTTTGCTTGGGAGACCGTTTATGGCCACGGCCAAGACCATCATTGATGTGCAAAATGGACTCCTCACTATGATAGTGCTAGGAGAGACCGTTCAATTCAAAGTGTTTGAGTCTCTTTCACATCCTTCTTCATCTCTTGATTGTTATGCCATTGATGTGCTTGATTCTCTTGTTTTCTCTAAGTTCTTGCAGGCACAATCTAATGAACCATTACAAACTGTTTTGAGTCAATCTCAAGATGAGTTTGATGAAGAAGATGCACTCATGGAAGAGGTAGCTGCCTTGGAAGCATTGGCACCGTATCCTTTGAATATTTTACCTCTTTTAGAGCCTTTAGAACCATCGAGGTCACATTTAACCCCTTCCACTGTTAAGGCACCAAAACTTGAACTTAAACCACTTCCACCACATCTAAAGTATGCATATCTAGCTGAATTTGAAACTCTTCCAGTTATCATAACTTCTGACCTCACCCCAAATGAAGAAGATAAACTAATTAGGGTGTTAAAAGAGTTCAAATCAGTTATTGGTTGGTCTATTGCAGATATCAAGGGAATAAGCCCTACCATGTGCATGCATAGGATTCTTTTGGAAGAAGGAGCAAAGTCAACCCGTGAACCACAAAAGAGGCTCAATCCACACATGAAGGAAGTTGTGAGGAATGAAGTGTTGAAGTTGTTAGATGTGGGGATCATATATCCCATTTCTTATAGCAAATGGGTGAGTGCTATTCAGGTGGTACCTAAGAAGGTGGGAATCACGGTGATGAAGAATGAAAACAAAGAGCTTGTGCCCACAAAGCCCACGGCTAGTTGGCGTGTTTGCACCGATTACAGGAAGTTGAATTCTAGCACTAGAAAAGATTACTTTCCTATGCCTTTCATAGATCAAATGCTTGAGAGATTGGCAGGTTACTCACTCTATTGTTTTCTTGATGGTTACTCAGGTTACAATCAAATTGCAATTGCTCTGGAGGATCAAGAGAAAACTACCTTTACTTGCCCGTTTGGCACATTTGCATATAGGAGAATGCCTTTTGGACTTTGCAATGCTCCAGCAACATTCCAAAGATGCATGTTGGCAATCTTTTCTGACATGGTAGAAAGATTCATTGAGGTATTTATGGATGACTTTTCAGTGTTTGGTTCCTCTTTTGATGAATGTCTTAACCATCTCTCTTTAGTACTTCAAAGATGTCAGGAAACAAATTTGGTTCTCAATTGGGAAAAGTGCCAATTTATGGTGAAACAAGGAATTGTGTTGGGGCATGTAATCTCTAGCCAAGGAATGGAGGTGGACAAAGCCAAAATTGACATCATCACCAATATGGCAGCTCCCACAACCGTGAAGGGAGTAAGAAGTTTTTTGGGACATGCGGGTTTTTATCGTCGTTTCATTAAGAACTTTTCAATGATCACTCGTCCATTATGCAATCTGTTAGCTAAAGATGTTGCATTTCATTTTGATAAAGCTTGTATGGATGCATTCAATACTTTGAAACATGAATTAACCTCGGCCCCTATTATTATGGCACCAGATTGGTCTTTACCTTTTGAATTAATGTGTGATGCCTCTGACTATGCTATTGGTGCAGTTTTAGGGCAAAGGGTGAACAAGCTCCCACACGTGATCTACTATGCAAGCCGGACTCTAAATGATGCTTAACTTAACTATTCCACAACTGAAAAGGAGTTGCTTGCTATTGTTTTTGCCTTAGAGAAGTTTCGATCATATCTTGTTGGATCTAAAGTTATTGTGTTTTCTGATCATGCAGCCCTTAGGTACTTGATGACAAAAAAGGATGCTAAGCCACGCTTAATTAGATGGATACTCTTACTACAAGAGTTTGACTTGGAAATTCGAGATAAGAAGGGAAGTGATAATGTTGTGGCTGACCATTTGTCACGGCTCAATGAAAACCATGGAGTTGGACAACCTTTGCCTCTAAATGAATCATTTCCAGATGAACAACTCCTTGTTATTCAAGAAAAAGAGCCGTGGTATGCTGATTTTGTTAATTATCTTGTTTGTGGTATAATTAGAAATGATCTTTCTTTTCAGGAAAGAAAGAAGTTCCTTGCCATGGTAAAGCACTACGTTTGGGACGAACCATATTTGTTTAAATATTGCCCTGACCAAATCATTAGGAGGTGTGTCCCAGAGAGTGAGCAACAAAGCATTCTAACGTTCAGCCATACATTGGCATGTGGAGGACATTTTGGTGCCAAAAAGACATCTCTAAAGGTTTTACAATCTGGTTTCTTTTGGCCTACTTTATTCAAAGATGCTTTTGATTTTTGTTCTAAGTGTGATAGGTGCCAGAAAATCGGGAACATTAGCGGAAGAAATGAGATGCCATTGAACAACATTTTGGTGGTGGAGCTCTTTGATGTTTGGGGAATCGATTTCATGGGACCATTTCCATCCTCTTTTGGTTACTTATACATATTAGTGGCAGTAGATTATGTATCCAAATGGGTTGAAGCCATTGCTACAACAACTAATGATCATAAGGTTGTTTTGAATTTTCTTAAAGATGTGATTTTTTGTAGGTTTGGAACCCCAAGTGCTATTATTAGTGATGGTGGCAGCCATTTCTGCAACAAACCCTTTGAATCCTTGATGAAGAAGTACAACATCAACCACAAAGTGGCAACCCCGTACCATCCTCAAACCTCAGGACAAGTGGAGAATAGCAATAGGGAGATCAAGAACATTTTGATGAAGACCGTAAGCCCTACAAGGAAGGATTGGTCACTGAGGTTGAATGATGCACTATGGGCATATAGAACAGCATATAAGACCCCCATTGGCATGAGTCCTTATCGCCTTGTGTTTGGGAAAGCTTGTCATTTGCCAATAGAGCTTGAACACCGTGCATATTGGGCCATCAAGAAGTTCAACTTTGATTACAAGGATGCTGGAATAGCAAGGAAGCTCCAACTTAATGAGTTGGAAGAACTCAGAAATGAAGCATATGAGAATGCCAAAATCTACAAGGAACGGACTAAGCTCTATCATGACAAGGCCATCCTACGGAAGGAGTTTCACCAAGGTATGAAAGTACTGTTGTATGACTCACGTTTGAGACTTTTTCCAGGTAAATTGAAGTCTAGGTGGGTGGGACCATTTAAGGTGCTGCAAACATTTCCCCACGGAGCTGTGGAGATAGAGAACATGAAGAATGGCACCTCTTTTAAAGTCAATGGGCAGCGATTGAAACCATATTTGGAGAAAGTGGAGGAAGAGCAAGTTTATCAAGTTGTAGATTTTCTTGAGTTTACAACACCGTGAACAAGCTACCATGTCTTGCCTAGACATTAAATAAAGCGCTTACTAGGAGGCAACCTAGTGTGGTTTGTGTTCTTTCCTCATTTTGTGTTTATGTTGTCACCATTCCATATTCTTTGCCTACTTGCCTTGTGTTAGTTGTGGTTAAGTGTGTTTTTGCTTACTAATACGAATGTATATGAGGGCTATGTTTGTAGACAAACTATTGGGTTGCTATGAAAAAGGGTTTTATGACACGGAACATGTCATAACTTTCGAAAGGGTGTTTATTTGTAAGTTCATGTCGGAGCACAAAGGTAAGCCGCCTCCCCGAATTTCAAGTTTCTTTTATACTAATATGTTGTTAATGATTCAGGCATCCACTCTAGAATTTAAACCATTACCGGATCATTTCAAGTATCACCCTCCATTCAAAGATCAATTCCATGCCGTTTGATTTGATTAAAAAAAAAAAAAAAAAAAAAAAAAAAAAAAGATACTAAACATGGAGAAAGATGGAGCTTCACAAAGGTTGTTTACGTGAAGCCCCACTACGAGGCATAGAAGCTGGAGCCGTCGGAGCGGAAGGCATCGGAGCTAGAGCATTCCAAGCCTCAATACTTGGCCAAGCGCTGGATGACCCAGGAAAAAGGTGCCTCTGGAGATAAGCCGCAAGCCTTTGACGGTCACTGTGAATTCGACCCTCAGATTCTTGCAGCTCATCAAGCTTCCTCTTCATGCCCGACGAATAGTTATTTGCAAGCACATGCAAACTTCTATTCTCGTACTTAAGCTGCTGGATCTCTTGCTTAAGACTTTCCACCTCTGCCATAAATGATTCCACCTGACGGGAGCGGGCAAGCAGGCGTTGGCCCATGTTGGACACAGAACTCGCACACTGAACACTAAGTGCGAGGGACTCTTGAATGGCCAACTCATCGGACCGTCCTGACAGCAGCCTACTATCTTTTGGAGTGAGGAGGTTCCTAGCTACTATTGTAGCTGTTGTGGCGTCCTGCATGACGGAGTCTTCACCTGTAAGAAGACCGTTAGAAGATAAGAAAGAAGGGCGCCATACGTTACCTTGACGCGGCGCGCCCGTATCACTGCTAAGGCTCAATTCCAAGCTAAGGTTCGATGGGTTTGCCATTTTTCAAAAGTGTTCAAAGAAGGGATGGAGTTAAATTTCAAAGGGCCGGAGTCGATTTTCAAGAATGGGAAATCTTCAGAGTGTGTTTGTTGGCGGTGATCGATACCTCTATAAAAAGCCAAGGCGACGCGTCCACCGATTCAAAAAGCCGGAATTTCCGGCGTAATTTTGGCGACGCTTTCTCGGCTTTTCAGAAGACGTGTTCAACTTTGTCAAAGGATTTCTTCTTTTCAGAAAACACGTGGAGGCCATCATCGCAATTACACATCTTTAGCCGACAGGCGCAAAGTCCGGCGACGCTTTCTCTGCTTTTCAGAAAACGCGTGCATCTTTGTCAAAAGGAGCCGCATCCGCACTACTATGTGTCGTTCAGAAAGCAAAGGGGCGCCTGCTCAGAAATCGAAGGGGCGTCGTTCAGAAATCGAAGAGGCGCCTGCAATTTCAAAAAGCCAGATTTGCGGGATTAAAACGTTTGTCGACAATGGTAAAAGAACAGTACCACCACTTGATATTATCTCTATATATGTCGACCTTCGTTTTTTATGGCAAGGAAAACCTGAAGAAAATGCCCAACTCTCCCTCACCTCTGAGGGCGCACTCCCAGCAAAGCCTTTCGAAATACTCAATTCTTTCTTCTTCCCCAAAGATGATACCAGATGCCTGGAGTACAGATGACCCAGGAGGAAACGGCGGATTGAAGTGTGCTGATTCATTCACCGCTTCTTCAAAAGCAAAGGTATCTCATATCATCAAGGTCAAAAGCAAAAGTATCTCATATCATGCTCTTTCCCTGTCTTTTTCTTTGTCCTTGTTCTTACTCGCATGGCAAAGTGAAAGAAGCAATCAGCCGGCACTTGGAGTCAGTCTTCTGTTCTGGAGCCAACTGCCTAGAATCTATTCCTGATTGCTTACCTAGCGTTGCTCTCGAGTAGTCATCTTCAACGGTTGATACACTTCCAGAGAAGGGACCACTTCTGCGAAGATTGAACAAAGAAACAGATAAAAGGAGGAAGCTCAGACCTTCGGGGAAGACCAAAAGAATCCTGCTGCCCAGTTCAAGAGTAGCACAAAGGAAAATCAACGATGGGCGGAAACCAGTTCAAGAGTAAGCCTGTGGAATCACAAAGATCAAAGCCTCAATGCAATCACCAAGGAGAAGAGGGAATTTACACTCCATAACCAGATTTGCGTCCCTAAACTCTTCTCTTTGTTAATTACATTTTGCCATGTTTAGTATGTTTAAGTGCTTTTTGTGTGTTTACTTATGTTTTGTGTGAATCCATGCTTAAAACATTGAGGACAATGTTTGATTTAAGTGTGGGGGGGGGGGGGTAACTAATGTTGTTAATGCAAATTCGTGGGATTTTATCACCCATAACTTCAAATGTTGTTCCTTGCTGTTTTAAGGTGTTTTTAAATTGTTTTAGAGTGTTTTAGTGTGTTTTGTTTTATAACTCCGAAAATCACATAAAAATTTGAAAAAAATGTTTTAAAAAGCCTAAAAAGAGTGTTTTGAGTCGTTTTTGTGTGTTTGTGTCTTAGGGTACCTTCCAACACAATGATAAGGATTTGGTTTGTAATTGCATGACGGTTAAAAAGAGTTATAAACATGGATGAAAGTTTGATTTACTCTTGGTATATGCTTGGTTATGGTTATAATGTATGACTTCACATGCAATCATAAAAGAAAAATTCGTTTTGTAACATGCTTGAAGGAAGGAACTCAAACAAACGCTACAACCTTATGAGACTTGAGCCTAAACATTCTTTGGAGAGTTATTTTCTGTGATTCTTTGTTTTCTAAAGTTGTTGCATGATCTCATTATTCCTTGCTTGGTTGCTACTTAGAATGCAATTGTATCATGCTAGAACTAAATGCTAGAACTTATATCCATTTCATTCAAAGCACTGAATTGCATAACATATATCAAGATAAAGTTGTGTAGTTGCCACCATAGCCAAATAGCCTTACTTCCCATATTTCGTATTTGTTGTAAGTTTTAACCCCTTTGAGCCTTCTTTAGCCTATGTTCTTTGTTAACCCATGTTATCCTTACCTAGCCTAGAATAGGACCATCCATGCCTTTGTTCTTAAAGCATAGTAAGCATGACGGAAAATGAATTCCTTTTGATTAATATGTTGCAGAAAATAAGTGTGGGGGAAGGATTATTGATGAGAGTTGTTGTGCCATAGGCACGGCTAAAAAAAAAAAAAAAAAAAATTTGAAAAATATGAAAAAGAAAAGAAAAATAAGAGTTGTTTGAATCTCCCCTATTAGTCTAAAAGTTGTTTTCCGCGCTCTAAGGGAATTCTAAGTGCTTAATTCAATACTTTGCTCACTATTGCTTTAAGAATGTTTGTTTATCCTTCACCTTTCATTGTTAGCCAATACCCTAGCCCATTACACCCCTTTGACTTTTATCTTGATCGTTATGTGTTCAATAATGTGGAGTTTGGATTTGATATGAGCTTATGGAATCACTGGTTCTCATTCTAAGTAGTAGCATTCCATTCATGAGATCATATTCATGTCATTATCGTAAATCTAGAAAATGCTTTCTTTGTTATAACATATGTGAGATACTAGTCTTTCATGTTTACATCAATCTCTCACATATAACTAGTGTAGGGTGTGTAGTCAGAAAATCTGTGTGAAAATAGAGTGCATTCTAGTAAGGAATTGAGTAAATTCTCTAAAGCATGTTACCACATTCAAATCATGGTTTTAAATGCTTAATTGTGAACTAGTATGTGGTGACTATGATTAAGAATGTACTTAAGTGTAAAGATGGCCAAAATCTGTGGGAATAATGATTTTTAACTTGTCATGTGCATTGGAAATCCGTGAGACGATTGTTGGAAGGTGTAGGTGGTGTTTTGTTCGTTTTGTCTAGTTTCGTGTTCTTTTGTTGTTTTGTTTTGTTTTTCTATTTTGCTCGAGGACTAGCAAAAGCTAAGTGTGGGGGTATTTGATAGGAGCATATTCATGCGACTTAAATGGCTTGTTCTCGTACATTTACGTTATGTTTCTTTAGTTATTTTAGTTCTTTATGCTTCTTTTGTGTGTTTTCAGGTTCTAAGGGCTTAGGGAGCAAGAAAGTGCATTTTGAGGCTATTTGGAGCATTTTTGGGCATGGATTGGATAGCTTATCCATGGAGCCAAAAGGATGGACGAAATTGAAGGCCATTTATGCAATTTAGGACATACAACAAAGGGCCTAGCCCATTCTCTCTTATTCTCTCCCTTATAGCCATGCAAAGAACCATCCATTCCATCAAAAACAACCTTATTTTAAGCCCATTCTAAAACCTTGCCATGCATCACATGCATTCCCCTCATAACCTAGTTGTCATTCCACTTCATCAACACATGCATTCCTTTCATAAATCAGCCACATATTCACCCACATGCACTTTAATCATTCAAACATGCACTCCCATTAATTAAACCATTCAAACCAACACAAAAACACCAACATTCCCTCTTTGCCGTGCAAACACATGCATTTCCCTTGCCATTTTCAGCCATCACACTTCATCATTACACCACCATTCATTCTTTAATCCACATCCATTCATCATCATTCACCCTAACTTCAATTCACATGCAAACAACACCCATTTCTGCACCAAAGAAGTCTATGCCGTGACCTTCCTAGCCATTTCCAACTTTTCCCTTTACATTTTACATGCATTCCATACTTCTCCTAGCTGTTTTCCATCATTATTTCAGCCACCATTCACTCTTTAATCCACATGCATTCACACACACTTCACACAAACAACATTCACATGCAAACACAAGCTTTAACCAACAAACAAAACAGCCAACACATGCACCAAAACACCCATGCCGTGCACTTCACATTGAAATTCCAGCATCTTCACATGCAATTCCAGCTTTCACTCCTAGCTATTTTTCCATCATTCCTCCACACAAACACCTTAAACAAACAGCCATATACACCTCCACTCCTCCTATAAATACCCTTGCATTCCCATTACCTAAACACATCTCATTTTCATACACAAGATACCACAAACACATCCCCTTTGCCGCAAATCCCCTTCCATTTCTACACAATCTCTTCTCGGCTTCATTCCATTCCATACACTCTCCCATTCGCAGAAACCATTCAACCTTAGCCGCTCCACCTTCATTTACAACACACTTGGAGCACCACACCGAAGGCAACTCTTAAGGGATTTCGACATCAGTTTTGCTTCAAGGGTTCTTTCTCCTTAATTTTATGTTCATTCATGTTGTATATTTTTATATCAAACATTCTGTAAACATGAAGTGTAACTAATTTCTTTCTAGGGATTCGATGTAGCCTTGCAAGATTGCCATGTAGTTATTTCAGAATGCTCAGTTGATCCATCTATTTCTTGTTTCATTCTCTGATTTAATTGTGACTTTGTGTGTTGATTTTAATGTTTGATCACCATTTGATTTAACCACAGGTTGTTTAGTCAAGAGTAAAGCACACATCATGCATACTCTTGGTGGATATGTGAATGAATGAAGGGAATGCTTTGCAAACAACCTGCCGAGTGTTTCCTTTGGTTTTATGAAAGTTTCTTGTGCGTATCATGTTCTTGATTAGGGACCAAAGTTGCACATCACACTTAGGTTCATGATTAGGAACATTTGATCAAATCCACACATCATATGGTTGATCATATCTAAGTGAAACAAACCCAAGAAATAGGTAGATGGATGAGTATAATCTGACTTAGCAAGCATGGACTTGGCTTAGCAATGGTGAAACCGAATCCCTAGCTTCATCTCCATTTGTGCTATCTCATTTTATTAATTGTTGATTCATTTATTTGTGTCTACTTCATTTTCTTGTGCTTTCAAGTTACAACAACAAATCTGCCTAAGTTGATTAGTTTTATTTCTCTTATAGAGTTCTTGCAAAACAAGTAGTTGTATAGGTCCAATTAGTCCCTGTGGATTCGACACCCTTACTTGTGCCATTATACTAAACATATTCTAGCACGAAGAAGGAAAACATCAATCATAGGCATTCTTGTTCTTTTGACTTGGCGAACGTGGGCGTTCATTCCTTTACAGAAATGCTATTTGGAGGCAATCTACCTACAAACGAGGAGATTGGGGATCCACCTAGTGCAGAGCTTGTTGATAGAAGCATATTTATGCAACTTAGTTAGCTTGTTCTTGTGCATTTGTGTTGTTATTTCTTAGTTAATGTAGTATTTCAAGTCATTTGCGTGTGTTTGTAGGTCCAAAGGGTTAAAGTACCAAGAAAGTGCATTTTGGTGCATTTTGGAGCAGTTTTAGGCACTAAATGGATAGCTTGTATATGGAGCAAGGTGGATGGACGAATTTGGAGTCAAAAGAGGCTAGGAACATGCTACAAATCAGAAAAGGAAAGTTCAAGACAAAGAAGATAAGGAAAGAGCAAGAAATATGGAAACTTATCCTAACAACCTTATCTTATCCAAACTTTATCCTATCTTATCCTAACCTAATCTTGTTCCACCTTAATCCTAGCTGCAAGTGGACCTAAAAACATGATTTCTAGAAGCCTTATCTGACCCTAAAAGGGTGCCACATCCTTCCCCCTTTTATCTCTTCTAGAAAACCCAAAATCAGCCACAAAACACCTAGTTTCTAGAAGGCCTAATTTTGGACGAATTTCCTAAACCTTTTCCCTTATGGATTCTGATTTATTAGGCCTTATTCCTTGTGGATTTGGGTTATACAAATCCTTTTCTGAAATTAATTGGGCCAAACCCCTTCCTAAGTGGATTTAATGACTTGTGCTGAAACCTAGGGCCCTAAGCCTTAAAAATCTGCTAAGTTGTTACCCTAATCTAATTAACCCTAGGGTTGGCCGAACTATATATTGATATTTTCAGCCACAAATTCAGATGAACCCTCATGCTATTCAGAAAACTCATTGCCGCAAGCCCTAAACCCCATTCTCCATCATTCATTCACTCCATACAACCCCATACATAATCTGCCGCACCCTTCCACCCTAATCAGCCATCATTCATCATCCTAAGCAAGAATACACCATTCATCACCCCCAAAAACACCACCCACACCTTGTGCCGCAGCAAGGAAGAAGGAGGAGAGCCCTAGACGTGCATGCCATTCGACTTGGAGTTGCTGGAACGTTTTAGGTGTAATCTTTCTTGTGTTTTTCAATGTTTAAATTCAAGAATCTTTGCTTTGTGAGATTGAGGAACTAATCCCCTTTTGGCTAGGGGGAATTTCGAAACCATGGCTATATTTGCAATATGATTTGATTACTTCCAGTTGTGATTTCATGAATTGTGAATTCAATTTACTTATCTGTTTGAATTAAAACTTGTTTGCGTATGTGGGTTGAGAGTGCACACTTAATTTGCATGCATAAATCTGATGCTAGGATATAAGGAAGCTTCACCTAATCGTTGTGAACTTATATTCATAAGTAGTAAAGGTTGTTAGTCACAATCATGTTAAGTAAATTCTTGGCATAAGTATCATGCACTTTCATAGTTACGAATGCCTCATCAACACTTATGATTTTCATAGAAATTAATGATCTTTGATTGTTTCTCTATTATGCGCTTTCATGTAGAGAACTTTTGAGGAATAATTTGATTGCAATGCGCTAATTCCATTCAATTCAATGGCTTAAGGAAAATCTGAGGGTTACTTTAAGCGTAACTAATTAACTTGGGGTGTTGAAGTTAATGATTCATTGAAAAAGCAACTGGAGATTGTTTTGTATGCAAGTATGTCATGTGTGGAGAAAGACCTCATAGCAGCCCATCATCCATCTATTTCCACCAAATTCGTGCAAATCTGCTTAGTCCTAATTTTTGTTTTGTTTACCTTATTTTCGTCCAAAACCAAATCCCCCTTTATTTTAGAGTGTCTAACTTGTTAGAATCTGTTTTAGATTGTGTTTTCAAGTGTTTTGAGTCAAGTTAAAACCAAAATTCGTCCAAAATTGTGTTTAGAGTCAAATCTGCCCAGTTTTTGTTTTTAGGCAGTTTTGAGTGTTTTTAGCTTATTTTGAGTCTTGTGAACTTGTTTTGAGTCTTTTAAGTTTAGTTAAGTGTTTTAAAGCTTAATTTTATCTATTTGAGTTAGTTTAAAGTGTTTAGCAATCCCTCCTAATCCCTGGTTTAAGAACGATCCCTACTTACATATATACTACAATTGTCAAAAGAGGGTTTAATTTGTGTGTTAAGTTAATTTTCGCATCACTTGTTCCAAATCCGCCAAGGTGCCTAAGTTTTCCATGTGTGGGTGAAGGTATGCAAGAGCCCATCATGCGTCCAACACCTTTGTTGTCACATCCTGGACCCTGCTCCGTTGTAGCACAATATTGTCCGTTTTGGGCCATGCCCTCATGGTTTTGTTTCTAGGAACTCACGCGAGAACTTCCCAGTGGGTCACCCATTCTGGGATTGCTTTCGCACGAACTCGGTTAACTTTGGAGTTTCGATGAACTCCGAAGCCAGTGAGCTTCTAAAAGGCCTCGTGCTATTTAAAGGTGGTTAAGTACATATAAGGCATAGAGGATCCTTTCCTCTGGGCGATGTGGTATCTAACAATCCACCCTTCCTTAAGGGCCCGACGTCCTCGTCGGCACACTTTCGGCCAGGGATTGGCTCTGATACCAAATTGTTACATCCCGACCCGGGCTCGACTCCATCATAGCACAATATTATCTGCTTTAGGCCCCAACCATGCCCTCACAGTTTTGTTTCTGGGAACTCACACGAGAATTTCCCAGTGGGTCACCCATCCTGGGATTGCTTTCGAGCAAACTCGCTTGACTTTGGAGTTTTGATGAACTCTGAAGCCAGTGAACTCCTAAAAGGCCTCGTGCTATATGAAGGTGGGCATGTACATATAAGGCATAGAGGATCCTCTCCCCTGGGCGATGTGGGATTGGTCGATGTGGGATGTTACATTTGCCAGCTAGCTCTAAGATCTTTCTTAGAGGGCCGAACTTTAGTGGCACTGAGCAGCTCATCCATCGTATCAGCCTTCGCACAACTATGGACATCAAGAGCCACATTGAGAGGAGGATTGCGAAGTGCCCATTGGAGGACCTTTCATTGCTTAAAGAAGACTTGTTGAAGCTTGTTTCTGCGATTAACAATCTTAACGTTGATTCCTTGCTCTTGAAAGTCAAGATTGTCGAACTTATGGCCACCTCAACTGAGTATTCTTCCTTGTATGTTATTTCGTCGAAGAAGTTGAGTCCAGAGGTTAGAGCTCAACAACATGCGGCAATAGACTTATCAATTGCCCAAGTTCGCTCTTCTCAGCAAGTTGATTCGGAAAGTTATCAAGCCACAAGGACATCTTTAGCTTCTGTCCAAGCAAGTCTACAAGTGTTGGCACGTGAGCAAGAGTAGCTGGAAACTAAAGCGTCACGACTTCAGGGTGTTCTCTTGGAGCAGGAAGCTACACTTTCTCAGCATTAAGAGAGGGTTTCACACCTACAGCAAGAGAAAGGCGTGGCCATGGAAATGCCTACCTTGTCTCCCACCGATGTAGAGAATTTGTAGACTTTGGAAGGGTTGCTTGAAGATCGTCGCCGTAGTTTTAGGGACATAGCTATTCAATAGTGTCTTCCATTTTTGTGCTTGAAGCCTTCTTTGTGTTTTTTTTTTCTTGCTTATTTTGTAATAAGGCTTTGTAGCTTTAAAGAAATAAAGTATTCCCATTCTTGAATTTTCTCTTTATTCTTCAAAGTGTTTGTGTTTTTGTTGATGATGTGACTGTACTTGAAGTTTTGAAGTTTCAAGTTGCCAACGTACCTTCGGTTGAGGAGGGATCAAGTCATGACGTGGTTCAAAGGAATGATGAATTTCTTTTTATGGTGATTTTGCCGTACATATTTTATGCTCTTGCAGGCTAGGAGCGTTCGGTGTTACCTTTTATGATCGTGCAAACAAGGAACATTGGGTCGAGTGCTTCGAGCCTTCTTTCGTCGAGTGCTTTTAACTCTTGAAGTCGTAGCTTTGTATTTTCTTCTTCAGTCAAGCCTTCTTGTATAGCCATCCTTAGTGAGGGCATTTGACTTTCGAATGGCAGAATAACTTCCATGCCATATACTAGAGAATAAGGCATAGCTTGGGTAGGATTTCTATGTGTTGTCCTATATGCCCAAAGTGCTTCGCTTATTCTTTCATGCCAGCTTCTCTTTGTTCAGGCGATCACTTTCTTTATGTGGTAGCACAACATTTTGTTGAATGCTTTTGCAAGACTGTTGGTCGGAGCATGATACATGGAAGAATTGTGCTGCTTGAATTTGTATTTCTCGCAGAGCTCGTCCATAAGGCGGCTTGAGAACTATTTTCCACTGTCGGTTATGATGTAGTGAGGCACACCATATCGATGGATGATATGCTCCTTGATGAAATAGATGACAATTTCCTTCTTGACTTCCCTTAGGGGTACGGCGTCAACCCAATTGAAAAAGTGATCCATTGCGGTTATGATGTAGGCTTCTCCGGCAGATGATTTTGGTGTGATTAGTCGCACGACGTCTAATCCCTATGCATCAAATAGCCATGAAGCAATCGTAAGGTGTAATGGCTCATGCAGTTGATGTATGAAGTTAGCGTGGAATTGGCGGGCTTGGCACATTTTGGTGTATTACAGGTAATCTTTCACCATACTTGGCCAATGGTAGCCCATTCTTTTAAGCTGGAAGTAGCTTTAGTCCAAACTGATGCGCTCTGCATATGCTTGAGTGTGCTTCTTCCATGGCTTGATTAGCTTATTCCTCACCTAGGCATCTTAGAAGTACTCCTTCAAAATAGTGTCGGTAGAGTGTATCTTTATAGTAGATGAAGCGAGGTGCCCGTCGACGTACTTTAGAGCAATGTCTAGGATTGTCCGAAAGCTTTCCATGCTCCAAGTAGTTAATCTCGGTTGTCTCCACTCTTCAGTGTCGACTAGAAGTACTGAGATGATGTTTGTGTCATCTAGTAGTATTTCAGTGACGAGTGGGATCACCCATCTTTGGCAAACTAGCACATATGCAGCTTCGTCTTCTCTTAGCACTATACTTGAGGCTAAGTTAGCAAGAGCGTCTGCCATTTGATTTTCTTTTCTTGGCACATGTTCTAGCATCACGGCCTCAAACTTTTGTAACAGTTGAGTTGCTAGCCGAAAGTATGGGATGAGATAATGTTTCCTCATTTCATATTCAATCAAGAGTTAATTAATTATGAGCTTGGAGTCGCCATACAATTCTAGCGTTGTGATTTCCATGTCGATCACCATTTGGAGTTCAATGATTAGTGCTTGGTACTTAACGATGTTGTTGGAGCATAGCTCGCTTAGTTGGAAGGAATAGGGTAGTACTTGTCTTTGTGGCGACATGAATACTACTCCTGCCCCCGCTCCGTTCATTCATGCAGATCCGTCGAAGAACATTGTCCATGTCAGGAAGATGTCGTTGTAGAACACCTCCTCGTCAGGCAAGTCCATCAAAAAGTAAATATATAGAATATTCACTAGTAAGTAACATAGAATATTCATTAGTAAGAACGTAAGTATTATCTCAGTATAGAAATGCAGGATGAGAACCTAGTTTCTCCAAAATTTCAATCCGCAAAACTATGGTAACTATGAGTATAACTTAGAACAAATTGATTTGAATCCCAATTTTAATGGATGAAACCATCTTTTGTACACAATGACTTATTGATTGGAAAATATTCCTCAACTGAGTTGATCATGACGATGCACATGTTTAAGATGCATATCCCAAGCAAAAATTTGCAATGAATTAAATGTTGAAAGTTTGTGGTAAGCCAAGAAAAGTTGTGTGCTCAAAATTTATCCCAAGTGACATGACATATCGTACAAAATTTGGAAAATTGCCTTGCAATAAGAAGCAAATAATATTATGACCATCTTGTAGATACATCGAGGTCAAATAGTCCACAATTAGATATTGATTAAGCTCATAAATACGCTTTTAAATTCTCGAGAATAAAATGGAGATTCAAGGTCAATTATGACTTAGTTGGTTTGATGACAAATTCCATGAGAGTATTCCTTGCAAGGATGTGCACAATGCACTATGACAAGGCCTAAAAATGTACCAAAGACAATCATACACCTCATTGTGGATAGAGAATTGCCAAGATAATCATGCCATAATTTGGTCAGTGAACTTCTACTTCAGGACAAACATACACTACTTATATGATTGTGCACTACAACTCATAATGGAAGCAAAAGCTTCTATGAAAATTGAATTGCTCGGAATTAAAATACAATTCATTATAAAAATAAATTCAATTAAAATACAATAACATAAAAAAATTGAAATAAACAAAATTGAAATTTGCATAGTACAAGTGCTGAAAAATAAACAAAATAAGATAAAGAGCCAAATTAATAGGAGATAACTACCGTTAATTTCTCGTAAGCTCAAGGGAGAATAAACTCAACCACAGAAGAATTCTGAAATCTGAAAGTTGGTGATATCCACTGAATTCAAATTCATGGGAGAATTGTCTCAAGCATTCTTATTTGTCTTTAATCGAGACTTTGGCAAAAATACACCAAATGTTTTATTGAACGGTGGAGCCATGCTCAATGCCTAGAGATATTCACCAAAACATATTGTCCTCGGGATATCCAACATGGAAGCCGCTATGAGGTAACGCCCCATCTCTCATTTCCTTCTGCGAAACTGTCTTAGTATCTGCATGTATTTCTTTCTCTCTATTTTATTTTTAACTTTTGTTTATTAGGGCAACGTCTGGATAGAGATGGCCTTGTTCCGCCAAACGGGGCCAATCTACGCGCTTGAGTGAATAACCTCGCAAGAGATGGAGGCTAGGCTGGAGTCGGAGAGGCAAATGTTAGCTCAGTCAGAGGAACTCGAGAAACTTCGAGCTGAGCAGCGGTCTTTGAAGGATGTTCATGAAGTGGAGATACACAAGTATATCGACGCTGCCACATTTGAAGAGATAAAGGCAAAGGCTTACTAGGATGACCTTATAGGGTGAGGGAAGTGATGCGAAAATTACTTGACACTCAAATTAAACCCTCGTTTGACAATTGTAGTATAAGTATAAGTAGGGATCGTTCTGGACCGGGGATTAGGAGGGATTGTTAATCTCTTGGAAACTGACTTAAAAACGTATTAACAATATAAAACACTAAACTAGACTCAAGGAATTCAAAAATACTTTAAAACATAAACTAAACAGATTCTAACAAGTTCAAAAGACTCAAAACTCTTAAAAACACAAACTAAATTGATTTCTAACTAATTTGACATTAAAGTAAAGGGGGATTTAGGTTTTGACAAAATTAAACTAAATGAACAAATTGCAATTAAAACAGAATGTAAATATGAATGTGAATAAAATATGGATGATGGAATAGCCAAGGGGTTCTTCTCCACACATGTTACACTTGCATACAAGATTGATTCTCAGTTGGTCTTTCGATAAATTATGAAACTCAACGCCCCGGGTTAATTAGGTCCGCTTAAATTAACCGTCAAGTTTTCCTTAAGTTAATGAATTGGATGGGTTAGCGCAACGCAATTCACCACATTCTCCAAAAGTCCTTTACGTGAACAGCACAATAAAGATACAATCAAAGATCATTAAGCATTATGAAAACTATAAGTGTTGACGAGGCATTCGTTACTATGATAAGCATGAAACTCGTGCCAAGAATTCATTTAACGCGATTGTTTATAAGCAACCTCCACTACTTGTGAATATAAGTTCATAACGATTAGGTGAAATTCACTTATATTCTAGCGTCATATTTATGCATGAAAATTAAGCGCGCATTCTTAATAAACATTCATAAATAAGTTATCAATCAAACGGTTAAACAAATTGAATCCACAACTTATGAAATTCCAACGAAAGTTAATCAATTCATATTGCAAATATAAACATAGTTTCGAATCACCCCCTAGCTAAAGGGGGTTTAGTTCCTCATAACTTTGAAATCAAAGAAACACCTAAACATTCCAACAACTCAAACTTGAATTGTATGAACGTTTAGGCACTCTTCTCTTCCATTCCTCATACGTACAAAACAAAGAGAATTGAATTTAAACTTTGAAATCAAAGAAACACCTAAACATTCCAACAACTCACACTTGAATTGTATGAACGTTTAGGCCCTCTTATCTTCCTCGTTGTTGTAGCACAAGGTCTAAGGTGAGGTTTGGGGGATTATGGAAATGGATGAGTGATGCGAGAATTATACGCGCATAAATTAAACCCTCTTTTTGACAATTGTAGTATAAGTATAAGTAGGGATCGTTCTGGACCGGGGATTAGGAGGGATTGTTAATCACTTGGATTTGACTAAAAAACGTAAAATAAAGTTTAAAACACTATACTAGACTCAAAGAATGCAAAACTAAACTTTAAATCACTAAGACAAACCAAAGACTCAAAATGCTTTAAAACATAAACTAAATTGAACAATAAGGAAAAAGGGGGGAAGAGTTTTGATTTGACGAAAATTGAAATAACAAAACAAGTTAATAAACTAAGCAGAATGTAAATGTGAATATGGATGATGGAATAAATGGAATGAAGGCTAGCTAAGGGGTTCTTCTCCACACATGTTATACTTGCATACAAGATTGATTCTCAGTTGGTCTTTCGATAAATTATGAAACTCAATGCTCCAAGTTAATTAGGTCCGCTTAAATTAACTTTCAGATTTCCCTAAATTCATTGGATTGAATGGAATACGCATTACAACCAAATTATTCTTAATCAAAGTCCCTAACTATGGAATACGCATGATAGAGACATTCAACAAAGATCATTAAGTTCAATGAAAATTAGAAGTGTTGACGAGGCATTCGTTACTATGGAATACGCATGAAACTTATGCCAAGAATTCGTTTAACGCGATTGTTTATAAGCAACCTCCACTACTTGTGAATATAAGTTCATAACGATTAGGTGAAACTCACTTATATTCTAGCGTCATATTCATGCATGAAAATTAAGCTTGCAATCTCAATGAACATACATAAATAAGTTATCAATCAAACAGTTAAACGAATTGAATCCACAACTTATGAAATTCCAACCAAAAGTAATCAATTCATATTGCAAATATAAACATAGTTTCGAATCACCCCCTAGCTAAAGGGGGATTAGTTCCTCATTACTTTGAAATCAAAGAAACACCTAAACATTCCAACAACTCAAACTTGAATTGTATGAACGTTTAGGCACTCTTCTCTTCCATTCCTCATACGTACAAAACAAAGAGAATTGAATTTAAACTTTGAAATCAAAGAAACACCTAAACATTCCAACAACTCAAACTTGAATTGTATGAACGTTTAGGCCCTCTTATCTTCCTCGTTGTTGTAGCACAAGGTCTAAGGTGAGGTTTGGGGAATTATGGAAATGGATGAGGAATGGTGGAAATGGAAAGATGGTTTGGATTCTAAGGAAGTGTTTGAGGGGTGTTGTGTTGTGAAATGGAATGAGATGTTGTAGGTGAAGTAGGTGGATGTTGTAGGTGAAGTGGGTGTTATGTTAAGTGATAAGTGATAAGTGATATGATATGTGGTTATGATATGATAAGTGGTTAAGTGGTGATGATAAGTGATAAGTGATTAACTGATATGATATGTGGTGATGATAAGTGATAAGTGCATGTGGGTTAACTAATGAAGGAAATGCATGTGCAATGACAATGTGTTAGAATGGATGTGTGTTATGCATGGCATGATTGGGATTAGGAAAGGTTTAAATGTCCTAAAACTAAAGAGAACAAGGTTCCAACACTTTGGCTCCAATTAGGTCTTCAATTTCGTCCAACACTTTGGCTTCAAGCATAAGCTATCCGTCCTTAGCCCAAAAGTGCTCCAAAAGTCTCCAAAATGCATCTTTTTGCTCCTTTAGCCATTTGGACCTACAAACACACGAAAATAGCTTAAAGTACTAAAATAACTAAAGAAACATAACGTAAATGTACGAGAACAAGCCATTTAAGTCGCATAAATATGCTCCTATCAATGAGGAGTGGTGTTTGGATTATAAGGGAATGGATGGGAAGCTCACGGCTAGGGAAGGGAGAATGTGTTTGTAATGTGTTGTGTATGAAATGAGATGTTCATGAATGAATGAATGCAAGGGTATTTATAGGAGTAGTGGAGGGAACATATGGCTATGTCATTTGTAGGTGGATGTTGTAGGTGAAGTAGGTGGATGTTGTAGGTGAAGTAGGTGGATGTTGTAGGTGAAGTGGATGTTGTAGGTGAAGTAGGTGGATGTTGTAGGTGAAGTAGGTGGATGTTGTAGGTGAAGTGGATGTTGTAGGTGAAGTAGGTGGATGATATGTTAAGTGATAAGTGATAAGTGATATGATATGTGGTTATGATATGATAAGTGGTTAAGTGGTGATGATAAGTGATAAGTGATTAAGTGATATGATATGTGGTGATGATAAGTGATAAGTGCATGTGGGTTAACTAAAGAAGGAAATGCATGTGCAATGACAATGTGTTAGAATGGATGTGTGTTATGCATGGCATGATTGGGATTAGGAAAGGTTTAAATGTCCTAAAACTAAAGAGAACAAGGTTCCAACACTTTGGCTCCAATTAGGTCTTCAATTTCGTCCAACACTTTGGCTTCAAGCATAAGCTATCCGTCCTTAGCCCAAAAGTGCTCCAAAAGTCTCCAAAATGCATCTTTTTTTGCTCCCTAAGCCCTTAGAACCTGAAAACACACAAAAGAAGCATAAAGAACTAAAATAACTAAAGAAACATAACGTAAATGTACGAGAACAAGCCATTTAAGTCGCATAAATATGCTCCTATCAAATACCCCCACACTTAGCTTTTGCTAGTCCTCGAGCAAAACAGAAAAACAAAACAAAAAGAACAAAACACAACCTACACCTTCCAACAATCGTATCAGGGACTTCCAATGCACATGACAAATTAAAAATCATTATTCTCACAGATTTGAGCCATCTTTACACTTAAGTACATTCTTACTCATAGTCACCACATACTAGTTCACAATTAAGCATTTAAAACCATGTTTTGAATGTGGTAACATGCCTTAGAGAATTCCCTCAATTTCTTACTAGATGTACTCTCGTTTTTCACACAGATTTTCTGACTACACACCCTACACTAGGTATATGTGAGAAGATTGATGTAATCATAAAAACGAACACTCACATATATGTATTTCAAAGGAAGCAATTTCTGGAGTTAATAAGCATGTTTAGATATGATCTCATGAATGGAATGCTACTACTTAGACGCGAGAACCAGTGATACCATATGCTCATACCAAGTTCAAACTCCACAAATTGAAATACACAACACTCAAGATAGAAGTCAAGGGTTGTAACGGGGCTTGGGGTATGTGGATAACAAAGAAGGGATATGGAAAACAAAGGTTTTTAAAGAAATAGTGAGCAAAGCATTTGAATCAACTTAGAATTCACTTTTGAATGAAAACTCAACTTTTGAACAAAAAGGGAGAATTTAGACAATTTACGCCCAGAATTGGTGTTTTGGAACCTTTCTTCAATCACTTATTCTTTCATTTTTTTTTTTTAGCTCTTTTTTCTTTCTTTCTTTCTTTTCTCTTTTTTTTTTTTTTTTTTTTTTTTTTTTTTTTTTTTTTCTTTTGAATCTCAAAACATAAACACTTAAACATTCTCTCCCCCACACTTATTTTCTTTCATAATGTAACTCAAAAGGAATTCAATTAAGTCATGCTCACTATCTTTTAAGAACAAGGGTGGGGATTGTCCTAAACTAGGCTAGGTGAGGAAAATGTGGGTAAACAAAGAATAAAGGCTAAACAAGGCTTAACGGGGTTAAAACTTACAACATATACGAAGTATGGGAAGTAAGGCTATTTGGCTATGGTGGTGGTCACTACACAACTTCTTCTTCAATATGTGTTATGCAAATCAATAACATGCTTTGAATGAAATGGGCATGAGTTCTAGCATTTAGTTCTATCATGATACAATTGCATTCTAAGTAGCAACCAAGCAAGGAATAATGAGATCATGCAACAACTTTAGAAAATAAAGAATCACAGAAAATAACTCTCCAAAGAAAGTAATGGCTCGAGTCTCACAGGGATGTAGCGTTTGTTTGAGTTTCTTCCTTCAAGCATGTTACAAAAACGAATTTTTCTTTTATGATTGCATTTGAAGTCATACATTATAACCATAACCAAGCATATACCAAGAGTAAATCAAACTTTTCTCTATGTTTATAACTCTTTCTAACCGTCATGCAATTATAAACCAAATCCTTATCATTGTGTTGGAAGGTACCCTAAGACACAAACACACAAAAACGACTTTTAAAACAACTCTTTTTGGGTTTTTCAAAACAATTTTTCAAATTTTTATGGGATTTTCGAATTATAAAACAAAACACACTAAAACACTCTAAAACAACTTAAAAACACCTTAAAACAGCAAGGAACAACATTAGAAGTTATGGTGGATAAAACCCTACGAATTTGCATCAAAACACTTTAGTTACCCCCCCCCCCCACACTTAAATCAAACATTGTCCTCAATGTTTTAAGCATAGATTCACACAAAACATAAGTAAACTCACAAAAAGCAACTAAACATACTAAACATGGCATAATGTAATTAACAAAGAGAAGAGTTTAGAGACGCAAATCTGGTTATAGAGTGTAAATTCCATCTTCTCCTTGGTAATTGCATTGAGGCTTTGATCTTTGTGATTCCACAGGCTTCCTCTTGAATTGCGCTGCTCCCATCGTTGATTTTCCTTTGTGCTACTCATGAACTGGGCAGCAGGCTTCTTTTGGTCTCCCTCGAAGGTCTGAGCTTACTCCTTTGGTCTGTTTCTTTGTTCAATCTTTCCAATTCGTATTGAAAAGGGTTGGAGGATAACTCAGCCTACGTTTGTCTCCACATGCTTCAATGTATCATTTTCCCTTGCCTTACTTGCTCCCCTTTGCAGAAGTGGTCCCTTCTCTGGAAGTGTATCAACCGTTGAAGATGACTACTCGAGAGCAACGCTAGGTAAGCAATCAGGAATGGATTCCAGGCAGTCGGTTCCAGAACAAAAGACTGACTCCAAGTGCCGGCTGATTGCTTCTTTCACTTTGCTATGCGAGTAATAACAAAGACAAAGGAAAAGACAGGGAAAGAGCATGATATGAGATACTTTTGCTTTTGACCTTGATGATATGAGATACCTTTGCTTTAAAGAAGCGGTGAATGAATCAGCACATGCTTCAATCTGCCGTTTCCTCCTGGGTCATATGTACTCCAGGCATCTGGTATCATCTTTGGGGAAGAAGAAAGAATTGAGTATTTTGAAAGGCTTTGCTGGGAGTGCGCCCTCAGAGGTGAGGGAGAGTTGGGCATTTTCTTCAGGTTTGCCTTGCCATAAAAGACGAAGGTCGACATATATAGAGATAATATCAAGTGGTGGTACTTTTTACCCTTGTCGACAAACGTTTTGATCCCGCAAATCCGGCTCTTTGAAATAGTGGCGCCTCTTCGATCTTTGAATACGCCTCTTCGATTTCTGAGCAGGCGCCCCTTCGATTTCTGAACGACGCCCCTTCGCTTTCCGAACGACACGTGGTAGTGCAGATGCGGCTCCTTTTGACAAAGCTGCACGCGTCTTCTGAAAAGCAGAGAAAGCGTCGCCGAACTTTGCGCTTGTCGGCTAAAGATGTGTAGATGCGATGATGGCCTCCACGTGTTTTCAGCTTTGTCAGAAATCTTTTGACAAAGTTGAACGCGTTTTCTGAAAAGCCGAGGGAGCGTCGCCTAAATTACGCCGGAAAATCCGGCTCTTTGAATCGGTGGACGCGTCATCTTGGCTTTTTATAGAGCTATCAATCACCGCCAGCAACACACTCTGAAGATTTCCCATTCTTGAAAATCGACTCCGGCCCTTGGAAATTTAACTCCAACCCTTCTCTTTGAACACTTTTGAAAAATGGCAAACTCATCGAACCTTAGCTTGGAATTGAGCCTTAGCAGTGATACGGGCGCGCCGCGTCAAGGTAACGTATGGCGCCCTTCTTTCTTATCTTCTAACGGTCCTCTTTCAGGTGAAGACTCTGTGATGCAGGACGCCACAACAGCTACAATAGTAGCTAGGAACCTCCTCACTCCAAAAGATAGTAGGCTGCTGTCAGGACGGTCCGATGAGTTGGCCGTTCAAGAGTCCCTCGCACTTAGTGTTCAGTGTGCGAGTTCTGTGTCCAACATGGGCCAACGCCTGCTTGCCCGCTCCCGTCAGGTGGAATCATTGATGGCAGAGGTGGAAAGTCTTAAGCAGGAGATCAAACTGCTTAAGCATGAGAATAGAAGTTTGCACGTGCTTGCCAACAACTATTCGACGGGCATGAAGAGGAAGCTTGATGAGCTGCAAGAGTCTGAGGGTCGAATTCACAATGACCGTCAAAGGCTTGCGTCTTATCTCCAGAGGCACATTTTTCCTGGGTCATCCAGCGCTTGGCCAAGTATTGAGGCCTGGAATGCTCTAGCTCCGATGCCTCCCGCTTCTATGGCTTCCGCTCCGATGCCTCCCGCTTCTATGCCTCCCGCTTCTGCGCCTTCCGCTTCTGCGCCTCGTAGTGGGGCTTCACGTAAACAACCTTTGTGAAGCTCCACCTTTCTCCATGTTTAGTATCTTTTTTTTTTTTTTTTTTTTTTTCATTTTTTTTACATAAATAAAATCAAACGGCATGGAATTTATCTTTGAATGGGCGGTGATACTTGAAATGATCCGGTAATAGTTTAAATTCCAGATTGGGTGCCTGAATCATTAACCACATGTTAGTATAAAAGAAAATTGAAATTCGGGGAGGCGGCTTACCTGTGTGCTCCAAAATGAACTCCAGAATAAACACCCCTTCGAAAGTTATGACTTGTCCCGTGTCATAAAATCCAACTTCCTTGGGAATTGTGGTTTCAAATATGTCCTATTTGATGCCTTCTACATCTTCTCCAGCCACTACCTTCTCTTGAATCATTCTTCTTGGTGTACAAAGTCCTTTGAAGAATTCAACACCATCTAAAACTTGCTGTGTTGCACCAAGAATTTGAATAGCATTTTGCACCTTTGGGAAGGCTTCCACGATGTCCTTTTTACTCTCTTCTTGGTTGGGAATCAAAAACCTGCTAGGAAAAGGGACATTGGGTGGAATAACATCAGAATAACATGGAATTGGGACGTCCTTACTGGTGGTGGGTGGTTTAGAGGGCTTAGGGGGCTGCGGCAAGGGTTGTTCTACCCTTGCCGTGTGCATGTCTTCTTCCTCCTCCTCAATTAGCAGCTCTTCATCCACTTCTAGGCTATGTTTGGACATTTTTAGGTCAGCTCCAACCTCCATAGCACTTCCCAAAGTGATAGCATTATGGATTTCAAAATCTTCCTTCGAGTTTTCAATAGTTGAGTTGGAGAGTTCACTTTGCTCTTGAATTTGTTTCATGAACTCCATAATCTGCCCAAATTGCTCGTCCAATTTACCCAACTCCTTGGCTTGATTTTGTGACCCCTGCGCCAAAGAGGTTAGTAATTGAAAATTTTTATCATTATCCATGGACATACTTGAACTTGATTGGAATTGTTGTGGGGGAGGTTGTGGTGGCTGCATAGGTGTTGTATTGAACTCCTCATATGGTTGCCAATATGCTTCTTGTTGAGCCTCCTTGGCTTGATTTTGTGACCCCTGCGCCAAAGAATTTATTTCATTAAGAATTTGATTATAATCTATTGGCGAACTTGAATTTAATTGAGCATATTGCATATGAAGTTGTGGTGGATGCATAGGTCTTGAATAGAACTCCTCATATGGTTGCCAATATGCTTCACGTTGAACTTGTTGATCTTCCCACCATATAGAGTTTGAATGATCCCTCCAATCTCTTTGTGGACATTGATTGGCTTGAAATCCTTGCCTATATGAAGCACCAAATGTAGGGACACTCTGCATTGTGGTCCTTTCGGCATACGGCGACAATTTAGAAGTAAGATTTGCCAATTGAGCTTGAATGCTAGCAAAATCCATATCTTACTTCTCTAGTACCTAAAATCAAAGAAAGAGAACTAAATCAAATATCAAAAGTAACAACAAACAAAGAAAACAACATTAAGTTAGAAACTAAAACGAAAACAACTAAACAAAAAAAAAAAAAAAAAAAAAAGAACCAAGGGATTAGCAAAGTTGCTAATCCCCGGCAACGGCGCCAAAATTTGATGCGAAAATTACTTGACACTCAAATTAAACCCTCGTTTGACAATTGTAGTATAAGTATAAGTAGGGATCGTTCTGGACCGGGGATTAGGAGGGATTGTTAATCTCTTGGAAACTGACTTAAAAACGTATTAACAATATAAAACACTAAACTAGACTCAAGGAATTCAAAAATACTTTAAAACATAAACTAAACAGATTCTAACAAGTTCAAAAGACTCAAAACTCTTAAAAACACAAACTAAATTGATTTCTAACTAATTTGACATTAAAGTAAAGGGGGATTTAGGTTTTGACAAAATTAAACTAAATGAACAAATTGCAATTAAAACAGAATGTAAATATGAATGTGAATAAAATATGGATGATGGAATAGCCAAGGGGTTCTTCTCCACACATGTTACACTTGCATACAAGATTGATTCTCAGTTGGTCTTTCGATAAATTATGAAACTCAACGCCCCGGGTTAATTAGGTCCGCTTAAATTAACCGTCAAGTTTTCCTTAAGTTAATGAATTGGATGGGTTAGCGCAACGCAATTCACCACATTCTCCAAAAGTCCTTTACGTGAACAGCACAATAAAGATACAATCAAAGATCATTAAGCATTATGAAAACTATAAGTGTTGACGAGGCATTCGTTACTATGATGAGCATGAAACTCGTGTCAAGAATTCATTTAACGCGATTGTTTATAAGCAACCTCCACTACTTGTGAATATAAGTTCATAACGATTAGGTGAAATTCACTTATATTCTAGCGTCATATTTATGCATGAAAATTAAGCGCGCATTCTTAATAAACATTCATAAATAAGTTATCAATCAAACGGTTAAACAAATTGAATCCACAACTTATGAAATTCCAACGAAAGTTAATCAATTCATATTGCAAATATAAACATAGTTTCGAATCACCCCCTAGCTAAAGGGGGTTTAGTTCCTCATAACTTTGAAATCAAAGAAACACCTAAACATTCCAACAACTCAAACTTGAATTGTATGAACGTTTAGGCACTCTTCTCTTCCATTCCTCATACGTACAAAACAAAGAGAATTGAATTTAAACTTTGAAATCAAAGAAACACCTAAACATTCCAACAACTCACACTTGAATTGTATGAACGTTTAGGCCCTCTTATCTTCCTCGTTGTTGTAGCACAAGGTCTAAGGTGAGGTTTGGGGGATTATGGAAATGGATGAGGAGTGGTGTTTGGATTATAAGGGAATGGATGGGAAGCTCACGGCTAGGGAAGGGAGAATGTGTTTGTAATGTGTTGTGTATGAAATGAGATGTTCATGAATGAATGAATGCAAGGGTATTTATAGGAGTAGTGGAGGGAACATATGGCTATGTCATTTGTAGGTGGATGTTGTAGGTGAAGTAGGTGGATGTTGTAGGTGAAGTAGGTGGATGTTGTAGGTGAAGTAGGTGGATGATATGTTAAGTGATAAGTGATAAGTGATATGATATGTGGTTATGATATGATAAGTGGTTAAGTGGTGATGATAAGTGATAAGTGATTAAGTGATATGATATGTGGTGATGATAAGTGATAAGTGCATGTGGGTTAACTAAAGAAGGAAATGCATGTGCAATGACAATGTGTTAGAATGGATGTGTGTTATGCATGGCATGATTGGGATTAGGAAAGGTTTAAATGTCCTAAAACTAAAGAGAACAAGGTTCCAACACTTTGGCTCCAATTAGGTCTTCAATTTCGTCCAACACTTTGGCTTCAAGCATAAGCTATCCGTCCTTAGCCCAAAAGTGCTCCAAAAGTCTCCAAAATGCATCTTTTTTTGCTCCCTAAGCCCTTAGAACCTGAAAACACACAAAAGAAGCATAAAGAACTAAAATAACTAAAGAAACATAACGTAAATGTACGAGAACAAGCCATTTAAGTCGCATAAATATGCTCCTATCAGGAAGAGTTGAGGTTGCAGCGTCAGGCGAAGGCTGAAGCGGGTTGAGCCCAGCCGTACTTGAGGACTGAATTGGGGCACATATTGTGCTCGAAATGAGGTGCTTGGGCGGTTAAGCAGACCAACCTTCGGTCAGAGGTGTGATAGGAGCATATTCATGCGACTTAATTAGCTTGTTCTCGTGCATTTATGTTGTGTTTATTTAGTTATTTTAGTGTTTAAGGCCACTTTTGTGTATTTTCAGATTATAAGGCCAAAGTGTGCAAGAAGATGCAAATTGGAGTCTTTTGGAGCGAAAGAGGAATGAATGAGTTGAAGACTTGAAGAAACAATGAATTCCTACTCCAATGATGAATTCTTACCAAAACGAGGAATCCTACTCAAACAAAGTTTCCTATTTTAGGAAAGTTAATCCTAAGTTTCCCGTTTTGGTAACCTTTCCTAATCTTAAACGTCCGTATTTTCTAGCCACTTTGAAGTCTTTGTAGGCGCTTTAGGACACAAAATGAAGGCCCTAGTCCAAATTCTAGCCCTAAGCCGTGCCTTTCCCCTTGTTTCCTTCCCTTGCCGTGCAAGGGGGGCACTTTGGTTCCATTTTATGCGCAAAAATCCTAACCCTAATAACCCTAATTCATTTTTATTCACTAGCCGTCACACCCTAATTGATTCAGCCACTCTCTCCCATTTCCTCCATAAGCCGTAGCCATTCACCCTAATTCCATCCCATTTATTCCCTTTCTAGCCGTGGCCCCCATTTTATCAAAGAACCTAATTCATGCAGCCACCTTGCCCTTTTATTTAACCCTAGCCGTCACTTTTCATTCTCCCATTGAGATTCTCACCCTAATTCTCTCCCAAAACCCCCAATTCATTCGGCCACACATTCACATAATTCCCCTTAAGCCATTTTCATCCTAATTATTCTTCTAAGCCGTGGCCCCCCATATATTATTTGACCCTAATTTCCCACTTTGGCGGTGCATCCCATCACCCAAAAACCAAGCAGCCACTAGCACCTAAAAACCTAATTAATTCCCATTAGTGCCGCAGCCACCATCACCCATTATCCCATTCTTTGTCCTTTAGCCGCAGGCAACCATTCAACCTCCCTTCTCTGCCGTGCTTTCCCCCAGCCATTGCAGCCAATTCCCATTATTGCCGTGCCTTCCTCCACCTTCCCAGCCACCTTCCACACCTTCACAAACCATCTACCAACCTTGCCGCACCACCCAACCTCCCTAAATCCATCCCTAACCCATAAAACCATCCAGAAATTCCCTAAACACTCTCTGCTGCAGCAAGGAGAAGAGGAAAGAGGAGCTTCGACGCGCAGAAATTCAAGTGGATTCGTTGTGCGTTCTAGGTGTAATCAATCCTTTGTGCTTTATGTTAAATTCAATTGTATTTCTCTTTTTGTGAACATGAGAGGCTAAACCCCTATTTAGCTAAAGGGTGATTCGAAACCATGTATATGCTTGCAATATGATTTGATTACTTTTGGTTGGAATTTCATGAATGGTGAATTCAATTTGTTTAACTGCTTGATCGATAACTTGTTTATGTATGTTGATTGAGAGTGCACGCTTAATTTTCATGCATGAATATGACGCTAGAATATAAGTGAGTTTCACCTAATAGTTATGAACTTATATTCACGAGTAGTGGAGGTTGCTTATAAACAATCGCGTTAAATGAATTCTTGGCACTAGTTTCATGCTCATCATAGTAACGAATGCCTCGTCGACACTTATAGTTTTCATGATGCTTAATGATCTTTGATTGTATCTTTATTGTGCTTTTCATGTAAAGGACTTTTGGAGAATGTTTTGAATTGCGTTGCGCTAACCCATCCAATTCATTAACTTAAGGAAAACTTGACGCTTAATTTAAGCGGACCTAATTAACCCTGGGTGTTGAGTTTCATAATTCATCGAAAGACCAACTGAAAATCAAATGGTATGCAAGTGTAACATGTGTGGAGAAGAACCTTCTAGCTAGCATTCATCCATATTTTCATCACATTCATATTTACATTCTGCCTTTAAATTACAATTTGTGCATTTAGTTTAATTTCGTCAAAACCTCAATCCCCCTTTACTTTAGTGTCTAATTTAGTTAGAAAGTGTCTTAGTTTGTGTTTATAAGTGTTTTGTATTCTTTGAGTCTTTTGATTTGTTTTAGTATTTTATTGTTTAGTTTTGCATTCTTTGAGTCTAGTTTAGTGTTTTTAATGTTTGTTTTACGTTTTTGAGTCAGTTTCCAAGTGATTTAGTAATCCCTCCTAATCCCCGGTCTAGAACGATCCCTACTTGCATCTTTACTACAATTGTCAAAAGAGGGTTTTAATTTGTGTGCTTAATTAGTTCGCATCAAGGTGGAGACACTTAGTCAAGAAGTTAAGCAAAAGGAGAATACCCGAGTAGCGGAACTCCAACACCTTACGGATGTGCACATTTAGAGATGTCCGATCTTCGGGGGACCCACAAGAGGGCAATCGTGAGGGAATACAATAAAGGGTACAACCTTGGGTGCCTCATGGGCTACGCTCGAAGAGACTATCTTGGAGATAGGATGCTCATAAGATCTTGGAGGAAATCAAGAATGCCAAGATCCCAATTCTGGAGCACCTTCTGAATGAACTTTCAGACTTGGAGATGGAGGAATCTTATAGCAGCGATGATTCAGCACCTGACGCACCCGTAGATTCTTCAATCTTCATTTATCCTAGCCAGGATGGGGGTGTGTCCCTTCCTTTATTCGGACTCTTTTTCCCTTTGCCCCATTTATGGGTGGTTTGCTTCTTTTTTACGTGTATACGAATTTTCTTTTTTAGTCGATGTTCTTTCATTTGGTTGAGAAAATTATTTAGCGACAGGACGGACAGGCAACTAACCTATGTTGCAAATGTTTTGACAACTATATACTACGCAAAATGATCGTCACAAATACTATTTACGACAAAATTACGACTTTATCTAAAGCATCGTTAATAATAAATAAAAAAATTTAAAATAAAGACAATTAAATAAATCAACTAGAAACCCATTTAAAGAAAATCAATTTAAAGAAACACTATTTGTAAAAGCACTAGGGTTTCGCCGTCACCTTAACAATCCTACGTAGTTCTTCTAATTACTTATGAATTACCCATGCATATTTTGAAGGTTAGGTTTTCCTAATATATATTCTACTTGGAACCTCCAAAATAGAACGTATATCTAACATGCAATATGTCCGGACATTCGGATCAAATATGAACATGAAAGACTCATTAAGTTTTATGAAAAACCATGAAACCCTTAAGACGTGATTTTCATCCTAAGTGAAACTACAATTATTAACCACAAGAAGTCAGCACCAATTTCAGGGAACCTTCTAACCAAAATTGCATCAAATTACTTTTCTAAATATCCTAATAGTCGCAAATCACTAAGACATTTTAGATAGTTTAAAACGGTGATTAATAATTCAAAACATGCATGCATAATATCATAAGTAAATTGAAAAGAAATTACATATTCTTACTAAGGCTCCAAGTTTTGCCCCACTAAAAGAAATTAGTTATGAATAATCATAAAACAAAATATTCTTAAGAATATGGAAAGAAAACCCCTTGAAAATGAACTTGAATTGTCAAAGGATCTCTGAAGTAGTGCGTCTCCTCCTCTTCCTCCCTTCTTCTCTTTTCATCTCTAATACCCTAATGGCTAAATATCTTTATTTATAATACTACAAAATAAAATCCTAAAAGGCCTTGGAATAAAACTAGGAAACATAATAAAATAATAAAGCAAAAAATAAAAAATTTCCTATTCAAACTGAAATTTGGACTTCTCAGAATATAAGACTTTTGACTGACCAAATCAACTCTGATTTGCTTCCAAAAGGTCTCTTTCAAAAGCCGAAGACATCCCCTGCACATTTTTAGAAGGAATCTTCTTCAAAATATGCCATCTTGACCTCCAAAACACCCAAAATGTACAAAAATGTCAATCTGGAAAAGCTGTACCTTGGGCTTTTATTTCATTGCCACGGTCAAACGACTACGTAGAAAAATTTGAAACTTTAATATAATCATCTTGAAAGACTCATGAACATCCTCCAACTAGAATCTCTCCAAAATTCATCCATTTGATTACTCTATGATCAAGAGGAAGTCGAATGTCTTATAGAAATATAACTCAAAGTATCAAAATCTCATCAAAATAAACAATAAATTATTACTAAGATTAGGGGTGAAATATATAGTATAATATCGACTTATCACCACCTCAACTAATTGGAAAGATAATCAAAGTCCCCAGAAAAGAGTGCAGTACAGTTCACCAAGAATTTCTGATTTTTTATAAGAAAGGTTTCATCCTGGATGCTAATTAAATCAATGAAGTCAGTTCCCTGCACTGCAATAAGGGAATAAATTCAGTTCTGGTCATGGACAAAGGCTTCTTGGAAGCAAAGGCATCGCCATCGTCAATAAAAAGATTATGCAAGTAACAATTGAGTCACTTACCAGATATAATTGGTAAGTATTGAATTTTTCTGATTTGAATTGTAATCCCTTTTTTATTTTTTTTTTTCTCTCTTGGAAAGCCTTATGGGAAGGCATACTTATATACAAAAGAAGCTGAAAGCTTTACACCCTACACACTTGTAATCGGATGCAACAGCACACATGCACATGCACATTCCTTTCCCTGCTGTCCATGTACAAAGAAAGCTGAAAGCTTTACACCCTTGTAATCGGATGCAACAATACACATGCACATGCACATTCCTTTCCCTGCTGTCCATGAGTCAGCAATCACATGCACATTCCTTTCCAGAGTGCACACCCTTGCTGTCTTTCCTTTACCCATGCTTGCCGTGATGTATGCTTGCTGTGCTGTCTGTACATATAGCTTGCCGTGCTGTCCTTCTTCCAATACTCCCCCTCAAGCTGGATCCAGTAGGTTGATGGATCCAAGCTTGGAGATGAGTCTTTGAAACTGATGAGAAGCCAGAGGTTTGGTGAATATATCAGCCAGCTGATCGAAGCTTTTTACATAATGTGTCTGAATCACCTGCGACTGTACTTGTTCACGGACATAGTGACAGTCAACTTCAATATGCTTCGTCCTCTCGTGAAAGACGGGGTTTGATGCTATGTGCATGGCAGCCTGGTTGTCACAAAATAAGGTCATTGGTTGAGCTGTGAACACACCTAAGTCACATAAAAGTCCTTTTAGCCATATCAGCTCACACGCGGTTGAGGCCATTGCACGATATTCAGCTTCGGCACTTGATCTTGCGATGACAGTTTGTTTCTTGCTCTTCCACGTGACCAGGTTTCCACCAACAAAGGTACAATAACCAGCGGTGGACTTGCGATCGATTGCGTTTCCTGCCCAATCAGCATCACAGTACCCTATGATTTGAGTGTTGTCATTCTTTGCCATGAGGATGCCACGACCAACAGACCCTTTTAAGTAACGTAAGATTCTTTTGACAAGGTTCAGATGCTCGATGGTGGGAGAGTGCATGAACTGACTAGCAATACTTACTGAATGTGAGATGTCTGGTCTGGTGATCGTTAGGTAGATCAGCTTGCCGACAAGCCTCTGATATAAGCTGATATCCGAGAGTGGCGTGCCTCCCAAGTCAAGCTTGAGCTTGCTATCAAGAGGGGTAAGTGCAGGCTTGGCATCACTCATATTGGCATCTTTAAGTAGGTCCATGACGTACTTTCGTTGATTAAGAAATAGTCCCTTGTAAGAAGATGCCATTTCGATTCCAAGAAAATACTTCAACACCCCAAGATCTTTAACCCCAAATTGTTGTTGAAGTGACTGTTTGTGTGTGGTGATTTCAGCAGCATTATCACCTGTAATTATTAAGTCATCCACATATATCAACACAACTAATTTGCTTGCAGTTCTTGTGCGAACAAATAATGATGAATCTGCATTACTCCTTTTGAAACCAATGCTATGAAGAACGGTACTTAGTTTTGCATACCAAGCACGTGGTGATTGCTTCAGTCCATAAATTGACTTATGTAACTTACACACCAAATTAGGCTCTTGGCTTTGAGGGTGTCCAGGTGGCAATCTCATATAGACTTTTTCTTCAAGATCACCATGTAGAAAGGCGTTCTTCACGTCCATTTGATACATAGACCAACCTTTATTGACGGCAACAGACAATAGAACCCTTACTGAATTCATTTTTGCAACAGGAGCAAATGTTTCCTTGTAATCCACCTCAAATGTTTGAGTGAATCCTCGAGCCACCAGCCTGGCTTTATGCCTCTCAATCGAACCATTAGAATTAAACTTGATCTTATAGATCCACTTACAGCCCACTGCCTTTTTTCCTTGTGGAAGTTTGGTGATGCTCCAGGTTTTGTGTTGGTCTAGTGCTTTGAGTTCATCTCTCATTGCTTCTTTCCACACAACTTGATTATTAGCCTCATAAAAGTTTTGAGGCTCACTGTGACTTGAAATGTTGTTAAGAAAGGCAGCATGAGATGGAGTTACCTTTTGATACGACACGCAATTTGAAATTGGATGCCTCGGTTTATATGTGACAAAATCTTGAAACCTTGTGGGAGGTTGTCTATCACGCCGAGGATTGCGTCGAGGTACTAGGAGGTTTGTCTCATCCTCGTTCAAATTGTCATCCACACCTTGAGGATTTTCTGTGTTGCCGTTGTCATCATCATGCACCGAGTCATCATCATGCACAGAATTATCAGGATGAGTACCTTCATTATTGACTTCAATGGGAGGTGTAGAAGTACAGATTCTTGGTAGAGGAATTAGGTCTAAGATGCACTCCCCCTGACTTGTGGCTTCATGTGATTTGCTGAAAAAAGGGTTAGCTTCATGGAATCGTACATCTTTAGATACAATTATTTTTCTTAGTTGAGGATCATAGCACTTATATCCTTTTTGTGTTGATGAATACCCAAGAAAAATACATTTGAGAGCTCTAGGGTCCAACTTATCTCGATGGTGTGACTGTATATGAACAAAACAGACACAGCTAAAGACTCTAAGATGTGAAAGGTCGATTTTTCTTCCTTTCATGACTTCAAGTGGAGATTTAAACCCCAAGACCCGGCTAGGAAGTCTATTGATGATGTACACAGCCGCCATGACTCCTTGTGACCAAAATCTCTTTGGTACGTTCATTTGTAACATTAATGCTCTCGTTTTTTCCAGAATGTCACGATTTTTCCTTTCAGCTACACCATTTTGTTGAGGTGTGCCGACACAACTTGTTTAATGCATGATACCATGCTTGCTCAAATATAATGACATGATATGGGACATATATTCGGTGCCATTGTCAGATCTTAAGGTTTGAATTTGAGAGGAAAAATGTTTCTTAACAAGATTGTGAAAATCCTTAAAAACTTCAATCACTTCACTCTTAGACTTTAAAAGGTACAACCATGTGGCTCTAGAGAAATCATCGACAAAAGTTACATAATACTTATAACCATCAAAAGATTCAAACGTTAGTCCCCATACATCTGAGTGAACTAGTTCGAAAACTTTACTAGTCCTAGATAAGGATGAGGTAAAAGACAATCTGGTGGCTTTAGACAAATGACATGTTTCACACGAAATTAAATCATTCCCTAAGTTTGGAAACAAGGAAGACAAAACAGGTTGGGAAGGATGAGCTAAACGTTGATGCCATAATTGACTATCTTGGGATGGACTGGACTTGGCTTGAAATCCTCTGGGACTGTTTTTTGATATGTAATAGAGGCCATCTAGGTAAAACCCTTCACCAATCGTCTTCTTGGTGAGGCAATCCTGAAAAATGACATTGTGAGGAGAGAAATGTTGATGTATATTTCCTTCCTAATGCAAGAATATATTTAGTATAATGGCATAAGCAAGGGTGTCGAATCCACAGGGACTAATTGGACCTATGTAACTACTTGTTTGCAAGAAATCTAAGAAATGAATCAAACTAGTCTAAATAGGCAGATTTGAATCAAACTAATCAAACTATGCAGATTTGTTGTTTTAACTTGAAAGCCTAAGAGAATGAAGTAAACACAAATCAATGAATCAACAACCAATATAATGAGATAGTATCAATGGAAATGAAACTAGGGATTCGATTTCACCATTGCTCAATTAAATCCATGTTTGTTAAGTTGGTTTATACTCATTCATCTACAAATTTCTTGAATTTGTTTCACTTGGATATGATCAACCATATGATGTGTGGATTTGATCAAATGTCTATAATCTTGAACCTAATTGTGATGTGCAACTTTGGTTCATAATCTAGAGTATGTAATGCACAAGAAACGTTCACTAAACCAAAGGGAACACTTGGCAGGATGTTTGCCAATCTTTCCCTTCATTCATTCACAAATCCACCAATATTAGACATGATGTATGTTTTAATCTTGGCTAAATAACTTGTGGTTAACTCAAATGGCGATCAAGCATACAAATCAACCCACAAATTCACAATTATAACAGAGAATGAATCAAGAACTAGGTAGACAAACTGAGCATTCTAACTTAATTACATAGCAAACTTTGCAAGGTTACATCGAATCCCTAGAGGAAGCTTAGTTACAATTCATGTTTACAAAAGATTTGACATAAAAGTATAAAACATGAATGAACATAGAATTGATAAGAATGAACCCTTGAAGCAAAACTGATGTTGAAGTCCTTGAAGAGTTCCTTGGTGTTGCTTCTCCAAATGTGGTGCGGATGAAGTAGATTGGTTTGGTTTGGATGGTTTCTGCCCTTAGGACAGAAATGGACAGAGAATGGAGTGAAGTAGGGGGGTTTTAGAGTGTGTAATGGACTGAAAATGAAGAAGGAACCTTGCGGATGGGAAAGGGAGAGAAAATGAGCAGTTTCTGTGAAAGGAAAAGAATGTAGAATGCAATGCAATGGAGAGGGCGAAAATTAGGTGAATGATGGACAGAAAATGGAGCCAAATAGAGTGTGTGTGATCCCCCAACATTCAGATTGGATCTAACATTTGTTTAACTCAGATGGCAGAGCATAAATCAGATGGAATGATGGGTTTCTGAGTGTGATACCTGCAAAGCATGGACATGATCTGCAAGTGTGGTTTATTTAATCCAAAACACATGTGGAATGTCTGCAAGCATGAAGGGGATAACCTGAAATTGGTTATAATACTATGGGAATGGCAGAAAGCACACGGCATGGGCATAAGTGGAGCTGAAATGGCATGGAATGTTTAATTGAGGTGCATGTGGATTTCTGCAAAGAGAAGTGAAGAAGGGAAATGGAATGCACGGGTCAGGTTGTGGACATGCATGTGAATGCATGTTTTGATGTTTTAGAAGTGCATAATCTGACTTGGAACCACATGGGATTTGCATGACATGATTGTGTTTGTTGGTGGAAATATGGCTGAATGTTTTAGGCAAGGAGGTACACGGCACAAGCCATGTGGAATAATAAGAAATCTGCATGTTTTTGCCTTGTTTAGAACCACCCAATGTGGTCGAATTGCACCATTTTCCTTCATTTGCCTTCCAATTGATCTTATTACACCTTGGCTGCACACTAACACAAAACAATGTAAAACGCGACTAGTTTAATCCAAAACAATCACAAAGACACCAAGTAAGGAAGATATAAATGCATGCAAAATGTGACTTATCAAATACCCCCAAACCTAGTTTTTGCTAGTCCTCGAGCAAACTTAAAACTAAAACACACAAAACTCAAACATCTAACTAAACCACTTTCGCTGGCTAAACGATTGCACTGAGCATGTGCAACAAGCCTTTGAACCCCTAGGTGTCCCTAGTTGGAGGAGTTGTGTCTCCTGAGGGTTTACAGTGATGACACCCACAAACATTTACAAAATCTGCAAACAACTTGGTTAAAACATGCTTTAAACAAACTAATAAGAACCAATGAAGATTTTGTCATTCATTCAACTCAAAAGATTGCCACTTCAAAGAATCGTATCAATTGTAACGTATAAAGATATTTCTCCATGTCTTACGACTTCAAAGTCACCATACCCAAATGCTTAAGACAGAATTCGCCTCAACTCTACTCCTCACAGATTTCACTCAAATTTTCACTCAGATCCTAAGGTTTAGTCTCTCAACAACATATATGAGTGAAATTATGTAAAGGAAATCAAAATTCTCACATATGAAATCTGAAATGGAAGCACAGTTTCTGAGTAGATCTCATGAAATGAATCAAATGCTAAGAATATAGATAACACACACACTTACCATCACCCATGAATACATCCTCAATGATCAGCTAGGTCTTTCTCAAGGTTGTAATGCAAGGCTTAGGGTATAGGTTATGAAAGACTTGATATGAAATACTAGAGCTTGGGGCATACCAAAGTGTTCTTGAGGATCATGCTCTTCACTTGCATTTGCTTTCTTTCTTCTTTGTTTTTGGCATCCAGGCCCTATGTCTTATAATGAGGAGATTTGGAACTTGTATCCATTTTAATTCTCTTCTTTTTTTTTTTATAACCCTTTTTTTTTTTTTTTAGAAGCATCTTCAACATAGGCGCCCTCGGTACATGCCACAATCTTGTTCTATAACTCAATCTGCCCTTAGTCTTCATCACATTGGTATTCCCCAAACTATAAGGTATGGCTTGTAATGGGCTAGAATGGGTAGAGTATGGTGTGGGTGATGAAAGAATTGGGCTAAAGTGTTTGGCTGCAACGAGGGTGAATGGAACACACAAATGGGTAGGATTTAAGCCTTTTAGTAGTTAAACATGCATAGCCTAAAATCATCTCATTGAGTTCATTCACGAATGATACTAAACACATGGTATCTGCAAAGAGAGTAATTCTTAGTATCCAATCAAAATAGAAGTAATGAGATCATTTAAAGTGAAATTGAAAGAAAGAGATAGGAGTAGAAACACTTTAAACCCTCTCAAAGAAGCATTTAGGCTCAAAATAACTCACTAGGGTAGTCTCCACTATTCTTCTTCCAGAATTTGAGTATGGTACCTCTATCATCATAATTTCAAGAGTTATAGCTTTATAAATGACAACAAGATGCAACTCTTTTCCATAGCAACCCAATTGTTTGTTTTCAAACATAGTCCTCATATACATTCGTATTAGCATGCAAAAACACTTTTAACCAACACTAACACTTCAAATAGGCACAAACACAACACAAAACTTCCAAACCACCCCCAAACCTAAACTAAACATTGTCCTCGATGTTTAAAATTGTATGCAATGTAAGTAGGCAAAGAAAATGGAATGGCAACAAAATAAACACAACATAAAGAAAGAACACAAACCACACTAGGTTGCCTCCTAGCAAGCGCTTTATTTAATGTCTAGGCAAGACATGGTAGCTTGTTCATGGTGTTGAAAATTCAAGAACATCTACGACTTGATACACTTGCTCTTCATCCACTTTATCCAAATATGGTTTCAATCGCTGCCCGTTGACTTTAAAAGAGGTGTCATTCTTCATGTTCTCTATCTCCACAGCTCCATGGGGAAATGTTTGCAAGACTTTGAATGGTCCCACCCACCTAGACTTCAATTTTCCTGGAAAAAGTCTCAAACGTGAGTCAAACAAAAGTACTTTCATACCTTGGTGAAACTCCTTCCTTAGGATGGCCTTGTCATGATAGAGCTTAGTCTGTTCCTTGTAGATTTTGGCATTCTCATATGCCTCATTTCTAAGCTCTTCCAACTCATTAAGTTGGAGCTTCCTTGCTACTCCAGCATCCTTGTAATCAAAGTTGAACTTCTTGATGGCCCAATATGCACGGTGTTCAAGCTCCATTGGCAAATGACAAGCTTTCCCAAACACAAGGCGATAAGGACTCATGCCAATGGGGGTCTTGTATGCTGTTCTATATGCCCATAATGCATCATTTAACCTCAATGACCAATCCTTCCTTGTAGGGCTCACAGTCTTCATCAAAATGTTCTTGATCTCCCTATTGCTAATCTCCACTTGTCCTGAGGTTTGAGGATGGTACGGGGTTGCCACTTTGTGATTGATGTTGTACTTCTTCATCAAGGATTCAAAAGGTTTGTTGCAGAAATGGCTGCCACCATCACTAATAATAGCTCTTGGGGTTCCAAACCTACAAAAAATCACATCTTTAATAAAACTCAACACAACCTTATGATCATTAGTTCTTGTAGCAATGGCTTCAACCCATTTGGATACGTAATCCACTGCCACTAATATGTATAAGTAGCCAAAAGAGGATGGAAATGGTCCCATGAAGTCAATTCCCCAAACATCAAAGAGTTCTACCACCAAAATGTTGTTCAATGGCATCTCATTTCTTCGGCTAATGTTCCCCATTTTCTGGCACCTATCACACTTAGAACAAAAATCAAAAGCATCTTTGAATAAAGTAGGCCAAAAGAAACCAGATTGTAAAACCTTTAGCGATGTCTTTTTGGCACCAAAATGGCCTCCACATGCCAATGTGTGGCTAAACGTTAGAATGCTTTGTTGCTCACTTTCTGGGACACATCTCCTAATGATTTGATCAGGGCAATATTTAAACAAATATGGTTCGTCCCAAACGTAGTGCTTTACCATGGCAAGGAACTTCTTTCTTTCCTGAAAAGAAAGGTCATTTCTCATTATACCACAAGCAAGATAATTCACAAAGTCCGCATACCATGGTTCTTTTTCTTGAACAACAAAGAGTTGTTCATCTGGAAATGATTCATTTAGGGGCAAGGGTTGTCCCACTCCATGGTTTTCATTAAGCCTGGACAAATGGTCAGCCACAACATTATCACTGCCCTTCTTATCTCGAATTTCCAAGTCAAACTCTTGTAGTAAGAGTATCCATCTAATCAAGCGTGGTTTAGCATCTTTCTTTGTCATCAAATACCTAATGGCTGCATGATCAGAAAACACAATAACTTTAGATCCCACAAGATATGACCTAAACTTTTCTAAGGCAAAAACAACAGCAAGCAACTCCTTTTCAGTTGTGGAATAGTTAAGTTGAGCATCATGCAGAGTCCGGCTTGCATAGTAGATCACATGTGGAAGCTTGTTCACCCTTTGCCCTAAAACTGCACCAATAGCATAGTCAGAGGCATCACACATCAATTCAAAAGGTAACGACCAATCTGGTGCCATAATAATAGGGGCCGAGGTTAGTTCATTTTTCAAAGTATTGAATGCATCCATACAAGCCTTATCAAAATGAAATACAACATCTTTAGCTAACAGATTGCATAATGGACGGGTGATCATTGAAAAGTTCTTAATGAAACGACGATAAAAACCCGCATGGCCCAAAAAACTTCTTACTCCCTTCACAGTGGTGGGGGCTACCATATTGGTGATGACGTCAATTTTGGCTTTGTCTACCTCCATTCCTTTGCTAGAGATTACATGTCCCAACACAATTCCTTGTTTCACCATGAATTGGCACTTTTCCCAATTGAGAACCAAATTTGTTTCCTGGCATCTTTGAAGTACTAAAGAGAGATGGTTAAGACATTCATCAAAAGAGGAACCAAACACTGAGAAGTCATCCATAAATACCTCAATGAACCTTTCTACCATGTCAGAGAAGATGGCCAACATACATCTTTGGAATGTTGCTGGAGCATTGCAAAGTCCAAAAGGCATTCTCCTGTATGCAAATGTGCCAAAGGGGCAAGTAAAGGTTGTTTTCTCTTGATCCTCCGGAGCGATTGCAATTTGATTGTAACCTGAGTAACCATCAAGAAAACAATAGTGTGAGTAACCCGCCAATCTCTCAAGCATTTGATCTATGAAAGGCATAGGAAAGTAATCTTTTCTAGTGCTAGAATTCAACTTCCTGTAATCGGTGCAAACACGCCAACTGGCCGTGGGCTTGGTGGTCACAAGCCCATTGTTTTCATTCCTCATCACAGTGATTCCCACCTTCTTAGGCACCACCTGAATAGCACTCACCCATTTGCTATCAGAAATGGGATATATGATCCCCACATCTAACAATTTTAACACCTCATTCCTAACAACTTCCTTCATGTGTGGATTGAGCCTTCTTTGTGGCTCACGGCTTGTTTTTGCTCCTTCCTCCAAAAGGATCCTATGCATGCACATGGTAGGGCTTATTCCCTTGATATCTGCAATAGACCAACCAAAAACAGATTTGAACTCTTTTAACACCCTAATTAGTTTATCTTCTTCATTTGGGGTGAGATCAGAAGCTATGATAATTGGATGAGTTTCAAATTCAGCTAGATATGCATATTTTAGATGTGGTGGAAGTGGTTTAAGTTCAAGTTTTGGTGCTTTAACATTAGAAGGAGTTAGATGTGACATTGATGATTCTAAAGGCTCAAAACGAGGTGAAACATTGAAAGGATACAATGCTAATGCTTCCAAAGCAGCTACTTCTTCCATGAGTGCATCTTCCTCATCAAACTCATCTTGAGATTGACTCAAAACAGTTTGCAATGGTTCATCCGATTGTGCCTGCAAGAACTTAGAGAAAACAAGTGAATCAAGCACATCAATGGCATAACAATCAAGAGATGACGAAGGATGAGAAAGAGATTCAAACACTTTGAATTGAACTGTCTCTCCTAACACTGTCATAGTGAGGAGTCCATTTTGCACATCAATGATGGCCTTGGCCGTGGCCATGAAAGGTCTCCCAAGCAATATTGGCAACTCACGATCATGTATAGGAGCTTCTTCCATGTCCAACACTACAAAATCTGCAGGCAATATTAGTTTATCAACTTGAACTAGGATATCTTCAACTATACCTCTTGGATATTTAACTGATCTGTCTGCAAGTTGTAATGAAATGGTGGTGGCTTTCAAATCTCCCAAACCTAGTTGAAGGTACACTGAATAAGGCATTAAGTTGATGCTAGCACCCAAATCAAGCATTGCCTTCTCTACTTTCTTGTCCCCTATGGTGATGTTGATAGAGAAACTGCCTGGATCCTTGAGCTTTGGTGGAAGTTTTCTTTGCAAAACTGCACTCACATTCTCAGACACCACAACCTTCTCATGGGGTCCATACTTCCTTTTGTAACTGTTTAACTCCTTGAAGAACTTCCCATATGCCGGCATGTTCCTAATGACATCAAGCAAAGGTAAGTTAACATTCACTTTGCTTAGTATATCAAAAATTTCTTTGAATGACTTATCCTGCTTGCTCTTGGCAAGTCTTCCAGGGAATGGTATTGGTGGAGTGTATGGTTTCTCGGCCTTGTGAAGATTTGGTGCTTCTAGTGAGGAAGTGGCATGGCTTGGTTCCTCAATTGATTTCTCATTGTCTCCTTGAGTGACACCTGCATTCACATGATCATATTCATTAGTAACTTCATTGCCAACTCTATTATCAATAACCTTACCACTTCTAAGTGTAGTGATTGCTTTGGCTTGCTCTTGGTTCCTTTGGAGTATCACGGGTTGGCTTGGAAACTTCCTAACCTCTCTTTGGTTCAAGGCATCTGCAATCTGCCCCAATTGTGTCTCCATTTTGGTTAGGGCTGCTGAATGTTGTTGGAGAGTGCTATTTGTGGACTGTTGGAATTGCAAGGTGTTTTGGGCTAACAATTTAACCGTATCCTCTAGACTAGGGGCAGGTTTTGGTTGGAAATTTTGGATTGGATTGTTGTTCTTCCATGAAAAGTTGGGATGATCTCTCCAACTCGGGTTATATGTGTTGGAATACATATCATTCCTTGGTCTTTGGTTGTAAGAATTCATGAGGTTCACTTGTTCTTGAACATACTCGGGGTAAGCTTCCCTAGATGGACATTGGTGAGTAGGATGGCTTGGTATGTTGCAAATGGCACACACTTCATTAGCTTTTGGCACCATGTTGAGCACGGATTCAAGCTTCCTTTCTAGGTTAGCTACCTGCAACAAAAGCTCATGGTTAGAACTTGTTTCATAAACTCCAACTTTCTTACCCCTTAAATCTTTGTGTTGAGCATTAGACCCCAACATCTCATAAATGTTATATGACTCTTGAGCATTCTTTTTCTTCAATGCTCCACCTGCTGCATTATCCACAGTTGATTGACAATTTTGGGTTAGTCCATCATAGAAAATTTGCATTTGTAAATGAAAAGGTAACCCATGGTGTGGACATTGTATCAAGAGGCCTTTAAAACGCTCCCAACACTCATTGAAAGGTTCTCCATCATCTTGTTTGAAGTTGAAGATTTGTCCCCTTAATGTGGCTGTCTTTTGAGTGGAAAAGAACTTCTCCAAGAACTTCTTAGCCACGGCATCCCATGTAGTGAGGGAACCTGGTGTTAGAGTCATCAACCAACTCTTGGCCCTATCTTTCAAGGTGTAAGGAAACACTCTCATCCTCAAATTTGCTTCACTTACTCCCTGCAAAGGTAAACCACTCACAACATTGTAAAACTCTTTAATATGAGCTAAAGGGTCTTCATTAGGTAAGCCATAAAATGAGGGAAACATATGGAAATGTGAAGATTTGAGATCATAGTTTCTAGCTTCTGAGGGCAGCAAGATGCATGAAGGTGAATTTGGTATGATTGGTTGAGCAAAGTCCTCCAAAGCTCTAAGCTCATCTAGGTTGCCCGCCATCTCTTCTTCTCTTTCCCAATCAACTTGCTCAGATCCTTTACTTGTTGAACTAGGTGAAGTCCCTTCCTCTTCCTCAAGGTTAAAGGATGAACTTGATGGCACAAGGTTGTCCAAAGTGTGGCCCTTTAATCTTTCAATTCTTTGGCCTAACTCAACAAGTTTATTTGACATATACTACCTGAAACAAAGTAACACAAGTGTGAATGAAAATCAAGAAGCAAACAACAACGAAAAGAACAAAAATAAACTTAAAAACGTTTGAAAAGACTCAAGGGATGTGGAACTAAACGCTTAGAACACTTAAACAAACCTAAAACCCAAAACAGCAACTAGAAGACTCAAAATTGCCTAAAAACCACTTTCTGGGCAGTTTTGAGCACCTACACTAATTTGGACGAAATTGGATGGAAACTTGAATCAAAACACTTATAAACACAATTCAAAACACTTTCTAACTAATTTGGACAAAACAAAGACTCAAAGGACACAAAACAGATTCACAAGACTCAAAACAAGCTAAAAACTCTCAAAACTGCCTAAAAACACAAACTGGGCAGTTTTGACACTAAACTCAATTTTGGACGAAAATTAGGTTTGAGCTTGACTCAAAATGCTTCAAAACACAAGATAAGACAGATTCTAAGCCTAAAACCTAACAAAATATGGGGGAAATTGTATTTGGACGAAATGCAATTAAATGGTCAGATTATAACAAAAGCAGATTGTAAAGCAAGTTGATGTAAACCAATGGATAATGGAATGGCTAAGGGATTCTTTTCCACACCTGAAATGTATGCAACTTAAATCAACTTCCAATTATCAAATCGACAAGTTATGAACCTTGACACTAATCAAAATAGCAAACAAGCAAACAAGCAATTACAAGGGACTGAAATCAGTCCCCGGCAACGGCGCCATTTTTGTTGATGTATATTTCCTTCCTAATGCAAGAATATATTTAGTATAATGGCATAAGCAAGGGTGTCGAATCCACAGGGACTAATTGGACCTATGTAACTACTTGTTTGCAAGAAATCTAAGAAATGAATCAAATTAGTCTAAATAAGCAGATTTGAATCAAACTAATCAAACTATGCAGATTTGTTGTTTTAACTTGAAAGCCTAAGAGAATGAAGTAAACACAAATCAATGAATCAACAACCAATATAATGAGATAGTATCAATGGAAATGAAACTAGGGATTCGATTTCACCATTGCTCAATTAAATCCATGTTTGTTAAGTTGGTTTATACTCATTCATCTACAAATTTCTTGAATTTGTTTCACTTGGATATGATCAACCATATGATGTGTGGATTTGATCAAATGTCTATAATCTTGAACCTAATTGTGATGTGCAACTTTGGTTCATAATCTAGAGTATGTAATGCACAAGAAACGTTCACTAAACCAAAGGGAACACTTGGCAGGATGTTTGCCAATCTTTCCCTTCATTCATTCACAAATCCACCAATATTAGACATGATGTATGTTTTAATCTTGGCTAAATAACTTGTGGTTAACTCAAATGGCGATCAAGCATACAAATCAACCCACAAATTCACAATTATAACAGAGAATGAATCAAGAACTAGGTAGACAAACTGAGCATTCTAACTTAATTACATAGCAAACTTTGCAAGGTTACATCGAATCCCTAGAGGAAGCTTAGTTACAATTCATGTTTACAAAAGATTTGACATAAAAGTATAAAACATGAATGAACATAGAATTGATAAGAATGAACCCTTGAAGCAAAACTGATGTTGAAGTCCTTGAAGAGTTCCTTGGTGTTGCTTCTCCAAATGTGGTGCGGATGAAGTAGATTGGTTTGGTTTGGATGGTTTCTGCCCTTAGGACAGAAATGGACAGAGAATGGAGTGAAGTAGGGGGGTTTTAGAGTGTGTAATGGACTGAAAATGAAGAAGGAACCTTGCGGATGGGAAAGGGAGAGAAAATGAGCAGTTTCTGTGAAAGGAAAAGAATGTAGAATGCAATGCAATGGAGAGGGCGAAAATTAGGTGAATGATGGACAGAAAATGGAGCCAAATAGAGTGTGTGTGATCCCCCAACATTCAGATTGGATCTAACATTTGTTTAACTCAGATGGCAGAGCATAAATCAGATGGAATGATGGGTTTCTGAGTGTGATACCTGCAAAGCATGGACATGATCTGCAAGTGTGGTTTATTTAATCCAAAACACATGTGGAATGTCTGCAAGCATGAAGGGGATAACCTGAAATTGGTTATAATACTATGGGAATGGCAGAAAGCACACGGCATGGGCATAAGTGGAGCTGAAATGGCATGGAATGTTTAATTGAGGTGCATGTGGATTTCTGCAAAGAGAAGTGAAGAAGGGAAATGGAATGCACGGGTCAGGTTGTGGACATGCATGTGAATGCATGTTTTGATGTTTTAGAAGTGCATAATCTGACTTGGAACCACATGGGATTTGCATGACATGATTGTGTTTGTTGGTGGAAATATGGCTGAATGTTTTAGGCAAGGAGGTACACGGCACAAGCCATGTGGAATAATAAGAAATCTGCATGTTTTTGCCTTGTTTAGAACCACCCAATGTGGTCGAATTGCACCATTTTCCTTCATTTGCCTTCCAATTGATCTTATTACACCTTGGCTGCACACTAACACAAAACAATGTAAAACGCGACTAGTTTAATCCAAAACAATCACAAAGACACCAAGTAAGGAAGATATAAATGCATGCAAAATGTGACTTATCAAGAAAATGGCCAAACAATTTAAGGTATTGGTGATTTTTCCCACAGATAGAAGTTGAAATGGAAAAGAAGGAACAAATAAGGCTACTGACTCAATTTTGTCTGATATTAAGTTGATATTTCCCTTCCCTAAAACTTTAGAACTCTCACCATTGGCAGTTGAGACTTGAGACGGTTTTGAAAATTTTTCAAACTTGTGAAACTTAGAAACATGGTTAGTCATATGATCTGTGGCACCCGAATCAACAATCCACAAATCATGCATCATATTTACATTAAGAGCAGTTTTAAAAGCAGTCATGATACCTTGCATGTCATCTTGGGCCATGTGTTGTGTTTCTGTCAGAAATCCAGCAAACTTGCCTAGCAAAGCTATTGAATTTCCATCTTCAAAGCTGACCGTTTGGTCACTCTTAATCCTTTTTTTCTTGCTTTGAAGATACACTGCAAACTCATTTATGCGTGCAGCTGGATTTGCAGTGAAGCTCTTGAGTGCATCAGTCCTATGAGAGGTTGAGGTAGTTGCATTGTTGGCTCTATGTGGTGCACGGTTCAGTCTTTGTGAGTCCTTGTTATCCTTCATGAACTCTGGCTTTAATTTTGGATGTAAAATCCAGCATGTCTCCTTAACGTGACCAGTATAGTTACAGTGTAGGCACTTTAAGTGTGGATTCTTCACTTTGTATTTTCTTTCGTTGGCTAGATAAGCCCTTGCTTCAGTTACACTGGTCTTTGTGCCAGTGTTCATGACTTTCCTTCGTACTTCTTCACGTTGGATTGTTGCACATACGCTGGTGAAGGAAGGTAGTTCGGGGTTCATGAGTATGTGGCTTCGTAGGTCTTCGTATCCTGAATCGAGACTTGACAAGAGTTGGAATATCTTGTCTTCTTATGCCCTTTTCAGCAGTAAAGACGCCTCAGTTGTGTGAGGCCGATACATTTCCAGCTCATTCCACATGCTCTTCATGCTGCCTAGAAGTTGAACAAAGGGCTTTCCTTCTTGTTGTATGTTGGAAATGTTCTTCTTCAATTGAAACACACATGCAGCATTGTTCTGGTTACCATACATCTCCTTGACTGTCTCCCATAGTTTGAATGATGATTCAGAATAACTGAATATTTCAGCTAGTTTACGTTCTATGGAATTTAGGAGCCATGACATAACTAGCTGATCCTTGCAAAGCCAGATTTCATAAGTTGGTGAAGAAACATCAGGAACTTCGATGCTTCCATTTATGAACCCTAGCTTGGACCTTCCACCTAGGGCAAGACTCACTGCTCTCGACCAAGGTAAGTAATTAAACTCATTTAACAAGACCGAGCTTAATCTTTGATTTGGATTGACATCCACCTCAGACACGGTTGAGGAGGAAGGTATCTGGGAATCTCCAAACGAATAAGAATTCTCTTCCGCCATGTCGGAGATGGAATACGATCAGTTGGAAGAAATGCAGAAGCAGGTTATTTTTCCTTCTCTGATACCATATTGAATTTTTCTGATTTGAATTGTAATCCCTTTTTTATTTTTTTTTCTCTCTTGGAAAGCCTTATGGGAAGGCATACTTATATACAAAAGAAGCTGAAAGCTTTACACCCTACACACTTGTAATCGGATGCAACAGCACACATGCACATGCACATTCTTTTCCCTGCTGTCCATGTACAAAGAAAGCTGAAAGCTTTACACCCTTGTAATCGGATGCAACAGCACACATGCACATGCACATTCCTTTCCCTGCTGTCCATGAGTCAGCAATCACATGCACATTCCTTTCCAGAGTGCACACCCTTGCTGTCTTTCCTTTACCCATGCTTGCCATGCTGTATGCTTGCTGTGCTGTCTGTACATACAGCTTGCCGTGCTGTCCTTCTTCCAATAGTAAGATAATAAGGCAAATGAAGGAGGCCCTCATCGAAAGCGAGCACCCCAAGGAATGAATCCAGAGACCTATAAACGATAAATAAGAATGCGGTTACAGACTCACACATTTGATATTAGTTCATTATGTAGGACACAACAACGCATAAAGAATAAAAGATAATGGAACTTTAGGTGCAACAAAAAAAAAACACACAATGTGATGTGGAACAAAATAAAACAAAGGTTTTTTTTTCTTTTAGAAGACTGATGCTTTAGTTATGACTAATTCAGCACTTTTGCACTCTGGATTGTCAAATCAGATTTCAAATTTTGCACTATGCTTTTCACCATTTCTATCAATACCAAAATGAAAATTTCCACTCTTTTGTACTCACCAATTGGCCTCTTCAAAATTTCAATTAGTTCAATCCACATTCTAAGCAATCAATTACTGGGATATGAGGTGGGAGTCCCTGAGTGGATGGCTGTCTTGGTGGATCTGAAGTATTAAGCACATGCCTCTTTGCAGTTCTTGTTGACAACATCATCCATTTCTGAATCACGTATACTGAACAGAATTTTAGTGCAAATTTACAAGGCTACCGGACACATCTTTCCCAATTTTGAATTTCCTTTGAAGAACCACAGCATCATAATTTAGCTTAGAGAGAGAGAGAGAGAGAGATTTAAACCTTGTAAGAGCATTCCTTATTGATGCACCAACTACAATACTATTGAGGTAGTTGCAATTGATATATTCCAACAGTGCTTTAGCAACCCTATCATCAAGGATAACCTCTTTCACGTGTGCCTAAAATTAAAAAACAAATCAAACTGTATTAGACTCTGTATGCGATATTATGCGTAATACATTGTAGACTACATCTATTGTGACATCCCACATCGCTCAGGGGAGTGATCCTTATATGTATATTCTCATCCCTACCTAACACGAGGCCTTTTGGGAGCTCACTGGCTTCGAGTTACATGAGAACTCCGAAGTTAAGCGAGTAGCGCGCGAGAGCAATCCCATGATGGGTGGTGACCCACTGGGAAGTTGCTCGTGAGTTCCCAAAAACAATACTGTGAGGCAATGGTAAGCCCAAAGTGGACAATATCATGCTACGATGGTGGAGCGGGCCCGGGAAATGATCCGCCCCAGGCCGGGATGTGACAATTCGGTATTAGAGCCTAACCCTGGTCGCGAGTGTGTCAACAAGGACGTCGGGCCCCTAAGGGGGGTGGATTGTGACATCCCACATCACCCAGAGGAGTGATCCTTATATGTATATTCCTATCCCTACATAACACGAGGTTTTTTGAGAGCTCAATGGCTTCGGGTTCCATGGGAACTCCGAAGTTAAGCGAGTAGCGCGCGAGAGCAATCCCATGATGGGTGACCCACTGGGAAGTTGCTCGTGAGTTCCCAAAAACAAAACCGTGAGGGAATGGTAAGCCCAAAACGGACAATATCGTGCTATAGTGGAGCGGGCCCGGGATGTAATCCGTCCCGGGCCGGGATGTGACATCTATGGTGAAAATGATGTAGGTACAAACCCCTTTACGAGCGCAATATGTACAGTACGGGACGAAGATGCTATGTTCATCATTATCACCCGATTCACCATGAAGCAGAGAAAATGGAGGATACCTACGATTATTTTTGTGCTTGACATGGATAAGGATGATGTACAGATCGGTGCTAGTGGTTAAAAGATGATCAATAGCAGCATAACGAAAATTAAACTAGTTAAGTGCCTCTTACAGTATACACCATTTCGAATAAAACCCACAAAATAAAAAATTCAACCATGATTAAATTTAAGAAGAAATACCAAGAATTGATAGCTGCAGAGCACCAAAATGCTCATGATCGTGCTGATGAAATCCAAATCTATACAACTTTTGTCTTCCTCCTCGGTCAATTCCTTGAGAAGTTTCGATGTCGCCAACAATCTCTCCTCATCGTGGCCATGGTCGTGCCCACTGCCCTGACCGTGGTCGTCGTGGTGCGCATGACTGCAGCCGTGGTGGTGAGTGTGAGGCTCATGAGAGGCAAATGCACAGAACGCCGAAACAAAGCTCATATCCGAACAGAGCCCAACAACCAAAACAACAGCAACAAAAACAAAGCTTAACGGTTCAAAATCAAATTTTCTAATCCCAAAAAGTAGGACACATGATTGAAATCAAACATCAAGAGGCACCAAAAAATCAATAAAAATAATTAATTAAATAAAGGAAGTTTTAACGAAAAGCTCACGGTACTGTTCACTTTAACGAAAAATCACATTTTTATACTAAAAAGTCAATCCTGATACTATACTATTCACTTTATCCTTTATTTTGTCCTTATCGTTAAAACTCAAAGTTTTCAAACCATTTTCATTAGTTTTCCTTTAAATAAAATTCGTAGGAAGAAACCCTAGGAAACTAAAAGGCACACCACAATGGAGACTATAGAACTTGATATTGAAATTATACAGCTAGACAATGAGATTCCAACATGCGAGAAACCAATCCAAATCAACCTCACTAAGAGAGAGATCGTGAGAGGGCTGAGGGTGTTACAACCTGTACTTTGAAATATTGTATTTTATTTTCAAGATGTGAGAAATAACTATTTTACCTGAGTGGGTGTTTTAAATAATTTATTGAGCCTCGACTCGAAAGTTCAACCCTCATACTTTCTTAAGTTTCATAATTTATATTTTTCATACGTTAGTTAACGTCAAAATCGATTTTCAAATTGAGACCACGAGGACCAAATTGTTAATTTTACTACTTTGGAGGGCAATTGGGTAACTTTATTTAAATAATTTTAAGTGGGACTTAACCCACATCCGGCCCACTTTCTCTTTCTCCCTCTTCATGTTCTGAAATCTTTCTCTCCCTCTAACTCTCAACACTCCCCTTCTCTTTCTAAGCTCCGAGAGCTTCACCTAGCCCTCACCTCAACTCCCTCACAAATCGAACTCAAAATTCACATATTTTCAACCTCTGAGGCTTGAGGAACCCTGCAATGCACTTGCATGTGCCATCGGAGCACTGTGGGATCACTGGGATGCTCTACCATTAAAGCCGAGAGCTAAAGCTCTAAAACTCGAACCCAGGTGAGACTTATGTTCCTTCTTCATATTTCTGGGTTATGCATGTTGTTCTATGATCTGTGATGTTGGTTTTATGGCAAAACTCGAGGGTTTTGACCTCAGCTCTTCTCTATGCTAGGAACCCAGCTCCGACGACAAACTCCGGCGAAATGTCGTCAAGTTCAAAGTTGAGATGAGGTTTTGAACCACTTATTCGAGCCCTAACCCCTGCATGCACCTCAATCTCTATTTTCCAGTTCACGGCGAGTGTGAACGGACGAACTCTAGCGAGTTCGTGGCTGTGGGTGCACGGACCCCTTTGAAATCGAACCCAGGTAATTAATTACCTTGTTGCATGTGGATTTTGGTTGAGGATAATCAAGTTTGACCTGCAAGCATCATGTTCTTCCTATTCCAGAATCTGGCGATCTCCCCTGAGCTCAACTCTTCGAATCCGAGGTTAATTCGACCTCTTATCCACCTAAACCGAGTTTGGGTATACCATTCCATTAATTGATTTTAAATCCTCACTGCACCGGCATGTGGCTCTGGTGACGGCGAGTGTGACGTCTACTCGCCAAATCGCGGCGACGAGTACGATGATGCGTTTGCTGATGACGGTAGCCTACAGTGACATGTGTTTCCTGGTGCGTGACGGCACGTGACACCTGGTGGCACGTGGTCGAAGCACAGCAATGAGTGGAGACGCGTGACAGACCCAAGACCCAACCCTAGGTTTTTCGGTGTTCTAAAATTACGTGGTGCCTTCTATTTTTGCAAATTGAACACCTAAAAGGTAGTTTTGGGCAATGTTCCATGAATGGATGTTTTAAGCTTAACTTAGCTTATGTTGACTATCACAGGATTATTAGAGGATCGAACAGATACATGCAAGGAGTTTAATTGCAAATGACATTCTACTTACCTGTGAGTGGGCCCTTTCGAAAACCAAAACGTTTTTACATTATATATATATGTATGTGTGTTTATATATGCCAAATATGCGGATGCATATTAATATGTTAGTCTCTGACGAGATTGGTCATGATATTGATAATATCTTTAGATCATCAGTGGTCTACTTTCACCACATGGTCATCATGTGATATTTTTGTATAGCTACCTTCAACGGTAGATTATTTTTAGGTGATATTTATTTTAGTAGATGCTAAGGTTGACGATTGTTACCGGTATTGAGATTAACTAGTTGATGCTAGTATTTTCCTGCTTGCTATACGTATGTTATTAGATGCTAGCATGGCATTGATTGAAGTGAGGTATTATTTCTTAACTAGTCTTGATTGTTTTTTATTGTATTGTTGGATAAGATTTTACTATTATGGTAGTAAATAATATTATATAGTTTTTACTATATATGTTCTCAAAACAGGGGTTATTATGTTTAACGATGATTTTATAATTGGTCCACTTACGTTTTGTTTTATCGACCCCTTTGATGTGAAATATTCTAATACTCAAATTAAAACCCTGTGATTGTAGTATATGAAAGTAGGGATCGTTTTAGGCCGGGGATTAGAAGGGATGCTAATCAACACAATTAAGACTCAAAAAAACACTAAAATAGACTCTAAACTAAATTAAAACACTCAAAACAACAACAAACACTTAAAAAGACTCAATTTTAGACCTAACAAGTGTTTTGGACGAAAATAAACCTTAACTTGACTCAAAAGACTCAAAGAAAACAGATTTTGACTCAAATAACAAGACTAAATGAAAGGGGGATTGTTTTTGACGAATTTAAAACTTAAAACAAAAACTTTGTAGAAAATACTTTGGAAAAACGAATTTAAGTGAAATAAATGGGTGAAAGGCTAGTTAGAGGGTCCTTCTCCACACATGATATATGCATACAAACCAATTTCCAGTTATTTTTCCTTTAGACTATGAATGACAACACCCCAAGTTAGTTGCATCGCACAACTAACCATCAGATTTTCCTTATTTCATTGAATTAGATGGAATACGCATCTAAACCAAATTATCTTTCTCAAGTTCCCTATATGAAACGCATGATAAAGATACATATCAAAAGCCATTAAGTTCTATGAAAATCATAAGCATTGACAAGGCATTCATCACTATGAAACGCATGAGACTCATACCAAGGATTTACTTAACACGATTGTGACTAGCAACCTCCACTACTTGTGAATATAAGTGAATAACTCTTACGTGAAACCCCCTTATACTCTAGCATTAAATTCATGCATGCAAATTAAGTGTCGACCCCCAACCCACATACATAAACAAGTTTTAATAACTTAGATAAGCAAATCACATTCAAGACTCAAGAAACAATAACTGGATAGAATCAATTCATATAAAACATATAATCATGGCTTCGTATTCACCTCTAACTAAAAAGAAATTAGTTCCACATGTTCGCAAAACAAAGATAATTAAACTTAAACATTAAAAACAAAGATAGAATACACCTAGAAACACTCCAGGTGGCTCCTTCTTCCTTCCTTGCTGCCAACAATGGGGATTTGTGTGAATTTAGGCTCTTGAGGTGTGGTGGATGGTGTGGTGTAAATTTATGGTAGAGGGTGGTGGTTTTTGAGTGTTGTGGCATCGAGTATTTATAGGGTGAAGGGGAGGCACGAATTTGGGCTGAAAATGAAAGGAATTAGGACTCCAAATCACCAAAGAACAAGGATACTTTCAATTAGATTCCAAGGAGGACAAGGAATGGTCCTTGTGGCAGATTCTAGAACTTCTAGAAGGGTTACATGTGGCATAAACTTAATGCACGAAAATAGGACTTTTAGAACTTGATATTTAGGTGATTTAATGTGAAAAAGAGTCCTCTTTGAAGTTGGAATTAAGGTAGGAAAAGATTAGGATAGGATAAGATAAGATAAGGTTGGATAAGGTTTGGATAAGACAAGGAAATTTGGATAAGGTTCCTTATTTCTTGCTCTTTCCTTATCTTCTTTGCATTTGGACTTCTTTCTCCAGATTTTTAGCCTTTCCTAGCATCTCTTGACTTCAATTTCGTCCATCCACATTGCTCCATAGTTGAGCTATCCAATCCATGCCCAAAACTGCTCCAAATAGCCTCAAAATGCACTTTCTTGCTCCTTTTGCCATTAGGACCTAAAAGCATACGAAAATAGCTGAAAAAACTAAAATAGATAGTAATTAAGTAACTAAATGCAAGGAAACAACATAACTAAGTAGCATAAATATGCTCCTATCACCCTTCAGGACCTAACGAGAGTAACGAGAACATCGGTGGGGATGAAAAGGCTTGGTAGTGAAGCTGTCATCCTCTGGACTTTAGGTGATGGTTCCTTTACTGCAGCTTTATCTTAGTTGTAATAATAATGGCATGATCGTACTTTTGATTATGCACAACATTGCACTTTGTTGTATAAACTATTGTGTGAAACTTCTAGCTGCTCTGATGTGATGTGATAATAACAGGGTTAAACATGAGATAATTTGTGTCCCAAGTAGGGAGGATGATAAGTGATTTCTTATAGCAGCTTTGGAATTTATAAATGAACATTTTTGGTTTAAATTCTTACACATCATAAATATCTTGATATGACTTCATCATTAAGTTGTCTTGTGATGTCATCTCATGATGGGGTCATATGGTCAATTTAGTGTCAGCCAGTACACCACGGTCTTGTAACTTGTGTTATTGGGGTCGAGGTTTGTCAAAGGGTCGGTCTTGTAACTTGTGTTATTAGTGTCGAGGTGTGTCAAAGGGTTTAAGAGAACATGAAAATATCAGTCAATGAGAGATGGAGAGATAGAGTTCTGAAAAGAGAGAGAGAGTTTGAGAAGCAACTGCACTTTATCAAAAAAATTGAAAACGATGGAATTTTTCATTTGAAAGTAAGGCGCCTAATAGGAAATGAGGGCACTAAAATAAATTTCAAGGGAAGGTGTACATTAAATGTCATTGACATTGCGACATCATTTGCAACATTACTTAAAGTAGAGTCGCAAAAGTTTCTTGCAAACACTTTACATGCAATATTATTTATTTATGAAGGCCATGTACTTCGTCGCAAATAGAGTGTAGCAAAAGAGCCTTTTTCTTGTAGAGAGATTCATTTCCTTCGCTTATGTGTCATAGAATGTTACTCTATGCTACAACTTCTCCAAAGTAAACCAACTTTGGTGTAATGAGTGGCAAAGTTGAACATAAACAAACTTGTGGGCCCGAGACAGATCTTAAAAGCCCCTTGGTGATGTTGATTCAGAAAAACATCACCTCCCAAGTTTATAGTTCATAAAGATTTCCATCACGATGTTCGAAGTTCAACCTTACTTTGGAACCACGAGTTAAAACATTAAACCCATGGAAAATCCTTTGCTTTGCGCTCATGTTGTTCGAGTTTAGGGAGTTGCAAGTGTCTGGAATGGCCTCCAACTTGTATTTCGCTTACTTTGTTGCCCTTGTCTTAAGGGTCTTGGAGTTTTTGCAACGTGATGCTAAAAAAAAGTTCCTTTTAGTTCGAATAGCATGCCCATCTCCAGTGAATCTTAAGCGAAAGTTCTTTGGAAACTTGGTTGCCTGCATATGGGTCAGAAATACTTTTGGAATTCTTTTGTCAAACCCTGTGCATCTAACTACTTTGACTAATGTTGCCAAAGCACTTTCGCATACTGGAGCTCCATTGGAATAAAATTCCTCTTGAGGATTATCTAGTTTGGATGCCCTCTTTCAGACTTATTTACACACGATGTTACAGAATATACTTGGCTTAGTAAGTTGGTCTTGGATAGAAGTAGTTGTGCTCGAGATCGAAGTTCAGAGCCATCTTTGGATGATTTCCTGATCGTCATTTCGACTATTCCTTCAAATGACGTAGAACTCGAGTTTGAATGTTATAACCCACAACTTTGCTAGTTGTATAGACTTTCTGGAGGCCGGATTGTGCATTGGACTTCCGGGTTAGGGCATCATGTGCTCGTGCTCGTAGCCCACCAGTCGTGCCCGCGCTTATTACTGTTTAAGCATCCCAAGTTGCTAACCATTCAGGACGAGATGAGCTAAGAGAGACTCTTCTTGCACTATTTTTTGAACTTTTGAAACTTGCATTAGTGCGAAGTTTTCAAAGTTTATGCCTTATTTGAAATAAGTGGGGTATTCCCCTGCATCACCAAAAAAGAAAATAAAGAACAAATATTGATAGCAAAATAAATAAAATTACTTTATTGATGTAAAAAATAAAATTGACTGATAAGGGAGTGTGATTGAATCAGGGAAAGATTACCTACATATCTCTAGGAAGGATTATCAAATCACAGGTGTAGTTCTAAGAAAAATATGATATAATGTAAAAATTACATCAGCGATCACTTTTAGCGAGAAGCATATGGTGGAACATTAGGAGATGAATTCTCCATGGACTTGTCTGCACGTAGATGGCGACGTTGTAGTTTAGTCCAGAGTGGTAAACCATATATCTTGGGAAGGAAATCAAACCGCGTGCAGTTCAAATAGTGCTTGTTGTTATTCTATCTGGAGTTGCCTATAAGAAACCTGTTTTTTGGAGGTAGATACTCTCTTTTCAAAAGCCGATTCGTCAGCTTCCTTACCGTTCAACCTCTTGTGAGTTTCAATTGATTGGTAAGGTGGTGGACATTCGAGGGAAAGGGAAAACCTCGTGTTGTGTAGCCAGTCTTGGCCAATATGGTGTTATAGGGGGGTAATCCATAACATGGAAGATTATCAGGCAGTTGTAAGGTTTTGCTTTCACCATAAGTTGTATTGTTCCTAAGGTGTAAAGAAGGATCCTGGTGTAAGTTTGAATGGTAACCCTTATATTCTTTTCCTTATTGAGGACGTCTGTCATTTTAGCCGCACCTTTGAAGATGATGGTTACCTCTGAGCCGTTGTTTATCAGAACTCGACCAATTATTGCATCAGAGATCTATAACTTAACGACGAGTATGCCATTGTAGGGGGATCAGTTTGCTTCAGAGTACCAGTTGGAGAACATTAGGGAATTGAGGTGCGCAAATGTTGGTGGCCCGTTAATGAAGTATTTGACTGAAACTTCTCGCGCACTGTCTTCTTTTCCTTCTACATTCTTCTGAAGCATCCCTATTTTCCTCTTGTGTAGTTATTTCCTAGGAATAGTTTTCTTGCAGAGCATCGAATTGGGAATAGGTTTTGGGTTTATTAAAACTTCCCACAACGCACCTTAGGAGCAAGTTTTTGGGGGTGGTGTACCCAGATAATGCTCAACAACTCTTGTTAAGTAGTGGATGGTTGGTTTTCCAAGATGGATGATGGTATGTTCAATCTCTTTCATTCATGCCTCAAGCCTAGATAGCATCACCCATTCTTTTGCTCATAAACTCATTTGGAGGTCTTTCATAGACGCCCGAATTTTCAATACACCGTTCCACACTTGATCCACATAGCTTCCTCATTGGGTGGGGTGACGGTAACACTATCGAGTGATCGCTTAGGAAGATTTCCATAGGGGTATAATGGTTTGGTCAAGAGGAAATATAAGTATCCTCTCAATGAAAGCACCAATTGTTGGAACCAAATTCACCCACCACCGTGTGTGAAGGAGATGCAAAAACTCAACCACTTGCAAAATAGAGAACAACTATGAGCAAGCCTAAGACTCGATGGCTATGTTAGGCAAAGGCTCTCAAACGGTTAAGTTAGTGAATTTTACTTAGACTCAAGCGGTGGGTGAGAGAATTCGAGTATTAAGATTGCAGTACCATAAGTGAATCCTAGATGAGTCTATTTATACCATTGGAAGATATGCCCTTTTAGGATAGAATCATTGTTCTAAGTTGGAAGAATCCTAGAGGATATGTAGAAGTAGATATTGCAGCCTCTTAAGAGTTGTGATTACCAGCGGCGCATGTCAATTACTAGATTGTTGGAACTCCATGACTTATAACGATGTAATTAAGGCTATATCCACATCAGATTGTGTGTCTTGCAGAACAAGTATGGTCATCCAGCAAAGTCGCTAAGAGTCCGCTAGTTGCCCCAGAATAAACTGATGGTGACACCATTGCTCCGTCTAATCTAGCTCTGCTCGGAGATGATGAGTCCATGATTGGACTTCTGAGGTAACTATATTCAAATCAGCCTTACTCCGGTCTTGGAAAATCATGGTCCCACAACTATCTTAACTGTTGAAATCTATCACCTACATTACTTTCCATCCATTTTGCTGTTAAAACGTGTCACACCCTCTCATGTAGAGGGATATATTTGTCAATTCACTTCCTATTAGAACTATTTATAATCATTTTATTTAATTTTTTTAAACTACTTCATTGTAATAAATTTTATCATTTGATTGGAAAATATACGGCGGGTTTAGACCCAACCTTGTGGACTACTGAAATACATTATGGAGGTGAACTACTTGACTTGGGTTAAGGCAAGATATATTCTGGTGATAGTGTGGTTTGAGCGGACAATTTAGATTGAGATTACATGGCAAATTTTGATATTGATGAAATTGCTAAAGGACTGGGGTACCGAGAATCTCTTGAATATTACTATAAAGTGCAAAACTAAGGTGGAAAGTTAGTTGGTTGGCATTGGTGGATTTTGTTGTAAACTTCCTATTAAAGTGTAATTGTGTAAATCCTATATTAGATTTGATTTTAGTTATCCTTTCCTATTATGACTTGTATTCCTTGGGGATGAAGGTTTTCTTTTCTCCCTTATTACTATAAATAAAGGCACTATGTAGCAGGGATAACACACAAATTCCCCTACATTCCTACAAACACATTCTCTCTCTATTTTCTCCCTCTGTCGTTGTCCCTTTCTCTCCCTTTCAGATAAAATAGATCACAACACGTTATCAGCATGCTCCTACCCCTGCGCTTAGGAATCTGACGTGGAAGCTTTCTGCATCAAACCAATTCATCCATATCATCACGCAATCAGGTTCTTCCAAAACAACGGTTTTTATCTCGATATTTTTGCAGCCCTTATAGCATGAACATTCACCATAATACATGACCCAACTTTACATTTTTCGAATTTTAGATTCTACAAAAATTGTGTATGCATTATACTCATAATTATTGAATTATGTGAATTTGATATTTCCCATGAATTGCATCAAATATATGTACAAGCATTAAATTATTGAATTGAATTGAAAAAAAAAAAAGGAAATCGAAAACCCTAGGGTTCTTCAAACCCGTGACCTCAGACACCAAATTGGGCTCGCATGAGCCCACCTTAGGCTGCGAAGCACCGAAGCAAAACCCTTTCTCCATCTGAGAAGATGCCTTTTGGCATCGAACCCCAAAACCCGGCACCGCCCGCAATTGGCCGCAACCTCATCGCCGTTGTTCCTGGGAAATCACAACCTCCAATCATGTTTGGAACATTATCAATCATCGGAGACGATGGGTCTCTATCAAAAATCCAATGAACATCGAAGAATTCTTCTACCGATTCTTCGAATCCTCACCGTTCTCGAACCCCCCCTCCCCCCGACGTCGAAACCTAGGTTTCTGTCCATAATTTGGGTTCTTAATTGAACCCACATGCTTCTTCGTGTCGTGACCCTGGAGGATAGTCGCCTAAAGCGACGCTAGAGCTTCCCCCAGTTCGAAACCGACACCCAGTGCCACTGGGGTGTCCCGGATTTTTTGACCCGAGCCCTAGTGGGCTTCGGACCTTCGGCTTACATCGCACAACGCCCTTTTGGGCTTGCTGCTTGCTAATTGATGTCCCTGCCCAAATTCAACAAACCAAATTGGGTTTCTGTTAGACCCAGCCCACATAATACCAGCGCAAACCGGTACATGGTGTTCCCTCGTGTCACGTCACACCCTGATCATGCCCTAGTCTTGGCCTTTGTTTTGGGCCTAGCTCCCTTTGCCGCCCGCTTATTGCTGCTGGGCTTGTAGCCCACCACCTACTTTTGGGCCTGATCAACCCGAGCCTTTTTTAGCCCATTATTAGGTCTGGGTCACGCTACTCAAATTTGCTTAGCCTACCAGTGGGCTTAGGCCCATGTTTTTGGGCCCCGAGCATAATTGTTACTTTTTTTTTAGACAATTTGGGTTTTATATTTTTTCACCCATACTTTAAATTTGGCCCGAAGTCCAAATAATTAATTCAATTATAATTATAGACTTGAAGTTCTAATTGCATATTTTCTTGTTGCATATTTTTGTGTATATATTTGTGTTTGCCTACAGGAATATTGAACCTGAAGTTCATAATTATTTCGAAACCTAAAATTTCTAAAAGCATGCCTTGTTTGAAAACCTGAAGTTTTTCATGCAAATTTAAACCAATACATGTCTATTAGAACTTGAATGTTCTACTCCTATGTGAATGGATTGATTTTTCTCCATTACACTAACCACATCTTGTCCATCTATCTTGTGATAGGAACATGTCAAATTTGAACAAACTCGACTTCACCACTTTGGAGATCTCTAGAAGGAACTACCTTAAGTGGGTCCAAGATGTGATGCTCCACCTCACTGCAAAGAACTTACGTCCCGCCATTAAAGATGAGACAGACAATCTAGTTGGCGAAGATGAGAAAGCCATTGCCATGATCTTCATCCGAAGACATATTCATGACGCCTCTGCAAACTGAGTACCTTGCTGAGGAGAATCCACGAGCACTATGGGTCACTTTGCTTAATCGCTTTGATCACCAAAAAGACATCTTCTTGCCTGAAGCAAGACACTACTAGCAGCATTTACTCTTCCAAGACTTTAAGTCTATGAATGAATATAATTCTGAAGTTTGTCGAATCCGATCACTTCTCAAGTTTTGTAACAACACTTTGACCGAAGAGGATCTCTTGGAGAAGGCCTATACGACCTTCTCTACTATTCTCTAGCGCACGCATCGAGGCATCCCGAATGATTGTTGCCTGTGACCAATTATTGAATCACATCTCAGAACTCTTATCAATAGAATACATAATTCATATAAGGCACACCCTCAAGGATATTCTAAAATAGTTTAAGACTCATTGACCACAAGTCAACCGTCGATCAAAGATCAACGGTGGGGTCCACAACCCTGTATAACTCAATCCGGAAGATCCGCATATCAAATTTCCAATCCATAACTTCCAAAGATCCACATTATGTTTCTAAAATAACATACTCAATTTTCATTTCGATCCAACGATCGGATTTCCGCCAATTTCCAAAACTGATTAGCGGTTAACGTTTTATTTTATTAACTTACAAATCCAATTCGGGAAGATCCGTACGTCAGATTCCCAATCCGTAAGTTCCTAATTTCTTCAAATATTACGTACTACAATGTAACAAAGATTGGTGACAATCCAACAGTTGGATCATCGATTCACATAAATACCTATTAACGTATTGTAGAGAATTTAGGTTCCAACGATCAACCTACGTCATTCAAATATCAAAACTGAACATAGCCTAAAAATAGCATTGGCGGCCCACTGGCCATGTGCTACCGCACACGCTGCTGTGGGTGGCGGTCAGCCGCCCCAACTCGCCGAAAAATCCAACTATTGCCAAAAATTACCAAAATTCACAGTAATAAAGATCTCAATGAGTAGAGTAACTTTCATACATGTGACCAAGGCCAATTAGGCCAGGAAAAGCTTCAATTTTGTTAAAACCCGTCGGAAACCCTATACTTGGGTGTTTTCAATTCAACCTCCAAACTTGCTCCGACACCTCCACTGCTTGGGCTTTGTTCTTGGGTTCTAGGGGAGTGTTTTGGTAGTGGTGATTGAAGTAAAATGCTTCACAATTGGTGGATTTCAAGCAAGGTTCCCCGCGGCACCCATAGGTGAATTTCTTGCGAATTCAAGGCCAAATTGCATGAATTTTGGGATGGAATCAATAGAGGGAAAGCTAGGAAGTTGTTTCCAGTTGGTGATTTGGCTCAATTTGCCGTGAAATGCCATGAATGGTGTTGGGAAACATGGAGCACCGCCGATTGGGTCGAACCAAAATGGGTCGAGAATCCTCTTCCTCATTTCCCTCCTTTCTTTGTTCCCTGATTCGTTCTCCTGCTTTCTCTCTCCTCCCCCGATTTGTCCCACCTCTCACCATTTCTCTCCGATTCTCTCTTCTTTCCCTCTTCATCCCTGCTATCAGGCAGCTTCCTCCTTCTTCTTTTTTTCTCTTCTTCTTCCCTTTCTTTAAATTAACTAAAAGATATTAATATAAAGATTATAAAAATATAAATAGTAACTAAAACGAAAGTACTTCTCGGGTTTACAGTTTCGTAAAGCTTTAACCGTAACTCTAAATCTTTTTCAGCTTGCCTACGCGTCCGTATCGTCGAGTATTACATGAATACTCAAAAGGAATATGTTGTATGTCTCACTATACGTTGGTCAACGAAAGTCAATACCCTCGGCTCAAGGGCATTTTTGTAAATTCATTATTTTAAAATTTATAAAATAATAAAATTTGGGACGGGTTGTCACAGGCCGAACCCCCCTTGTTTTTTGGTTAAATTTTGAGTACTTTTCCTTTATATTTGGATTATTTGTTGGTGATTAGTTTTTTGGATATTAAGTTTTTAATTAATTACCATCCTTCAATACTTAAAATTATTTTGAATGGATATTTGCTCTTAAGAACTTTTATGCATGTGACCGATTCAAATTAATTTTTCATTCTAGGTATGACTGGTGGGGAAGTTAGTTGTCTGACAGATAGTGCAACCATGCACACTGTTTTGTGTGAACGCATCAATTTCACTAACTTCATACTTAAGAATGCACCTCTAACAACCCTCTCAGGCTTATCCAACGTGATTGAAGGATACAATAAGGCACATATAATGTTGTCCAACAATACACTTTTAACCATTGATGAGGCACTATATTCTCCACATTCCGGAAGAACACTGTTGAGTTTAAAGGACATTAGAGATAACATTTACCATGCTGAAACCCATGTAGAAAACAGAGTTGAATTTCTATGCGTAACTTCCTACGAATATGGACAGAAGTGTATTCTAGAGAAGATGGAGTGTATCCCAAGTGGTTTGTATACTACGACCATACGCCCCATAGAATGCCACTAAGTGGCAGGCCCTACCTCTGGGACTGCGCACGAAATTACACTTTGGCATGATCGTTTGGGACATCCTGGACGAACAACGATGCGCTGTATCCTCAAAACATCACACGGGCATCCACTAACCCAAAGTTTAGGTTCAATTCAAGGAATCGCATGTCAAACATGCTCAATGGGAAAGCTTATTATTAAGCCTTCTTATGACAAGATTTGTTCGAATCCTCCCATCTTTTTTTACAAAAGGATTCAGGGGGACATTTGTGGACTGATTCACCCTCCATACGGACCATTTAGATATTTTATGGTTTTGGTTGACGCTTTCACATGTTGGTCACACGTGTGCTTGTTGTCCATAAGGAACGTTGCATTCTCCAAATGGTTGGCTTAGGTTATCAAGCTCAGGGCTTAACACCTTGATTATCCGATCAAATCTATTTGATTGGATAATATTGGAGAATTCACATCTAAAACTTTTGATGACTATTGCATGTCAGTTGGGGTTGAAATTGAACATCATATGCCCATGTTCACACCCAGAATGACCTGGTAGAGGCATTCATTAAGCGTTTATAAATGATTGCTTAATTGTTGGTCATACGTACCAAACTCCCGATATTTGCTTGGGGCCATTCAATATTGCACACAACCATGTTGATCCGCCTGAGGCCTATTGCAACCCAACCATATAGCGTCGTTCAGTTGGTTACCGAATATGAACCCGACATATTGCATCTGCACATTTTTGGTTGTGCGGTCTATGTGCCGATTTCGCCGCCCTTACATTCAAAAATGGGGCCTTATCGAAGAATGGGAATCTATGTCGAATATTATTCTCCTTCGATTATTCGTTACTTAGAACTTTTGATGAGCGATCTGTTTACCGCTCGTTTCGTAAATTGTCACTTTTATGAGATAGTCTTCTAGTCGTTAGTGGGAGATAAGAATGTTAACATTCTTGAAGAACGATGCTAACCACTTTGTCTCATTTAGATCCCCGCACCGCTCAATCTGAAACTGAAATGCAGCGCATATTAGATCTTTAAAGCATATATTAGAGCATGCCAGATCACATATTCCAACTACGAATATGCCTGCAAAGATGGATGTACCAAATGTACGGCGGACTTCCCTACTGGAAGCCCGTGATGCCACTTTGGCTGATCTATGTACATTAGTGGCTAGCCAATCATCTGCCCCTACACACAAGCTTGGCAGACCTCTTGGTTCATGATATGAAAATTAACTTGACACACAAATTAAACCCTATGGATGACAATTGTAGTATATGAGCAAATAGGGATCGTTCTAGACCGGGGATTAACTAGGGATGCTAACCAATGTGAAATTGACTCAAAAACGTAAAAACAATATTTAGAACACTAAACTAGACTTAATGAATGCAAACCTAAAATTTAAAATACTCAAACAAACTAAAAGACTCAAACATCACCCAAAACACTCAAAACTGCCTTAAAACACTTTCTGGGCAGTTTTGAACACTTTGGTGAATTTGGACGAATTTGTGTAACAAATTGAATCAAAACACTTATAAACACAAACTAAGACACTTTCTAACTAAGTTGGACACTAAAGTAAAGGGGGATTAAGGTTTTGACGAAATTAAATTAAATGCACAGATTCTAATTAAGGGCAGATTGTAAAAACGAAATTGATGAAATAGAATGATGAGAAACTAGTTAGAGGGTTCCTTATCCACACATGAACATATGCATATAATTTGATTCCCAGTTATGACTTCAACAAACGATGAATGACAATGCTCCAAGTTAATTAGGTCCGCTTAAATTAACTTTCAGATTTCCCTAGATTCATTGGATTGAATGGAATACGCATTACAACCAAATTATTCCTAATCAAAGTCCCTAACTATGGAATACGCATGATAGAGACATTCAACAAGGATCATTAAGTTCAACGGAAATCATAAACATCGACTAGGCATTCATAACTATGGAATACGCATGTTAATCCAGCCTAGGGTTACTAAACACAATCGTGACTAGTGATTTTTACTACTCATGAATATAAGTTCATAACGATTAGGTGAAATTCCCTTATATCCTAGCATCAAGTTTAGGCATGCAAATTAAGTGTCGACCCTCAACCCACATACATAAACAAGTTCTCAATCAAAACAGAAAAGTAAACCACATCTAAAGTTCATGAATTCATAACTGGAGTAAATCAAATCATAACCAACATATGTCCATGGCTTCAAACTTTCCCCTAACTAATTAGGGGTTTAGCCACTCATGATTACAACAAACTTAGAGAGTAATAACAAAGTAAACATTGAAAACAAGAACGAAGAACACCTAAAAATCCCAACAACTCAATCTTGAATTGTATGAACGTTTAGGCCTCTTCTCCTCTAGTTGCTGCAACACAAGGGGTTTTGGTGAGTTTTGGGGGTTATGGATGATGTAGAATGATGTGTTTAGGGTAGGGATGGATGTAGGGGAAGGCAAGGAGTGTTTTTGGGCAGAAAATATGAAGAATGGTGAAGTATGGCAGTGTTAGAGAGAGGGAATGAATTTCTGGCGTGAATGAATGTGTATGAGAGATGATTTTCTGAATATGGAAGTGTGTGTGTATTGTGGCTGCAATGGATGCTTATTTATAGGTGAAGAAGAGGGAATATGACAGCTAGGAACTTGGTGGAAAGCTGAAAAAGCATGTGCAATGTTTTGGGAGAAAATGGGAGTGCATGTGGCTGCAATGGATTAAAGGGTGAATGCAATCTGAAATGGGAGAGCATGTGGGTGAAATAATGAAGGAATAAGTGCATGTGGCTGAATTGGTGGTGCAAAGTGAATGAATAATGAAATGGGAAAGCATGTGCAAGGTTGTGGTGTGAATGATTGAATGTGCATGTGGCTGATTTATGAAGAGTGAATGCATGTGGCTGCAAGGTGTGAATGATTATGGGTGCATGTGGCTGCAATGGATTAGGAATCCTTCAATTTCGTCCATTCCTTTTGCTCCAAACATAAGCTATCCATTCCAAGTCCAATTTTGCTCCAAAATGCTCCAAAATGCATCTTTTTGCTTCCTTAGCCATATGAACCTAAAAACACACGAAAATGGCTTAAACTACTAAAACAACTATGAATTAACAATATAAATGCACGAAAACAAGCTAAGTAAGTCGCCTAAATATGCTCCTATCAAATTCCCCCACACTTAGCTTTTGCTAGTCCTCGAGCAAAACAAAACAAAAGAAACCAAAAACAAAACAAAACACAATCTAAACCTTCCAACATGTATCTCAGGGATTTCAAACGAACATGACACAATATAGAACATCATTCCCACAGCATTTAGCTTTCTTTACACTTCAACAAACACTTAATCATAGTTACCATTCACTAGTTCACATTTAATCAATTAAAACATCATTTTGAATGTAGTAACATGCCTTAGAGAATTCCCTCAATTCCTTACTAGAATGCACTCAATTTTCACACAGATTTTCTAACTCCACACCCTACACTAGGTATATGTGAGGAGATTGATGTAAATATGAATTCTAACACTCACATATGTTATATCAAAGAAAGCATTTTCTGGATTTACGACAATGACATGAATATGATCTCATGAATGGAATGCTACTACTTAGAACGAGAACCAGTGATTCCATATGCTCATACCAAATTCAAACTCCACATATTGAATACATAACATCAAGATAGAAGTTGAGGGTTGTAACGGGGCTAAGGGTAATGGCTAACAAGGAAAAGCAAAGGACAAACAAAGGTTCTTAAAGCAATAAGAAGCAAAGTAATGAAATTGACACTTAAACTCACTTTTAATGGCAGAAATCAACTTTTAAACACAAGGGAAGATTCATGCACAATTAGGGTCAAATTCACTCTTTTGGACCCTTCCTTCAATAACCAATACTTGTGAGATCATTCTCACTTATTTTTCAACTCTTTTTTTTTCTTTTCAACACTTTTCTAATTTCTTTTTATTTTTCAACTCTTTTTTTTTTTTTTTTTCCTTTATTTCATTCTTTGGCCGTGCCCTATTATCTTCCCCCACACTTATTTTCTGCAATATATTGATCAAAAGGAGTTCATACTAAGTCATGCTTCACTATCCTTTAAGAACAAGGGTATGGAAAGTTCTAATCTAAGCTAGGTGAGGATAATGTGGTTAACAAAGAAAATAAGCTTGAAAATGCTCAAAAGGGGTAATCCTACAATACATGTGAAAAGGGATAGGCTTTTTGGCTTTGGCTTGACTAACAACTTCATCTTATTGTATGTTATGCAATCAATATCATGCTTTGAATGAATTGGGCATGAGTTCTAGTATTTGGAACTATAATGAAATGCATTCCAAGTAGCAACCAAGCAAAGAATGATGAGATCATGCAACGACTTTAGAAAACAAGAAATCACAGATTTATACTCTCCAAAGAACGTTATAGGCTCAAGTCTCACAAGGATGTAGCTTTAGTTTAAGTTCCTTCGTTCAAGCATGTTACAAAAACAGATTTTCTCTTTGTAATTACATGTGAATTCATAAGCTATAACCATAACCAAGCATAAACCAAAGCATAAATCAACTTCCAGCCATGTTTACAACATTCTATAATAGTCATGTAATTTAAAACCAAATCCTCATCATTGTGTTGGAAGGTACCCTAAAACACAAAAATGACTCAAAAACGACTCTTTTTGGTATTTTTCAAAGTTTTTCGAATTTTTCTAAGGTTTTCTGTTATATGACACTAAAACACATCAAAACACACTAAAAACACTTTAAAACGGTGAGAAACAACATGTGAAGTGATAGGTGATAAAATCCCACGAATTTCATGCAAAAACAGCTTGTTTACCCCCCCACACTTAAACCAAACATTGTCCTCAATGTTTCAAACTTAGATTAACACAAAAACAATCAACTAACACAACTAGCAAACATAACACAAATGGCAAAGTAATAGCAATAAAGAGATAGGTTAGGGACGCAAATCTGGGTTTGGAGTGAAAGTTCGTTCTTCTCGTGTTTCAACACATGGGTTGCCTCCCAAGAAGCGCTTGCTTTAACGTCTTCCAGCCGGACGGTACCTCCGTTTAAGCTTGACTAGGTTCCATGGCATGGAGGGGTACCTCCTCCACGACATGCTCCTCAAACGTCTCGTAATAGGGCTTCAATCGATGCCCATTCACTTTGAATTCTTGCTGCGTCCTTGAACTTTTGATTTGCACTGCACCATGAGGGAAAACATTAGTGACAATAAAAGGACCAACCCATTTGGAACGCAACTTACCCGGAAACAACCGAAGGCGAGAATTGAACAACAACACTTTCTGCCCAATAGAGAACGTCTTGGCACGAATCATCTTGTCATGGAATGCCTTCGTTTTCTCCTTGTAAATCCGGGCATTCTCATATGCTTCATTTCGGATTTCATCAAGCTCACACAATTGAAGCTTCCTATGTAAACCTGCGGCATCAAGGTCCATATTGAATGTTTTGACGGCCCAATGTGCACGATGCTCTAGTTCCACGGGAAGATGGCATGGCTTCCCATAGATGAGCCGAAAAGGTGACATCCCAATGGGAGTTTTGTAGGCAGTGCGATACGCCCACAATGCATCGTTTAAGCGCAAACTCCAATCCTTCCTTGTAGGCCCCACGGTCTTCTCAAGAATTTGCTTGATTTCCCTATTCGAAACCTCGGCTTGCCCACTCGTTTGAGGATGATAAGGTGTGGCCACCTTATGTGTGACATTGTATTTCTTGAGCAACGCCTCGATGGTTCGATTACAAAAATGGGAACCTCCATCACTGATTAGCACTCGTGGCATCCCAAACCTTGCAAAAATGTTAGTTTTCACAAAATCTGCAACCACTTGAGAATCATTAGTTCGGGTGGCTTTTGCTTCCACCCATTTCGACACATAGTCCACAGCAAGCAATATATAAAGTAACCCATGTGATGAAGGAAAGGGACCCATAAAATCAATACCCCAAACATCAAAGATTTCAACACTAAAAATGGGGGTTTGCGGCATTTGTTGTTTAGGACCAATATTGCCCGTTCTTTGGCATCTATCACAAGACATGCAAAATGTTCTAGCATCCCTAAAGATGGTAGGCCAATAGAAACCACATTCTAACACCTTAAGTGCTGTTCTTTGAGTGCCAAAATGTCCCCCACAAGCATAAGTGTGACAAAAGGTTAGAATAGCATTAAACTCAGAATCGTGCACACACCTACGTATAACTTGGTCAGGGCAATATTTCCATAAATACGGGTCATCCCACACATAAAACCGTGCCTCTTTCTTTAATTTATCACATTGGTGTTTAAGTAATTCACTAGGAACATGTTTAGACACCAAATAATTCACCAAATCAGCATACCACGGTTCACTTACCTTGACGGACATCAGTTGCTCATCTGGGAATGTCTCTATGATAGGCACGGCATCCTCCTCATGCACCATACGGCTCAAGTGGTCAGCCACCACGTTTTCACTTCCCTTCTTGTCCCGGATTTCGATATCGAACTCTTGGAGAAGAAGCATCCAACGAATGAGTCGTGGTTTGGCCTCCTTCTTGGTGAACAAATACTTCAATGCTGCATGGTCAGTATAAATAATAACTTTAGTACCAAGCAAATAAGAACGGAATTTATCTAAAGCAAACACAACAGCAAGAAGTTCTTTTTCAGTGGTAGAATAATTCAATTGTGCATCATTTAAAGTCCGAGAGGCATAATAGATAACATGCGGCCTCTTTTCCTTCCTTTGCCCCAAAACAGCTCCTAATGCATAATCGGAAGCATCGCACATAAGCTCGAAAGGTAGGCTCCAATCCGGTGGAACAATGATGGGTGCCGTGGTCAACAACTCCTTAAGTAGGTTGAATGATGCCGTGCACTCCTTGGTGAATTCAAACGTCACGTCTTTTTGTAGGAGACGGCAAAGAGGTTGTGCAACCTTCGAGAAATCCTTGATAAACCTACGATAGAATCCTGCATGGCCAAGAAAAGAACGAACCTCTCTAACCGAAGTAGGAGAGGGTAAGTGACGTACAAGATCTATTTTAGACTTATCAACTTCAATTCCTTTTTCAGAGATGATATGACCCAAAACTATACCTTGTTTAACCATAAAATGACATTTTTCCCAATTCAAAACAAGGTTAGTTTCCATGCATCTTTTCAAGATTAAAGTGAGATTATGCAAACAAGCATCAAATGAGTCTCCAAACACACTAAAATCGTCCATAAATACTTCAATTATCTTTTCAACATAATCAGAGAAGATACTTACCATGCATCGTTGGAAAGTGGCCGGTGCATTGCATAAACCAAATGGCATACGACGATATGCAAAAGTACCAAATGGACAAGTAAAGGTGGTCTTTTCTTGATCATCCGGCGCTATGACAATTTGATTATATCCCGAATAACCATCAAGAAAGCAATAAAAAGAATGACCGGCTAACCTTTCAAGCATTTGATCGATGAATGGCAAAGGGAAGTGATCTTTCCTTGTTGCCGCATTTAGCTTCCTATAGTCAATGCACACCCTCCAACCGGTTTGAATGCGTGTAGGCACAAGTTCATCTTCTTCATTTTTCACCACCGTGACTCCGGACTTCTTGGGAACCACTTGGACCGGTGAAACCCAACAACTATCCGAGATGGGATAGATGACGCCACAATCAAGCAATTTGATGATTTCCTTCTTCACTACTTCCATCATTGGTGGGTTGAGTCGACGTTGGGCTTCCCTTGATGGTTTGGCGCCTTCTTCCATGAGAATTCGATGCATGCACGTGGTAGGACTTATACCCTTGATGTCGGCCAAAGTCCACCCTATGGCCGTCTTGTGCTCTTTGAGAACCCTCACCAACTTCTCCTCCTCTTGTGCCGTGAGTGATGAAGCTATAATGACGGGCAATGTGTCTTGCTCGCCCAAAAACACATACTTCAAGTGATTTGGCAACGGTTTGAGCTCAAGTGTAGGTGGTTGTTCTATAGAAGGAAGCAACTTATTAGTTGAAATTGGAATTGAAATTGGACTAGGGAACTTACCTTGGAGCCGTGGCAATGACTCTAGGGCTGCCACGGTCTCAATTACATCTTCATCACAGGCCTCGGCATGGGTGTTCAATTGTGTGCCGTGGTTTGTTATGGTGACATCCATGTGATCCTTCATTTCTATGCCATTTGTAATGACCGTTTCAAGTGCATCGCCATGTAATTGATCAAAGTGTGCCTGCACCAAAGAATCAAGAATATCAATAGAGAAACATGAGTGATCATCATTAGGAAATCTCATAGTTTCAGAAATATTAAAATCAATCACTTCCCCATCGAATTCCATTGTTAAAGTGCCTTTAAACACGTCTATCTTAGTTCGGGCCGTCTTCATGAATGGCCTCCCAAGAAGAATCGGCAAGGATGGAGCATGGGTGGTTTCCTCCATTTCAAGGACATAGAAATCCGCCGGGAAGATCAAATCATTCACCTGCACTAAGACATCTTCCAATACGCCCTTTGGATAGGCATTAGATCTATCGGCCAACTGAATAATCACACCATCATTTTTCAATTCACCAAGGTTCATTGAAGCATAAATAGAGTATGGCATGACGTTAATTGAAGCTCCTAAGTCTAACATAGCATGTTTGAACTTAGTTTGACCAATAATACAAGGGATTGTAAAGCTACCTGGATCTTTGCACTTTGGTGGTAACTTTCTTTGTAAAACAGCGGAAACGTTCTCACTTACCCTTACTACCTCTTTAAGTGACGCCCTCTTCCTTGTAGTGCACAATTCCTTCAAGAACTTAGCGTATTTGGGCACTTGCTTTATGGCATCTAGGAGCGGGATATTGACTTGAACTTTCCGAAAGGTCTCTAGAATGTCCTTCTCGGCTTCTTCCTTCTTTGATTGCCTAAACCTGCCAGGAAAGGGCACGTTTAGTGGAATAGAACTTGTCAAAGTCGAGTTTGGACTTACCTTAGGTGTGTTGGACGGTTTTGGCACAATAGGGGGCTGCGGCAAAGTTTCTTTCACCCTTGCCGTGGCCTTTATTCCTTGTTCCTCCTCTTCTTGCAGCAACATGTCCTCTTCTTGACTTGTTTTGGACGGCCTTGAGGTGGTTCCGACCTCCTTACCACTTCTTAACATGATTGCCTTGGCAGATTCGAACCCTCCCTTTGGATTGACAATGGTTGAGCTAGGGAGCTTGCCTTTGTCTCGGAATTGTCCTACAAACTCCGCAATCTGCCCAATTTGTTTCTCCAAGTGATCCACCCTTTTGTCTTGGTTTTGCATGGCTTTGGTTTGATTCTCTTGCCCCTGAGACAAACTAGTAAGCAACTTAAGAATAGTAGCATTATCTAAAGACGTACCTTGATGGTTTTGGGCGGATTGGGGTTGGGTTTGGTCTTGGCCGAATGGCTTGGTGTAGAACCCCGGGGGTTGTTGTCTAAAACCTCCTTGTTGGTGAGGTTGTTGAGGCTCCCTCCACTTGAAGTTTGGATGGTCTTTCCAACCTGGATTGTATGTGTTGGAATATGGATCATTCCTTGGTTGATTGTGGCTCGGAAATCCAATGGCATTTGCACTCTCCCATCCCCCATTCTCAATCAATTGAGGGCATCTTTCCGAAGGGTGTCCTTGGATAGAACATACACCACATACAATCGGTCCTTGTATCTTCATTCCTTCGGCCATTTGAGACATAATAGAAGTAAGATTAGCTAACTGAGATTGAATATCGGATTGAGAACTTACCTCATTCAAGTGTTGTCGTGGGGGGTCCCTTTGCCCAAGTCCTTCATATTGTTGTGCATTTAGAGCACGGTTTGCAATTAGGGTCTTGGCTGCCATAGGAGTTTTGTCCACCAATGCACCTCCCGCCGAAGCATCGAGCATTTGCCTTTCAATGGGAAGAAGGCCCTCATAGAAATATTGAAGGAGAAGCTCCTCCTTCATTTGATGTTGAGGACATGATGCAACAAGGGCTTTAAAACGCTCGTAGTATGCCGGAAAAGATTCTCCTTGACTTTGTTGGATTCCGCTAATTTTCTTCCTCAAGAGAATGACTCTTGAAGTAGGGAAGAACTTCTCCAAGAATGCTCGCTTCATGCTCTCCCAAGAAGTAACGGTCCCGGGTGCCAATTCATAAAGCCAATCCTTAGCCTTTTCCACAAGAGAGAATGGAAAAGCTTTCATCTTCATAATATTCCCATCAACGTTAATGGGTGTCATGCTTGAGCATACAACTTCAAACTCCTTCAAATGCTTGTTTGGATCTTCCATGGACAGCCCATGGTACTTTGGAATGTGGTGCAACAAGCTTGACTTCAACTCGAATTCATCGGTCTTGCCTTGGGCAGCCGCGGGGTATTGAATGCATAATGGTGCGGCATTGGCCAACCCCGAGGCCGAAAGCTCTTTAATGGTCCGATTGTCCGCTGCCATAACTTCTTCTTCCACACTTTCAAACTCAGATTCGGCCTCTGAACTTGAACTAGGTTCACTAGGTTCGGGATGCCTCCTCTTTCTTCTCAAATCACGTTCAAAATCGTCGTTAAAGTCCAAGATATGTGCATGCACAGTTTGAGAACTCCGCGTCATGCACTAGTACCTAAACCAAGAAAACAAAACAAAATAAGAAAACTAGGTAAATTACACTAAAAACATACAGCAAAAACACAAGGGATTAGCAATTTTGCTAATCCCCGGCAACGGCGCCAAAATTTGATATGAAAATTAACTTGACACACAAATTAAACCCTATGGATGACAATTGTAGTATATGAGCAAATAGGGATCGTTCTAGACCGGGGATTAACTAGGGATGCTAACCAATGTGAAATTGACTCAAAAACGTAAAAACAATATTTAGAACACTAAACTAGACTTAATGAATGCAAACCTAAAATTTAAAATACTCAAACAAACTAAAAGACTCAAACATCACCCAAAACACTCAAAACTGCCTTAAAAACACTTTCTGGGCAGTTTTGAACACTTTGGTGAATTTGGACGAATTTGTGTAACAAATTGAATCAAAACACTTATAAACACAAACTAAGACACTTTCTAACTAAGTTGGACACTAAAGTAAAGGGGGATTAAGGTTTTGACGAAATTAAATTAAATGCACAGATTCTAATTAAGGGCAGATTGTAAAAACGAAATTGATGAAATAGAATGATGAGAAACTAGTTAGAGGGTTCCTTATCCACACATGAACATATGCATATAATTTGATTCCCAGTTATGACTTCAACAAACGATGAATGACAATGCTCCAAGTTAATTAGGTCCGCTTAAATTAACTTTCAGATTTCCCTAGATTCATTGGATTGAATGGAATACGCATTACAACCAAATTATTCCTAATCAAAGTCCCTAACTATGGAATACGCATGATAGAGACATTCAACAAGGATCATTAAGTTCAACGGAAATCATAAACATCGACTAGGCATTCATAACTATGGAATACGCATGTTAATCCAGCCTAGGGTTACTAAACACAATCGTGACTAGTGATTTTTACTACTCATGAATATAAGTTCATAACGATTAGGTGAAATTCCCTTATATCCTAGCATCAAGTTTAGGCATGCAAATTAAGTGTCGACCCTCAACCCACATACATAAACAAGTTCTCAATCAAAACAGAAAAGTAAACCACATCTAAAGTTCATGAATTCATAACTGGAGTAAATCAAATCATAACCAACATATGTCCATGGCTTCAAACTTTCCCCTAACTAATTAGGGGTTTAGCCACTCATGATTACAACAAACTTAGAGAGTAATAACAAAGTAAACATTGAAAACAAGAACGAAGAACACCTAAAAATCCCAACAACTCAATCTTGAATTGTATGAACGTTTAGGCCTCTTCTCCTCTAGTTGCTGCAACACAAGGGGTTTTGGTGAGTTTTGGGGGTTATGGATGATGTAGAATGATGTGTTTAGGGTAGGGATGGATGTAGGGGAAGGCAAGGAGTGTTTTTGGGCAGAAAATATGAAGAATGGTGAAGTATGGCAGTGTTAGAGAGAGGGAATGAATTTCTGGCGTGAATGAATGTGTATGAGAGATGATTTTCTGAATATGGAAGTGTGTGTGTATTGTGGCTGCAATGGATGCTTATTTATAGGTGAAGAAGAGGGAATATGACAGCTAGGAACTTGGTGGAAAGCTGAAAAAGCATGTGCAATGTTTTGGGAGAAAATGGGAGTGCATGTGGCTGCAATGGATTAAAGGGTGAATGCAATCTGAAATGGGAGAGCATGTGGGTGAAATAATGAAGGAATAAGTGCATGTGGCTGAATTGGTGGTGCAAAGTGAATGAATAATGAAATGGGAAAGCATGTGCAAGGTTGTGGTGTGAATGATTGAATGTGCATGTGGCTGATTTATGAAGAGTGAATGCATGTGGCTGCAAGGTGTGAATGATTATGGGTGCATGTGGCTGCAATGGATTAGGAATCCTTCAATTTCGTCCATTCCTTTTGCTCCAAACATAAGCTATCCATTCCAAGTCCAATTTTGCTCCAAAATGCTCCAAAATGCATCTTTTTGCTTCCTTAGCCATATGAACCTAAAAACACACGAAAATGGCTTAAACTACTAAAACAACTATGAATTAACAATATAAATGCACGAAAACAAGCTAAGTAAGTCGCCTAAATATGCTCCTATCAGTTCAAAGGATTCACACCCCGGGAAGAGGAAACCCACGACATAGGCTTCTGAAAAGCCTACCGTGAATCCGAATATCACTTACTCATTCTATCTAACCCATAAGGAAATTCTAGATTATGGAAGTGTCCTTGAAGAGACGAATCATCATCCCAAGAATCGTGAGATTTTGGTCTATTTTGCTAGCTTAGATGATGTGTGGTGTAGAAATGAAATGATCATCGATGATGCATTAACATATGAAGTAGCTACTGAAATTATGTTGAGCGATGACGTTGAACCCCGTTCTGTTGATGAATGTCGATGTAGAACTGATTGGCCAAACTAGAAACAAGCAATCCAAGTTGAACTCGATTCAATTGCGAAACATAAGATGTTTGGACCTGTAGCTCCTACTCATCCACATGTGAAGCTCGTTGGCTACAAGTGGGTTTTCGTTCGGAACTGAAATGAAAATAAAAAAATTGTATGTTACAAAGCTCATCTTATTGCGCAAGACTTCTTACAACACCCCAGGATTGACCATGACAAAACTTATTCACTCGTTATGGATGTGATTACTTTTCGTTACCTTATCAATTTGGTAATTTCTGAAAAACTGAGTATGTAGCTGATAAACGTAGTAATTATGGGGATTTTGATACGAAAATTTATATAAAAGTTCCCGAATGACATACATTGTCTGGATTAAATATTTCCAAACCCCAGAGAAGGCTCTCAATTCGGCTGAGGCGTTCATTCTACGGTTTGAAGCAACCAGGAAGATTATGGTATAACCGTTTGAGTGAGTATTTGACTAGTCAGGGGTATGTGAACAACGAACTATGCTTTTATGTGTTCATTAAGAAGTCACATTTCGATTTTACGATAGTTGCAGTATATGTCGATGACATGAATCTTATCGTAACTCCTGAAAAAGCTCACGAGAATTGTCGCACACCTAAAGTGGGAATTTGAGGTAAAAGATCTAGGAAAGACTCAATATTGTCTCGGTCTTGAGATAGAGCACTGTTCGGATGGAATCTTAGTTCATCAATCGAACTACACCTAGAAGGTGTTGTGCCGCTTTAATGAGGATAAAGCGAAGTCTTCGAGTACTCCTACTGTCGTTTGATCATTAGATGCAAAACAATATCCTTTCCGTTTGAAGGATGATGAAGAAGAGATTTTGGAGCCTGAAGTTCCTTATCTTAGTGCGATAGGCGCTTTATTGTACTTAGCGAAATGCACTAGACCTGGCATCTCCTTCATTGTTAATCTTTTGGCAAGATACAATAGTGCACCAACACGTAGACACTAGACTGGTGTTAAAGACATCTTCCGTTACCTTAAGGGTACTACGGATTTAGGCTTGTTCTATCCCTACGGATCCTCGAGTGATGTCGCACCCCTTGCTTCTCGAGTTGATTCTTGCTTTGTTGGTTATCCCGAGGCAGGATACTTATCTAATCTGCACAAGGTGCGCTCTTAAATAGGTTATGTTTTTACTGTTGGAGGCACCGCAATTTCTTGGAGATCAACTAAACAGACCTTAGTTGCCACTTCATCTAACCATGCTGAAATTCTTGCCTTACATGAAGCAACTAGGGAATGTTTTAGGTTGAAAGCAATTGTGGGCCATATCCGAAGCTCCTGAGATCTTTACCCCATCGTTGATGTCCCTATGACAATCTATGAAGACAATACAATATGCATCGAACAGCTCAAGAAAGGTTATATCAAATTAGACAACACCAAGCACATTGTGTTGAAGTTCTTCTTCTCACATCAACAATAAGAACATCAAATCGAAGTCACGTAAATCCATTCACAAGACAATCTGGCCAACCTTTTCACCAAATCACTATCAAAGATGACGTTTCAGAAGCTTGTTTAAGGAATAGGTAAGTATAAACTTTTTGAGTTGTAACATTGCTCGTTCTCTTTGGAATTGTGTCAAACTCAGGGGGAGTATCTTGAAGTATACTTGCTTGATCTTAATGTACTCTTTTTCTTACGACTAAGAGCATTTTTTGCTTCCTAACTAGCTTTTAACGAGGCACCCACCTTGGGTTGATCATATCCCTGATAACGTCCCGTAGACATTTCATTTGACTTCGCATTGCTCACGTATTTTTCCTTATACTATGGATTTTGTCCCTACTCGGGTTTTTGCCATAGCCTTAGGGTTTTTTGTGAGACTTACTTCCTTATGCAAGTTCCTACCTTATTGAGCATAGTGTGTTCCTTAGAATCAATGTCGACGAGTCAACTTCTTCAACATCTACATAATGTTGAATCTACCTTGAGTATTTACACACTCAAGGAGGAGTGTTGTAAACTTCCTATTAAAGTGTGATTGTGTATATCCTAGATTAGATTTGATTCTAGTTATCTTTTTCTATTATGACTTGTATTCCTTGGGGATGAAGGATTTCTTCTCTCCTTTATTACTATAAATAAAGGCAATATGTAGGAGGGATAACACACACATTCCCCTACATTCTTACTGATGCGGTAGAAACTAACACACAAATTAAACCCTATAAATTATGCAATCATAGTACGAGTAAGTAGGGATCGTTCTATTCCGAGGATTAGAAGGGATGCTAATCAACACAAATTAAACTTATAAAACTGAAAAACTAAGTTAAACTAACAACAAAACAATGACTGGGGAGGATTTTGGACGAATTTGATTAAAACAAAAGTAAATGGCAACAAGTAAATTAAGTTATGAATGAAATATGGATGAAAGGATAGCTAAAGGATTCTTCTCCACACATGAAACATATGCATACAAATTGATTTCCAGTTATTCTTCCTATAAACCATGAATGACAATGCCCCAAATTAACTGTGAACATCACTAATTAACTCTCAGATTTTCCTAAGTTCATTGAATTGGATTCAGCGACGCAACCAAATTATTCTTCTCAAGTTCCCTAACTATGAAAAGCATGATAGAGATACATCTCAAAGATCATTAAGTTCTGTGAAAATGATAAGCATTGACAAAGCATTTGTAACTATGAAAAGCATGATACTCCTACCAAGGATTTACTTAACTCAATCATGACTAGTGACTTTTACTACTTACAAATATAAGTTCATAATGATTAGGTGAAATTCCCTTATATTCTAACATCAAATCCATGCATGCAAACTAAGTATGTATCCTTAATAAACATACAAGAATAAGTTCTCTGTAAAGCAAATAAGTAAATTGCATTCATGTTTTATGAAACAATAACTGGATGTAATCAATTTATATATAACATATGATCATGGCTTCGAATTCACCTCTAGCTAAAAGGAAACTTAGTTTCACATGTTCATCATAACTGAAAAACAATCTAAAATAAACATTGAAACTTAAAACAAAGATAGAAAGAATTCCGAAAATTCCAACAACTTCAATGGATGAATGGTAAGCACAACACGCCCTAAATTGTTGTAGGAATTTCATATATATAGGGGGAAATGATAGGAGCATATTCATGCGACTTAAATGGCTTGTTCTCGTACATTTACGTTATGTTTCTTTAGTTATTTTAGTTCTTTATGCTTCTTTTGTGTGTTTTCAGGTTCTAAGGGCTTAGGGAGCAAGAAAGTGCATTTTGAGGCCATTTGGAGCATTTTTGGGCATGGATTGGATAGCTTATCCATGGAGCCAAGAGGATGGACGAATTTGAAGGCCTTGTATGCTCTTTGGGGACATCAAACAAAGGGCCTAGCCCAATCAAACACATTATGCCATACAAACCAACCTATTTTAGGCCCATTCTATGTACTTAAACCCTAGCCCTTTAAACTAGTTCATATATCTCATATTTCCATTCACAACACTTCACACAACACAAATACACATCCATTGCCGCAATTCCCCTTCCATTTTCTGTGCAGTTTTTCTCCTTCATTGCAGCCACTATCCAACCACTCCCTACTCCATTCCACATACACCTAAAGCCCTTAAGCTCACCTTAGACCTTGTGCTACAACAACGAGGAAGAAAAGAGTGCTTAAACGTTCATACAATTCAAGTTTGAGTTGTTGGAATGTTTAGGTGTTTCTTTGATTTCAAAGTTTAAATTTAATTCTCTTTGTTTTGTACGTATGAGAAGGGAAGAGAAGAGTGCCTAAACGTTCATACAATTCACGTTTGAGTTGTTGGAATGTTTAGGTGTTTCTTTGATTTCAAAGTTATGAGGAACTAAACCCCCTTTAGCTAGGGGGTGATTCGAAACTATGTTTATATTTGCAATTTGAATTGATTACGTTTGGTTGGAATTTCATAAGTTGTGGATTCAATTCGTTTAACTGTTTGATGGATAACTTATTTATGTATGTTCATTGAGATTGCAAGCTTAATTTTCATGCATAAATATGACGCTAGAATATAGGTGAATTTCACCTAATCGCTATGAACTTATATTCACAAGTAGTGGAGGTTGCTTATAAACAATCGCGTTAAACGAATTCTTGGCATAAGTTTCATGCGTATTCCATGGTAACGAATGCCTCGTCGATGTTTATGATTTCCGTTGAACTTAATGATCTTTGTTGAATGTCTCTATCATGCGTATTCCATAGTTAGGGACTTTGATTAAGAATAATTTGGTTGTAATGCGTATTCCATTCAATCCAACGAATTTAGGGAAATCTGAAAGTTAATCTAAGCGGATCTAATTAACTTGGAGCATTGAGTTTCACAACTTATCGAAAGACCAACTAAGAATCAATTTTGTTTTGCAAGTGTAACATGTGTGGAGAAGAACCCCTTGGCTATTCCATCATCCATATTTTTATCACATTCATATTTACATTTTGCCTTTAATCATATTCTGTCTTTTTAATTTAATATCGTCCAACCACAATTCCCCCCCCTATTTTGTTAAGTCTTAATCATTCGTATTTGTTTTATTTTTGTATCTTTAAGCTTTTGGAGTCATAAACAATTGCAAATTCGTCTAAATCAAGTTCTAGCTTCTATTTGAGTCAATTTGTTTGTTTTAGACAATTTGAGTTTTTCAAAGCCTTTCTGAGTCACAGTAGTCTTGTTAAGAGTATTTTAATTTAGTTTTTATGTTTTTAAGTCAATTTAGAAGGTTTTAGCAAGCCCTCCTAATCCCCGGTCTAGAACGATCCCTCACTTATCCATTCTACTACAATTGTCAAACGAGGGTTTAATTTGAGTGTCAAGTAAATCTCGCATCAAATTTTGATGCTTTTTACTGTTTTCTTGATGGATACTCTGGATATAACCAAATTGTGATAGCCCCGGATGATCAAGAGAAGACCACATTCACATGTCCCTTTGGAACATTTGCTTATCGTCGCATGCCATTTGGCTTATGCAACGCACCGGCCACTTTCCAAAGGTGTATGGTAAGTATATTTTCCGATTTTGTTGAAAAGATCATTGAGGTTTTCATGGATGATTTCAGTGTATTTGGGAGTTCATTTGATAATTGCTTGGATAATCTGACCTTAATTTTGAAACGATGTGTTGAAACTAACCTTGTCTTGAATTGGGAGAAATGTCACTTTATGGTGAAACAAGGTATAGTTTTAGGACATATTGTTTCAGAAAAAGGAATTGCAGTAGATAAATCGAAAATAGACCTTGTACGTCACTTACCCTCTCCTACTTCGGTTAGAGAGGTACGTTCGTTTCTTGGCCATGCAGGGTTCTATAGGCGTTTTATCAAGGACTTCTCCAAGATGTCCAACCCTCTTTGCCGATTGCTTCAAAAAGATGTGCCATTCAAGTTTGATGAAGAGTGTAATTCGGCATTTAACCAACTCAAGGAGAAGCTAGTCTCGGCCCCCATTATTGTACCTCCAGATTGGAGCCTTCCGTTCGAGCTCATGTGCGATGCATCCGACTATGCAGTAGGAGCTGTTCTAGGACAAAGAAGAGACAAGCGGCCGCATGTCATATACTATGCCTCTCGGACTCTCAATGATGCCCAATTGAACTACTCCACGACGGAAAAAGAACTTCTAGCTGTGGTTTTTGCTTTAGATAAATTCCGTTCATATTTAATTGGTACTAAAGTAATCGTTTATTCTGATCATGCAGCTTTGAGGTACTTGCTCACGAAAAAGGAAGCAAAGCCGAGGCTTATCCGTTGGATTCTTCTTCTTCAAGAATTTGATATTGAAATCCGGGATAAGAAAGGAAGCGAGAATGTAGTGGCTGACCATTTAAGCCGAATGATCCACGAGGAGCATGAACATGCCGTACCTATCCCTGAAACTTTTCCCGATGAGCAGCTGCTATCCATTGAGGTAAGTGAACCATGGTATGCAGATTTAGTGAATTACTTGGTGGCTAAACAAATTCCAAATGAACTAAACAAGCACCAACGTGATAAGCTTAAAAATGATGCACGTTTCTATGTTTGGGATGACCCTTATTTGTGGAAGTATTGCTCAGATCAAATTGTACGTAGATGTGTGCATGATTCTGAATTTCACTCAATTCTAAGCTTTTGTCACACATATGCATGTGGTGGTCATTTTGGCACACAACGCACTGCCCTCAAGGTTTTAGAGTGTGGTTTTTATTGGCCGACTATATTTAGGGATGCTAGAACCTTTTGTATGTCTTGTGATCGTTGCCAACGAATGGGTAACATAGGAACCAAGGACCAAATGCCGCAAACCCCTGTCTTTAATGTTGAAATTTTTGATGTTTGGGGCATTGATTTCATGGGCCCTTTCCCTCCATCTTATGGTTTCACTTATATCTTGCTAGCCGTTGATTATGTTTCTAAATGGGTGGAAGCAAAAGCCACCCGTACTAACGATTCTAAGGTGGTTGCAGATTTCGTGAAAACTAACATTTTTGCTAGGTTTGGAATGCCGAGAGTAATCATAAGTGATGGAGGGTCTCACTTTTGCAATCGGACCATTGAGGCGTTGCTAAAAAAGTACCATGTCAACCATAAGGTCTCCACACCTTACCATCCTCAAACAAATGGCCAAGCCGAGGTGTCTAACCGAGAAATAAAACAAATTTTGGAGAAGACCGTTGGACCAACAAGGAGGGATTGGAGCTTACGTTTAGATGATGCACTGTGGGCATATCGTACGGCATACAAAACACCCATTGGGATGTCACCTTTTCGGCTCGTCTATGGTAAGCCATGTCATTTGCCCGTAGAATTAGAGCACAAGGCACATTGGGCCGTGAAGATTTTCAACATGGACATAGATGCAGCGGGAGTTCATAGGAAGCTCCAATTGAATGAACTTGAGGAGATTCGGAATGAAGCCTATGAGAATGCCCGGATGTACAAAGCCAAGACCAAAGCATTCCATGATAAAATGATTCGAACCAAGACCTTCACAGTTGGGCAGAAAGTGTTACTTTTCAACTCTCGCCTACGTTTGTTTCCTGGTAAGTTGCGTTCTAAATGGATTGGCCCGTTTGTTGTTACTAATGTTTTCCCTCATGGTGCAGTGCAAATCAAAAGTTCAAGGACGCAGCAAGAATTCAAAGTGAATGGGCATCGATTGAAGCCCTATTACGAGATGTTTGAGGAGCATGTCGTGGAGGAGGTACCCCTCCATGCCGTGGAACCTAGTCAAGCTTAAACGGAGGTACCGTCCGGCTGCAAGACGTAAAAGAAAGCGCTTCGTGGGAGGCAACCCATGCATCCGAATAGAGAAGAACTTGGAAACCCCTTTAAGAGACTTATTTTTATTCCTTTCTTTTTCTTTACTGCCTTTACTTTGCTTTCTTTCTCATATTTGTTTATTTGCTTGCTCTGTTGTGACTTTCTGCTTAAAACATTGAGGACAAAGTTTGATTTAAGTGTGGGGGGGTAAATAATTTGTATTTGCATGAAATTCGTTGGATTTTATCACCTATCACTTAGAATGTTGTTTCTTGCTGTTTTAAGCGTTTTTAGAGTGTTTTAGTGTGTTTTATAGTGTCTTGGTATAAAACTCCGAAAATTTGAAAAAAAAAAAAAAAATATATATATATATATATATATATATATAAATTCTTTTCTTTGTTGCTATTTCGTTTCTGCCTTGTTAGGTTGTTTAGTTGTTATTGTTTGTTTGTTTATTAATTGTGTGAGTCTATGATTGTAACATTGAGAAAATGTTTGATTTATTGATAGGCACTGCTAAACAAAGAAAGATGGTGCTTCACAAAGGTTGTTTGCTTGAGGCCCCACTACGTGGCTTTACTCTTGAAGCGGAAGGCGTAGGAACAGAAGGCATCGGAGCGGAAGGCGTAGGAACAGAAGGCATCGGAGCGGGAGGCATCGAAGATAGAGCATTCCAGGCCTCAATACTTGGCCAAGCGCTGGATGAGCCAGGAAAAAGGTGCCTCTGGAGGAAAGACGAGAACCTTTGACGGTCACTGTGAATCCGACCTTCAGACTCTTGCAGCTCATCAAGCTTCCTCTTCATGCCCGTCGAATAGTTGTTTGCAAGCACGTGCAAACTTCTATTCTCATACTTCAGCTGCTGGATCTCCTGCTTGAGACTTTCCACCTCTGCCATCAATGATTCCACCTGACGGGAGCGGGCAAGCAGGCGTTGGCCCATGTTGGACACAGAACTCGCACACTGAACACTAAGTGCGAGGGACTCTTGAACGGCCAACTCATCGGACCGTCCTGACAGCAGCCTACTATCTTTCGGAGTGAGGAGGTTCCTAGCTACTATTGTAGCTGTTGTGGCGTCCTGCATCACGGAGTCTTCACCTGTGAGAGGACCGTTAGAAGAAAAGAAAGAAGGGCGCCATACGTTACCTTGACGCGGCGCGCCCGTATCACTGCTAAGGCTCAATTCCAAGCTAAGGTTCGATGAGTTTGCCATTTTTCAAAAGTGTTCAAAGAGAAGGGATGGAGTTAAATTTCGAAGGGCCGGAGTCGATTTTCTTCAGAGTGTGTTTGTTGTGGTGATCGATAGCTCAATAAAAAAGCCAAGGCGACGCGTCCACCAATTCAAAAAGCCGGAATTTCCGGCGTAATTTAGGCGACGCTTTCTCAGCTTTTCAGAAGGCACGTTCAACTTTGTCAAAAGATTTCTTCTTTTCAGACAACACGTGGAGGCCATCATCGCAACTACACATCTTTAGCCGACAAGCGCAAAGTTCGGCGACGCTTTCTCTGCTTTTCAGAAAACGCGTGCAGCTTTGTCAAAAGGAGCCGCATCTGCACTACCACGTGTCGTTCAGAAAGCGAAGGGGTGTCGTTCAGAAATCGAAGGGGCGCCTGCTCAGAAATCGAAGAGGCGTATTCAAAGATCGAAGAGGCGCCACTATTTCAAAAAGCCGGAGTTGCGGGATCAAAACGTTTGTCGACAAAGGTAAAAAGTACCACCACTTGATATTATCTCTATATATGTCGACCTTCGTCTTTTATGGCAGGGCAAACCTGAAGAAAATGCCCAACTCTCCCTCACCTCTGAGGGCGCACTCCCAGCAAAACCTTTCGAAATACTCAATTCTTTCTTCTTCCCCAAAGATGATACCAGATGCCTGGAGTACATATGACCCAGGAGGAAGCAGCACAACAAATACATGTGCTGATTCATTCACCGCTTCTTCAAAAGCAAAGGTATCTCATATCATCAAGGTCAAAAGCAAAAGTATCTCATATCATGCTCTTTCCCTGTCTTTTTCTTTGTCCTTGTTCTTACTCGCATGGCAAAGTAAAAGAAGCAATCAGCCGGCACTTGGAGTCAGTCTTCCGATCTGGAGCCAACTGCCTGGGATCTATTCCTGATTGCTTACCTAGCGTTGCTCTCGAGTAGTCATCTTCAACGGTTGATACACTTCCGGAGAAGGGACCACTTCTGCAAAGGGGAGCGAGTAAGGCAAGTGAAAATGATACATTGAAGCATGTGGAGACAAACATAGGCTGAGTTATCCTCCAACCCTTTTCAATACGAATTGGAAAGATTGAACAAAGAAACAGACCAAAGGGGTAAGCTCAGACCTTCGGGGAAGACCAAAAGATTCCTGCTGCCCAGTTCAAGAAGTAGCACAAAGGAAAATCAACGATGGGCAGAAACCAGTTCAAGAGTAAGCCTGTGGAATCACAAAGATCAAAGCCTCAATGCAATTACCAAGGAGAAGATGGAATTTACACTCTATAACCAGATTTGCGTCTCTAAACTCTTCTCTTTGTTAATTACATTATGCCATGTTTAGTATGTTCAAGTGCTTTTTGTGTATTTACTTATGCTTTGTGTGAATCTATGCTTAAAACATTGAGGACAATGTTTGATGTAAGTGTGGGGGGGTAACTAAGTATATTTGATGCAAATTCGTTGGATTTTATCACCTATCACTTCACATGTTGTTTCTCACTGTTTTAAAACTGTTTTAGTGTGTTTTGTCTTAAAAATTCGAAAATCCCATAAAAATTTGAGAAATTGTTTTGAAAAACCCAAAAAGAGTTGTTTTAAAGTTGTTTTTGTGTGTGTGTTTGTGTCTTAGGGTACCTTCCAACACAATGATAAGGATTTGGTTTATAATTACATGACGGTTAAAAAGAGTTATAAACATAGAGAAAAGTTTGATTTACTCTTGGTATATGCTTGGTTATGGTTATAATGTATGACTTCACATGCAATCATAAAAGAAAAAAATTCGTTTTTGTAACATGCTTGAAGGAAGGAACTCAAACAAACGCTACAACCCTGAGAGACTTGAGCCTATAACGTTCTTTGGAGAGTATAATCTGTGATTCTTTGTTTTCTAAAAGTTGTTGCATGATCTCATTATTCCTTGCTTGGCTGCTACTTAGAATGCAATTGTATCATGATAGAACTAAATGCTAGAACTTATATCCGTTTCATTCAAAGCATGACATTGAATTGCATAACATATATCAAGATGAAGTTGTGTAGTTGCCACCATAGCCAAATAGCCTTACTTCCCATATTTCGTATATGTTGTAAGTTTTACCCCCGTTGAGCCTTGTTTAGCCTTTATTCTTTGTTTACCCACATTATCCTCACCTAGCCTAGTGTAGGATAGTCCACACCCTTGTTCTTAATTGATAGTGAGCATGACTAAAATGAATTCCTTTTGAGTACATTATGCAAGAAAATGAGTGTGGGGGAGTAAAAGTTTGTTCTTACGTTTATATGTATGTTTTGAGATTCAAAAGAAAAAAAAAAAAAAAAAAAAAAAAAAAAAAGAGTGAAAATAAGTAAGAATGAACTCACGAGCGTTGATGGTTGAAGAAAGGGTCCAAAAAAGTTGAATATGGCCCTAAGTTTTGTGTGACTTTCCCTTGGGTGTTCAAAGTTGACTTCTGCGTTCTTAAGGGAATTCTAAGTGCCTAATTCAATACTTTGCTCACTATTGCTTTAAGAATGTTTGTTTATCCTTCACCTTTCATTGTTAGCCAACACCTTTAGCCCCGTTACACCCCTTTGACTTCTATCTTGATCGTTATGTGTTCAATAATGTGGAGTTTGAAATTGATATGAGCTTATGGTGTCACTGGTTCTCGCGTCTAAGTAGTAGCATTCCATTCATGAGATCATATCTAAACTTGATTATTAACTCCAGAAATTGCTCTCTTTATGATACATATATGTGAGTGTTCGTTTTCATGTATACATCAATCTTCTCACATATGACTAGATTAGGGTGTGTAGTTAGAAAATCTGAGTGAAAATCGAGTGCATATCTTGTAAGGAATTGAGCAAATTCTCTAAGGCATGTTACTACATTCAAAACATGGTTTTAAATGCTTAATTGTGAACTAGTATATGGTGACTATGATTAAGAATGTACTTAAGTGTGAAGATGACTAAAATCTGTGGGAATGATGATTTTTAACGTGTCATGTGCATTGGAAATCCCTAAGACGGTTGTTGGAAGGTTTAGGTTGTGTTTTACGTGTTTAGTGTCGTTTTGTTTATTTGTTTTTATTCTGTTTTGCTCGAGGACTAGCAAAAGCTAAGTGTGGGGGTATTTGATAGGAGCATATTCATGCGACTTAAATGGCTTGTTCTCGTACATTTACGTTATGTTTCTTTAGTTATTTTAGTTCTTTATGCTTCTTTTGTGTGTTTTCAGGTTCTAAGGGCTTAGGGAGCAAGAAAGTGCATTTTGAGGCCATTTGGAGCATTTTTGGGCATGGATTGGATAGCTTATCCATGGAGCCAAGAGGATGGACGAATTTGAAGGCCTTGTATGCTCTTTGGGGACATCAAACAAAGGGCCTAGCCCAATCAAACACATTATGCCATACAAACCAACCTGTTTTAGGCCCATTCTATGTACTTAAACCCTAGCCCTTTAAACTAGTTCATATATCTCATATTTCCATTCACAACACTTCACACAACACAAATACACATCCATTGCCGCAATTCCCCTTCCATTTTCTGTGCAGTTTTTCTCCTTCATTGCAGCCACTATCCAACCACTCCCTACTCCATTCCACATACACCTAAAGCCCTTAAGCTCACCTTAGACCTTGTGCTACAACAACGAGGAAGAAAAGAGTGCTTAAACGTTCATACAATTCAAGTTTGAGTTGTTGGAATGTTTAGGTGTTTCTTTGATTTCAAAGTTTAAATTTAATTCTCTTTGTTTTGTACGTATGAGAAGGGAAGAGAAGAGTGCCTAAACGTTCATACAATTCACGTTTGAGTTGTTGGAATGTTTAGGTGTTTCTTTGATTTCAAAGTTATGAGGAACTAAACCCCCTTTAGCTAGGGGGTGATTCGAAACTATGTTTATATTTGCAATTTGAATTGATTACGTTTGGTTGGAATTTCATAAGTTGTGGATTCAATTCGTTTAACTGTTTGATGGATAACTTATTTATGTATGTTCATTGAGATTGCAAGCTTAATTTTCATGCATAAATATGACGCTAGAATATAAGTGAATTTCACCTAATCGCTATGAACTTATATTCACAAGTAGTGGAGGTTGCTTATAAACAATCGCGTTAAACGAATTCTTGGCATAAGTTTCATGCGTATTCCATGGTAACGAATGCCTCGTCGATGTTTATAAGCAACGTAAATATGAATGTGATGAAAATATGGATGAATGCTAGCTAGAAGGTTCTTCTCCACACATGTTACACTTGCATACAATTTGATTTTCAGTTGGTCTTTCGATAAATTATGAAACTCACCACCCCGGGTTAATTAGGTCCGCTTAAATTAACCGTCAAGTTTTCCTTAAGTTAATGAATTGGATGGGTTAGCGCAACGCAATTCAAAACATTCTCCAAAAGTCCTTTACGTGAAAAGCACAATAAAGATACAATCAAAGATCATTAAGCATCATGAAAACTATAAGTGTTGACGAGGCATTCGCTACTATGATGAGCATGAAACTAGTGCCAAGAATTCATTTAACGCGATTGTTTATAAGCAACCTCCACTACTTGTGAAAATAAGTTCATAACTATTAGGTGAAATTCACTTATATTCTAGCGTCATATTCATGCATGAAAATTAAGCGTGCACTCTCAATAAACATACATAAATAAGTCATCAATCAAACAGTTAAACAAATTGAATCCACAATTCATGAAATTCCAACCAAAAGTAATCAATTCATATTGCAAGCATAAACATGGTTTCGAATCACCCCCTAGCTAAATAGGGGTTTAGCCTCTAGTGGAGATTAAAAGAAGGTTTCGTCCGGCTGGAAGACGTTAAAGCAAGCGTTACTTGGGAGGCAAGCCATGCAATCAACAAAGGAAGAACTTGGGAATCGCTCCACACTCAGATTTGCGTCCCTAAACCCTTTCCTTTGTTGCTTACTTTATGTTATGTGTATTGTGTTTAATTGTGTCTAAAACATTGAGGACAATGTTTAGTTTAAGTGTGGGAGGGTAACATTCTGTTTTGAGATATTTTTTGCATGAAATTCGTAGGGTATTACCACCTAACATGTCTAAACTTGTTTCCCACTGTTTTTAAGTGTTTTTAAGCTATTTTAGAGTGTTTTAGAGTGTGTTGACTTAAAAATCCGAAAATACCATAAAAATTTGAAAAATTGTTTTGAAAAACCCAAAAAGAGTTGTTTTTGTGTGTTTGTTTGTGTCGTAGGTTACCTTCCAACACAATGATGAGGATTTGGTTTTTAATTGCATGATGGTTAAAGAAGTTACAAACATGGATGGACGTTTGATATACTCTTGGTTTATGCTTGTTTGTAGTTATAGTTTACGAATTCACATGTAATCACAAATGATAAAAATCAGTTTTTGTAACATGCTTGAAGGAAGGAACTCAAACAAACGCTACAACCCTGAGAGACTTGAGCCTATAACGTTCTTTGGAGAGTATAATCTGTGATTCTTTGTTTTCTAAAAGTTGTTGCATGATCTCATTATTCCTTGCTTGGCTGCTACTTAGAATGCAATTGTATCATGATAGAACTAAATGCTAGAACTTATATCCGTTTCATTCAAAGCATGACATTGAATTGCATAACATATATCAAGATGAAGTTGTGTAGTTGCCACCATAGCCAAATAGCCTTACTTCCCATATTTCGTATATGTTGTAAGTTTTACCCCCGTTGAGCCTTGTTTAGCCTTTATTCTTTGTTTACCCACATTATCCTCACCTAGCCTAGTGTAGGACAGTCCACACCCTTGTTCTTAATTGATAGTGAGCATGAATGAATTCATTTTGATTAATGTGTTGCAGAAAATAAGTGTGGGGGAAGGATTATTGATGTGAGTTATGTGCCATAGGCACGGTTAATATATATAAAAAAAAAAATAAAAAAAAAAGTTAAAAAAAAAAAAAAAGTTGAAAACTATTGTTTGTTGAAGTAAGGGCCCAAAACTATGAATTAGGCCCTAAGAGTTGTTTGAATCTTCCCTACTTGTCTAAAAGTTGATTTCCGCATTCTAAGTGAATTCTAATCATTACTTTGCTACTATTGCTTAAAGAACTTTTGTTTATCCCTATCTTTCCTTGTTAGCCAATAACCCAAGCCCCGTTACAACCCTTGACTTCTATCTTGAGTGTTGTGCATTTCAATTGTGGAGTTTGAATTTGGTATAAGCATATGGTGTCACTGGTTCTCGCATCTAAGTAGTAGCATTCCATTCATGAGATCATATCTAAACATGTTTAATTACTCCAGAAATTGCATTCTTTGTTATAACATATGTGAGTACTAGGCCTTCATGTTTACATCAATCTTCTCACATATAACTAGTGTAGGGTGTGTAGTTAGACAATCTGAGTGAAAATTGAGTGCATAACTAGTGAGGAATTGAGGGAATTCTCTAAGGCATGTTACTACATTCAAAATGTGTTTTATTTGATTAAATGCGAATTAGTGAATGGTGACTATGATTAAGTATGTGCTCGAGGGGAAGGAAGACTAAAGGCTATGTGAGTAATGATCTTGGACATGTCATGTTTCATTGGAAATCCCTGAGGCAAACGTTGGAAGGTTTAGGTTATGTTTTGTTTGTTTTGTTTCGTTTTGTTTAGTTTAGTTTTGTTTTGCTCGAGGACTAGCAAAAGTTAAGTGTGGGGGAATTTGATAGGAGGATATTCATGCGACTTAATTAGTTTGTTCTCGTGCATTTATGTTGTGTTTACTTAGTTATTTTAGTGTTTGAAGGCCTTGTATGCACTTTAGGACATAAAACTATGGCCCTAGCCCACTTTAAAGCCCAAGCCGTGCCTTTGCACTTAAAAAAAAAAAAAAAAAAAAAAAAAAAACGAATTCTTGGCATAAGTTTCATGCGTATTCCATGGTAACGAATGCGACTTTGATTAAGAATAATTTGGTTGTAATGCGTATTCCATTCAATCCAACGAATTTAAGGAAATCTGAAAGTTAATCTAAGCGGATCTAATTAACTTGGAGCATTGAGTTTCACAACTTATCGAAAGACCAACTAAGAATCAATTTTGTTTTGCAAGTGTAACATGTGTGGAGAAGAACCCCTTGGCTATTCCATCATCCATATTTTTATCACATTCATATTTACATTTTGCCTTTAATCATATTCTGTCTTTTTAATTTAATATCGTCCAACCACAATTCCCCCCCCTATTTTGTTAAGTCTTAATCATTCGTATTTGTTTTATTTTTGTATCTTTAAGCTTTTGGAGTCATAAACAATTGCAAATTCGTCTAAATCAAGTTCTAGCTTCTATTTGAGTCAATTTGTTTGTTTTAGACAATTTGAGTTTTTCAAAGCCTTTCTGAGTCATAGTAGTCTTGTTAAGAGTATTTTAATTTAGTTTTTATGTTTTTAAGTCAATTTAGAAGGTTTTAGCAAGCCCTCCTAATCCCCGGTCTAGAACGATCCCTCACTTATCCATTCTACTACAATTGTCAAACGAGGGTTTAATTTGAGTGTCAAGTAAATCTCGCATCAAATTTTGGCGCCGTTGCCGGGGATTAGTAAATTTGCTAATCTCTTGGATTGTTCGTTTCTGTTATGTATTTTAGTTTTAGTTTTTGATTTGTGTTTTGTTTGATTGATTTTAAGTACTAGAGAAGCACAACATGGCACTTGATAATGCTTCTCTTTTGTCACAGCTCATGGAAAGGTCCCAAATGCAAAGTGTTGATATATTTGATCTTCAATCAAGGAATAACGTGTTTTCCAATACTTACAGTTCAGATTGGAGTGATCATTCAAACTCTATGTGGTGGGAACCTCAACATGTTCAAGAAGAAGGATATTGGCAGCCATATGAGGAGTTCTATTCAAGACCTATACACCCACCACAACCTCATATTCAATATGCCCAACCAAATTTAAGTTCGTCAATAAATTATAATCAAAAGCTTAACGAATTAATTTGTTTGGTGCAGGGCTCACAAAATCAAGACAATGAGGCTCGACAAGAAGACAAAAGGTTGGACCACTTGGACAAGCAAATTGGGCAGATAGCGGAGTTCGTAGGACAATTTTGCGACCAAGGCAAACTCCCTAGTTCAACCATTGTAAATCCGAAGGGAGGATTTGAAGCACCTTTGTCAGAAGCACTTATTGCTCCTACGCCATCTAATTCAAATAAGGTTGTTCCAATTAGTTCTAACCCCATTCCAACAAATATCCCTATTCCTTGCAGGTTCATGAATTCCAAGGAAGAAGAAAGTGAAAAAGACATCTTGGAAGCCCTTCCAAAGGTGCAAAGTAGGGAATGTCATGAATTCATCAAAGAGGACGTTCTTGAAACCACAAAATCCAAAGAAGTTAAATTTGATGACATTGGACAAGTCATAACCATCACTTGCAATCTGGCCAAGTCCAATATCCCTGAAACTTTCAAAGGAGTGGTGTTTGTCATTGAGTTCTTATCGGACAAAACAAGTAAGTTTTTTTTTCCAAATTCCATTACATTTTATACTAACTTGCTGTTTTTTATGAATCAGGCACCTACACTAGAATTCAAACCAATGCCGGTTCACTTCAAGTATCACCTTCCATTCAAGGACCAATTCCATGCCGTTTGATTTTATTTATGTAAAAAAAAAAAAAAAATATAAATGCCTCAGGTTGTGTTGTCTCTTCATCTACTTTCTGGGCAGATTTGGGATTGTTTGGCTCGGTCCCAACTTCTTTTCCACCCCTTAGGGTGATGGCCTTGGCGGATTCGAATCCTCCCTTTGGATTGACTGTGGTTGAGCTAGGAAGCTTTCCTTGCTCTCTAATCTGTCCAAGGAACTCAGAAATCTGCCCTATTTGTTTCTTCATATCCGTCATCTCCTTCTCGTTATTTGCTATCCGGTTGTTTTGATTTTGCAACCCCTGTGAAATAGAGGTTAGTAATTGCATAGCTTGATCACTTTCCAAGGACGTACCTGAATGAGATGATGTCGAAGGTTGTTGGGGTGCATACGGCTTGGAATAAAAACCAGGGGGGTTTGGCCTAAATCCTCCTTGTTGGGCAGCTTGTTGTGGCTCCCTCCATTTGAAGTTTGGATGGTCCCTCCATCCGGCATTGTAAGTGTTCGAGTATGGGTTGTTTTGATTTTGTCCTTGGAAACCAATTGCATTGGCAGATTCCCACCCACCATTCTCGATTAGTTGAGGGCACTTGTCGGATGGATGCCCTTGAATTGAGCACACGCCACAAACTTGGTGTTCTTGTGCTTTTGGACCAATCACAACCTGAGAAACAAGAGAAGTAAGATTAGCAAGTTGTGATTGAATTTCTGAAATAGCACTCACCTCATTTACACTTTGTTGCCGTGGGGCTTCCCTTTGGCCCACTCCTTCATATTGTTGAGCGTTGAGCGCTCGGTTGGCTATGAGAATCTTGGCATCCCTTGGTGTTTTGTCCACCAATGCTCCTCCCGCTGATGCATCAACCATTTGACGTTCGATAGGAAGGAGGCCCTCATAGAAATATTGAAGGAGAAGTTCCTCCTTCATTTGATGTTGAGGACATGAAGCTACAAGGCCCTTGAAGCGCTCATAATAAGCCGGGAATGTCTCACCATGATTCTGTTGAATACCACTAATTTTCTTCCGTAGGAGAATCACTCTCGAAGTAGGGAAAAATTTCTCCAAGAAAGCACGCTTCATACTCTCCCACGAAGTCACAGTTCCCGGGGCTAGTTCGTAGAGCCAATCTTTGGCCTTGTCCATAAGTGAAAATGGAAAGGCCTTCATCTTCAATATACTCCCATCCACATTGACGGGGGTCATGCTCGAACAAACCACCTCGAACTCCTTCAAGTGTTTGTTGGGGTCTTCCATAGACAAGCCATGGAACTTCGGAATATGGTGTAACAAACTGGATTTGAGTTCAAATTCCTCAGTCTTCCCCTCTGCAGCCGTGGGGTATTGGATACAAAGAGGCAATGCATTATCCAAACCCGAGGCCGAAAGCTCCTTGATGGTTCTATTATCTGCTGCCATGGCTTGTTCTTCTTCAAAAATCTGATCCGTGGGCTTTTCTTCTACACCTACTTCGTCTTCTTCAAGCCCAGGTTGTGGTGGAGGTTGTGGTGGCTCTTGTTGACTCCTCGTTCTCCTCAAAGTGCGTTCAAAATCACCGTCAAAGTCGGAGATGTTCTCTATAATAGGCCGAGAGCTACGAGTCATACACAGTACCTAAAAAAAAAACAAGGAAACAAACAAACTAAGAATTTGAAATAAGAATGCACGAAAAACAAAATATAAAAATAAAGACAAAGGATTAGCAAAGTTGCTAATCCCCGGCAACGGCGCCAAAATTTGATGCGAGATTTATACGCACACAAATTAAACCCTCTTTTTGACAATTGTAGTATAAGTATAAGTAGGGATCGTTCTGGACCGGGGATTAGGAGGGATTGTTAATCACTTGGATTTGACTCAAAAACATAAAAACAAAGTTAAAAACGTTCACAAAGACTCAAAGGACTCAAAACAAGTTCAAAAGACTCAAAACTGCCTAAAATCACTAACTAGGCAGTTTCTGACCTTAAACCCAATGTTGGACGAATTTAAGATTATGGCTTGATTCAAACGTAAAATAACAATATAAAACACTATACTAGACTCAAAGAATGCAAAACTAAACTTTAAAACACTAAAACAAACCAAAAGACTCAAAACAACACAAACACACTCAAATCTGCCTAAAAACCACTTTCTGGGCAGATTTGAGCACAAACACAAATTTGGACGAATTTGTGTAACAAAATGACTCAAAACTCTTATAAACACAAACTAAGACACTTTCTAACTAAATTGGACATTAAAGTAAAGGGGGATTGAGGTTTATACGAAATTAAATTAAATGAACAAATTAAACTTAAAACAGAATGTAACTATGAAATTGATGAAATGGAATGAATGGATGATAGAATAGCTAAGGGGTTCATCTCCACATATGTTATACTTGCATAATAAAATGATTTCCAATTGCATTTCAATAAATCATTAATTCTCAACACCCCAAGTTAACCGTGATGCACTAATTAACCTTCAAATCTTCCTAACGTTATTGAATTGGATGATTGCATACGACAACCCAAAACATTCCCCACAAGTCCCCTACATGATTGCATAATAGAGATACAAGCAAGAATCATTACGCTCTATGAAAATTATAAGTATTGACGGGGCATTCGTTACTATGATTGCATGAAACTTATGCCAAGAATTCGTTTAACGCGATTGTTTATAAGCAACCTCCACTACTTGTGAATATAAGTTTGTAACTATTAGGTGAAACTCACTTATATTCTAGCGTCAAATTCATGCATGAAAATTAAGTGTGCACTCTCAATAAACATACATAAATAAGTTATCAATCAAATAGTTAAACAAATTGAATCCACAACTTATGAAACGCAATTAGAAGTAATCAAATCAAAATGCAAGCATAAACATTTATTTCGAATCCCCCCCTAGCCAAGGGGGGTTTAGTTCCTCATAACTTTGAAATCAAAGAAACACCTAAACATTCCAACAACTCAAACTTGAATTGTATGAACGTTTAGGCACTCTTCTCTTCCATTCCTCATACGTACAAAACAAAGAGAATTGAATTCGTCCATATTCAGAAAATCATCCAAAACACCACCAGAAATCATCCGTGAGTTTCCCTACTAATCCAAACACCACTCCAACCACTCCCCATCCCTCCAAAACACTTCACACTATCCCAAAACTCACCTTAGACCTTGTGATACAACAACGAGGAAGAGAAGAGTGCCTAAACGTTCATACAATTCAAGTTTGAGTTATTGGAATGTTTAGGTGTTTCTTTGATTTCAATGTTTAAATTCAATTCTCTTTGTTTTGTACGTATGAGGAATGGAAGAGAAGAGTGCCTAAACGTTCATACAATTCAAGTTTGAGTTGTTGGAATGTTTAGGTGTTTCTTTGATTTCAAAGTTATGAGGAACTAAACCCCCCTTGGCTAGGGGGGGATTCGAAATAAATGTTTATGCTTGCATTTTGATTTGATTACTTCTAATTGCGTTTCATAAGTTGTGGATTCAATTTGTTTAACTATTTGATTGATAACTTATTTATGTATGTTTATTGAGAGTGCACACTTAATTTTCATGCATGAATTTGACGCTAGAATATAAGTGAGTTTCACCTAATAGTTACAAACTTATATTCACAAGTAGTGGAGGTTGCTTATAAACAATCGCGTTAAACGAATTCTTGGCATAAGTTTCATGCAATCATAGTAACGAATGCCCCGTCAATACTTATAATTTTCATAGAGCGTAATGATTCTTGCTTGTATCTCTATTATGCAATCATGTAGGGGACTTGTGGGGAATGTTTTGGGTTGTCGTATGCAATCATCCAATTCAATAACGTTAGGAAGATTTGAAGGTTAATTAGTGCATCACGGTTAACTTGGGGTGTTGAGAATTAATGATTTATTGAAATGCAATTGGAAATCATTTTATTATGCAAGTATAACATATGTGGAGATGAACCCCTTAGCTATTCTATCATCCATTCATTCCATTTCATCAATTTCATAGTTACATTCTGTTTTAAGTTTAATTTGTTCATTTAATTTAATTTCGTATAAACCTCAATCCCCCTTTACTTTAATGTCCAATTTAGTTAGAAAGTGTCTTAGTTTGTGTTTATAAGAGTTTTGAGTCATTTTGTTACACAAATTCGTCCAAATTTGTGTTTGTGCTCAAATCTGCCCAGAAAGTGGTTTTTAGGCAGATTTGAGTGTGTTTGTGTTGTTTTGAGTCTTTTGGTTTGTTTTAGTGTTTTAAAGTTTAGTTTTGCATTCTTTGAGTCTAGTATAGTGTTTTATATTGTTATTTTACGTTTGAATCAAGCCATAATCTTAAATTCGTCCAACATTGGGTTTAAGGTCAGAAACTGCCTAGTTAGTGTTTTTAGGCAGTTTTGAGTCTTTTGAACTTGTTTTGAGTCCTTTGAGTCTTTGTGAACGTTTTTAACTTTGTTTTTATGTTTTTGAGTCAAATCCAAGTGATTAACAATCCCTCCTAATCCCCGGTCCAGAACGATCCCTACTTATACTTATACTACAATTGTCAAAAAGAGGGTTTAATTTGTGTGCGTATAAATCTCGCATCAGGAAACGGCTGAATCCAATGAGGAAATGGATTAGGCATTTTGAATTATTTTAGGACTCTAAGAATCAAGTAGAAAGTGTTGGAATGTAATTAGTATTCTTCCTTGCAGCTGGAGATAAGATAAGATAATGTTGGATAAGATAGGATAAGATAATGTTCCTCTCCAACTTTCTTGGGTAATTCCTTGCCTTCCAAGCCTCAACTTTAAATTCTCCAGATTTTAGCACATAGCTAGCACCATTTAAACACCAAAAACATCCAGCCCATATGCTATCCACGCATGCTATCCAATCCAAGTCCAAAACTACTTCAAATTGCTCCATTTGACTATTTATTATCATCTTTACCAACTGAACCTACAATAATATGAAAATAACTTAAATTACCAAAATAAATGGAAATTAACTAAGTAAATGCAAAGAAATAAGATAACAAAGTCGCATAAATATGCTCTTATCACTACAAACACATTCTTTCTCTATTTTCTCTCTCTGCTGCCTGCCTTTTCTCTCCCTTTCAGATAAAATAGACCACAACAAGTTTTTTTTTTTTTTTTTTTTTTTTTTTTTTTTTTTTTTTTGGGAAATGGTGATGGGTTTAATAGCATGCTTGATAACTTGCCCCATAGTAGAGTTATTTATTTTTCTGGTGGTATTTATCCGACCATCAATTAATGAGCTTGTTTATATAAAGAATACTCTTGTGTTTGGAGACTCGGGCTAGGCATTTAAAAGAAAAAAAACCGACTAAACTGCTTGAACCGCACATCGACGACTTGGATTTTTTTTTTTTTTTTTTGAACCGCACCGACCTTAATCGGTTTGGCAATTGGTTCCCAAATTTCTTAGGATGTAGTTATCCAAACCGACCAACATATATTTAATTTTATTTTTTACTCATAATTATTATGTGTAATAATATAAATGGTTAATTATTTACGAGTTATCATGTTTCCACCACGTGAAAACAAAACCTGGTTAGTTTAAGAGTCTCTTTGGAGAAGAACAGGGGGATCATTTGGAGGAAGGCAACAACTCCTACTTTGGTGCTCTCCATGGGCTGCTTCATTTATACTTTTCTTTGAGCAATTACTCATATTAGTGCTATGTTATGTAGCTTTTGGGAGAGATATTTGTTATGTATTTTGGTCTTCACACAAACCAAGAACCAATAAAAACCACCTCGCCACTGTCGGTTAACTGACTTGATCAGTTTAGACCCAGCTTGGTCGGTTTCGGTTTGCAATTTTAGCCTAACCGACTAGGTCGGTTCCCAAACCAACCCACGCCCACCCTCATTGGAGACTTGAATTTAGGCATAATGAAGACTTGTTCTGCCAATTATATATGATACAGACATGAATTTTAAGCTTATTAGAGCTTATATTGAATTTTGGTATATGCCCGAATTTCTTAGAACTTATTTGTTATAGTTGATAAAGTACAAGTTTAATTTGTGTGTTTTATGTTGTCTTTCTATAATGACAACTATCATGCGTAGAAATTTGTGTGCTTTATGTTGTTTTTAAACTTTAATATTTAGTTTTTCATTTACAGTGAGTTCTCAAGATTATTTTTTGTAGGTCAGCAAGTGGGTGTGTGTGGTTCACCTTAAATTATTCGAATATTAATTTTAAACACTCTTATGGAGGGAATTGCTGGATTGAGGGTGTACAAACTCCCAATTTTGGCACTATATTGACTCAGATAGTATTATTTTGGAGTCAATTTGATTCTAGTCAGCCCTAGAAAGTTAATTCATGAAAATATCTTTATAGGTAACATGTTTTTACGGCAAAATGGATGAAAAATAACGTAGGTGGTGGATTTCCAATAGTTAAAAGAATTTAGGGGTAAAAATAATAAAATTGAATGTTCAAGTGGTATAAGGGGTGGAATTTTTGTCAAATTACCGTATTGATAGGAGCATATTTAGGCGACTTAGCTTGTTTTCGTGCATTTATATTGTTAATTCATAGTTGTTTTAGTAGTTTAAGCCATTTTCGTGTGTTTTTAGGTTCATATGGCTAAGGAAGCAAAAAGATGCATTTTGGAGCATTTTCGAGCAAAATTGGACTTGGAATGGATAGCTTATGTTTGGAGCAAAAGGAATGGACGAAATTGAAGGATTCCTAATCCATTGCAGCCACATGCACCCATAAACATTCACACCTTGCAGCCACATGCATTCACTCTTCATAAATCAGCCACATGCACATTCAATCATTCACACCAAAACCTTGCACATGCAATCTGTCATTGCACATGCATTCACTCTTTAACCCACATGCATTTCCACCCACATGCACTCCCATTCTTTAATCCATTCAGCCACAAGACATTATCATTGCACCACATTCAGCCATTCCACATGCTATTTCAGCCACATGCACTCATAATCATTCAACCAACTTTGCACATGCATTCATCATCATAACCTAGCTGTCATGTTCCCTCTTTTTCACTTATAAATAAGCATCCATTGCAGCCACAATTCATTCATTCTTCCATACATTCAGAAATTCACCAAGCAACAAACCCCTTGTGCCGTGAGTTCCCTATCAATCCAAACACCATCCCTTCCATTTTCACCACTCCCCAAACCATTCACACCATCAAACTATCCTTAGACCTTGTGCTACAACGAAGAGGAAGATAAGAGGGCCTAAACGTTCATACAATTCAAGTTTGAGTTGTTGGAATGTTTAGGTGTTTCTTTGATTTCAATGTTTAATTTCAATACTCTTTGTTTTGTACGAATGAGGAATGGAAGAGAAGAGGGCCTAAACGTTCATACAATTCAAGTTTGAGTTGTTGGAATGTTTAGGTGTTTCTTTGATTCTCTTTGTTTTGTACGTATGAGGAACTAAACCCCCCTTGGCTAGGGGGTAATTCGAAATATATGTTTATGCTTGCATTTTGATTTGATTACTTCTAATTACGTTTCATAAGTTGTGAATTCAATTTATTTAACTGTTTGATTGATAACTTATTTATGTATGTTTATTGAGAATGCACGCTTAATTTTCATGCATGAATATGACGCTAGAATATAAGTGAGTTTCACCTAATAGTTATAAACTTATATTCACAAGTAGTGGAGGTTGCTTATAAACAATCGCGTTAAGTAAATTCTTGGCATAAGTTTCATGCAATCATAGTAACGAATGCCTCGTCAACACTTATAATTTTCATAGAGCGTAATGATTCTTGCTTGTATCTCTATTATGCAATCATGTAGGGGACTTGTGGGGAATGTTTTGGGTTGTCGTATGCAATCATCCAATTCAATAACGTTAGGAAGATTTGAAGGTTAATTAGTGCATCACGGTTAACTTGGGGTGTTGAGAATTAATGGTTTATTGAAATGCAATTGGAAATCGTTTTATTATGCAAGTGTAACATATGTGGAGATGAACCCCTTAGCTAGCATTCATCCATATTTTCATCATATTCATATTTACATTCTGCTTTAATTACAATTTGTTCATTTAGTTTAATTTCGTTCAAAACTCAATCCCCCTTTACTTTCTTATTCTTTAGTGCTTAGAATCTGTTTAGTTTATGTTTTAAAGCATTTTGAGTTTTTGGTTTGTCTTAGTGTTTTAAACTTTAGTTTTGCATTCTTTGAGTCTAGGATAGCGTTTTATATTGTTTTTACGTTTTTGAGTCAAATCCAAGTGATTAACAATCCCTCCTAATCCCCGGTCCAGAACGATCCCTACTTATACTTATACTACAATTTGACAAAAAGAGGGTTTAATTTGTGTGCGTAAAAATCTCGCATCACGTATCATACCAAAGATATGCCAAAATAAGTGTACAAATTAGTAAAGGTACGGTAGCCGTACCATACATTTTTAGGACAATAATGGTATCCAAAACCAATACCGATGGTATACCATATACTGTACCGTATCAATTAACATTAAGAAAGAAAAACTAATGAAAATGGCTTGAAAACTTTGAGTTTTAACAATAAGGACAAAATAAAAGGTGAAGTGAATAGACTGGGATTGACTTTTAGTGTAAAAATATGATTTTTCGTTAAAGTGAGCAGTACCGCAGGTTTTTCGTTAAAACTCCCTATATTATTTTATTTCATTTATATAGGTATTATATATGACTATTATTATTATTATTATTATTATTATTATTATTATTATTATACATTTTATGTTTTTTTCCTAGTCATCCGATAAAAGAACCTAAGTTGTCACATCCCGACTCGGACTCTCATCACATCCCGGGCTCGATTCCACCGTAGCACGATTGACACACCCCGACCGAGATCAGGGCGTGCTGGCCGTCACACGGAGGTGACGTAACCATGTGCACGTGCGGAAGCTAATGAAAAAGTAATATAAAAAGTACGAATAATTAAAAACTAACATACAAAGTACTAAAAACGAGTGCTAGCGTAAGTGAGACACTAAGTTCAGAGCAATAAGTCTACAGCAGTCCAAAAGAAAAGATGCGACAACAGTACACCCGAAGGTGACCCTACGCTGGTGAGTGTCTGTCAGAAAAGCCGGGAGTACCCTCTGGGAAACCACCGAACCTGCTAAGCAACTAAAACCTGGAGGGGCGCAAAACAAAAGCGTGAGTGGGCAAAAACAAATCTTTTCGAAAACCATTTAGTAAAATACATTCTAACCCCTCGCCGTAAAACTTGTATACTTCCCAGAAAATAAACATATATACGTATGTATAGATATGCCAGTCATGCTCAAGAGTATGCCATGTCAAAATCTCATAATGAAATGCAAGTGCTCAGGTATATGTCGTATCAATAACCAATAATCTGGCAGCCGGAGTCACCTAATGTGACCTGTACGGTTGCATATAGAGCTCAAATCTCAAACTCAATAACTGAACCTGCCCACGAGTCGGAACCACCTAAAGTGGTCTGTACGACAGGCCTGGGTGTAACATATAAATACGCTCTAGTGCTACGATCACGTGAAGGCTGTGCGAATAATCGCGGGTCACCTACGAGTCGGAACCACCTAATGTGGTCTGTACGACAGGACTGTGCACCTAACTTGGATCCAAGCTGAGTGTGTGGTGCGGGAGGTGAACATCACGTGAAGGACTGTGCCCTACTCTGGGCGGGAGCACTAACACTGGGGGTGCAGGTTATAAGCTCTCTAAGCATCTCAAACCACTACTGAATATAAACATGAATAACACTTACCTGGCACTTACCTGTGCGTCCACAGCACCAAATATGCATAAATATATGTATGCCACTACTAATGCATGCAATAATGCTCAAACGATAATACTATGGTGCATAGCATAAAACAATTAACCATTTTTAAACAATTTCTAGGAAAATAAATGTATATAGGTATATACGGAAAACCAAAAGCCCACTCACTGGTAAGTGGAAGGGTCGTAGCCCCCCTGCCTCGAGTGACCACGCTCGTCCTCGGGATACATATCACCTATATGCGAAACAACTACAAAAACGTTAAGTTTAAAGCACATAACTGATGCGGTTATTTATACGCACACAAATTAAACCCTCTTTTTATCAATTGTAGAATAAGTATAAGTAGGGATCGTTCTGGACCGGGGATTAGGAGGGATTGTTAATCACTTGGAAACTGACTCAAAAACGTAAAAACAATATAAAACACTAAACTAGACTCAAAGAATGCGAAACTAAACGTTAAAACACTAAGACAGAATGTAAATATGAAATTGATGAAATGGTGTTGAAGTTTTCCTTCTTCGTGCTAGAATATTTTTAGTATAATGGCACAAATAAGGGTGTCGAATCCATAGGGACTAATTGGACCTAAACAACTACTTGTTTTGCAAAAACTCTATAAGAGAAATAAAACTAATCAATTTAGGCAGATTTGTTGTTGTAACTTGAAAGCACAAGAAAATGAAGTAGACACAAATAAATGAATCAACAACTAATGAAATGAGATAGCACAAATAGAGATGTAGCTAGAGATTCGATTTCACCATTGCTAAGCCAAGTCCATGCTTGTTAAGTCAGATTATACTCATCCCTCTACTTATTTCTTGGGTTTGTTTCACTTAGATATGATCAGCCATATGATGTGTGGACTTGATCAAATGTCCCTAATCATGAACCTAATTGTGATGTGCAACTTTGGTTCCTAATCAAGAATATGTAGTGCATAAGAAACTTTCACAAAACCAAAGGGAACACTCGGCAGGATGTTTGCAAAACATTCCCTTCATTCATTCACATATCCACCAAGATTATGCATGATGTGTGCTTTAATCTTGGCTAAACAACCTGTGGTTAATTCAAATGATGATCAAGCACTAAAATCAACACACTAAGTCACAATTAAATCGGAGAATGAAACAAGAAATAGATAGATTAAATGAGAATTCTGAATTAACTACATGGCACTCTTGCAAGGCTACATCGAATCCCTAGAGAGAGATTAGTTACACTTCATGTTTACAAAAGGTTTGACATAAAAATATATAACATGAGTGAACATAGGATTAAGAAGAAAGAACCCTTGAAGCAAAACTGATGTCGAAAGAGGAAGTTCCTCATGGTACAAAACAAAGAGAATCAAAGAAACACCTAAACATTCCAACAACTCAAACTTGAATTGTATGAACGTTTAGGCCCTCTTATCTTCCTCTTCGTCGTAGCACAAGGTCTAAGGGATGTTGTTGGTGTGTTGAATGGATTGGGGAATTATGGAAATGGATGAGGAGTGGTGTTTGGATTATAAGGGAAGATTGGATGTGTTTGTGGTGTGTTGTGTATGAAAATGAGATGATGAAGTAGGAAGGTGGAAATGCATGTGTTGAATTGGTGGTGCAATGATGAAAGAGTAAGTGCATGTGTGTGTGAATGGTGGTGCAATGATGAAAGAGTAAGTGCATGTGTGTGTGAATGGTGGTAGCTAGGGTGAATTATGATGAATGCATGTGGAATAAAGATGGAGAAGGTGGTGTAATGATGAAGGATTAAGTGCATGTGTGTGTGAATGGTGGTTCTTGATGGTTTTGGGGTTGTGATGCATGTGAATGCATGTGGCTAAGGGTTGTTGATTGGGCTAGAGGTTTTGCATGGCTCAAAGGATTGTTTGATTGGGCTAGGCCCTTTGTTTTATGTCCAAAGTGCATACAAGGCTTTCAAATTCGTCCAACACTTTGGCTCCAAGCATATGCTATCCATTCCAAGCCCAATTTTGCTCCAAAATGCTCCAAAATGCATCTTTTTGCTTCCTTAGCCATATGAACCTAAAAACACACGAAAATGGCTTAAACTACTAAAACAATTATGAATTAACAACATAGATGCACGAAAACAAGCTAAGTAAGTCGCCTAAATATGCTTCTATCAATAACCAACTTCTGGTAATAACTTTTCATACATTGCTCAAATTGGACAAATGAATATACCATCGTGCTCTACATAACCTCAGGATCACACCCATATTTTTAGAAAAATTTTCCACCGCCGCACGCGCCCCCACGTGCCGGCCACGCGCAGGCACGTGCCTGGCACGCTGACGGCGTCAACTGACGCCGTAAGGAATATTTCGTTAGTTCTAACGGATTCCGTCAACGGTGTCAGGAATATTCCGTCAGATTTGACGGAATATTCCGTCTCCTTCCCCGGCGAACCTCCGGTGCCGTCGCCGGCGCCGAAAAATCGTGAAAACTTCTAACTTCGATTTCTCTCTCGTTTTTCATCCAATTTTTGTGATTCTTGTACCAAAATGACGCCTAGAACTAGGAGAACACAACCATACACCTTTTAAAGGCTAAAAACTACGAAATCTCACCTGTCACCAAACTCCAAATCCGGCCAACTTCGAACAGGGCGATCCCGACGTCCACTTCCGTCAAACGAGCTACTCCGAGACTCCTTGGGACCCCACTAACCTGCCTACGAGCTTCAAATTTCGTAAAACGTAAGAAATTACGTTCGCATGAATAGTACCCCAAACGGACCTCGTGAAATCAACGTGAAAACGGTGGTTTTCTTACCTGAAAATGGTACAGCTGCACTCCCCTCAACCTCACGAGCTCGACAGTGGTCCTGGTTCCCTCAATCTGTGGGTGAATCGTGTACTTGTGTGTGTGTCCGTACGTTTTCAGAAGGAAGAAGAAGGAATGGGGTTCTCAGGAGGGAGACAGGGAAAGGGACAGAGAGACAGTGAGAGTGAGAGTGTGTGTGTGGCCCAGCACATGCCAACACCACACCAAGCAACCAATAAATATAACGAAAACGAACTAGGGGCAAGGTAGTCATTTCACATGTACGTTTTGATAGTTTCGGGACGGGATGTCACAACGATATTGTCCGCCTTGGACCCCTACCACACCCTCATGTTCGTTAAAACTCCCTATATTATTTTATTTCATTTATATAGGTATTATGTATGACTATTATTATTATTATTATTATTATTATTATTATTATGCATTTTATGTTTTTTTCCTAGTCATCCGATAAAAGAACCTAAGTTGTCACATCCCGACTCGGACTCCCATCACATCCCGGGCTCGATTCCACCGTAGCACGATATTGTCCGCCTTGGGCCCCTACCAAACCCTCATGGTTTTGTTTCTAGGAACTCACGCGAGCAAAACTTCTCAGTAGGTCACCCATCTTGGGAATGCTCTGGCCCCAAACTCGCTTAACTTCGGAGTTCCTACAGAACCAGAAGCCAATGAGCTCCCAAAAGGCCTCGTGCTAGGTATAGATGAAAATATACATATAAGGCTTACATGATCCACTCCCCTGAGCGATGTGGGATGTTACATAAGTCTTCTTGCCGTCGTGACTTTATCTTTTCTCTCATCTTGCCATCGTGACTCTATCTTTTGTCTCATCTTGTCGTCGACTTCATCTCTATTTCTCCCATTTTGGCGACTCTCTTTCTCTCTGCAGTTCATCATCTCTCCTTCCTCAAATTGGGTTGTCTTTCTCCCCATTTCGTCTATCAAGTTAATTTTTGTACCATTTTAAAGGATGTAGAGATGGAGTCTCGAACTCTCTATACTCCTACTTCTTAAGAAATGTGGGGTTCTTTTGGCAATTATTCCATCTATTTACTCATTTTTTCTCAAATGAATCTCTATAAATTCTCTATAATTAAATTAAAAAGATTAGAAACCCAAGAGAGAAAAACAGGTCTCAGCCTTGAGTTGGGTTGGGAAAAAAGATCAAATTTTGGCTCAAAAAGTGGCCCAAACCAAAATGCTAATTATCATATCATATCATGTTAACTAAATTATTTGGCATATTAAAATTTGGTATACTGAAAATTTGGTATTATTGTATGATAATTAGTATAGAAATTTTGGTACAATAATCATATCGATACCATCCCTAAATATAAATACACATACTTACAAATTCAGATGTTACTTGCGCAATATGACATACTAATAATAGGAGACTACAGGACGCGAGTTCTCCATAATCCATAGGAGAGAACAAACACCAATAAATTGAGCATTTCAGATTAGGTGCCCACGCACGCTCTCTCTTTCTATCTCTAATCTCTATTCTCTCTGCTCTTTCGCTTGTTGCGGCTAGGGTTTTTCTCTCTCCTTCTCTCTCTCTAACCCCTAAAGCCTCAATCTTTCAGATCTCTCTCTACCCTTAATCTGGATATTATCTCCATCTCAATACATCCATGCTGATATTGGTAAGGTAGGGTCTCTCTGTCGCCTCTGACAGCAAGAATCTCGGGGATTTTAGGGTTTTTGTGGTGGTTTTATTGAAGAAATGGCGACCATGAACCCGTTTGATTTGTTGGGTGACGATGATGCCGAGGACCCGTCGCAGCTGATCGCAGCTCAGCAGCAGAAACTGGCTGCAGCGCCCAAGAAGGCTGTCCCTCCTCAGCCGATCAAGGCAGGGGCTCAGGTTCAAGAGACCAAGCCGGCTAAGCTGCCTTCCAAGCCTGCACCTCCTGCTCAGGCTGGTGAGCTTTCGATTTTTTCTACACTTGCTTTATATCTAGTCATTCAGTGAATGAGTTGTGTTCTTGTTTGTTTGGTTTTTGTGAAGTTATGATTGGAAATGGTTTGTTGAACTTTTGTTTAATAGTAGTTTGTTGACCTTTTGTTTTTTCTTGCTAGTGATATTTTCTTGTGAGTGGAAAAGTGGTACTAGTGTGTTTGTTATAACTATGTTTAGGAATATTGTATTGTGCTTGCATTTAAAAACATATTTTGAATCTCCTTGAGTCTTTTGAAGGCAAAACTAGGGGAAATTTGGTTTTCTTTTCTTTTGTTTACTTCCCATGAAGCTTGGAAGTGGTGGAAATAATATTGTGGAAAGTTGTATTCACATGAATTGCTATATAATGATTTATGTAGAAATATACCGGACGAAACCATTTCTGTGCATATCATGGCAATTTAAATTTGATTGTACCATGTTCGTTTTTGTGGGAACCATGTTTTGGTGATATTGTTTGTTGAAATTGCTTTCTGTTACTATTTGTTTTACATATCTGTTTCTTCTTGAGAAGTGAGGGATGCAAAGAATGAAGCTGGTCGTGGGGGAGGTCGTGGAGGTGGACGTGGATATGGTTATAGCCGTGGACGTGGTGGTGGTGGTGGTTACAACCGTGAATCATCCAATTATGAGAACACATTCAGCAACAGTGGAGCTCCTCCTGGTCAAGGTGCTCTTGAAGATGGTGATGGGAAGGAAAGGCATGGCTATGGTGGACCTCGTGGGCCTTACCGTGGTGGTCGCCGTGGTGGTTTTGGAAATGCGGAAGTTGGTGATGGAGAACGCCGCAGGGTATTTGAACGCCGTAGTGGGACTGGACGCGGGTAAATACCTTTCCATTTAATTACATTATATATTCATTAAGTTTTGAGGCTTAGTGTATTTTTAACTTTTTTTTATTTGCAGAAGTGAAGTCAAACGCGAAGGTTCTGGTCGTGGCAACTGGGGGTCACAAGCTGATGAACTTTCTGAGTAATACACCTCTATTGCAATCTAATTGCATTGTCACTCTAAAATCTCTTCTAATTCCTTGTTGTATTTGGTTGAAATACATTTTAATTATGTTGGCTACCTTGATGTTTATCATTATTTTGTGCTTAGGCTGACTGAAGAAGTTGCCAATGTAACTGAAAGGCATTTGGGTGATGAGAAGCCTGTGGAAGAGGGAGATGCAGCAGATGGCAAGAAGGATACCCCTGCTAATGAACCTGAAGAAAAAGAACCTGAGGATAAGGTGAGCGTCTTCTTTTCATTTTTTGTTATTGTGATTTATTGTAGTTCTGCATTTTCTTTCCCCCCAGAAGCCAATGCAATCTGAATTGTCTATCTGCGGGTTTATTTATTTTCAGTAGGACATGTAAAATTACTGCAAAGAAACAACTGTTGGCGATTATAATGTTTTTAATATAAGTGCTGCAAACAGTTTGAAGTTATATGGGAATTTTATGATAGGAACACAAATGAGTGTGCGCTTGATTAGTTTAATTTGTAGGACATGTGAAAAGTCTTTGTTTGTTGCATCATTTATTTTGTGGAATAATTTTTTGTCCCTGTAGTTAGCTGAAAGTGCTTATCGAATGCAGTCTTTTATGTGCTTTAGAACAAGCTATGGTTGATGAATAGTTTGATGAACATAAAATTTTTGAATTAGGTCTTTGTCCTGCCTCATATTCAGACAATCACTTAGTATACTACTCTAGCCTTTTAGCTTTGTGGTTATCCCCAGTTTGTGAATTTTTTAAGCTTCTTGAATAGGAAATGACACTTGAAGAGTATCAGAAGGTGCTCGAAGAGAAGAGGAAGGCCCTTCAGGCACTTAAGACTACTGAGGAAAGGAAGGTTGATGCCAAGGAATTTGAATCATTCCAACAGCTATCAAACAAGAAGGCCAATGATGAAATCTTCATTAAATTGGTGAGATCCTCAGTCCTTTGTAGAAGTATCTGAGTCCATGTTCGTCTTGTGGAATTTGATATCACATTAACAGTCCATTCCACTTGACATTTTCTTCTTCACAGGGCTCTGACAAGGATAAGAAGAAAGACGCTGAGAAGGAAGAAAAATCCAAAAAGGTACTACTGCCTTTACCTTCCTCTGTATTCTACGAAGACAAGCGCCTTGTGAAAAATGCATATCCTTTTCACTTTGAATGCATACACTTTTCTGTTATCTATTTTCTGTCTATATTTCTTTTACTATATTTTTGTGGCCTTTGAATGTCCAAGGTGTGCCAAATTCCTGCACGGGGATGACGCTAATGTCTGCACTGCTACTTTTTTTACCCATTTTTAATTAGAATCCCATTCCTCGCCTATTCCAGTTTAGTTAATGCCCATAGGTATTTCTGCAAGGGGGTTTCTCCAATGCCCGGGTGCATGTACTGGGATTGTGGCAGGATATCAGTCCTGATCAGTTGTTTTTGACAATTGATCATCACTCACATCCTGCAACACTCATCCTGCGTTGGAGAATGTTCTATTCTTCATTTGTGGGTGAATGGAACATGGGGTAACTCTATTCCTCTCCTGTCCTTCAGTCTTACTTTCTGTTCACCAGAATAACTAGTTAATGCTATTATTCTTGCCAAATCCTTGGTCCATAATGCAATCATTGCACCAGATCTCTTGAAGTGTGTGGTAACGTGTTTAATATAGTTGAAATTCATGGGGTGGACCGACCACCATGATGTTTAAAATTGATTTAATATCTTAGCTCAAAGAATTATTTTGGTGAAGAAGTCTCCCAATCTCCTGGTATGTTTATTTTCTGCATGAAATTGTTTTTCCATCGACATACCCTCGGTGGTGTTTTCTCTCTTCGTGACTTGTGCTACTCTATTTCCTGATTTACTTTGTAATGTTAACTGAGATTATTTGGTCTTTCCTTCATGTATCTTACTAAAGTGCCGTAATCTTGTTCTTGTGGCCCTAGTCTGTGAGCATCAATGAGTTCTTAAAACCTGCTGAAGGAGAGAGGTTCTACAACCCAGGTGGTCGTGGCCGTGGCCGTGGTCGTGGTTCCAAAGGAGGAGGGTTTAGCAGCAATTACTCGCATAGCAGTGCGGCAGCCCCATCCATTGAAGACCCTGGGCAGTTCCCTACCTTGGGCGGCAAGTGAGGTTCATAAGAACCCAAACTAGTCTCAGCGACATTCGATTTTCGGGTTCTTTTCTTTCATCTGAAACAGGATACTAGCTAGAATAATTGATTTCCTGTATTTTTTTTTGAAGAAATTTCATGACTCAAAACTGTAAATTTCAGTTTTATATGTACCCCAGTAGATTTTTTCTTTCTTTTTCTTTTTTAATTGTTATGAAATGTGACCTGGTTTATGACTTTGGGGCATGTGAAAATCCTTGACCAGTTTTGCTTTATACGTTGTATTGACTTGTTACTTTTGTCTCTAGAAGTAGAAGAGCCTCTTATTTTTCCTACTTGGTAACCCAGGAGTTGTTCTGCGCTATTCCGTTTGATTTTTGTTGTCGCGGTGAGATATATTCACTTGTATGGCCCGCAACATTTCTCGGGGATGAGCGTTGTCGCCGACCATACATTATGCATTCATTCTGAGTGAGTTTGCTTGCTGGAGATGGCATGTACTTATCAATCAGAAAAGAACATATTGATGTCTAATCTCGGTAGGCAGAGAGGATCAAATCTATCAAGGTAATTCCATGACATTTGTAGTATTGTTCGAAAACTTCGGCTTTTTATCACCAGCATAGGGTTTGTTTGAAAATACATATTTAGAAGACACGCTCAAAAGCGCTTGTAGTTAAAGTAAAATCACAATGTCACTTTGTACTAAGGTTTGGTGGTATTTCTCTTCATTTGTAAGTGAGAAGTCTTACATTGTGAGGCTAAGCTCACCCCTCCCCCATAATGTGATAATATCGATTGTTAAAAAAAAAAAAAAAAAAAAAAAAGGTAAAATCAGAATAATGTTGAGACATTTTAGTTGTTTTGCCTTGCCACCCAAGTTTGAGGCATCTCTAAAACATGTCCAACTTGTGAACTCCACAACCTTTGTCCATCGTGGGCGCATTTTTGAACGGGTAGTGCTAGCATTACCAATGACTTGCAATTTGGTCAAAAAAATTTGATCACCCTAGCATTACTTTTTCTGAATAACAGTTGAATTGAATCTTGACGACCAATGAAAGTAAAGTGCAAATATCACACATGGACAAGTTGAGATAGTTTAGTACAAATATACGTGGACAAACAAGCAAAATACCCATAAGTTTGGGTAATCGCGGTTACCCGTCCATTTAAAGTTCACGATTATGGTTATGGGTAACCGTTTAGACGAACAAACGGTTATGGGTATAACCGTTTATCCGTGAAATTTAAATGGGCAGTTATAGTTATTACCCTCGGTTATAACAGGTATCTGTCGGTTATGGGTATTACCGAGGTTATAACGGGTATTCATTTACCCATTTACGCCGCTCATCTCTCTCTCTTTGCCCCTCAAGGTGCGTCCCTTCCGATTCATACTAAAGCATTAGTGTTCGAAAGTGTTTAGTTTCAGAAACATTTTGGAGCTTTAGATGATGGTTCAAATCCTGTCATCCCTACTCTCATCTCTAACCATATAGCCCCAGCGAACTTCAGCCCACTTTCATGCATACAACAGACAAGTTCCAAATGTTTAATGAAATAGCATCTCGAAATCTTATACTTCATCATTTTTCTTTTATTCTACATTTGATGGGCTTTTTTTTTTGGTTATATAGGTGGGTCAAAAAAGACAAATTTAAACTATATTGTTATTACTTCATTGTGAGGCAGCCCACCCCCTCTTTTTAGTCTGGATAATATCGTTTATGTTAAAAAAAATTCACGCTTCTACGTTGCGTCACGAAATCTAAAAGGAAATTTCTGCTACTAACTAATTCACAATTATCATCACACAATCTAAAACATGATCTTAATTGTTGATATTTTTTCAACCTTGATTGTATGAACCTTAACCATAATGTATGAACCCATCTTTTCGCATTGTATTCAAAATATGTCATTTTATGTGAATTGATATCGTGAAGAAACAAAGAAGCAAGTTGGCTTTTGAAAAAAAAACCCGCGGGCAGCCAGCAATCATCAAACCGCGGCGCCGAGCCGCCGGCGCCAGACCAACAACCTGTTCAGTTGCGCCAAGCTGAGCCGCGAGCTGCGCCACGATAGACCGACGCAGCACCTCTGGAACCACAAAAAATACGACGCCGTTTGCGTCGTCCCCAACCCAGACCCCAGCTCGCCTGAAGCCGAGCCCACGGCCTTGGTATTTTCTACATAAACACAATATACAGTCGTGGTTTTGGCTTGACATCATCGTCCCCCACCATGTCCTTCAAGATTCCCGAAGAATCTCACAAAGATTTGTGGAACTCTAATTGAATCCCATTGTTCCCACACCCCCAACGTCAGATCTTTTCTCCGTCGTCAAAACTAGTCCCCTGTCGAGCCAAGGCGCACTCACATGAATCCCATGTTACACGGTTGCCTGAAGGGGCGCTGGTGGATATTTCCTGTGAATTCCCACCCAGGCTCGCTGACAGTGTTTCTAAACCAGACCCAAGCCCAGTTGGGCTTGTCTCTCTCTCGGCTCCCATCTACTTCTGCTGTCTATCCAGTCTTGTAGGCTTCGGTTCAATTGGACCAAATTTCAGCGCATGATCTTTTACACTATGTTTGGATGAGGGAAATAAACATAAAATTTTGGTAAAAGTCAGAATTTATAAATTGACAGACACCAATTCTCTTGTTTGGATTCATAAACATAGAAATTTAGAATTTCCGCGTGGAAAAAAAAACTTAGAATTTGGAACCTCCAAATCGCAAGTTCAAATTCCATGTAAATAGGTGTCATTTCTCAATTTCTATGATTGATAGTTTAAAAATAACAAATTATGTATTCAATTCCATTGTTCTTTTAGGTTAACCAAACAAGAAAATTTACAAATTCTAGAAAATAAAATCTCGTCATTTCAATTTCCGTCATTTTTAAATTCCTTAATAATTTTAAATTTCTTCACCCAAACATAGTGTTAGGCATTATTAATTAAGCTTATTTTTTTGGCTGTTTCTTCCATGTTATAGTAGGCTTTGAAGATTTGCATGCATTTATCTGTAACATGTTGTTCTGCATATATTCCCTTTGCTTGCATGAACCTAAGAACCCAAAGTTCATGAAATTCGAACCAAAAGTTTCGAGTAGTGCCATGAAAATCAGAAGTTTTCTTAAAACACTACACCCATGAAAACCCGAGGTTTTTTATGAAAATTTAAACCAAAAAATGACTAATAGAAGCCGAATGTTCTACTCCTTGGTTGGATAATTTTTTGTCTCTATTGCACTAACCACAACCTTGTTCCCTTTTGTAACAATGATATGTCGAATTTGAACAAACTCGACTTTACCCCTTTGGAAGTTTCCAGAAGAAAATACCTTAAGTAGGTCAAAGATGTGAAGCTCTACGTTACCGCTAATAGCCTTGGAGCTACCATAGAAGCTGAGATAGATGTCCCAATTGGCGAAGTTGGCAAAGCTAGCACCATGATCTTTATATGAAGGCATATGCATTATGCAATTCAGACCGAGTACCTTGCTTTATGGATCACTCTAGAGGATCGCTATAATAACCAAAGAGATATATTCTTACCTTAAGTAAGACACGACCGACAATATTTACGCTTCTAAGATTTTAAGTTTGTGAATGAATAAAATTCTGAAGTTTGTCGAATCCAATCACTTCTTAAGTTCTATAAAGAGGACTTAACCGAACTAGATCTCCTGAAGAAGACTCTTTCGACCTTCCATTCTACCAATATTCTCCCAACAATAATATAGGGCAAATAAGTTTACTAATTTTCAAATTGGATCTTTGTCTTACTTCTTCCTAAAAAGCACAACCAATTGTTGATGAAAAATTGCCAAGCTAAACCTAAAGACTCAACCGCTGTGCCTAAAACACATACTAGTGAGAAACAACACCAGAACCGTCGTTCTAAATGTGGTAGGCATGGCCAGAAGTTGAAGGCCCAAGGTCGATAGAGTGAAGGCTCATCCAAGGGAAGAAATAGAGCCAGAAACTTGAAGAAAAAAAGGCAAAGCACCTGAAACCATGGAAACGGATATGTGTTATCATTGTGGTTCGAAGGACCATTGGTCTTGTGTTTCTCAAACTCCCACTAAGGTCGTAGCTGAGTATATTCATGTCGTCAAAAGTTGAAACAAGCTTTGCTCAAGCGGTGGAACTCGTAGATACAAAGATGGAAGTTTCTGACATTCATAAGATATCTTCTCCAATGGAAGATAGATTCTTAGACTTAGGTCTATATGTTAGCCGAACCCCTGATTATTTTATTGGTTTAAGTTCTAAACAATTCCTTTATTTGGCTAATTTGTTTAGTGTTTGTTTTAATTTTTGGATATTGAATTTATGGATTATTTCTCAAATAATCAATTGAATGAATGAAATTTTTTAAGTTTTCTTATACTTGTGACGAATTCAATTAATTTATTTCTAGGTATGACTAGTGGGGAAGTTAGTATTTGGCAGATAGTGCAACCACGCACACCATTTTGCATGAACGTACCAATTTTACTAACTTCATACCTAAAATATCACACTTGACAACCTTTTTAGGCCCTTCTGTCCTGATTGAGGGATACAAAGCACGCCTTGTGTCACAAGGCTTCTCTCAACGCCTTGGGATTGCTTACGAGGAAACGTATTTGCCCATAATGGACGTAGTAAGGTTATGTTACCTTATCAGTTTGGTAGTTTTTGAAAACTTGAATATGTAGCTCATGGAAGGGGTAACTGGATATCTTTATGAGGATATTGATATAGAGTTCTTAAAGGACTTACATTGATTGAATCAAATAGTTCTATACAATTACACCATCTCGATTAAATTGAGGTGTTCATTCTATGGATTGAAGCAATTTAGACGGATGTGGTATAACCATTTGAGTGAGTATTTGACTAGTCAAGGGTATGAGAACAACGAACTACGCCCATGCGTATTTATTAAGAAGTCACATTTTGATTTTGCGATTGTTCCAGTTTATGTCGATGACATGAACCTCATCGGGACTCTTGAATAGCTTGAGAAAATAGTCAAGGGCGGACCTAAAGTTGGAATTTGAGATGAAAGATCTTGGAAAAACTCGGTAATGTCTCGGCCTGGAGATCGAGCATTGTTTGGATGGTACTCTTGTCTATCAGGCGAACTGCATTAAGAAGGTGTTGCGTCATTTTAATAAAGATAAAGCGAAGCTTTTGAGTACTCTTATGGCCGTCCAAATGCTAGATGTAAAACAAGACCTTATTCGTCCTAAAGAAGATGAGGAAGAGGTCTTGGAGCCTGAAGTTCCTTACCTCAATGCAATCGGTGCTTTATTGTACTTAGAATAGTGCACTAGACCGAATATCTCATTCCTTATTAATATTTTCTCAACATACAACCATGAGCCTACATGTAGACATTGAACTAGTGTTAAAGACATATTCCACTACCTTAAAGGTACGACGGATTTAGGCTTGTTCTATCTTTACGAATCTTTGAGAAGCGTTGCTGCCTCCTCATTTTTTTGGTTGATTCTCACCTTATTGGTTATGCTAATGCAGGTTACTTGTTGACCCATAGAAGGCACACTCTCAAACGGGTTTCATCTTTATTGTTGTAGGCACTGCAATATCTTGGAGATCAACCAAACAGACCTTAGTTGTGACTTCTCTTAACCATGCTAAAATTCCTGCCCTACAATAAGCCACTGAAGAATGATTCTGGCTGAGAGTTGTTGTCGATCATATTTGAAGCACCTGCAGACTTTCTTCTGCCGTTGACTTTCCTATAACGATCTATGAAGATAACGCAACATGATTGAATAGATCAAGAAATGATACATCAAATGAGACAACACCAAGCACATTAAGCTGAAGTTCTTTTTTTTTGCTCATCAGCAATTAGAACATCAAAAGATTAAAGTCAAGCAAATTCATTCCTAAGACAACCAAATTGACCTGTTCACCAAGTCACTACTGATGTCTATTTTTCATAAGCTTATTTAAGGAATTGGTAAACATAAACTTTCTGAGTTTTAACATAGTTAGTTCTCTTTGGAATTATGCCAAACTCAAAGGGAGTATCCCGAAACAACTTACTTGACCTTAATGTACTATTTTTCCCTACAATTAGGAACATTTTTACCTTTGATTTTTTGCTACCTAACAAGGTTTTAACAAGGCAATCATCTTGGGCTAGTCATACCCTTGTGTATGTCCTGTAGACATTTCAATTGGCTTCAGATTAATTCACCTTTGTTCTTTTATTATGGGCTTTTGTCCCATATTGGGTTTACCATAGTTAAGTTTTGTGAGACTTATTTCCATATGCAAATTCTCTTTTTGAGACTAGTGTGTTCCCAAATCAGTGCCCATGAGATGACTTCATCAACTTAACTAAATCTGATGTGATATCTACTTGAGTATTTGCACACTCAAGGAGGAAGTACTGTTGTGAATATTATTTAATATATGTGATTGGGTAAATCTTAGTTAGATTGGGTTTTAGATTACCCATTATTCTAATGTTCTTTTCTATTATAATCTTAACTACTTGGAGGAGAAGTTACTCTTTCTTCATGGTTTACTATAAATAAAGACACTGACACAGGGAGAATCAGACAATCCCTAATCATTCTATAATTTCTCTTCCTTCTCTCTTTCCTTTGAAAAATTGGCCATAACACTTATTATCTTATATGGAAAGATGATACTTGTATCCAATAGATGATGAAATCAGGGGCAGGGGTCAATTGACCACCTTCGGCTTTAACACTCCTTGAAGTTGTATATTGATCACTTGGAGGCTCCTAAATTTGCCCCTAAGCTGTTATGACAAAATTGAAATATCCTAGTTTACCTTATGATTTTATTTGGTTGCAATTTCTGGTTTGTTGATATTTGAATTCATTTACTGGATGAAGTTTTTGTTTATTGGTTAATTAATAAGTCTTTATTTGGGTTAAGGCTTATTAATTGAAATGCTCCCTGAAATTGCCATATAGTCTCAATTTATCCCTTAAAACTGGTTTTGTCTCACTTTGCCTCCTGAACTAACATTTTCAACTCCTGTGATCTCATTTCACCCCATTCAATTAAAGAACTATTAAATTCAAGGGTATTTCAGACATCTATTAACCTCTAACATACTCACTAAACCAATCTCAATTCTATTTTCGACAAATCTATTTCAAACCCATGAGTTCTGAGCATTTTTTAAAAATAAATTATTCAATCAACAAAAAAATTCCAAGCAACCAAATCATTATATCAACCAAAATAAATGTTACATTTTTGTTCTTAGAATCATTTCACCTGCAAGGCATTTATGTATTGGCTCGAAACTTTGCACTTGAAGAACATTCACTACAACAGAAAAAAAAAAAAAAATATGATCAGCCTATTTCAAGATTACTTTCTAATCGAAATTTGTCTAACCACAAGTTTCACCCACAAAAAAATGATCTCAGATCAATTGCACAAAATATAATCTCAAAAAACCATTAAGCTATCATGTCAAAAATACTTCCCAAACCAAAAAAAATAATCTAAAACAAATGTGCACAGTTTGCAACCAAAAGTTCCACATTGTTCCTCGGAATTTTCTATTAATTGAATAATTTATTTTAAAAAAGGTCCTAACTCATGGGGTTTTGTGACATCCCACATCACCCAGGGGTGTGATCCTTAAATGTATATTCCCATCCCTACTTAGCACGAGGCCTTTTGGGAGCTCACTGGCTTCGGGTTCCATAGGAACTCCGAAGTTAAGCGAGAAGGGGGCTAGAGCAATCCCATGATGGGTGACCCACTGGGAAGTTGCTCGTGAGTTCCCAAAAACAAAACCGTGAGGGAATGGTAAGCCCAAAGCGGACAATATCGTGCTACGGTGGTGGAGCGGGCCCGGGAAGTGATCCGCCCCGGGCCAGGATGTGACAATTTGGTATCAGAGCAATCCCATGATGGGTGACCCACTGGGAAGTTGCTCGTGAGTTCCCAAAAACAAAACCGTGAGGGAATGGTAAGTCCAAAGCGGACAATATCGTGCTACGGTAGTAGAGTTAGGCCCGGGAAGTGATTCGCCCTGGGCCAGGATGCAATTGGTATTAGAGCCTAACCCTGGTCACGTGTGTGCCGACGAGGACGTCGGGCCCTTGAGGGGGGTGGATTGTAAGATCCCACATCGCTCAGGGGAGTGATTCTTATATGTATATTCCCATCTCTACCTAGCACGAGGCCTTTTGGGAGCTCACTGGCTTTGGGTTCCGTAGGAACTCCGAAGTTAAGCGAGAAGGAGGCTAGAGCAATCCCATGATGGGTGACCCACTGGGAAGTTGCTCGTGAGTTCCCAAAAACAAAACCGTGAGGGAATGGTAAGCCCAAAGTGGACAATATCGTGCTACGGTAGTGGAGTTGGGCCCAGGAAGTGTTCCCGCCCGGGGCGGGATGTGATAAATTGGTATCAGAGCCTAACCCTGGCCGTGGTGTGCCGACGAGGACGTCGGGCCCCTAAGGGGGGTGGATTGTGACATCCCACATCATCCAGGGGTGTGATCCTTAAATGTATATTCCCATCCCTACTTAGCACGAGGCCTTTGGGAGCTCACTGGCTTCGGGTTCCATAGGAACTCCGAAGTTAAGCGAGAAGGGGGCTAGAGCAATCCCATGATGGGTGACCCACTGGGAAGTTGCTCGTGAGTTCCCAAAAACAAAACCGTGAGGGAATGGTAAGCCCAAAGCGGACAATATCGTGCTACGGTGGTGGAGCGGGATGTGACAGGTTTGCATTGTATTTTTACTCTGAATTGTATTTTTTTAGTTTTTCATTGCTATAACAACGTTTTTAAAACTTTTACACCATGACTTTTGGATCCACCATTGCTTGCATCTCATTTCGGATAGTAATTCTATCCTTCATCCATTGAATCTCCTTCAAAGAAAATTCTAGGTATAGTTTTTTTATTTTTTATATATATATATATATTTTTTTTTTTTGTTGTCTTGATCGAGTTCTTGACTATATAAGTCTTCTTAAACATGGCCATCTCCTAATATTGTCATTGAATTTAGATATAAATTGGATGAATAGCCCAACTCCTAATTTAATTATTAAAAATCTTTGATTTTTTGACGTGGGATTAATATATACTCTTGATAAGTCCTCACACATTTGACGTAATTTAAGCTTAGAGTAATACTAGACTTACCATATTTATACGGCATTCGAATACCTCATGATGTGATATGTAATGTATTCATCCATCCTTCAAAAGATAAAGTCACTAATCATGTGATACTAAAATGTGGTATAAATAATAGTATGCCTAGCATTTATTGCTAAAGCTAACACAAAACACATGTTTGATGACATGAGAGTGCACCCGAGTCGTTGAACTCAACACTTGAACAATGTGCTTTAATACATTGATACCATTAAGAAAGTTGAGACTACACTCAATGAGGATAGTCCAAACACTCGCTTATTAAAAAATTTTCAATTCTCTCATGTCGAGTTCACACTTTCAAGAAATAGAAGCTCACTGTATATATAAAATTTCAAAAAGTGGAATGTGGAATACCTCCTTATCGACCATCTCTAATGGTTGGGCTAAAAACCAAATATTGTAGCCCGGAAAATTTAGTTTTTAGCCCAGAAATAGCTTTTCTGCTCCAACCGTTCTAGCCTAAAATTTTAGCCTAGAATTATTAAAGAATGAATTTAGGCTATTTTTTTGTTAAATTAATTTAAAAAAAAAATATGTAGACTATCGTAAATTAATTTTATGAATATTTTAATCTAAAAAAAATTTAAATTCTGATAAATATTGGATGGAGTCCACTCCGATTTCTGGGCTAAATTTTGGGGGGAATTTGACCTTGGTTTAACATTTAGCATTTAGTCCAAATTTTCCCCTTGGGTTGGAGTTGTGTCTTGGGGGGAATTTTGGAGGGTAATTTGGTTTTTAACCCACCATTGGAGTTGGTCTTAAGGTCATAATAAAAAAAAAAGGACTCGGTATCCGTCCTCTGAATTATTAAGAGTAGCCATACATCGAATGCCCATTCCATCCCGCAATTTCTCAATGGCCCTGAAAAAATGTCTCTCAAGACACAGAAAAACTGCTCATGTGGGATGTGCTCTCGTACTAATTACATTGCTTTGGATGGATGCAATCTTTGTGTTGACTTTATTTGTGTAATCAAATTAAAATACCAACAATTTCTATGTGCCGCATGTGATTTGCCTAAACTAAAAATTCTCTAACAGGAAAACAAGGAAAAACTGCCCCATGCATGTGACCAGCTATGTGACCAGCTATGTCACCATCAAGAATCCAGATGAACTAGTTACATATAACAAGTACGTTTTGATTCTTTTCTTGTGAGTATTTCTTTGTTCGTATATCCAATTCTTGTGTGCGATGACAAAGCATGAAAAAGAATGAGAAAAAGTCTAAATTTGGATTGCTCGTCTTTTGTTTCTCTCCACAATGAATTGTATTTATATAGTACTTGCTAGCTGTGATCTTCAACAGAGCCCATAGCTTTTTGAATTTAAACAGGATGTGCGAGTGGTTTTGCTCATAGAAATCTCTTAGTGGTAAAGAAAATGTGTCTAGGAGTGTGTGTGTGTGTATATATATATATATATATATGATTCATGAATATATATATATATATATATATCTACTCATAATTTTTTTCCTTTTTAAATAATGAATATACTGCCACTTAATTTTACTGATATTGATATTACCCTTTACTTACAAGTGAGAAATTTTAGATATAAATCATATGATCGATGATCGACTTCGATACCAATTTATTTCCTCACTCTTTTAATGTATATATATTGTTGTATCATGATAAAAAGATAACGAATATCGATGAAAGAAACTATAAGTTGTTTCTCATCACGTAGTGGAGAAGCAAACCGGAGGCACTTGTGCATGTACAAAACCCTAATCGAATAATAATTCTATAAAAATGGTGCTTTTATCATATATTTTATATCATATTTGTACCAACTCTCTAATAAAGATAACATCCATATGTGTTAATGAGTCTTAAAAATATGATAAATGTAGCATTAATCATAATTCTATGTTGTATTTGTTTTCAATATTACCAAATTTGTGGTTTATATGTCACCGAGTCTGCAAGGACTGCATATCAAAACCCTGCCAATCAACCACTCCACGTAACACTTGGCCCTCGTGGGAATCTCTCAGTCTCTTTCTCTCTCTAAAACACCTCAGCACATACGTGTATATATATACATGGAGTTCAATTCAATTCATTGTTCCCCAATTCTACTAGCGAAGATATATGTCGAAACACTATCAATCTCCACTCCTAGGCATGCATCTCTTTATATATGCGCTTATATGTGTGTGTGTGTGTGTGTATTCACGTAGATTACAAATTAATTTTGGTTTTAGGGATTGGATCGTTGTTAATTGACTACTATGTGCTTCAAGTCCAAATCCTTTGTTGGAAGGAAGTGTGCATCCAGGTACTTATTTAAAAGATTTTACGTGACCTTCTTAAACATTATCTTTAATTTGGCATGCAGCATGCAGAGTTATTGATTTAAGCTCCCAACAATTTGATCGCGTACTAAGATATAGGTTTTGAGAGTTCTCAAACTTTCATTTTTATTTTTCAACCCTTACTAATTTTTTCAACTTCCTTGTCTCCCATTCTTTCAGTATCTGTTTAGTAATAACATAGCGTGGGAATCTTTGATAATATTGCAAAATCTATATGTGATATTCTTATCGTAAAGGTTTTGTGGGAAAGTCTAAATGGGAGGGGAAAATTAATAATGCCAACTTATCGTTAAAATCCTTTGATTTTTTTTTTCTTCCTATCAAGTATGTATCCTTCACTCAATAAAGGTTTTTATTGATTCTCAAAGTGTCTGTCAGGTGGCTCATCGGATTGCAAAATTTATTCATTGGGTTAGTGGTTTCTATTTGTGGGAGCGTATTGGCCCGCCTTGGCTAATTGATTGTATTTCCGACGATTAATTAAGTGTCGAATAAGTGACATTTTGTGGCTCTTTTTTTTTTTTTTTTTTTCCGTTCGGGATCTCCATATTTTTTTCATGTTCAAGGTTTTTTTTTTTAGAGTCACTTTTATATGCTTTCCCTAGTTTGTACTACGTTAACATTTGCAGTTAATGAAATCCATCTTTACCCTAACTAAAAGGTTTTCGTTGTTTTTTATTTTTAAAATAATTGTTTTATTTTTTGTACATTAATTTCTTTTATTAAGCTATAACTAATTATATATATATATATATATATATGATGTTATGTTTAATTAAAGTTTATAAGCAATGGTTTAACTCATCAAATCATAGCACTTTTTGTTGTAAAGCCCTTTCTCCAAACTTTATGAATCATTAGTTGAAGTTTTAATTCTAATAAGAGCATGTAATTTGTCTTAACATCCTACTACTACAAATATTGTCATTCATTTGAATCTTATTTTGCAGATACCACTCTGATTTTTGTACTACTAACAAATGGCCATCTCTCAATAACTCTTAACATCCGATTACAACAATATTTTCCCTTTTTAATAGTTAGGAATAACAGAAATTACTCATAGGCGAGATCAAGCTCAAGTATGGAGCAAGAAACTATTTGTTTGAAGGACCAATAGATCTTATTGTAAATTTCTTATTCGAGGATATTAAAGACTAGTTTGTTGTGGTGTATGGTACATTTTTTTTTATTGGATTGAAAGCCCTGATAAGAATCTAGTAAGGCCACCTTTTATCACTCTATCCTTAATGTATATTGAATACGTTGCTTTATGGCATATTAAATAGTGAAAACTTAATTTTAGTTCTCGTAGGAGAACCAAGTAAAAACCATTTTACAACAACAAAAGCTACATATTAACGTTTTAATAAATTAATTAAAATTTGATTAATTAAGGACCAGTCACTCGTTATGCGCTGAGATGTGCCAGTTGATTTTATTGTGTACATACACTACTTTTATGTTTTTTCTTTTACTGTCTTACTAAAAAAATAGGGTTTTTGCTGCACAATTTTTATTTTTTTAGAACAAAGGATATTATTTACATCAAGGGAAGGGGGGGGGGGGTGGGCTTAACCTCGCAATGAGCTAGTAATAATGTGGTTCAAATTTGTCTTTGGTAAGAATCGAACCTAAAACCTCTCACTTACAAGTAAAGAGGATACCACTAGAAGTTCATTTTTTTTTTTAATTCAATATAAGTTTAACAAATTGATTTAGTTTACTAATTTACCCTTATTATTATTAACCAGTGGTGTTTTAACAATTTAGTTATGCAAGGGTATTATTGGATTTTAGGAAACAGATTGAAATCCTCAAAGAGTGAATAATGTTTAGTCCTACAAAGATTTCAGCTAACTAAAAACCTTTCAAACTTTTCCATTTATTTTCAAACAATATAATGCATTTATGCAAAGGTACTAATTAAGGTGAACTATACATCTCTGCAAGGTCTAGTGTTCTTCTGTTGACATATTGCATTCATCAAAACAGGTTGAAGTCTATGTATCTTTTTTTTTCCTTCAGTCAATTGGTTCAAGTAAGAGTAAAAGATGGTGGCTGCTGGTAGGTAATTTAATAACCTAAAGTCCGTCGTTAAATTAACCTTAATTTGTTGAAAACAAAAATGTATCTAACTATTAGAATTTGAAGCTACCAGCGACTTGGGTCTTCTTCTGGTCGATCGAGTTCCCAAACTACAACCAGGCATTTTTACACATCAAAAAGCTTGATTTTCCATCATGTTGCAATACTTAATTAATGCAAAAAATCTTATGGTGCATTCCATAACCATTTTAATTTTCTATTTCAAAGAAAATAAAAACAAGAAATTGTTTGGTAACTTATTTCAGTTTTCAAATAAGAAGTGGAAAACTGGAAATTGCTTGTGCTTTTAGATTTCTTCTTAAATGGAACTTTGAAATAAAACCTTCTTTTCTAGGATTCGAATTGTAAATTTGACATCATAGAATGAAAGAGCAGTTGACACATAATCCGTACCATATTTTTCTGTGAATATTTCGAGGTTGACTTGTTTTTGGTAAATACCGGGTCGATAATCCCGAGGCTATTTCTAGTATCTCGGGGCTTGGACACAGTGCATGATGTTTTTTAGAAATTGAAAACTGAAATTGGACACAGTTCTTGATGTTTTTTACAAAAACTGAAATTTATTACCAAAGAGTTTTTCAATTTTCAATATTTTAAAATAAAGTAAACGAAAAATTGAAAATGATATAATTATCAAAACGATCCCTTAACTTTTCACCTCTATTTAGCCACCTCTAACGGATCATGTTTCGTTGTGTATTGCGTGGATCATGTTCCATTAATTTATGAGAGTTTTAACAAAAAGGGCTTGACACTATCTATTCTTAATCAAAATGTTATTTTGTGTATGAAAAGTATATAATGGGTCAAGCTCTTTTCTTTATTTACTATTATGCCATTAAAAACGGTCCACAATGATGTTGACATTTCTGTTTGGAAATACATTATTTTACATGATGCTATTCAACTTATGCTAATTTGCTGACAACTTTTCATGCTTCCATCATGTTGTCGATGTTATGCAGCTCTTCTTCTATCAAATTGTTCCAGTGCTGTTCCTTGCCTTCTACTAGCTCTGCGTCTCTTTCTCTATTTTCTTTCACCTTGTAATACATATCTTTTGTTTCTCCTTTGAAATTTTGAGGCTTCCAGTATGGCTAATGGCGGGCTTTTGACTTGCTGTAAATATGCATTCCTTCCTCTTCTGCTATTAATAACATATCATACCTAAAATCTTCAAACTCATCTAAGGCAAACATTTGTCCATTTTTCCTAATAATCTTTTGCTACTTTCATAAGTTTTTCAGGAAATGATTCTAGTTGGGAAATATGGTTAATGAATATTTTATCGAGATAGCCAAACTCTAATAGTAAGGCTGGGGTAACTTCTACCACATTATACTTTTTCTGATGCTCATAACTAAAATGCCATGGTCTAAAATCTCTCATGTTAATCCTGGCCACAACTATGGTAACCTCTGGTTTACAAATACAATTCTCTATACTATTACAAAGACATGGTGGATATATCTTTGTAATAATATTCATCCCTAGTTTTGGATCAAAGATTGACTGCTACAAAGCACATTGTAATTGTAATTCTTTCATGGGCTGTGATGCTCTGCTTAGGATTTCATTTTGCATGTCTGGTGGCATTATTTTTAATTTTGCTTTTGAAATTTCTTCTAATAAAATATCATATAATATTAAGTCTAAAGGTAAATTTCTAAGAAAACTTTCATACTTTTCTTGTTTTTCTTTGTCACTCAGATGTTGATGCTGCTCATAATTTTGATGTTGCTCCATTTCAATGTATTCTTCTAAGAGCTCAATCTTAATCTCTTTCATGGGCTCATTAGCCTATTGTCTTATGGGTTCAATAACTTCTTTTTCTTTATTCTTATGCTGATCAGTTGCTTCCAAACCTATTTTCAATTCTCTTTTTAGGGTGTCACTTGCCTTTTGCTGCATTCTAAGAGATTGGAGTTCTTGGTTCATTTTGATAAACTTACTAAGTAATGACTCATGGTCTCTATAAATGACTTGAAGGTTGTGCTCAAGGGAATGAATATAATGCTGGCTTTGATGGAAATTGAAATTAAAGCTATCAAACTCCTGTTCTGAGGCTCTAATTAGTTTTTCATGACCTAACCTCATGCTTGGCTGTTTGATTTGGATGTTCCAAAAATTATCTAAGAGAATCTATTGCTTATCAGAGAGTTTTGGTACCCTTGCCCTATACCTCAGAGTTGGATTTCTGATTCCTTCAACAATATTGCCATTAAAATTGAAAGTGCGTATTGGTGGTGATGTTGGTCTGCTTATGCTATTTTGGAATCTATTGAATGGTGGAGGTCCATGGTGCATCATTATGCTATTGAAAGATACTCTTCTGCCTTGGGGTCTTGTGCCATTTGAAGATGATGGTCCATGATATTCCATTCCTGTTCAAAAAATTAATCTTGATAAGATATCAGCTAATGTATTGTCATTACCTTTTATATGTTCAAAAATTGGTTTAAAACCATTTCTTGTAATTGAATCAACAAAATTAACCCATCTTCAGGCAGCCTGCTTGTTAGCATGTATCTTGTTATAATGAGAAACTATATTTTGACAATCTGTTCTAATCGTAAATACTTCATTATGTAAAAATAAAGAGAATGCCTCAAGTGAGTTAATTATTCCTAAAATTTCCAAATCCGTTTATGGAAATCTTGATTGTACATCACTAAATTTTCCTGATGAATATCTACAAACTTGTTCGTCAGACTTTGGAGACTCCTTATATTTTTTCTGATATAGTATACATGCCTATCCTAATGATAAAGCATCTATTTCAACTATTTTGTAACTATTATCTAATGGTAATGTTAATGGCTTAAGTTTAATAATTTCTTCCTTTATATTTTGAACTAATTTAATATCTTCACTATTAAAATACTTTTGTCCAGTTTTGCTAGTTTTACTGTGTAATACTGCTATTTTTCTTCCTAAACCAGAGATAAAATTTCTTGCATAATTTAACAATCCTAAAAATGCTTGTAACTGTTTTTTGTCTTCTAACTTTTGGAAATTCTAAGACCTTTTTAGCTATATGATCTTGTAATTGTATTGTATCTGACTTGATATACATTCCTAAAAATTCTATATCTTGCTTTTCTAATGCTATTTTATTTTTGCTAATCGCAATTCCATTATTGATAAATTCTTGTAAAACTATCTCTAAGTGCTTCCTATATTCATTTCTATTTTTACTATGTACTAAAATATCATCTACATAAATACTACAAAATTTATCATATTTCTTGAAATTTTGGTCCATCATTCTTTGAAAGATTGATGGAGCATTTTTAAGTTCAAATGGCATAACAAGCCCCTCAAAATGTCATTTTGGACGAGTAAAAGTTGTCCACTCAATTGATTCTTCTGTTAATCGTATTTGCCAAAATCTTGATTTACAATCAAATTTGCTAAAATATTCACTCTCTTAAATCTTATTTATAAGCTCATCCTTATTTAGTAACTTATAACTATCTTTATATGTATTATTATTTAATCTCTTATAATTATAAACTATTCTAGCCTTACCTTTCTTTAATTTTGAATGTTTTCTCATAATAAATGCTGTTGATTTATGTCTAGACTTGGAAGGTCTAATTACTTTTAAATTTAACAACTCTTTTATTTGCTGCTCAAACTCTTGTTTATCTAATAAACTACAAAGCATATTAGCTGTCTTAATGGTTAATTCTGGATTAATTATATCTAATTTTGCTAATATTTTATTTTTATTCCAATACAACTGAGGGTCTTCTCCTATAATTCTAATTTGTTCTGCTAATTGTAATAATTCTTCTAAACTCTTTGGTCTATCTAACTGTAATATTTCTATACGGGTTTTTTTTCTTCTAAAATCGGAGATTCATGTTTGAATATAACTTCATCAAACTCCTCTATATTATTATTATGCTCATCATCTTCTTTTGAGTTTTCTAAATAATAACCATTTTGACTACTAGGTTTTTCTATACTTATGCTTTTATATGCTTCTACAATATTACTTTGATCAGTTATTGTAATACCTTATTTGAAAAATGTTATGCTAGGATTTATAAATAAAAAACCTTGTATACTTTTTAAAAAATTCAAACCTAAAATGAATGAGTATGATCCTATTGGTAAAATAAATGTTAATGGTAAATTAAATTGTTGTTTTTCTACTTTGAATAATGGTAAATTAAATTGTTGTTTTTCTACTTTGATAGACTCATTATTAAAACAATATGTTAAGTAAACTGGTCTCTCATCAAATTGTGTTATTCTCATTAGTTTTGCTAATTTTTGTGATACTCTTATGATACTCTTTGTACTCCTTGTATCTATCATAACTGTTGTTTGTATCTTATATTCTTTTGCTAATTCTATTTTACAATTTATGGTAATTAAGGAACTATATTTTGGCTTTTCTATACTATAAACAATGTTTCCTAATATTTCAGTATTTTCTTGTGATTCTGCTGAATTAATTTCTAATAACTTATTTTTGTAACACTTTTCGTACAATATTGAATATGTATTATCGTATTTTTTTGCAAGTAATTTACTACACTAATGACATTTTTTTGGCCAACCTAAATTAATGTATTTATATTCTTATTCATGTTATTCGTCTATAAATGCACACATATACTCTTCTAAATCACTATTTGTGTTACTTGAATCTTCACAATCTGAATCCATCATGTTAATACTCTCTACACTATAAATACTCTCATTATCACTTAAATCATTTAAACTGTATATTGATTGTATGTTTTCATCTTCTTCTAACTTAAACAACTCCATTAAATGTACTTTTTCTCTTAATTGTTTAACTAATTTCGGACATTTAGGTCTAATGTGTCCAGCTTCTCTACATAAATAACATTTACAGCTACTCTTATCCTTTGGTGCTTTACATTTTCTAATCCAAGGTCTACCACTTTTCCTAAATTGTTTTGGAATATATTTTCTCTTCTTATATGTTCTTGAAGGTTTTATGCTGAAATTCTTATGCTGTTTGTGTGGTTATTTCTTTTTATATGTTTTCTTATGCTTATTCTTCTTGTGAAAACCATATTGTTGTGGTAAATCTATATTTTTAAAAGTCATGTAAAATTTTTTCCTAATTTGTCTCTTAGCTTTTATTTGACTACACTCTTGTCTAAGTATATCATATACATGTTGAATTCTAGGTCCTATTGCAATATCATTATTCTTTGGATGCTTTTGCCATGCATTCCAAATCTTTTCACCTATTGATCCTTTTATTTTTGTCATATAAGTATATAATAAATTAATATCACTAATTCTACCTGTTCTTCCTAAATATTTAAAGAAATCTGTGGTATATTCAGTTATATACTGTAAATCACAAATTTGTAATTGTTCTAAATTTCTAATTGCTCTTTTCTGTTCTTGTTCGCTTCTGCCATCTAACCTATTATGATAAAAAAATTCTGGTTTAATCAAAGTAACAAAACCATCAATATTAAAATGTGTTTTAGCAGCCTGATGCTGTTCTAGATTTAGAACTTTCCATGACTGAAAATAAAAGAAAACTAAACCATCTAAAGTATGCTCAAAATAATCCAACATATTTTGTAAATTACTAAAATCTAACATTAATGCTGCATGTACGCAACCTTTTTCCCATCTTTCAATTGTTCTTTCCCAATCTTGTGGATCTACACTATCTAAGTTTAATATACTACCTGCTATATTAATTTGTTCTAAAACTCTCAAATATGGAATCCTATGTTTTCTACGTTTTATCATGCTTTTTCTTCTATGTGGTCTACTCGTGCTCCTTCATTATAGTAATCATTTGTTGGTCTAAAAAATTGTTGATCAGTTCTACTTGCGTGTTCTGGATTTGGATTTTCTACTTTTGATGTACTACTTTTTTCTGCTGGATTACATTCTACTTTGAATTTTGCTTGCAATTCTAATAAATTATTATATTCTTTTGATCCTAAAATATGTTCTACTCCTATTTCTAAAATTAAAGTTTTCATCTCTTCATCTGAAATTCTATGTAGTCCTAAATCATATGTCTATGTTTTTCTAAGTTTTGTTCTTCATCTAAATGATCAATATCTTCTATGAGCTTATCTACAATATGATCAAATTTTTTCTCAACTAAATTAATATCTAAATTATTGAAAGCCATATGAATACTCTCATTTTCGATCTCGCTTTCATCCTCTTCTATTTTTTCTAGTTGCTTGTAATTACTAAACCTAATTATTGCTTGACCTGTGCTAGTTTCAGATATTTATACTTTATCTGATTGTCTATTTTTTGCTACTTGTAAATTAGGTAATGTCTACTGAGTTCCTTCCAAAAAGCTATTATCTACGGGTTTTTCTTCTATCATATTTACATGTTTACTACCAAATGTTTGAACTAAATTTTGAAATTCTAAATTATATCTATCCGACACTTTACCAATATACATTAAGCTAATACACAAATTTTTATACTCTCCTTTCATATTATAATTTTTTGTTCTTATGCTTACTTTAATATATTTACTAAATTCATTAATTGCCATAACATAATTTGGAATACAACCTATGACTGCTAAGTTTGAACTTAAATCTACTTCAACTGTTGCTATTGCTACTTGTTGGTGACTATCCCATCTATTGTCATATATGTATACTAAAACTTTTGTGCCTACTTGTGCTTTGGTCAATCCTGCTATTCCAATTAATATTGTTCCTATGTGAATTTAACTAAATTATACTTTTCTCAAATGAGTAACTGCTTCCTTACTAATTAAATTAAGTGTAACTTCTTTATCAATACAACTAACTTCATGTTGACTGATGCTACTTACAATTCTGCTTCTATTTTTGTTTGGGCCCAAAATATTTTGGTTAGGCTGAGCAGTCAGATGTGCTCGGCCCAAGGTAATAACAGATGCTATGGGCCGAATAATAAAACCCGGGCCAGCTGGCAGGGTCAGCCGAATCCTATCTCAAGAGGTCCAGATAAGTAGGAAGGATTGAGGAAATCCTTGTGCGACCAGGATTCTCGACCAGCAAGAAATAAAGCCTCAAAAGGAGGAAGATTCAGAATCCCAGTGGGAGTAGGTTTGTTCGAACCAGAATCGAAATGGGACAAGGACTCCCAATCCAAATCAGAGGAGGTTTCAAGGAATGGGGTACTATAAATACACGAGATCATGCAACATTCAAGGGACCTTCAAATCAGCATACAATTGCCCTGCGCAAAACCTCTCAACATCTTGAGATTTTTCCTTTTCTTTTTCTGCCGACACACCTTCAGTTTGGATAAACAGCACTGTGGAAGCGCCCGGCGAGCACCTTCAGTTTGGATAAACAGCACTGCTGCCGCAGAATCAGCCCACCGAGAAGCATCTTCAGTTTGGATAAACAGCACTGCGTCGAGGTCGACCGATTATCTATCCAAGTCTCGGTCGAGAAAGGTTTTCGAACCTTTGTTGGCAGAGGTCACCTTGCTAAGCTTTCTCGGCATAGTTAGGTGTTACGAATCGCATTGCTCGGCGTACAGAACGCCGAGTGGTTTTATGATTGGATACTCGCAAGTAGGTTTCAGGGTTCGGCATTTCGACGGCCGAACTACGTTTACCATCAAGACATACATTACGTTCGAGTACCTGTGCCCATACACCTTGGTCTCGATTCGACGTGCTTATACTCTCACGAATATAATCACGGTGACCGAATCGGGCTCCGACGATTATTGAACTCCGTAGAATTAGCAGCCTTGCCTTCAGGCTGTAGAACTCAGAGACCGAGAGTGTTCCTTCCTCGGTCGCAATCGCAAGATAAAGAAGTCAACGACGCGCTCAAAGCGACATCAGCAAATTTTACTCCTCGGCCGAGCTCGGCCGACGAGTTGGCACGCCCCGCATTCAACCGAAGGACGTAGTTAGCTTACTAGTTACTCGGCCTGCGCGCCACGTAGGTTTTGTAATTTTTAGGGTCAACATTTTGGCACGCCCGGTGGGACCTTTGCTAAACCTTCGGAGTTCATGACCATTGAGACACGGTCCACGAAGCAGAAAACAACCATGGGAAAGTCAACGACTGACTTGCCAGTGCAAGGCCTTGGGCAGGATTTGCACTCTACAAAAAATCCGATCACAGTTGCGCCGCCCGAGGCCACAAGTGTAATACGCCGAGAGAATGAAATCTGTCTCGGCGGGCAACCTCACAACCCAGCAGTCCCAAATCAAACGGCTGGAATGTTCATGGAAGGGATTGTGGAAGATTGTGACGACGATGGTGGAGAAGGTTCCGATCCACCAACTAGGACATTCCTTCGGCGACGACTGGAGGAACAATATCGTCAGGTCGAGCAGTCGATCGGTCAGAAGATGAATGATTTGCTAGAAGCAATACGTAGTAACAGCGATACACAGACCAGAATGCTCGAACTATTGGTTAGTAAAGCTTTCGAAGATGGCCAGGTCGGCCCACCTCGGCAGCTTTCGACGAATGTGCCAATACCAGTCGAGAGAGGGCCCGCCCGACCGCAACCAATCACCTTAGAAAGAAGAGGTGGACCAGGAAATAGATCCGAGGGACCAAGCCAGGGAGAAGAAGCCGCTTCCGTAAACATGACCGAAGTCCAGAGAATGATTGATTCGGCCCTGAAGAAAGGGCCGAAGTTTCCAAAATTCATTCATCCATACCCGGCTTATGTAGAAAGGTTTGAATACCCACGAGGATTTAAGATCCCTGATTTCAGCCTCTTTGCCGGGGAGTCGTCTTTATCCTCATTAGAACATGTGGCTCGGTTCACAGCGCAGTGTGGAGACGTCAATAGCGACTTCTACAAACTACGTTTGTTTAATTTTTCACTGACAGGCTCAGCTTTCGCCTGGTACATTAATCTTCCACCCAATTCTGTGCAGAGTTGGGAAGAGTTGGTCGAAAAATTCCATGAACAATTCTATCGGCCAGGGATGGAGATATCCGTATCATCCTTGGCCAGGATGGCTCAAGCATCCGACGAGTCTCCAATGGAGTACTTAACAAGGTTTAAGTCGGCCAGGAATTGGTGCCGAGTACCACTCCCCGAAGTGGAGTTCGTCAGGATCGCCCTTAACGGATTAGACGTGGAGTACAAAAAGAAGTTTCTGGGGGCAAATATTCGGGATATGTACGAACTTGCTCAACATGTCGAACAATATGATTATCTGCTCCGAGAAGAAAAGATATCGAAGTCACCATCCCGGGGGACGTTGTATAAGAACCCCACGGTGAGCTATGCATCGGCCGAAAGTGAAGACCCTCAGTATGTTAGTGTGGACGCGGCCGAGATAATAATAGACAAACCTTATGTTTGCAAGGCTTTGGCGCAAGTAAATACCAAAGACGCCAAAACCCGTTTGACCGCCGAGGAAACGGGCAAGTCATCAAAAGTATACACTTTTGATATCACCAAAGTGATAGGAGCATATTCATGCGACTTAAATGGCTTGTTCTCGTCCATTTACGTTATGTTTCTTTAGTTATTTTAGTCCTTTAAGCTATTTTCGTGTGTTTGTAGGTCCAAAGGGCTAAAGGAGCAAAAAGATGCATTTTGGAGACTTTTGGAGCACTTTTGGGCTAAGGATGGATAGCTTATGCGCCAAAATGTTGGACGAAATTGAAGACCAAAGTGTTGGAACTTTGTTCCCTTTAGTTTTAGGACATTTAAACCTTTCCAATTCCCTTATGCCGTGCATCTCCATTTTTCTCCCAAAACCATACACATGCTCCCATTACTTATCATAATCACATATCATATCACTTATCATTCATCACTTATCATTCACCACTTATCACTTATCATATCATTCACCACTTATCATTCATCAAACACATGCATTCACATGTTTTCACAATCTGCCATCATTCCAACCAAAACCGTGCACATGCTATCACCATGCATTCACATGCACTTGTTCCTCCATCATTCCATCATTTAAAACATTGCACATGCACTTTAAACATTCACCCACATGCATTTCCACCCACATGCTATCCCATTTCAGATTTTCATTTCCCCTTTAATCAACACATGCATCCCCTCACCAAGAAATCATTCATTCCACATGCCATTGTCATTCCACTTCATTTCACCTTGCATTTTCAGATTATTCCTTCATCATTGCACCACACATTCATTGCACATGCTTTCACATTCAATACACATGCAATTCCAGATTTCACATGCACACACAAACATTAGCACATGCAACCTAGCTGTCATGTCCCCCCCCATTTCACCTATAAATACTCATTCATTCATTCTCATTCATCCACAATTCATTTCACAACAGAAATTGGTCCCTTGGGGCCGTGCCCTTCACAAAGTCCATCCATTCCATTCATACACTTCATCCATTGCAGAAATGTAGACCATAAACCCCCCTTTGTGCCGTGACTCTCCCTTACAATCCAAACATCATCCTTCCATTTCCATAATTCCCCAATCCATTCAACACACCAACAACATCCCTTAGACCTTGTGCTACGACGAAGAGGAAGATAAGAGGGCCTAAACGTTCATACAATTCAAGTTTGAGTTGTTGGAATGTTTAGGTGTTTCTTTGATTCTACATCAGTTTTGCTTCAAGGGTTCTTTCTTATTATTAATTCTATGTTCATTCATGTTTTATATTTTTATGTTAAATCCTTTGCAAACATGAATTGTAACTAATCACCTTCTATGGATTCGATGTAGCCTTGCAAAGTTTGCCATGTAGTTAATTCGGAATTCTCATTTAATCTATCTATTTCTTGCTTCATTCTCCGATTTAATTGTGACTTAGTGTGTTAATTTTAGTGCTTGATCATCATTTGAATTAACCACAGGTTGTTTAGCCAAGATTAAAGCACACATCATGCATAATCTTGGTGGATATGTGAATGAATGAAGGGAATGTTTTGCAAACATCCTGCCGAGTGTTCCCTTTGGTTTTGTGAAAGTTTCTTATGCACTACATAGTCTTGATTAGGAACCAAAGTTGCACATCACAATTAGGTTCATAATTAGAGACATTTGATCAAATCCACACATCATATGGCTGATCATATCTAAGTGAAACAAACCCAAGAAATAAGTAGAGGGATGAGTATAATCTGACTTAACAAGCATGGACTTGGCTTAGCAATGGTGAAATCGATTCTCTAGCTTCATCTTCATTGGTACTCTCTTATTTTATTAGTTGTTGATTCATTCATCTTGTGTTTACTTCATTTCCTTATGCTTTAATTTACAATCTGTTTGTTTCCAAGTTTCTGTTTTTATTTCAAGTTTCATTCAAAACCAATCTCCCATTTCTTTTAAAGTGTTAGATTAGTTAGAAATACATTTAGTTTGTGTTTATAAGTGTTTTGATTCATTTTGTTTCTCAAATTCGTCCAAAGTACTCAAGGTGCTCAAAACTGCCCAGAAAGTGATTTTTAGGCAGTTTTGAGTGTTTTGGTGCTGTTTTGAGTCTTTTGGTTTGTTTTAGTGTTTTAAAGTTTAGTTTTGCATTCTTTGAGTCTAGTATAGTGTTTCATATTGTTATTTTACGTTTTTGAGTCAAATTCAAGTGGTTAACAATCCCTCCTAATCCCCGGTCTAGAACGATCCCTACTTATACATATACTACAATTTGACGAAAAGAGGGTTTAATTTGTGTGCGTATAAATCTCGCATCACAAAGCTGATGCAATTTTCGATCAGTTATTGGCAGCAAAGATCATCAAGCTTCGGCCAGGACATACTATCCCTAAGGCCGATGAATTAAAAGGAAAGATATACTGCAAGTATCATAATTTTAATAAGCATGCAACCAATAATTGTGTTGTGTTCCGGGACACAATTCAAAGCTGGATCGAAAAAGGAAAGTTGAAATTTCCGGAAAAGATGGCGGTCGATGTTAATCCTTTCCCTTCGACGACGATTGGTATGGTGGATGCTCACCTTCCTAAAAACAAAGGGAAGGCCGAATACGTACCGGTGCAACATGTCCATAAACGGAATGGTCGCACAAGACTACAGCTCGATATCTTTTCGAATGCACCACCAGCGGAACAATCGGGGCCACCCGCCGATGAGCCTATGACAAGGTCAAGTTCCGATGAGGCTCATGGATCAAAGGTGTTATGTGACCATTGTAAAACACCAGTTGAGCCTGGGAGGAAGACATCTTCAACACCACCCGCGGCCCCTACAACATCGTCGACAGGGTTAAGTCCACGACATCAAGTGTTTGATCGACTCGGCCCACAGGTACGGCCGAAAGACCAGACCTCGGTCAGGCGGCGTCTGGATTTCGACGCACCTTTCTACAATGAGGATTATTACTCGCGCAATGCTAATAGTTCGGCCTCACCAGCCGATCGCAAAACTTTCAAACCACCAAGGACATCGGATCAACGCTGGTACAGTTACAATTCTCCGACTGGCTTATATACGGCGTTATCTAAATCTCAAAAACGTCGCCGCCAACGGATAGATTGCATGGCTCGGCGACGAGAAGCGCAGGCCAGCCCGGCCAACCAGTGGCAACCAAAAAAGGCCGTGGAAGATATTAGCGAACGGCCAACCCCGACTATCATGACCGAGTTAGCCGAAGGGAAGAAAGTGGCGGATGTTGGTTTCGAAACCACCATTGAGGAGGCTGAGAAACGTATTAAGATCCTTCTCCGGCCTGGGGAAACTAGAGCTCGGCTAGAACACTTCACGCAAGAGGCCGAAAGAAAACTTTCCCCGTTGCCACCGCGCGAGCCGTTTATTAAAATTCGGCGCAACTTACACCCCCCATTCCTCGGTGAATCCTTGGAATACATGCGAGAGTTTCATAAGAAATACTCCGCCAATGACTTGTACGGACTACCCAAGGCGTGTCAGGAAGCCCTCAGCCTAGCTCTCACTTGCCCCGACGCCGAGCAAATCATTCAGAAAACCTCTGACCCAGCGATTAAGGCAAGGTTCCAACATATACGGGAGGCTCGGGTACTTGGTTTTGAAGTCGATCCCTATACAGATATCGACACCTCTGAATTACCTTTTTCGCTTGATGACCTTCAGCATTTGCGCTATCATTTCGAAGTTTTTTCGGCTGTATCCCTCTTCGGCCTCACGGCCGACGAGGAAAAACGGATAGCATGGTTGGATGCATATCTAGACACGAGGAACGCCCGTATTGCCTATGAAGAACGAGCCCGAATAACGAAGGACAACCATAAGTCTTCAGCAGTCAACATGATCGAGGAAAATAGCCAAACCACACTCGACGTGGTTAACACATCTCAGATACCGGCTCTTACCGAGGAACTCAAAAGTCTGATCGAGGATGTTCCGGCGACCGATGCTATGGTTAGTTCTGCAGAAGACGACGACCACGATCCAATTGGTCCCTCGGTCCTCGAACAAATGGAGATCAGTATGGTCCACGTCCTACCAGCCGAATTCCAACCAAGTGCCCCCCAGTCGAATTTCTTGGATGGGGACGTGGTCACCGAGGAGGCAACACAAGTAGATTTCGTTGCAAACGACGACGACCGAGAAACCCGAAGCACGGACAACCTTAAGACAGCTTTCGCCGAGCTATTTCCTCGCTCCCCTTCGGTTAATCTCCAACACCTGAAGCCGTTGTACGTCACGGCTCACATCGAAGGATTCCCTATTTCCAAAGTGTTTGTCGACTGTGGAGCCACAGTCAACATTATGCCAATCTCTGTCATGAAGGCTTTACGCCGTTCTGATAATGAACTCATTCCGTCAGGGATCACTATGAGCAGCTTCGTTGGTGACAAGTCTCAAACCAAAGGAGTGCTCCCTTTGGAAGTTAGCATTGCCGGTCGTCAACACATGACGGCATTCTTCATAATTGATTCCAAGACCGACTACAACGCATTACTTGGCCGAGACTGGATCCACCAAACCAGTTGCATTCCTTCATCACTATACCAAGTTCTCATCTTTTGGGACGGCAAATCGGTCACCGTCCATCCGGCTGATAATCAACCATTTGAGACCAACATGATTCAGGCTCGCTATTATGACGATCACGTCGGCTACATCACCCTCCAGGGCCTCAACGAGGATGGGCGGCCGACGAGAATTTCGGTACAAAAAGTGATTGACGTCGGCGCCGAGACTGTCCAACAGGATTCGGCGAGACTTGGTTTGGCTAACTTGGACATCAATGCCGATGATTGAGCACACCACGCAAGAACGGCGTCAGGCCGCGGTTTCATCTACAATGGAACGTCTGCTGGCCCATTGGTACGCCATTACCAAGCAACCACATTCTGGCATCAATTTGGTCGAATTTCTGGCCGAAGCAGACGACGGCCCCGTTCTAACTTTCGATAAAGTTCAGGCTGCGCCGGCCGAACTCGAAGACCATCGGCCTCAAGTCAATGACCCGTTAGAAGAAGTTAACGTAGGCACAGCCGATGACCCTCGAACATTGTTTATTAGTGCGTTACTTCCCCCGGCCATGAAGGTCGAACTCCGTGAGCTACTCCATGAATTTAAAGATTGCTTCGCGTGGAGCTATCATGAAATGCCAGGCCTCGACCGAAACCTTGTGGAGCATGAGCTACGCATCAAGGAAGGGTGTAAGCCTTTTCGATAGCCTCCTCGCCGATTTTCAAACGAAGTACAACTCGGCATTAAGGAAGAATTAGTTCGGCTTCTAAAAGCCGGGTTTATTCGGACCGCTCGGTATGTCGAATGGTTGGCCAATATCGTCCCCGTGTTAAAGAAAAACGGTGCCCTTCGCATTTGCATCGATTTCCGTAATATAAATCTGGCTACTCCCAAGGACGAATATACAATGCCGATCTCAGATTTATTAATTGATGCCGCAACTAATCATGAACTATTATCTTTCATGGACGGTCATGCGGGTTACAACCAGATTTTCATCGCCGATGCTGACGTCCACAAGACGGCTTTCCGTTGCCCGGGGGCACTTGGTACTTACGAATGGGTAGTCATGCCTTTCGGCCTTAAGAACGCTGGCGCCACATATCAACGAGCCATGAATATGATCTTCCACGACTTAATCGGTACAATGGTCGAAGTTTATATCGATGATGTGGTCGTGAAGTCCAAACGTCGTCAAACACACCTGGACGACCTGAGGCAAGCATTCCTTCGAATGCGCAAGAACAACCTCAAGATGAACTCGGCCAAGTGTGCTTTCGGTGTTTCGGCCGGTAATTTCCTAGGATTTTTGGTGCACCATCGCGGCATCGAGGTCGACGCGAATAAAGCCCGCGCCATCATCAGCGCCCCACCTCCAACGACAAAGAAACAGCTCCAGTCGTTACTCGGGCAGATAAATTTCCTCCGTCGTTTCATCGCCAATTCGGCCGGTAAAATGAAAGCATTCTCTACGCTCCTTAAGCTGAAGGAAACCGACCGATTCGAATGGCGCGAAGAGCATCAAACTGCGTTTACGCAAATCAAGGTGGCCCTTTCTACTCCACCCGTGCTCGTTCCACCTTGTCGCAACAAACCCCTTAAATTATACATTTCGGCAGCCGCCGAATCCATTGGTTGTCTCCTCGTGCAAGATAATAATGTCGGGCGCGAACAAGCTATCTTTTACCTTAGCCGAAACTTGAATTCCCCAGAGCTCAATTATTCACCCGTCGAAAAACTTTGCTTAGCTTTGTTCTTCGCCGCATCCAAGCTTCGGCATTACATGCTCCCCACAGTTACGCAGGTCATCGCCCAAACCGACGTAATTCGTTACATGCTGACTCGGCCTATTGTCAAAGGCTGAATCGGGAAATGGACACTCGCCTTATCCGAGTTTAGCCTTCAGTATGTACCCCAAAAGGCCGTCAAGGGACAAGCCCTCGCCGATTTCCTGGCACAACACCCATCCCCTTATGGTTTTGAGGGGGGCGACGTCGACATCGGTTTCGTCACCACACGCGATAACCATTGGACTATGCATTTCGATGGCTCCAGCACTTCGACTTCGGCGGGTGTCGGCATTGCAATTCAGTCGCCCGACCACTGCCGATGGTATTTTTCTCTCAAGTTGGATTTCAGCTGCACGAATAATCAGGCCGAATATGAAGCCCTCATTATCGGCCTCCACGTTTTACACGATCTGCGGGCCTCTCGTGTTCTTGTCCTCGGTGATTCCGAACTTGTGATTAACCAATTGAACGACATTTTTTGTTGCATGAGTTGTACTTTAGCGCCATATCACATGGTTGCCACCTACCTGGCCGAGTCATTCGAACGGATCACGTTTGAACATATTTCACGAACCCACAATACCGATGCCGATGAACTCGCCCATATCGCCTCCGGAGCACAACTCATGGGGGGCAAGCTCGGCCGAATCGCAGCCACAGGCCTGCAATCGTACCCGGCCTTGATCGATCGGCAAAACTTCCAGCGCACACACGTAATACGTACTAGAGTAATGTCACTCCCATCCCTACTAGAACGAGGTGACCCCATGGAAGTTTGTGCTGTCGAGGTAGAACCAGATGATTGGAGAAAGACGATGTTACGATACCTCGATAATCCCAACGGGAAACACGACCGGAGAACGAAGGTCCTTGCCACAAACTACGTGTCGTACCAAAATGAGTTGTACCGCAAAGGCGAGGACGGGTTACTACTATTGTGCCTTAGCCCACATGAGGCCGACCAAGCAATGGCCGAGGTACATGAAGGTATTTGTGGGGCACACCAGTCTGGACGAAAGATGCGCTGGCTGCTTCGGCGACACGGTTATTTTTGGCCCAGTATATTAAAAGATTGTATCAAATATGCACGAAGATGCGTACCATGCCAAATTCATGGACATGTGCAGAGAGCCCCGGCCGAATTACTACACTCGGTTACTAAACCATGGCCATTCAGAGGTTGGGCAATGGACGTAATTGGCAAAATCACGCCATCATCGGGGGCATCAAGACACGCGTGGATAATGGTAGCCACTGACTATTTCACTAAGTGGGTCGAGGCAAGATCATACGCCGAATTAACGGCCAAGGAAGTATGCGATTTCGTAGAAGAAAATATTGTGACCAGATTCGGCGTGCCAGAAACGATCATAACTGATAATGGCACTATATTCACGGCCGATAGGTTTAGGGAGTACGCGGCAAGTTTGAACATCCGACTCGAACAATCTACGCCGTACTACCCACAGGCAAACAGGCAGGCCGAGGCAAGCAATAAAGTGTTGATTGGCATCCTTGAAAAAATGGTAAAAGAGAAACCTGGTTTGTGGCATTTGAGGTTGAATGAAGCATTATGGGCATACCGAACCTCACCTCGGTCGGCTACTGGAACCACCCCTTACGCGTTAACTTATGGACACGACGCTATGTGATGTGAGAATTACTTGACACTCAAATTAAACCCTCGTTTGACAATTGTAGTAGAATGGATAAGTGAGGGATCGTTCTAGACCGGGGATTAGGAGGGCTTGCTAAAACCTTCTAAATTGACTTAAAAACATAAAAATACAATATAAAACACTATTTAATGCTCGAAGAAAGCAAAACTAAAAATAAGAAAGATTAAGACTAAGATTTCAACGAAATAGGGGGGAATTGGATTTGGACGAATTTAAACTAAAATGAATACTTGGAAACAAAACAAATTGTAAATATGGATTTGACGGAAATGAATGGATGGGAAGCTAGCTAAGGGTTCTTTCTCTACACATGATATTTATGCATATGAATCAATTTCCAGTTATTCCTTCATTGAATTATGAACGACAATGCCCCAAATTAACCGTGACATCACTAGTTAACCCTCAGATTTTCCTTATATTATTGGATTGGATGGCATCATTCGACAACCCAAAACATTCTCAAAAGTTCCCTACATGTCATCATAATAGAGATACAATCGAAGATCATTAAGAATAATGAAAACCATAAGCATTGACAAAGCATTTGCAACTATGACATCATGTTACTCATGCTAAGAATTAAACTTAACGCGATCGTGACAAGCGACCTTCACTACTTTCAAGTATAAGTTAGTAACGATTATGTGAAACCTTCTTAAACTTTAGCCACATATTCATGCATGCTAATTAAGTATCGACCCTCAATCAACAAACACAAATAAGTTAATCATCAAATAGTTAAGCCAATTGCATTCACGAATCAAGAGTTCATAACCGGAATTCATCAATTCATATCACATAAATAATCATGGTATTGAAATCACCCCTAGCCAAAAAGGGTTTAGTTCCTCATAACTTTGAAATCAAAGAAACACCTAAACATTCCAACAACTCAAACTTGAATTGTATGAACGTTTAGGCACTCTTCTCTTCCATTCCTCATATTACAAAACAAAGAGAATTGAATTTAAACATTGAAATCAAAGAAACGCGTAAACATTCCAACAACTCAAACGTGAATTGTATGAACGTTTAGGCCTTCTTCTCTTCGTCTTCGTTGTAGCACAAGGACTAAGGGATGTTGTTGGTGTGTTGAATGGATTGGGGGATTATGGAAATGGAAGAAATGGAGGAGAAAGGGAAGGGAATGGTGCAGAAAATGGAGAGACTCACGGCTAGGGAGAAGATGGAAGTGTTTGTGGTGTGTTGTGTATGAAAAATGAGATGATCTTGAATGAATGAATGCAAGGGTATTTATAGGAGTAGTGGAGGGAACATATGGCTGTTTGTTTAAGATGCAAGTGGCTAATTAATGATGGAAAATCAGTTAGGAAAACATGTGAAAACTGGAATTGCATGTGAAGGTGTTGGAATGTGCTGAAATGGTGAAGGGGATACACGGCATTGTTTGGAATGTGGAGAAAAGGGTGCATGTGGTTGTAATGTTTGTTGGTTAAAGATGCATGTAGATGTATTATACAATGGGAAAGTATGTGATTGAATTAAAGGATGCAAAGTGAATGAATCATGAATCATTGTGGATGAAAGGTGGAAGTGCATGTGTTGATGACTAGGTTAGTGGGTGGAAATCTGAAAATGGCATATAGGAATGGGAGCTCACGGTTTGAATGTGTAAAGTGTGTGTGAATGCATGTGAAGATGCAATAAATAATGCATGTAGGGTTAGGAAATAATGAAGAAATGCATGTGAGATGTTTGGAAAGGAATAAAGAATGAATGGTGGAAATGTGAGTGAATGATGTGCATGTGTGAGAATGCATGTGGAATTAAGAGGAGTATGGAAGTGAAATAAATGAATGATATGTTAAGTGATAAGTGAATGATATGTGGTGAGTGATAAGTGAATGGTTTGATAAGTGATAAATGAACTAGTTTAAAGGGCTAGGGTTTAAGTACATAGAATGGGCCTAAAATAGGTTGGTTTGTATGGCATAATGTGTTTGATTGGGCTAGAGGTTTTCCATGGCTCAAAGGATTTGTTTGATTGGGCTAGGCCCTTTGTTTGATGTCCCCAAAGAGCATACAAGGCTTCAATTTCGTCCATCCTCTTTGCTCCATGATTAAGCTATCCAAATCATGCACAAAAATGCTCCAAATAGCCTCAAAATGCACTTTCTTGCTCCTAAGCCCTTAGAACCTGAAAACACACAAAAGAAGCATAAAGGACTAAAATAACTAGAGAAACATAACGTAAATGCACGAGAACAAGCCATTTAAGTCGCATGAATATGCTCCTATCACTATGTTACCGGTCGAGATAAGTATAAGCTCGTTACGAGTAATCGAGCAAAGCGATTTGTTCAGTATTGAGTATTGTCAAGCGATGCGGCAGGAATTAGAAGATTTAGAGGAAAGTCGAATCGACGCGGGTAACTTATTGGTAGCGCAAAAGAAAATTGCCGAGCGAGCGTATAACCAGCGTGTAAGACAAAAAACGTTCGGCGAAGGTGAATTGGTTTGGCAAACTGTGTTGCCTATCGGGATTAAAGACCCCAGATTTGGGAAGTGGTCGCCGAATTGGGAAGGGCCATTCATCGTTCACAAAGTCCTCGGCAAGGGGGCATATCATCTAAGAGATCGGACGGGTTCAGTTCATAAGTTACCGATTAATGGAAAGTTTTTAAAGAAGTACTATCCAATTACATGGGAAATGCAGGAGTGAAAAACATTGTATTAATTGCAAAACGACCATTGTATTAATATCAAAAGTCATTACAAGAAGAACAAATACTAATACAATGATAGGGTCCTAAGGGGTCGATGGGAGGAAGGTCTCGAGGGCAGCTTTTAGCTCCAGCCACTTGGCTTCGCTCAAAATTATCTCAGCCTGCCGGGTCTTCTTGTTACATTGCAGTTGCTGGATACGCCATGCACCGGCAGCGAAGGCCGTTAGCCGAGTCTTGTTGGCCTCAAAGTCCTTCTCAAGCTCAGAAGCAGTGGCCGACCTTTGCCATTGAAGGTCAGAAATCTGACGGTGGAGGTCAGAGATCTGACGATCGAACTCGGACAGCTTGGCTTTCTTCGCCTTGATTGCCTCCATCTCCACTCGGCCGGCCTCATGCGCGACCTTGGCCACCTTCAAGTCGTCCTCGGCCTGCAAGGCTCGCTCGAAGACAAGAAAATGTTGCCGAGTTCGCTCCAAGAGGTCGGTAAGGAAAGAGATACCCTCCGGGCTCAGATGACCACCGCTGGCGAGGTCATTGAGACACTCTCCAACAGAGTCAAGGCCTTTGCACCGGAGAGCTTGAGAAGCAGTCAGAGACAAGACTTCGTGCAGCTTCACGAAGACTTCGGCGGGCGTGGCTCCCACTGATTCGGCCAGAGCAGCAGAGGAGCCGGCCTCACCGGTCGTGCTCTGGAGTAGAGCGTCAAGCTCCATTTCCCACGACGGCTGCACATAAGAGGAAAATTTTGTGAAGAACAGTAAAGACGTGATGTAGTGCATAAAGGAAAAAGGAGAATGTTTTAGACCTGCCGAGAGGAGACTTCGGCCATGCCCTCTGGGTCATTGCTCGAACCCAGGGAACTTAATGGCCGAGCCCAGTGCCTCAGACCGCTACGCAATTCACGCGGCCGATGGAGGTCATCTACATTTGATGGCCACGATGGCGGCCAGGAAATATAAACAACGCCCCTCGGCGCATAAAATTGCCGGTGAAATGAATGTTCGGGCACCTGACATTTAATGGTCTTAAAAACATGTATCAAAAGAGAAAATCAACACAAAAGAAGAAAGACGACTTACAAAGGCCGAAGAGACTTCCTGCGGAGGAATGGGGAGATCTGCATCCTGCGGATGAATCGGCGACTCGGCCGTGGCCTCAGGGTCGGCCATGGGTCTCTTGCCGCGATCCGCCACAGGAGGAGTCGGTCGAGCGGCCGCCTTGACAACTGGAGGAGGACAGACGGGAGGAGAGCTGACTGGTCGGCGACGGCGTTCCAGGGGGACCTCTTCGCTCTCGCTCTCGACATCCTGGGCAAAAAGAGATTATTTTACGAAAAAAAAAAAAAAAAAAAACTGAAGGAAAAAGAGTAGAAGCAGAATTATACCTCCAAAACGACCGTTGGAGTCGGGGGTGTTTCGGCAGGAGCAGCCGATTTCCCCATTTCGGGCGCCACGACCGGCTCTGAAGTAGGAGGAGATGCGGGTGCGACGATTGGATCGGCCTGGGAGACGGCTGGAGGGTTCGAGGTTGGAGGTGCCTGGGCAGCCGGCACAAATGGAGAGCCGGCAGGAGCGAGCGTCCCAGTAGTGTTACTGGGGACGACATGAATTTCCCGGTCGCCCTTCTTCGCCAATTTCTTGACGCGTTTAGGACGAGGGGCCTCTTCCGCCGGCTCGGCCCCTTGGTGGGGGCGTTTGGCAGGGATCGACCGCTCGGTGACAAGGGTCCTCTTCATAGGCGCCTTCTTCGCCTTTGCCACCGCGGCGACCACTTCCACCGTCCTCGGCACGCGAACCCCTGAAAAGCGAAGTAATTAGCAACGAGGATCAAGTGGTAAAACAAAGGAGGAAAGAAAAACGGAAAGACTACCTTGGGTCGACTCCTTAGGCTGTGTCGAGGATGTTGACCTAGGGCGGTCGCCGAAGATCTTCTTCGCCAGATCTTCGGCCGGGGCACCGAAGAAGTCGCCGGTATACTCCTCCCACCAGTCCCCGAAGGTATCAGTTCCCAGAGATTCAGGGACCGCCGGCCGAATCCGGAATTTCCTGCACTTCTCTTGGAACTCCTGGTCGGACGTCTTGCACTCCCTCTCAGAGGAACCGGTAAGACGCCCCCGACTTAGGAGTGACCGAGAAGCGAGCAGGGGGACGGGGCTGCCTTGAATATAGCCGAGCTGCCGGGCGACAAAATGGGGGTGGTAGACCTCCCAGCCAGCTCGGCGGGCATTGCAACCCAGTGGAAGGTCGCGAGTCAAAACAAACGACCCCCAGCGCTGACGAATGTCCGCATCCTCGGACGCGGCCCACGCGGCCGTAGGAAGCTTGAGCGAGGAAGGGTACTCCTGGCGCCGGCACACCAGGAACTCGTCATCCGAGAGGACATCTAGGCCGAGGAAGTGTTTGAAAACCTCGTCGGCTCGGTGAGGTGGGGCCGGTCGAGATGCCAGTTGAAGACCGAGGGCGGCCGTTCGCTGGAAGGCAGGGACCTCCGGTCGAAGAGTAGAGAAGTAAACCTGCAACCAGAGTTGGAACACCCAGAGGGGTCCGTTCTGATGCGGGTCGATCTTGCCAATGGTCGCCTCGGCCAGGCAACGGTAGAGATTGGCGAGTATGGCTGGACTGAGCGCCAGCAAGCGACCATTAGCCAGTGCCTGGGCCACCGGCATGTTCTCCACCAGGCATTTGTTCGACCGAGTACAACAAATGAATTTGTTGTACCAGTAGAAGAGGAAGGCCTCGTGCTCTCCCTTTCTAAGGCTTTCCTCGCCTCGGCCGGCGAAATGAAGAATGAGAGTGTTGTAGTTGAAGAAGTTCTTGTGGAGCTTCTGAACTTCTTCCCTTGAGGGCTCCCGATCACCCCGGCTTAGCGTCTCGACGGCCCTTTCGTCGAATAGTGCCTTCAGGTCGAGAGGAGAAGGGTATCCGGAAAGGGCGGCGTCAATAGGAAGGCCGGTCGAGGAAGTCCCAAGGATGGCCGAGACGTCGAGGATGGTGGGGCCGAGAGGGCCGAAAGGCAGGACCATGGTGTTGGTGGCCGAACACCATAAACTCGGGGCCGCCATGAGCAGCTCCTTATCCATGGCAATCTCCATGGTTGACAGAATAATGGCATCGTAGATGCCGAGAGCCTTCCACTCCTTGGAGAAGAAGGAGCTCATTCGGTCGACCCAGGCGGCCCAGGCCGTGGTGGTCGAGGGCCAAGCTCCTTGAGGACGAGCCAAGCACCATTTCGACCAGTCAAACCCTTGAAGCAGGGGGGTTAGACATTGCTCCTTGAGCAAGTTGGTGATAGACGACGGCACTGCGTCTTTGAAGAGGGGACCCAGAATCTGGTGGGTGGTGGCCATATCCTCTTGAAATCGCAGCGTTTTGACGGCGCTTCGATCGATGAATGACTTGCACTTATTGATCTCATCGGAAAGCTTCGAAATAAAGGAGGCCATTTGCAGAAGGAAGAACTGGAAAAAATTGCAGAAGGGCTGGAAGGTTTGATTTGAGCAAACAAAGATGAAAAATTAGAGATTCTGGATTTTCTAAAGGCGTAAGAGGCGAATGGCAGAAATGTGGGTATTTATAGGCTTTTCAGAATGAATATCAAACGTCTGGAATTCAAAAGCGTTGGTTCAGATTGGGGGGAAATGTAACCGGGAAAGTCTGCAATCATTTCGGATATTTTGGGAACCTGCGAAAATGGGATCGAGGAGTCGAAAATCCAGGATGCACGATGGCGTGTGGCGACAGGTTCAATGCATTTAATAAGGATGAGACGGTTCAATTAGTGCACGGTTTCGAGGCCCATGAGTAAAGCTTTTGAGAACGGCGGAGAATCGACACGTGGCCACGCGTTGGGGGCAACGAGGAAACTGCAATCATGTCTCATAAATATGCAGGGATAATGATCATTAAGGGAGTAAAGTTCAAAAAAGCAATAAATGTTTTCGCTTCTTCAAGGTCGAGGCCCGACCAAGAGGTGACAGTCGGCGACCTCAGAAGCGAGGGGGCAATGTTTGGGCCCAAAATATTTTGGTTAGGCCGAGCAGTCAGATGTGCTCGGCCCAAGGTAATAACAGATGTTATGGGCCGAATAATAAAACCCGGGCCAGCTGGCAGGGTCAGCCGAATCCTATCTCAAGAGGTCCAGATAAGTAGGAAGGATTGAGGAAATCCTGGTGCGACCAGGATTCTCGACCAGCAAGAAATAAAGCCTCAAAAGAAGGAAGATTCAGAATCCCAGTGGGAGTAGGTTTGTTCGAACCAGAATCGAAATGGGACAAGGACTCCCAATCCAAATCAGAGGAGGTTTCAAGGAATGGGGTACTATAAATACACGAGATCATGCAACATTCAAGGGACCTTTAAATCAGTATACAATTGCCCTGCGCAAAACCTCTCAACATCTTGAGATTTTTCCTTTTCTTTTTCTGCCGACACACCTTCGGTTTGGATAAACAGCACTGTGGAAGCGCCCGGCGAGCACCTTCAGTTTGGATAAACAGCACTGCTGCCGCAGAATCAGCCGACCGAGAAGCATCTTCAGTTTGGATAAACAGCACTGCGTCGAGGTCGATCGATTATCTATCCAAGTCTCGGTCGAGAAAGGTTTTCGAACCTTTGTTGGCAGAGGTCACCTTGCTAAGCTTTCTCGGCATAGTTAGGTGTTACGAATCGCATTGCTCGGCGTACAGAACGCCGAGTGGTTTTATGATTGGATACTCGCAAGTAGGTTTCAGGGTTCGGCATTCCGACGGCCAAACTACGTTTACCATCAAGACATACATTACGTTCGAGTACCTGTGCCCATACACCTTGGTCTCGATTCGACGTGCTTATACTCTCACGAATATAATCACGGTGACCGAATCGGGCTCCGACGATTATTGAACTCCGCAGAATTAGCAGCCTTGCCTTCAGGCTGTAGAACTCAGAGACCGAGAGTGTTCCTTCCTCGGTCGCAATCGCAAGATAAAGAAGTCAACGACGCGCTCAAAGCGACATCAGCAAATTTTACTCCTCGGCCGAGCTCGGCCGACGAGTTGGCACGCCCCGCATTCAACCGAAGGACGTAGTTAGCTTACTAGTTACTCGGCCTGCGCGCCACGTAGGTTTTGTAATTTTTAGGGTCAACAATTTTCAAATAAACCTAATTGATACAAATTATATTTATTTTTCTGTGCTCTCTCAAAACCTCTTCTAATAAATTCTTGTGCTTCTTCTTCATTTGGATAAATATCTTCAGCTCTAACTACTTCTTTTCCTTTTTTTCCTAAAGAGTTCTATTTTCTGTTATCAAAAGGATTTAGCTTAGGTCTTCTATTATTATTTGCACTTAAAGTTAAATTTTCTAATTTATCAAGCAAAGATGGTGGAAGTGATGGAGATGCGTTATGTAAAACTTGGTTTATTTTTGCTATTTGTTCTTCAACTTGATCTAATTTTTCAGCCAAACTTAAAACTAATTGAATAATTAAATTATTTTTCCTAATGGAAATATTACTACTGGCTACTTATGTTGAAAAATCTGTTAAACCTACTGGTTCTTTGTCTAGCTTACTAATTTTTTTCAAAGCTTGGATATATTTTCTACTAGTTCTAGAATCAGTCATTAAACTAGTAATTTATCTATTTTATTATGTAGCTTATCTACTTGTTCAGTCAACTCTTTTTGTACTAATTGAATTTTTTGAACTTCTAATTTTAGCTGATCAACTATTTCTAATAATCTAAGTTCTACTTGCTTCGGCTTACTACCTATGAGATCAACAAGCTCTTTTATCTCTCTTTTGCTAGGAAACTTTTAAATATTTTTATTATTATTATCTTCTAACAGAGATGTAATATAGTCTAAATTTTGTCTAATTGTTTTTGTGGAATTTTTCTGAAAATACTCTAACAACTGATTTAACAAATGATTATGCTTATTATTTTTTAATTTTATATTTTTTGCTTAACTAATAATAAGATCTACAATACTATTGGCTTATGGATTTTTTTCACTATGCAAAATATGATTATGCTTTCTCAATGGAAAATAACAAACTAAACTATGACACACCTCGACCGAGATCGGAACGTGCTGGCCGTCATACAAAGGTGACGTAGCCATTTGCATGTGCGGAAGCTAATAAAGTAGTAATATAATGTACGAGTAAATAAAAACCAACTAGCATACAATGTCCTAATACAAGTGCTAGCGTGCGAGTCACAAATTCAGAGCAGGTCTACAGCAGCCCAAAGGAAAAGTTGCGACAAAAGTACACCCGAAGGTGACCCTACTATGATAGGTGTCTGTCAGAAGTGCCGGAAAAGCCCTCTGGGAAACCACCGGAACTGCTACTCACTAGAACCTGGAGGGGCGCAAAACAAAAGCGTGAGTGGGCAAAAACAAAGCTTTCGAAAACCATTTATAAAATACTTTCTAACCCCTCGCCGTAAAACCTGTATACTTCCCAGAAAATATATACACATAATACATATGCCAAGTATGCTCAAAGGTATGTCAATCATGCTCGATAATATGCCATGCCGAAATCTCATAACAATATGCAAGTGCCCAGGTATAAACATATCAATATCATATAATCTGGCAGTCGGAGTCACCTAACGTGACCTGTACGACTGCATCTAGAGCTCAAATCTCAATCTCAATGTCTAAACCTACCCACGAGTCGGAACCACCTAAAGTGGTCTGTACGACAGGCCTGGGTGTAAATAAGTGCTACGATCACGTGAAGACTGGGCGAATAATCGCGGGTCACCTACGAGTCGGAACCACCTAAAGTGGTCTGTACGACAGGCCTGTGCACCTACCTTGAATCCAAGGTGAGCATAAGGTGCGGGAGGTGAACATCACGTGAAGGACTGTGCCCTGGCCATGGGCGGGAGCACTAACACCGGGGGTACAGGTTATGAGCTCTCTAACTAACTCAAACCACTACTGAAATGTAACCATGTATACCACTTACCTGTGCGTCCACAGCACCAAATATGCATATGTATATGTGTACCACTACTAATGTATGCAATGATGCATAAACGATAATAATATGGTGCATGGCATAACGTAAATAACCCTTCTTAAACAATTTTTGGGAATATAAATGTATATAGGTATATACGGAAAACAAAAGCCCACTCACTGGTACGTGGAAGGGTCGTAGCCCCCCTGCCTCGCGTGACCATGCTCGTCCTCGGGGTACGTGTCACCTATATGCGAAATAACTATAAAAACGTTAACTTTAAAGCACATAACCAACTTCTCGAAATAACTTCTCATACATTGCTCAAAATGGACAATTGAATATACCAACGTGCTCTACACAACCTCAGGATCACAACCATATTTTTAAAATAATTTTTGGACCTCTCACGCGCCCCCACGCGCCAAAATAGGCACGGACCTACGCGCCCCCACGCGCGGCCACGTGCCATGCACACTGACGGTGTCAATTGACGCCGTCAGGAATATTCCGTTAAAATTCCGGAATATTTCGTTAAACTTAACCGGATACCGTTACTGCCGTTAGGAATATTCCGTTAAAATTAACGGAATATTCCTGTTTCTTCTCCGGCTTACCCTCGCCGGACTCCGGTCACCGGAAAACTGGGAAAACTTTAAACTCACTATTCTCCTTCGTTTTTCAACTATTTTTCACGTAATTTATACCAAAATGAAGCTCTAAACATAATCTACCACGTTGGACAAGTTTTAGGGCCTAAAAACAACGGGATCAAACTTTCCAAAAATATGAAAATTCGGCCAAACTTACAGTTCGTGGTTCTGACGTCCAATTCCGTCCAACGATGCACTCCCAAGCTCCTTGGGACCTCACCAACACATCTACAAACTTCAAAAGTCCAAAAACTAACTAGATTAATCTTGCATGAACAGTGACTAAAACAGAGCTTGTAAAATCGACGTGAAAACGTCGAAGTCCTTACCTGAAAATGGTACCACTGGACTCCTCTCAGCCTCACGAACTTGATGGTGTACTTGGTTCCCTCGATCTGTTAAGGTTTGAGGGATTTTGTGTGTTGTCCGTACGTTTTCAAAAGGAAGAGGAAGGAAATGGAGCTCGGGGGAGAGAGAGAGAAACAGGGAAAAAGAGACAGAGAGAAAGGGAGTGTGGGTGGGAGTGTGTGTGGTTCCAAACATGCCACACCACACCAAGCAACCAATAAAGTGACGAAAACGCACTAGGGGCAAACTTGTAATTTCACACGTACGTTTCGATATTTCCAGGACGGGATGTCACAATTTTGGTCTAAGGTTATTTTTCTTTTTTGAGGTTCACTTATTTCTAAATTAAGGTAATCTATCATAAACTACAATCTACCTTTCTCTAAAGTTACTTGATGCGATAATTAAACGCACACAAATTAAACCCTCTTTTTGTCAATTGTAGTAAGTATAAGTAGGGATCGTTCTGGACCGGGGATTAGGAGGGATTGTTAATCACTTGGATTTGACTCAAAAACGTAAAAACACAATATAAAACACTATACTAGACTCAAAGAATGCAAAACTAAACTTTAAAACACTCAAACAAACTAAAAGACTCAATACAGCACAAACACACTCAAATCTGCCTAAAAACCACTTTTTGGGCAGTTTTGAGTATAAACACAAATTTGGACGAAATTAAGTTGTAACTTGACTCAAGACTCTTAAAAACACAAACTAAATTGATTTCTAACTAATTTGACATTAAAGTAAAGGGGGATTTAGGTTTATACGAAATTAAATTAAATGTACAGATTGTAAATTAAAACAGAATGTAAATATGAAATTGATGAAATGGAATGAATGGATGATAGAATAGCTAAGGGGTTCATCTCCATACATGTTACACTTGCATAATAAAACGATTTCCAATTGCATTTCAATAAACCATGAATTCTCAACGCTCCAAGTTAATTAGGTCCGCTTAAATTAACTTTCAAATCTTCCTAACGTTATTGAATTGGATGATTGCATACGACAACCCAAAACATTCCCCACAAGTCCCCTACATGATTGCATAATAGAGATACAAGCAAGAATCATTACGCTCTATGAAAATTATAAGTGTTGCCGAGGCACTCGTTACTATGGAATACGCATGAAACTTATGCCAAGAATTCGTTTAACGCGATTGTTTATAAGCAACCTCCACTACTTGCGAATATAAGTTCGTAACTATTAGGTGAAACTCACTTATATTCTAGCGTCATATTTATGCATGAAAATTAAGCGCGCATTCTCAATAAACATACATAAATAAGTTATCAATCAAACGGTTAAACAAATTGAATCCACAACTTATGAAACGCAATTAGAAGTAATCAAATCAAAATGCAAGCATAAACATATTTTTCGAATCCCCCCTAGCCAAGGGGGGGTTTAGTTCCTCATAACTTTGAAATCAAAGAAACACCTAAACATTCCAACAACTCAAACTTGAATTGTATGAACGTTTAGGCACTCTTCTCTTCCATTCCTCATACGTACAAAACAAAGAGAATTGAATTTAAACATTGAAATCAAAGAAACACCTAAACATTCCAACAACTTAAACTTGAATTGTATGAACGTTTAGGCACTCTTCTCTTCCTCGTTGTTGTATCACAAGGTCTAAGGTGAGTTTTGGGATAGTGTGAAGTGTTTTGGAGGGATGGGGAATGGTTGGATTTCTGGTGGTGTTTGGATTAATAGGGACTCACGGCCAAAGGGCAGTTTTGATGTGGGAATGGGTGAATTTCTGAAATGGAAGAATGTGTTAAAATGAATGCAATGGATGCTTATTTAGGTGAAATGGGGGGAACATGACAGCTAGGAGGGAATGTGGCTGCATGTTTGAATGATTAAAGGATGCATGTGGGTTGGAAATGCATGTGCAATGAATATGTGGCTGCATGTGCAAGGGGACAATCTGAAAATGCATGTGAAAGCATGTGAAAGCTGGAATTGGGATGGGTAGCCACGGCATGGGCTTGTTGTTGGTGAAAATGTGGCTGAATGCTTTAATTAATGGGAGTGTATGTTTGAATGATTAAAGGGACATGTGGGGGTGGAAATGATGAATGAAATGCATGTGAATGACAGCTAGATATGTTGATGAATGCATGTGACTTGTTTGTGGTGAGTGAATGCATGTGCAAAGCTGGAAATGCAATGGGAACTCACGGCATTGATGGTGTTTGTGTGAATGATGGCAGATTGTGTGGGTGAGTGATTAGGTTGAAAATGCATGTGGAGTGCATGGTTGTGTTGAATTAAAGAATGGGAATGCAATATGAAATGCATGTGAATTATGTTGGAAAGAAGGGGAAGTCACGGCACAAAGGTGAATGGGTGATGTGTGAATGTGGTTGAATGATTAAAGTGTAAATGTGGGTTAATTAATTAAGTGTATGATATGATAAGTGGTGAATGATAAGTAATGATATGTGGGAGTGTGGCTGAAATGAAGGAGTGGAATGTTGGAATGTTTATGCACGACTAAGGATATAGGAAAGGTTTAAATGTCCTAAAACTAAAGGGAACAAGGTTCCAACACTTTGGTCTTCAATTAGGTCTTCAATTTCGTCCAACACTTTGGCTCCAAGCATAAGCTATCCATCCTTAGCCCAAAAGTGCTCCAAAAGTCTCCAAAATGCATCTTTTTGCTCCTTTAGCCCTCTGGACCTACAAACACACGAAAATAGCTTAAAGTACTAAAATAACTAAAGAAACATAACGTAAATGCACGAGAACAAGCCATTTAAGTCGCATGAATATGCTCCTATCATTACTGCTAACTGGTTTCTTAGAAACTCTTTTTCTTCTCTCAAGGTCTTTAAAGTTTGATCTGTTGCTCCTTTTGCTTTTTCAACTTTATGTTGCACTTCTGTGCTATTATATTTACGAATAAATGAAGGATGTTCAAGATAACCAAGATAAAACTTTTGCTTCTTCAAAGTCCTACTAATTCTTTTGGATATGTATGCTAATCTTCTCTTTATGCTAGTTATAGTTGGATGTCTGGAACAATAAATACCTGGTGGTTGTGGTTGATAAGGTCTACAAGGACAATAATATCTGTTGTTTATGCAAAATAAACAAGTGTGATATCAGTTATGTTAATGACTTCCGTCCTCACGGTAATTTACTATTATAATTATACTATTAAAATGCTAAACTTGGCTCTGATACCAGATTCGCAAAGCAGGCCGGTTAAATAGTTGAATGACCATTATAAGAACTAGACATAAAACCTTGCACATGGAACTCGACATGTTTCAACATGACGGCCATTCACATTGCAGGTATAAGGCCTTAACGGCTGAACTCAGAGGTACGAAGAACTTAGAGGTACCCTGGTTAATGTCTAGTTATTTGTATGGCAAGCATTCAACTATAATAGAGTACTCAAACAAAGTATGATCGTCAATTTAGCAGGTTAATAATATAACTACAATAGTGTTTCCCTGTTTTGGACTAGAAATCTAATTAAGCAAACACACTAAAGAAAGAAAAGAAATCTTACTTAAGATTGGAGATTGCTTGAATACATACACTTGAACTTTTATTGATATACAAAATTTTTACAAAGATAACTGTTTACAGGAACAAGGAAGTGTTTACAAGGATGCTTGAAGATGATGTGTGTAAATGGTGAGAGTAGAGTGTTCTTTTATGTTGAGAGTTGAGAGGTGTTTCAGACGTTGAGTTTGAGGTGCCTTTTACAATGCAAGGAAAATCTCCTTATATACACTGAATAATGATACTAACATACAAAATTCTAATTGAATGGTGTGCCTTATCTTCCTTTTTTGGCACTGTTTCTGAATCTGTAGACACTGTTTTTGCATCTGCCAAACTTGGCTTTTCCTTTTGCTTTTAAAGGCCATGTGAACCCATGTGGTCTTTCTGATTTCTTGTCTTCTTTCCCATGCCCAATTTGGGTATTATAACAAAATTTTGTCCTAATGATTAAAATGAAACCTTCGAGGGTGTTTTGGTTAGTTTTCCATTAATTTATATGTCATATACGCTCTTACCATGAGGTGAGTTTGGTATTGTTGTTGTTGTTGGTTTTTTTTTTTTTTTTTTTTTTTTTTTTTTAAATTTTTTTTATTAAATGCTTTTATTGTGATGTGAGAATAAATAGTTGTAAAATAAAGTTGTTGAGTGTTTGGTAAACTTTTTTTTCCTGTAAAAGTGCTTTTAGCAAAAAAAAATATTATTCGAGTGTTTGGTAAACTTTTATATAAATTGCTGATAATATTATATTAAATTACTAAAACTGATATGGTATTTAATATGGTATAATAATTGTCAAAGAGAATAATGTAAGGGTAATAATTGTAATTTTATAAAATATATGAGGGTATACTTGTCATTTGAAAATTTCATTAAACGAACACTGATTACTATGCCTTGAAAAAAACATATTTTTTTAGAAGCATAGTAGACCATGCTTCTGCTTTTCTATGGTCATTGACAATAGTTTTTTAAAAAAGATATTTTTAATTTTTTTAATTTTTTTTTTTTTTAAGTGCCACAATCTTAAATTTGCCTTTTTATGTACTGGGAAATTGTGTGAGGTGGAGGACCCTAAGTTATATTTCTTTAGGTTTCTTCAAGGTTCTAAAAGACGTTAGGCGCTAGTCGGACGGCGGGCTGGGGCCTAACGCTGGGTCTAGGTGGGCGCCTAGGCAGACTAGGTGGATTTACATAAATCCATTATATTTCGTGTAAATAAGTGTCTGTTTATACTTAAAATATATATAATTTTATCATAAACTACAAAATAGAATGACTTGCATTATGAAGTATTTGAACATAATGAAAACATAGGGAACAAGCATATAGTTGTGCTCATTTAAGTATTCAACAAGTCTCTTACAATTTATTGAAAAAAAAAATTAAATGCAAATTGAAGGTTATTTATTTTCTATCCAAGTGAGTCGCAACCTAGGCAGGTGCCTAGCGGGTTTGGACGGGCTAGACGGGCTAGGAGGGTAGCTTAGCTGGTCTAGGCATCATTTCTTAATTTTTAAACGCCTAGGCATTAATCGGGGCGGTGACCAGCTGCCTAGCGCCTAGACAAGGTCTAGGCGGCGCTAGGCGGGATTTTTAGAACAGTGGGTTTCTTATCTATACGTAAAACTCTAATACTTACCCTTTATTATATTGTCATAATTCATAACATAATGAGATAGATAATTCAGTTGAATTCGATTGTTACTCCCACCTTTGAAAAAATCAGATAACAAAATGATAAAACTCCTAATTAGATGTAACCCTAATATTTGTCTTACATTCGGCCACATCGTGTCACATCTATACATGAAATTTTTCTTTATGATATAGAATTCATTTCCTTATGTGTGCATCTTTGGGAAGTATTTGATAACAATATTATACTCAGATTAGATTTGACATCAAATATCATCAAATTATAGGACTATGAACCATAATATCTAATGTAGCCTCTATAACCGCATACAAGTAAAGATATTCACATAAAGTATCAACATGTTATGAATCTGATTACATTAATTATGTTATAAACTTCTTATTTAAGTGTGATTGTGTAAATCCTATATTAGATATGGTTCTAGTTATTCTACCATATTAGGACTTGTTTTCCTTGGAGGATAAGGATTTATTCTCTCTCTTATTACTATAAATAAAGGCATTGCGTAGGAGGAATAACATATCCTTTACACAACTATACAAACACATCTGGCTCTGTGTTGCCGGTCTTCTCTCTCCCTGTCAATTAAATATAGGCCACAACACGTTATCAGCACGCTCCTACCGCTACGCTTAGGAATCTGACATGGAAGTTTTCTGCATCAAACCAGTTTATCAATATCACCACACAAGGAGGTTCTTTCAAAACAATGCTTTTTATGTCGATATTTTTGTCGCCTCGATAGCATGAACATTCATCATATTGCGTGACCCAACTTTACATTTTTCAAATTTTAGATTCTACATAAATTGTGTATGCATTATATCCATAATTGTTGAATTGTGTGAATTGATATTGCCATGAATTGCATCATATATCTACTCATGCATTGAATTATATGTTAAATATGCATCAAATTTCATTAATTTTATAATCTGGAATTGAATTAAAAAAATAAAAAATTTCTTTAGGGTTTCGTTGAACCCCAACCATGTCGTAATGGCCTTCCCTTTCCTCGAGATGAGAAACCCAATCCTGGAGCCAAGGCTCCAGGCCCAAACCCTAAACCCGACGCCCAAACGGTGTCTGATGTGGTAGAAACTAACACACAAATTAAACCCTTTTTAGATAGTTGTAGTATGAGCAAGTAGGGATCGTTCTAGGCTAGGGATTAGAAGGGATGCTAATCAACACAAACTAAACTTATAAAATTGAAATCTAAGTTAAACTAACAACAAAACAATGAAGGGGGGGTAGGTTTTTGGACGAATTCTGACTTAAAACAAGTAAATTGAGAAACAAAATAAGTTTGGTATGAAAATTGGGTGAAGGGCTAGCTAGAGGATTCTTCTCCACACATGAACCATATGCATACAAATTGATTTCCAGCTGTTATTCCTATAAACCATGAATGACAATGCCCATTAACTCTCAGATTTTCCTAATTTCATTGAATTGGACTCAACAATGCAATCAAATTATTCTTATCAAGTTCCCTATATGAACAACATGATAGAGATACATATCAAAGATCATTAAATTATGTGAAAATCATAAGCATTGACAAGCCATTCGTAACTATGAACCGCATGATACTCCTGCTAGGAATTTACCTAACACAATCATGACTAGTGACCTTTACTACTTGTAAATATAAGTTCATAATGATTAGGTGAAATTCCCTTATATTCTAGCATCAAATCCGTGCATGCAAACTAAGTGTGCACCCTTAATCAACACACAAGAACAAGTTCTTAATAAAACAGATAAGTAAATCGCATTCATGTTTTATGAAACAATAACTGGATGTAATCAATTTATATAAAACATATGATCATGGCTTCGAATTCACCTCTAGCTCAAAAGGAATTTAGTTACACATGTTCATCATAGCTAAATAAAGACAATCTAATTTAAACATTGAAACTAAAACTAAGGATAGAAAGAACCCAGAAAAGCTTCAGCAATGGCAGATTTGGCACCCCCTCTCCTAGCTGGCAGATTTGGCTCTTCCTCTTCTCCCAAGGCTGCGGCACACCTCTATTTCTCTCTATTTTTCCTATCTTTTTTTTTCTTTTTTTCCCCTAAAAGTTGCGGTAATAACTTGTTTTTATAGGGCTAGGGCACGGCCTACTTTGTGGTGGAAAAGGATTGAATTGTTTGCAGTGTTTTAGGACTCCTTAAATCAAATTAGAAGTGGTTGAATGTGATAAGTGATGCGAGATTTATACGCACACAAATTAAACCCTCTTTTCGTCAAATTGTAGTATATGTATAAGTAGGGATCGTTCTGGACCGGGGATTAGGAGGGATTGTTAATCACTTGGATTTGACTCAAAAACGTAAAAACACAAAATAAAATACTAAACTAGACTCAAATATTGCAAAACTAAACTTTAAAACACTAAAACAAACCAAAAGACTCAAACAGTACCCAAAGCACTCGAAACTGCCTTAAAAACACTTTCTGGGCAGTTTTGAGCACCTTGAGTACTTTGGACGAATTTGGGAAACAAAATGAATCAAAACACTTATAAGCACAAACTAAATGTATTTCTAACTAATCTAACACTTTAAAAGAAATGGGGGATTGGTTTTGACGAATTTAAAATTAAAAACAGAAACTTGGAATTAAAACAGATTCTAAAAACGAAGAATGATGAGAAACTAGTTAGAGGGTTCCTTATCCACACATGAACATAAGCATATAATTTGACTCCCAGTTATGACTTCAACAAACGATGAATGACAATGCTCCAAGTTAATTAGGTCCGCTTAAATTAACCTTCAGATTTCCCTAGATTCATTGGATTGAATGGGATACGCATTACAACCAAATTATTCCTAATCAAAGTCCCTAACATGGAATACGCATGATAGAGACATTCAACAAAGATCATTAAGTTCAACGGAAATCATAAACATCGACTAGGCATTCATAACTATGAAATACGCATGTTAATCCAGCCTAGGGTTTACTAAACACAATCGTGACTAGCGATTTTTACTACTCATGAATATAAGTTCATAACGATTAGGTGAAATTCCCTTATATCCTAGCATCAAGTTTAGGCATGCAAATTAAGTGTCGACCCTCAACCCACATACATAAACAAGTTCTTAATCAAAACAGAAAAGTAACCCACTTCTAAAGTTCATGAATTCATAACTGGAGTAAATCAAATCATAACCAACATATGTAAATGGCTTCAAATTCGCCTCTAACTAAAAAAAGAAATTAGTTCCACATGTTTAACATAATTGAACAACAAGTTAAATTAAACATGAAAACATAAACAAGTTAATAAACTAGACAGAATGTAAATATGAAATTGAGATAGAATGAATGGAATTGAAATGGATGAATGCTAGCTAAGGGGTTCATCTCCACACATGTTACACTTGCATAATAAAATGATTTCCAATTGCATTTCAATAAATCATTAATTCTCAACGCTCCAAGTTAATTAGGTCCGCTTAAATTAACCTTCAAATCTTCCTAACGTTATTGAATTGGATGATTGCATACGACAACCCAAAACATTCCCCACAAGTCCCCTACATGATTGCATAATAGAGATACAAGCAAGAATCATTACGCTCTATGAAAATTATAAGTGTTGACGAGGCATTCGTTACTATGGAATACGCATGAAACTTATGCCAAGAATTCATTTAACGCGATTGTTTATAAGCAACCTCCATTACTTGTAAATATAAGTTCGTAACTATTAGGTGAAACTCACTTATATTCTAGCGTCATATTCATGCATGAAAATTAAGTGTGCACTCTCAATAAACATACATAAATAAGTTATCAATCAAACAGTTAAACGAATTGAATCCACAACTTATGAAACGCAATTAGAAGTAATCAAATCAAAATGCAAGCATAAACATATATTTCGAATTCCCCCTAGCCAAGGGGGGTTTAGTTCCTCATGGTACAAAACAAAGAGAATCAAAGAAACACCTAAACATTCCAACAACTCAAACTTGAATTGTATGAACGTTTAGGCCCTCTTCTCTTCCATTCCTCATTCGTACAAAACAAAGAGTATTGAAATTAAACATTGAAATCAAAGAAACACCTAAACATTCCAACAACTCAAACTTGAATTGTATGAACGTTTAGGCCCTCTTATCTTCCTCTTCGTTGTAGCACAAGGTCTAAGGATAGTTTGATGGTGTGAATGGTTTGGGGAGTGGTGAAAATGGAAGGATGGTGTTTGGATTGTAAGGGAGACTCACGGCACAAAGGGGGAAGTGTTTGTGGTATATACAATGGAATGGGAGTGTTTGTGACTGAAATGTGTATGAATGAGTGTGAATGAGAATGAATGAGAATGCAAGGGTTTTTATAGGAGGAGTGGAGGTGTATATGGCTGTTTGTTTAAGCATGCATGTGGATGGTTAATGATGAAAAACAGCTAGGAAAGCATGTGAAAGATGGAATTGCATGTGTGTGCATGTGAAATCTGCCAAGATGCATGTGTTGAATGCTAGAAAGGTAAGGAACTCACGGCATGGGCTTGTTGTTGAAGGGAATGCATGTGCTTTGGCTGAATTGAAAGGAGAATGTGCACGGCATTGAAGAGTTTCTGGAATGTTGAATATGCATGTGAATTAAAGCTAGAGTGATGATGATGAATGCATGTGCTTTGACAGAAATGAAAGGGATAATGCACGGTTTTGAGAGGATTTCTGGAATGTTGAATGTGCATGTGAATTAAAGCTAGAGTGATGATGATGAATGCATGTGGAATGGCTGAAATGCAAGGAGAATGTGCAGGTTGTGTATGTGAATGATTAGGGTGAATGTGCATGTGCTTTGACAGCTAGGATGAATTAATTAAAGGGAGTGCATGTGGCTTGGCTGGAATGAATGGAATGCAATCTGAAATGGGAGATGGATTGGGATGCACGGCAATGATGGTGTTTGTTTGAATGATTGCAGATTGTGTGGGTGAGTGATTAGGTTGGAAATGCATGTGAATGCAAGGTGTGAATGATTATGAGTGCATGTGGGTGAATTAAAGGATGGAATGCATGTGAATTAAGTTGGAAATCTGATGGGAACTCACGGCATTAAGTGGAGTGAAATGATTGAATGTTTAATGGTTGCATGTGGCTGAAATGAAGTGTGTATGCATGTGCACGGCAAGGATGATTTCTGGTGGTGAATGGGTGTATGTTTGAATGATTAAAGGGTGTGGAAGATGGCTGGAAAGTGTATGAATGGTGGAGGAAAGGTGGAAGTGCATGTGGAATGTGATGGGAATGCAAGAGGGGGGAGCTGGAAATGCATGTGTGATGCACGGCTTTTGGGCAGATTGTTGGTGAAAATGTGTTGATGGTTTATGGAGATGCATGTACAATGGATAAACAAAAGGTTTAAATGTCCTAGAACTAAAGGGAACAAGGTTCCAACACTTTGGTCTTCAATTAGGTCTTCAATTTTGTCCAACGCTTTGGCTCCAAGCATAAGCTATCCATCCTTAGCCCAAAAGTGCTCCAAAAGTCTCCAAAATGCATCTTTTTGCTCCTTTAGCCCTTTGGACCTACAAACACACGAAAATAGCTTAAAGTACTAAAATAATTAAAGAAACATAACGTAAATGCACGAGAACAAGCCATTTAAGTCGCATGAATATGCTCCTATCAATAAGCAATCCCCCTTACAGCTAGAGATAAGGTAAGATTGAATAAGGATAAGATAGGATTAGATAAAGTTTGTTACGGATAAGGTTGGATAATGTTTCCCTTTAATTTCTGATTCCTTGTCTTCCAAGCCTTAATCCTAATTCTTCCAGATTGTAGCACATTCCTAGCCTTATTTGACCACCAACAACGTCCATCCCAAGTGCTCCCCACGCATGCTATCCAATCCAAGTCCAAAACTGCTCCAAATTACTCCATTTTGCCCTTTTTTGTCACATTTTCCAATTGGACCTACAATACTACGAAAATAACTTAAATTACCAAAATAAATGGAAATTAACTAGGTAAATGCAAAGAAAAAAGATAACAAAATCGCATAAATATGCTTCTATCAAATTCCCCCACACTTAGCTTTTGCTAGTCCCTAAGCAAAACAAAGAAAACAAAACAAAACCGAAACCTGCCAATAATTGCCTCAGGGATTTCCAATGAAACATGACATGTTAAAAATCACTACCCACATAGATTTTAGCCATCCTTACCCTCAAGCTTATACTTAACCATAGTAACCACTCACTAGCTCGCATTTAATCAATTAAAACAACATTTTGAATGTAGTAACATGCCTTAGAGAATTCACTCAATTCCTCACCGTGTATACTCTCTATTTTCACACAGATTTTCTGACTACACTCCCTATACTATGTATATGTGAGAAGATTGATGTAAACATGTAGACTAGCACTCACATATGTTATATCAAAGAAGGCACTTTTTGGAATTATTAATACAACATGTATATGATCTCATGAACAGAATGCCACTACATAGAAGCGATAACCGGGGATTCCATATGCTCGTACCAATTTCAAACTCCACATATTGAATCACATAACAATCAAGATAAAAGTCTAGGGGTTGTAATGGGGCTAAGGTATTGGCTAACAAAGAAAGGTTAAGGATAAACAAAGGTTCTTAAAGTGATAGTAAGCAAAGTAATGAAATCAACACTTAGAATTCAACTTTTGATTGCAGCACCCAATTTAAAACACAAAGGGGAGATTTGTACAACTTTTGGGTCAGATTCATATTTTTGGACCCTTCTTCAACAACCAACACTTATTAACCCATTCTCACTTCTTTTCAACCTCTTTTTCTCTTTTCTCAACTTTTTCTTTTCCTTTTTTTGTTCGTTTTTTTATTTTTCTTTTTATTTTATTTTATTTTTTCTGTTTCTTTTTCTTTTCTTTGAAACATACGCACTACTTCATTGGATTCAAAAGAACAAATTCTTCCCCCACACTTGTTTATCTGCAAATTGTAGATCAAAAGGAATTCCCAAGAAGTCATGCTTCACTATTCTTTAAGAACAAGGGTATGGATATTCCTATACTAGGCTAGGTAGGGATAATGCAAGCTAACAAAGAAGATAGGCTAAATAAAGCTCAAATGGGTTAAACCTACAATACATATGCAAGGGATAAGGCTTTTTGGCTTTGGGGGTAACTAAACAACTTCATCTTATTATTTGTTATGCAATCAATTTTATGCTTTGAATGAAATAGTCATGAGTTCTAGTATTTGGAACTAAAATGATGAAAAAGCATTCTAAGTAGCAACCAAGCAAAGAAATAATGAGATCATGCAACGACTTTAGAAAACAAGAATATCACAGATTAATAACTCTCCAAACAAAGAATGGGCTCAAGTCTCACAGGGTTGTAGTGTTAGATTGAGTTTCTTCCTTCAAGCATGTTACAAAAACTGATTTTTTTTCTCTTTGTGATTACATATGACAACTACAATTAAGTATTAACCAAAGAGCATATCAAACTTCCACCCATGTTTGTAACTTTCTTTAACAGTCATGCAATTAAAAACCAAATCTTCATCATTGTGTTGGAAGGTACCCTAAAAGACACACAAGCAACAAAGACGACTCTTTTTGGTATTTTTCTCAAAATTTTTCGATTTTTTTTGAAATTTTTTTTTCAAAAGATTTTTTATGACACAATTAACACTTTAAAACAGTGAATAACAATATTAGCAATGATAGGTGGTGACATTCGAAAATATGTCATGAAAAGCAATCTGTTTAACCACCCCACACTTAAACCCAACATTGTCCTCAATGTTTCAAAAATAAACTTAAACAAGAAAGAAATAAAAGATAACTAGCAAACAAGACAATCATGGCAAAGTAAAAACAATAAAGAGAAGGGTAAAAAAGAGCAAATCTGGTTGTAGGAGCTGGAGATTCCATTGTCTCTTGATTCGAACACATGGGTTACCTCCCAAGAAGTGCTTGCTTTAACGTCTTCCAGCCGAACATCACCTCCATTTAATCCTCACTATGGCCTGCGGCATAGAGTTGATCTTTGAATGGGAGGTGATACTTGAAATGATCCGGCAGTGGTTTAAATTCTTGAGACGTGCCTGAATAATTGAAATCAACATGTTAGTAGAAAACAAAATTGAAATTTGAGGTGGCTTACCTGTGTGCTGTGACAAGAACTCAAGGATAAACACTTCTTCGAAAGTTTTAGGAATGTTGGTCTTGGCCAAATTTGGTGTGAGGGCAGTGACTTGTCCCATGTCATAAAATCCAACATCTTTGGGGATGGTTGTCTCAAGTAAATCCTCTTTGATGAATTCTAAATATTCCCTAGCCACCTCTTTCTCTTGAATCTTTGGAAAGGTTTCGAGGATGTCCTTTTCACTCACTTCTTGCTTGGATTGCATAAACCTACGAGGAAAAGGTACACTTGGTGGAATAAGGTTAGGAAGAATTGAATTTGAAACAACTTACCAAAATTGGATGGTGGTGTAGCTAGGGTAGCTGCAGCAATAGGATTAGAGATGATTAGGTGTTGCGGCAAGGCTTCTTCTAAGCTTGTTGTAGCTGAGTCTTCCTCCTCCTCTTCAGACAACAGGTCTTTGTCCACTTCTAGGCTATGTTTGGACATCTTTGGTTCAGTTCCAATCTCATTGCCACTTCTTAACGTGATAGCCGGGTTTTAAAGCCTCCATTTGGATTAACAACGATTAAACTAGGTAGTTTGCCTTGTTCTCTGAATTGTCCCATGAATTCTGCCATCTGCCCTATTTGATTCTTCAATTTGCCCACCTTCTTGGCTTGATTTTGTAAGCCCTACATCAAAGAAGTTAGTACTTGAAGAATTTTATCATTATCCATTAACGAACTTGAACTTGGTTGGGTAGATGGTGGGTAAGGCTGTGGTGGCTGCATAAGTCTTGAATAAAACTCTTCAGATGGCTGCCAATATCCTTCTTGTTGAACTTTTTGAGGTTCCCTCTACATAAAATTTGAATGATCACTCATACCTGGATTGTAAGTGTTGGAAAACAAGTTGTTCCTTGATTGATTATGGCCAAGATAACCCTAAGCATTGACACTATCCCAACCTCCATTCTCAATTAATTGTGGATGTTGATTAGTTTGATATCCTTGCCTATAGAACATTGATGTGATATAAAATAGCACACAAACTTAAACCTTCTTTTTGATAGTTTTAGTATATGAAAGTAGGGATCATTCTAGGCTGGGGATCAGAAGGGCTGCTAATCTACACAAATTGAACTCTAAATCACTAAACTAGACTCGAAAACAGAAAACTAAACTTAAACTACTCAAAATAAGCTAAACTAATTCAAAACACACAAACTAAGTTAAATTGATTCAAAACAAGGACTAAAGGGAAGTTTGGACGAATATTAAACTAACAAGACTCAGAATACTAAATGGGGGGTTGTTTTGACAAATTTAAGATTTAAACAAACAAACTTGTAGAAACAAACTAAAGGGTACAAAATTGGGTGAATTAAGTGGGTGAAAGGCTAGCTAGAGGGTCATTCTCCACACATGACACATTTGCATACAAATCCAATTCCAGTTATTCTTCTTATAAACCATAAATGATAATTCCCCAAGTTAACTGTGAACTGCACAAATTAACTAACAGATTTTCCTAAATTCATTGAATTGGACTCAGCGATGCAACCAAATTATTCTTATCAAAGTCCCTACATAAACTGCATAATAGAGATACATATAAAAAATTATTAAGTTCTGTGAAAATCATAAGCATTGGTATGGCATTCGTAACTATGAACTGCATGATACTCCTGCCAGGAATTTACTTAACGCGATCGTGACTAGCAACCTCCATTACTTGTAAATATAAGTTCATAACTATCACGTGAAACTCCCTTATATTTTAGCATCAAATTCATGCATGCAAACTAAGTGGGCCCGATCCCTTTAATCAACACACAAGAATAAGTTATCAATCAAACAGTTAAGTAAATTGCATTCACGATTTATGAAACAATAACTGGATGTAATCAATTCATATCACATATATGTTCATGGCTTTGAATTCACCTCTAGCTAAAATGAAATTAGTTCCTCATGTTTGCAATTAAACAAAGACAATTAAAATTAAACATTGAAAACAAAAGATAGAATATACCTAGAAACGCTCCACAATCCAAAGGTCTTGAATGGCAGGCATGGCTCCAAGCTTCTTCTTCTCCTTCCTTGCAAAGCTGCGGCATAAGTGTGCTTTTCTGATTTTAGGCTCTTATGTGTGGTCCTTTGAATGGTGTGGCATTGTGGTGTATTTATAGGCTGAGGGCACATGGCACGAGGTAGTTTTAGAGAATAATTTGGCACTCCAAAGGTTGTTTTAGAAAGGGATTGCACAACACAAACCAACAGGGACAAGGATCCAGGGTGTGGTAGATTTCTAGGCTTCTAGAAAGGGGCTATTGTGACAGGTTTCTAAAAGGACAAGGGATAAGGTATCTAGAACCCTTTTAGGAAAAAGTAAGGCCTTCTAGAAACCAGGTTTTTAAAAACTCCCCCTTGCAGCTGGAATTTAGGTAGAATAGGATTAGAATGAGGTTAGGATAAGATAAGATAAGGTTTTGGATAATGTTTCTTCTCTTTAGCTGATTCCTTATCTTCTATGTCTTGAATTAATTTCTTCAACTCTTTAGCACATTCCTAGCCTCTTTTGATCTTCAAAAACGTCCATCCACCTCGCTCCATGCATGTACTGTCCATTCCAAGCCCAAAATTGCTCTAAAATGTTCCAAATTGCCTTTTCTTGCCACTTTTACCATTTGAACCTACAAACACACGAAAATAGCTTAAAACACTCTAATAAATATAAACTAATTGAGTAAATGCAAGGAAATAGGCTAACAAAGTCGCATAAATATGCTCCTATCAGACACACCAAATGTACCCACTGTTTGCATTTTGGACCTTTCGATATATTGTGACATAAGAGAAGTAAGATTTGCCATTTGAGCTTGAAGATTAGCAATTGTCATGTCTTGCTTCTCTAGTACTTGAAATCAAAGAAATGAAACTAAATCAAATATCAAAAGTAAAATAAAAAAAATAAAAAAAACAGAGTGATTAGCAATTTTACTAATCCTTGGCAATGGCGCCAAAATTTTGATGTGGTAGAAACTAACACACAAATTAAACCCTTTTTAGACAGTTTTAGTATGAGCAAGTAGGGATTGTTCTAGGTCGGGGATTAGAAGGGATGCTAATCAACACAAACTAAACTTATAAAACTGAAAACTATGTTAAACTAACAACAAAACAATAAGGGGGGAGGTTTTTGGACGAATTCTAACTTAAAACAAGTAAACTGAAGAAACAAAATAAGTTTGGTACAAAAATTGGGTGAAAGGCTAGTTCGATGATTCTTCTCCACACATGAACCATATGCATACAAATCGATTTCCAGTTATTATTCCTATAAACCATGAATGACAATGCCCCAAATTAATTGTGAACAACACTAATTAACTCTCAGATTTTCCTAATTTCATTGAATTGGACTCAGCGACGCAATCAAATTATTCTTATCAAGTTCCCTATATGAAAAGCATGATAGAGATACATATCAAAGATCATTAAGTTCTATGAAAATCATAAGCATTGACAAGGCATTCGTAACTATGAACAACATGAACTCTTGCCAGGAATTTACTTAACACAATCATGACTAGTGACCTTTACTACTTGTAAATATAAGTTTATAACGATTAGGTGAAATTCCCTTATATTCTAGTATCAAATCCTTGCATGCAAACTAAGTATGCACCCTTAATCAACACACAAAAACAAGTTCTTAATAAAATAGATAAGTAAATTGTATTCATGTTTTATGAAACACTAACTGGATGTAGTCAATTTATATAAAACATATGATCATGGGTTTAAATTCACCTCTAGCTAAAAAGGAATTTAGTTACACATGTTCGTCATAGCTAAATAAAAACAATCTAATTTAAACATTGAAACTAAAACTAAGGATAGAAAGAACCCAGAAAAGCTCCAGCAATGGCAGATTCGGCACCCACTCTCCTAGATAGCAGATTTGGCTCATCCTCTCCTCCCAAGGCTGTGGCACACCTCTATTTCTCTCTTTTTTTTTTGTCTTTTTTTTCCCCAAAAGCTGCGACTATAACTTGTATTTATAGGGCTTGGGCACCGCCTACTTTGTGGTGGAAAAGGATTGAGTTGTTTGCAGTGTTTTAGGACTCCTTAAATCAGATTAGAAATGGTTGAATGTGATAAGGAATCCCCCTTGCAACTGGAGATAAGGTAAGACAGAATAAGGATAGGATAGGACTAGATAAGTTTTTTGAAGGATAAGGTTGGATAAGGTTTCCTTTTAATTTTTGATTCCTTGTCTTCCAAGCCTCAATTCTAATTCTTCCAAATTGTAGCACATTCCTAGCCTCATTTGACCACAAAAAACGTCCATCCCAAGTGCTCCCCACGCATGCTATCCAATCCAAGTCCAAAACTGCTCCAAATTGCTCAATTTTGCCATTTTTTGTCACCTTTGCCAACTGGACCTACAATAATACAAAAATAACTTAAATTACCAAAATAAATGGAAATTAACTAAGTAAATGCAAAGAAATAAGATAACAAAATCGTATAAATATGTTTCTATCAGTGTCGCATTTCCTGTATTGTGGAGTAGCATGGCCTACAGCCATGCCCAGCCACCACGACTACCCTCCCAAACAACCTGAAGTTGTCAACGACGAGTCATGACTGAGATTCGTTTGAATCTCATTGAATTTTCTTTTGAAATCCTAATTTAATTTTTAAGGTTCCTAAACACAATGTTGAACCCACGACTTTCACTGTGATTTTTTGCACCACCACACGATTGCCTGATCTGGTGGCGCCGATTTTCTTCTCTGATGAGCTCACTCAGCTCACACTGGGGTGTCTAGATGAAAAACCCAAGCAGCTTGCCCTTTTTATCTTCAAGCACCAGCCCTTTAGGCTTTGATGCTTCTCTCAGCCTTGTTGGAAATATGCCCTAAAACCAATCATATGATGATACTTTATGGACATTTCATATGTTAAACTAATGTAGTTTAATATAAAAGGCAAAGATTATTGTTTAAAGTCGTCTCATATAAATGTTATATGCTTAAACGATAAGTCCAAGGAATATGTAATTGGGAGAATGTGATCTAAAGAAGTTACATTCAAGAGACCATTCTCTTTCTTATACATATCTTAAACGTTCCTGGTCATAGGATTGCCCATTGGGCATTGACAGTTCGTTAAGATCAGTACGTGCAATGTCTTCTCTTCGGGAGAGTGACTAGTCTCGAGTCATTGGTGTGACCGACACCAAGACAAGCATGTAGATGCTCAATAGAGAATGAGTCCATTGAACATGATCAACGAGTAGTTCTCATGCTCATATCACATGAGAACTCATGGTTGGGATAATGCAAAGTAGTCCTGTGACATGAGGCATCATAGTTGTCTTGTGGTTAGGTCCTTGATCTTTGACTATATCAAAGTCACTCTGTCAGAGGCTGTCCACGACATAGTTAGGGTTAAGCCACTTAGCCATAGAGGCAAGTGAATGCGCAACAAGGGATCTCTAGCCTTCAAACCATTTGAGGGAGAATACTCTATGATATGATTAAGAATCTCTAGCCAGAGTATGAATGAGATTTAGGAAGTCGTTCCAAATTACATTCAAGGTAATCATATAAGTAAGAGAATCACATTGGATAGTAGACATGAATAAACTATCAAACCAAACAATGTGGTGAAGAGTATTATATTAGAGAAAGACCGTATCGCATTGTAATCCTAAACTGAATAAGTTCTCCACCTCTTCTGATTAGCTTGGGTAGCCATGACATACTGATAGGTGTCACTCATGGTCTGTGGAAGCCCTAAAGGTGCATAATGACTAAAGGGAGAATTGAAAGTAAGTTTCAATTCACAATTGATTTGAAGAGTTATAATTGCCCACTGCCTTGCTAAAAGAAACCTTGGATTGTACACCGTGTAAGGTAGAGATTGAAGAAATAACAGAGATGAGTAAGGATAATTAAATGGCTTAATTATTTATGGCTAGGATTAATTTATATGTTAATTAATCAAACGAATATGTTCATTATAGACCTCGGGTTACTTTTGGGCCACAAGGCCCAATGAGATTTGAATGTCAAGCCTATTAAATCATGTTGTATGACAACTTGAAAACACAAAGGGCTTGAAAGCCCAATGAACCGTTAAGGCCGGCCACATTAGAGAATGAATGGTTTTGGTTCTTCTGTCACTTAAGTGAAGGGACTATATAAAGAACTTTATAGCCAAAATTCATTTAGGGTTTTCTTTAAGGAAATTGGAGAGAACAAGCTCTCATTTTCTCTCTAAGAGGCCGGCCACCCTAGAAGAAATTAGCTAGCAATCTTACTTCCTCTAGGTCACTCATCTCTTCATCAATGCTTTCCTTGGTGTGGAGATTTAGAGGTTCTCTATTTTGGGAACTTGGAGAATCCAATCATCCATCGTCATGCAAGAAATGCATGGAGCTAAGAAGTAAGGAATGAAGGTCCTATCTCTTGGGTGATTAGCCTTTGCTTATGCAAAGAGGAATCAACAAATGTGTAATATTTCTCAACTCACTTTGTTCTTGAGTTGAGTCTTGGTTCACCACACTCACTAGGCCTTGATTTCATGGGTAAAGTTTTGTTTTTGAGTGCATACAAGCATGATTCCTCCTTTTAATTGTTAATTGCTTGCATAGATGTTGCTCAAATGAACTAGTTTTCACAAATATATATTTCAGGCCTAACACCGGCCTAATGGCCACAGTGTTCCCATCACATTGGATCCCAGCCGTTGTGCTGGTGTATCTGTGTCTGTATTGCACATGAGTAACGCCCTTATTTAGGTCATAGCCATCTGGGCTTGCATTTTCAACCCACATTTGTGCATATGGGCTTCTTACTCAAAGCCCAGCTCGCGAATAACACCAGCCCAACTGGGATTTGGTGTCTATGTGTCCCTATTGTAGTAGAACCCAACCATACCAGGTCCCAGCCAGTAGCTGGTGGTTCGGTGCACCTGGCCTGTGATGCACTCGATCGTGTCTCCGGGAACACATACGCTACGACGCAGCGGATCTGTGCCTATTTGTCATGGGCTTGGCCCGCATGTTTTAAATTACTCAACCTACCCGTGCGCTTTGGCCTATTATTTTGGGCCCAGAGTCTAAATGCCTATTTTTTTTAAGCCTATGGGTTTTATAATTTTTTTCACCCACAATTTAATTTTGGCCCAAAGTCTAAATAATTAAAACAATTATAATAATAGACCATGAAGATCTATTTGCATATTTTTCTAGTTTCATATTTATGTATATATATTTTTGTTTGTCTGTAGGAATATATGAACCTGGAATTAATAATTATTTCGAAACCTAAAGTTTCTAGAAACATGCCTTGTTTGAAAACCTAAAGTTTTCCTTCAAAACATCACCCATGAAAATCCGAAGTTTTTTCATGTAAATTTAAACCAATACATGTTTATTAGAACCTGAATGTTCTACTCCTATGTGAATGGATTGATTTTTTTTTTATCTCCATTACACTAACCACATCTTGTCTATTCATATTGTGTTAGGAACATGTCGAATTTGAACAAACTCGACTTCACTGCTTTAGAGGTCTTTGAAAGAAACTACCTCTAGTGGGTCCAAGATGTGAAGCTCCACCTCACTGCAAAGAATTTGCATTCCGGCATTGAAGATTAGATGGACAACTCAGTTGGCAAAACTGAGAAAGTCACTGCCATGTTCTTTATTCAAAGATATATTCATGAGGCATTGCAAACTGAGTACCTTGCTAAGGAAGATCCACAAGCACTTTATGTCGCTGTGGTTGATCACTTTGATCACCAAAAGGACATCTTCTTACCTGAAGCAAGACATGATTGGCAGTATTTGCGCTTCCAAGACTTTAAGTCTGTGAATGAATATAATTATGAAGTTTATGGAATCCGATCACCTCTCAAGTTTCGTAACGAGACCTTGACCAAAGAGGATCTTTTGGAGAAGACCTATTCAACATTCTCTGTTATTAATAATGTTATGCAACAACAATATAGGGCTCAGAACTTCACTAAGTTTTCAGATTTGATCTTTGTTTTACTTCTCGCTGAAAAGTAGAATCAGTTGTTGATGAAAAATCATAAAGCACGACCTACTGGGGCGACTGCTATGCCTGAAGCACACTATTGCACGAACCAACGCCCAAAACTACAACATAGGCGTGGTAGGGGAGGCCAAAGCCACTCCATCAAGGTCAACAGAGGCAAGGCCTACCTAAGGGAGGAAACTGAGCCCAGAAGTGCCCTAACCTTGCTACCAAGGCCCCAAACTTCAAGAATAAAGGCAAAGCACCTGAAACCATGGATGCAGAGATGTGATATCGATATGGTTCAAAGGACCATTGGTCCCGTATTGCTGAGCTCTCTAAAAGGTTATAGCTGAATATCATTTTCGTGATAAGAAGTTTAAATAAAACTTTGTGCAAGTGGATGAACCGAAAGGTACCAACATGGAGGTTTCTGACTTTTAGGAGGATACCACCCCTATGGAAGATTAGAATCTTAGACATGAACTATTACTAGTTAAATTTTAGAATAATGGGGCCAAATTCTACTTAGTGGCCGACCCTCCTTGTATTTTGGTTTAATTTTGAACAATTTCGTTTATGTTTGGATTATTTGTTGGTGAATTTTTTTTTGGATGTTAAGCTCTTATTAATTACCATCCTTGTTTATTGGATATCTGTTTTTAGAACTTTTATACATGCAACCAATTCAAATTAATTTTTATTTCTAGGTATGATTAGTGGGAACGTTAGTTGTCTAGCATATAGTGCAACAACGTACACCATTTTGTTTGAGCACATCTATTTCACTAACTTCATACCTAAGAATGAATCTCTAACAACCCTCTCCATGCAACCTGATCAAACGATACGATAAGGCACGTATAATGTTGTCCAATGGTACAACCTTAACCATTGATGAGGCACTTTATTCACCGGGTTTCGGAAGAACGTTGTTGAGTTTCAAGGGCATCAGAGATAATAATTACCATGCTAAAACCTATGTAGAAAATGGAGTTAAATTTATGTGCATAATTTCCTACGAATATGGCCAGAAGTGTATTCTAGAGAAGATGGAACGTATCCCTAGTGGTTTGTATACTATGACTATACGCCTTTATAGAAAGCCACTATGTGGCTGGCCCTACCTCAAGGACCATGCACGAAATTATACTTTGGCATGATCGTTTGGGACACCTTGGACGAATAGTGATGCACCGTATCCTCAAATCATCACACAGGCATCCACTAACCTAAAGTTTAGGTTCTATTCAAGGAATCGCATGTCAAACATGCTCTATAGGAAAGCTTATTATTAAGCCTTCTTATGACAAGATTTGTTCGAATCCTCCTATTTTTCTACAAAGGATTTAGGGGGACATTTGTTGATCGATTCACCCTCCATGCAGACCATTTAGATATTTTATGTTTTTGGTTGACATTTTCAGACGTTGGTCACACGTGTGCTTGTTGTTCACAAGGAACGCTGTATTCTCCAAACTGTTGCCTCAGGTTATCATGCTCAGAGCTCACCACCCTAATTATTCGATCAAATATATTTGATTGGATAATGTTGGAGAATTCACATCTAAAACTTTTGATGACTATTGCATGTTAGTTGGGGTTGAAGTTGAACATCCAATACCCCATGTTCACCCCCAGAACGGTGATAGGAGCATATTTATGCAATTTTGTTAGCCTATTTCCTTGCTTTTACTCAGTTAGTTTCCTTTTATTAGTGTTTTAAGCCATTTTCGTGTGTTTGTAGGTCTAAATGGCAAAGTTGGCAAGAAAAGGCAATTTGGAGCATTTTAGAGCAGTTTTGGGCTTGGAATGGATAGCACATGCATAGAGCAAGGTGGATGGACATTTTTGAAGATCAAAAGAGGCTAGGAATGTGCTTAACATCTGGAGAAATTAATTCAAGACTTGGAAGATAAGGAATCAGTTAAAAGGAAGGAACATTATCTAAATCTTATCATATCATAATCTTATCCTACCTTAATTCCAGCTGCAAGGGGGAATCAATTTCACATTAAATCACCTAAATATTTGGTTCTAGAAGCCCCATCCTCTACCTAGATTTGTGCCGCACCACTATAATCCTTTTCCCCCTAGAAATTTGCCATGCCCTATCCTTGTCCTCCAGATTGGTGTCGTGAACCCTAGCCTATAAATACAACACATTATGCAGCACAAAATGGGGAAGCCTTAGAGAGAAAATCAGAAAAACACACTTTTTGCTGCTGCAAGGAAGGAAGGAGAAGAAAGACTTGAGTCGTGACTTGCCATTCAAGGCCTTTGGATTGCTAGAGCGTTTCTAGGTGTATTTTCTCCTTAGTTTTAGTCCAATGTTTGTTTTAATTTGGTTTTCAATTATGATGGACATGTGGAACTAATTTCTTTTTAGCTAGAGGTGAATCTGAAGCCATGGACATATGTTTTATATGAATTGATTTCCTCCAGTTATTGTTTCGTAAAACATGAATGCGATTTACTTATCTGTTTGATTGATAACTTATTCTTGAATGTTGATTAAGGGTGCACACTTAGTTTGCATGCATGAATCTGATGCTAAAATATAAGGGAATTTCACCTAATAGTTATGAACTTATATTTATAAGTAGTGGAAATCACTAGTCATGATTGTGTTAAGTAAATCCATGGTAGGAGTATCATCTAGTTCATAGTTACGAATGCCTTGTCAATGCTTATGATTTTCATAGAACTTAATGATCTTTGATATGTATCTCTATCATGCTGTTCATATTGGGAACTTGATAAGAATAATTTGATTGCGTCGCTGAGTCCAATTCAATGAAATTAGGAAAATTTGAGATTTAATTTGTCCAGTTCACAATTAATTTGTGGCATTGTCATTCATGGTTTGTAGGAATAATAACTGGAAATCGATTGGTATGCATATGTGTCATGTGTGGAGAAGGATCCTCTAGCTAGCCTTTTACCCCTTAAGTCACCTTAATTTCGTACAACCTTTACTTAGTTATGCAACTTATTAGTTTTAAGTCAATTTTCATCCAAACAAACCCCATTTCATGTTTTGAGTCAATTTAGTCAATTTTCGTCCAAATCACCCCTTTAGTGCTTGTTTTGAGTTATTTGAGTTAGTTTAAGTTTAGTTTTCTGTTTTTGAGTCTAGTTTAGTGATTTAGAGTTTAATTTGTGTAGATTAGCAGCCCTCCTAATTTTCAGCCTAGAACGATCCCTACTTTCATATACTACAACTATCAAAAAGAGGGTTTAATTTATGTACTATTTTATATCACATCAAACGGCCTAGCAAAGGCATTCATTAATCACTTACAAATGATTGCTCGATCATTGGTCATACGTACCAAGCTCCCGATCGCTACTTGGGACCATGCAATATTGGACGTAGCCATGTTAGTTCGCCTGAGGCTTGTTACGACCAAACCATATAGTGCCCTTCAGCTGGTTACTGGATGCAAACCCAACATATCGCATTTGAGCATTTTTTGTTGTGCGGTCTATGTGCCAATTTCGCAACCCCTATGTACAAAAATGGGGCCTCAACGAAGGATGGGAATCTATGTTAGATATGATTGTCCTTCAATCATTTGTTACTTAGAACCTTTGATAGGCAATCTATTTACCGCTCATATTGTGGATTGTCACTTCTATGAGATAGTCTTCCTATCGTTAGGGGGAGATAAGAACGTCAACGTTCTTGAAGAATGATGCGAATTATCGTGGATGATTCCCACTTTATCTCATTTAGATCCCCACACTGCTTAGTTTGAAACTGAAGTACAACGCATATAAGATCTTCAGAGCATAGCTCAGAGCATGCCAGATGCTTTCACCAATCTAGCGCGAATGACAAGATCACATATTTCAGCTGTGAATGTGCCTGCAAAGATGAATGTACCAAATGTACGACGAACTTCCCTTCTGGAGGCCCGAGACACCTTTTTGGCCGATCCACGTACATAAGCAGCTCGCCAATCATCTGCCTCTACACACAAGCATGCCAAACTACTTGGTTCAATGGATTCACACATCTGGAAGAGGAAACCCAAGGTACAGGCCCCTGAAAAGCCTACCGTGAATTCGACTGTCGCCTACTCATTATATCCAACTCATGAGAAAATTCTAAGTTACTGAAGCGTCCTTGAAGAGACGGATCCACCTCCCAAGAATCCTGAGATTTCGGTCCATTATGCTAGCTTGGATGATGTTTAGTGTAGAAATGAGATGATTGTCGATAATGCATTAACATATACAGTAGCTACTGAGATCATGTTTAGCAATGACATTGAACCCTGTTTCATTGATAAATGTTGACGTAAAACTGATTGGTCAAACTGGAAATAAGCAATCCAAGTCGAACTCGATTTGCTTCCAAAATGTAAGGTGTTTGGACATGTAGCTCCTACTCCTCCACATGTGAAGCTTGTTGGCTACAAGTGGGTTTTCGTTCGGAAGCGTAATGTGAAGAACGAAATTGTGCGTTACAAAGCTCGTCTTGTTGTGCAAGGCTTCTCACAACACCTCGGGATTAACTATGACAAAACTTATTCACCCATTATGGGTGTGATTACTTTTTGCTAACTTATCAGTTTGGTAGTTTTTGAACAACTGAGTATGCAGCTGATGGATGTAGTAACTGTATATCTCTATGGGATCTTGATACGGAAATTTATATGAAAGTTCCTGAATGACTTACATTGATTGGATCAAATAATTCTATGAAAGTTCCTGAATGACTTACATTGCTTGGATCAAATATTTCCAAACCCTGGAACATGCTCTTAATTCGGTTAAGGCGTTCACTTTACGAGTTGAGGCAATCTAGAAGAATGTGGTATAACTATCTGAGTGAGTATTTGACTAGTCAGGGATATATAAACAACAGACTATGCTCTTGTGTGTTCATTAAGAAGTCACATTCCAGTTTAGAGATTGTTGCAGTATATGTCAATGACATGAAGCTCATCAGAACTCCTGAAGAGCTCCAAAGAACTGCCACGCACCTGAAGTCGGAATTTGAGATGAAAGATCTAGGAAAGACTCGATACTGTCTCGATCTTGAGATAGAGCACAGTTTGGATAGAGTCTTAGTACATTGATCGAACTACACCCAGAAGGTGTTGCACTGCTTTAACGAGGATAAAGTGAAGCCTTCGAGTACTCCTATGGTCATTCAATCGCTAAATGCAAAACGAGATCCATTCCGTTTGATAGGCGCTTTATTGTACTTAGCTCAATGCACTAGACCCGACATCTCATTCGCTGTCAATCTTTTGGAAAGATACAATATTGTACCAACACGCAGACACTAGACTGGTGTTAAAGACATTTTCCGCTACCTTAAATGTACTACTGATATGGGCTTGTTCTATCCTTACGGATCTTCCAGTGATGCCGCACCCCATTATCTCGAGTCAATTCTCGCCTTGTTGGTTATGCCGACACATGATACTTATTTGATCCGCACAAGGCACGTTCTTAAATGGGTTATGTCTTTACCATTGGAGGCACCACAATATTTTGGTGGCCAACTAAACAGGCCTTAGTTGCCACTTCATCTAACCATGCTGAAATTCTCGCCCTACATGAATCAACTCAGGAATGATTCTGGTCGATAGCAATTGTGGGCTATATTCGAAGCTTCAGCGATCTTTACTTCGTCGTTGACGTCCTAGCGATGATCTATGAAGACAACGTAGCATGCATCGAACAACTCAAGAAGGGTTACATCAAAGGAGACAACACCAAGCATATTGCGCCGAAGTTCTTCTTCTCACATCAACAACAAGAGCATTAGAAGATTGAAGTTACGCAAATCTGTTCACAAGGCAATCTGGTCGACCTCTTCACCAAATCATTACCAAAGGTGACGTTTCAGAAGCTTGTTCAAGGAATTGGTATGCATAAATTTTCTAAGCTGTAACATAGTTAGTTATCTTTGGAATAATGTCAAACTCAGGGGGAGTATCCTAATTTATACTTGCTTGATCTTAATGTATTCTTTTTCCCTACGATTAAGAACATTTTTCCCACCGGATTTTTGCTACCTAATGAGGTTTTACGAGGCACCCACCTTAGGTTGATCGTATCCCTAATGACTTTTCGTAAATGTTTCATTTGACTTTGCATTACTTACACATTTTTCCTTAGACTATGGATTTTGTCCTTACTCAGGTTGTTACCATAGCCTTAGGGTTTTTTTGTGAGAATTAGTTCCCTATGCAAGTTCCTACCTTATTAAGACTAACGTGTTCCTAAAATCAGTGCTGACGAATCGACTTCCTCAACTCTACGTGATGCCGAATCTACATGAGTATTTTACACACTCAAGGGGGAGTGTTGTAAACTTCTTATTTAAGTGTAATTGTGTAAATCTTAGACTAGATTTGATTCTAGTTATTCTACCCTATTAGGACTTGTATTCCTTGGAGGAGAAGGATTTCTTGTCTCTTATTACTATAAATGAAGGTAGTGCATAGGGGGAATAACACATTCTCTACACAATCTTACAAACATGACTCTCTCTATTCTCTCTCTATGTCACCGGCTCTCTCTCTTCATATTAGTTAAATATAGGCCACAACAAATTATATGTATTTAATACAATTATCATCTCTAAGGTAAGATAATAATTATATTGAATACATTCATATGTATTATATCTAACCTTCACTAATAAAAAAACCACTTGCAGGACAAAAACAATTTGTATCTTAGATCAGGCGTTTATCGCCTAAGTTCCAATGCGATCGAGCAAATGTCGCTGCACAAAACCCGCCGCAAGATAATTTAATTGACAAAAATTATATTCCAGCAGGCAACTTCAAAAAAACTCTCATAAAGAAAACTCTAATACTTATGAGACGGACATCCGTCGTGAAAAAGTCGTTGTGCAAAACTCGCCGCTGCACAGTTTAATCGACAAAAAATTATATTCCGTCAGACAACTTCACCTTCCCAACGAATGGGCCGACGAACCTTTGTCGACTAAGTCCGCTCGACCTTAGAAACCCGACAAAAAATTCTGACTCGACAAAATAATCCTCGGGCAAAATTTATTTTCTTAATAAAAAATAAAAAATTCTATTTTTTCCGATGAATAGTTCGTCGGGAAAGCTTTATTAACAAATATAATAATGTTATGAACTTTCCTAGTTTAAGCGTGATTGTGTAAATCCTAGATTTGATTATAGCTATTCTTCTCCCTTTTTACTACTATAAATAAAGACATTACGTATAGGGAATAACATATCCTCAACACACAATTCCCCTACGATTGTACAAACACATCTCTTAATCTCTCTTCCTTTGCCGCCGGCCCTTTCTCCTTTGTCAGATAAAATAGGCTGCGCTTACGAAATTTGACGAGGAGATTTTTTGCATCAAACCAGTTCATCCATATCATCACGCAATCAAGTTCTTCCAAAGCAACAGTTTTTATGTCGATATTTTTTGATGCGGTTATTTATACGCACACAAATTAAACCCTCTTTTTATCAATTGTAGTATAAGTATAAGTAGGGATCGTTCTGGACCGGGGATTAGGAGGGATTGTTAATCACTTGGAAACTGACTCAAAAACGTAAAAACAATATAAAACACTAAACTAGACTCAAAGAATGCAAAACTAAACTTTAAAACACTAAAACAAACCAAGAGACTCAAAACAGCACCAAAACACTCAATACTGCATAAAAATCACTTTCTGGGCAGTTTTGAGCACCTTGAGTACTTTGGACGAATTTGAGAAACAAAATGAATCAAAACACTTATAAACACAAACTAAATGTATTTCTAACTAATCTAACACTTTAAAAGAAATGGGAGATTGGTTTTGAATGAAACTTGAAATAAAAACAGAAACTTGGAAACAAACAGATTGTAAATTAAAGCATAAGGAAATGAAGTAAACACAAGATGAATGAATCAACAACTAATAAAATAAGAGAGTACCAATGAAGATGAAGCTAGAGATTCGATTTCACCATTGCTAAGCCAAGTCCATGCTTGTTAAGTCAGATTATACTCATTCATCTACCTATTTCTTGGGTTTGTTTCACTTAGATATGATCAGCCATATGATGTGTGGATTTGATCAAATGTCTCTAATTATGAGCCTAATTGTGATGTGCAACTTTGGTTCCTAATCAAGACTATGTAGTGCACAAGAAACTTTCACAAAACCAAAGGGAACACTTGGCAGGATGTTTGCAAAACATTCCCTTCATTCATTCACATATCTACCAAGATTATGCATGATGTGTGCTTTAATTTTGGCTAAACAACCTGTGGTTAATTCAAATGATGATCAAGCATTAAAATCAACACACTAAGTCACAATTAAATCGGAGAATGAAGCAAGAAATAGATAGATTAAATGAGAATTCCGAATTAACTACATGGCAAACTTTGCAAGGCTACATCGAATCCATAGAAGAGGATTAGTTACAATTCATGTTTGCAAAGGATTTAACATAAAAATATAAAACATGAATGAACATAGAATTAATAAGAAGAAAGAACCCTTGAAGCAAAACTGATGTAGAATCAAAGAAACACCTAAACATTCCAACAACTCAAACTTGAATTGTATGAACGTTTAGGCCCTCTTATCTTCCTCTTCGTCGTAGCACAAGGTCTAAGGGATGTTGTTGGTGTGTTGAATGGATTGGGGAATTATGGAAATGGAAGGATGATGTTTGGATTGTAAGGGAGAGTCACGGCACAAAGGGGGGTTTATGGTCTACATTTCTGCAATGGATGAAGTGTATGAATGGAATGGATGGACTTTGTGAAGGGCACGGCCCCAAGGGACCAATTTCTGTTGTGAAAATGAATTGTGGGCACGGCCCCAAGGGACCAATTTCTGTTGTGAAATGAATTGTGGTTGAATGAGAATGAATGAATGAGTATTTATAGGTGAAATGGGGGGGACATGACAGCTAGGTTGCATGTGCTAATGTTTGTGTGTGCATGTGCAATGAATGTGTGGTGCAATGATGAAGGAATAATCTGAAAATGCAAGGTGAAATGAAGTGGAATGACAATGGCATGTGGAATGAATGATTTCTTGGTGAGGGGATGCATGTGTTGATTAAAGGGGAAATGAAAATCTGAAATGGGATAGCATGTGGGTGGAAATGCATGTGGGTGAATGTTTAAAGTGCATGTGTTTGATGAATGATAAGTGGTGAATGATATGATAAGTGATAAGTGGTGAATGATAAGTGATATGATATGTGATTATGATAAGTAATGGGAGCATGTGTATGGTTTTGGGAGAAAGGTGGAGATGCACGGCATAAGGGAATTGGAAAGGTTTAAATGTCCTAAAACTAAAGGGAACAAAGTTCCAACACTTTGGTCTTCAATTTCGTCCAACATTTTGGCGCCAAGCATAAGCTATCCATCCTTAGCCCAAAAGTGCTCCAAAAGTCTCCAAAATGCATCGTTTTGCTCCTTTAACCCTTTGGACCTACAAAAACACGAAAATAGCTTAAAGGACTAAAATAACTAAAGAAACATAACGTAAATGCACGAGAACAAGCCATTTAAGTCGCATGAATATGCTCCTATCATTTTTGCAGCCCTGATAGCATGAACATTCAACATAATGTATGAGCCAACTTTACATTTTTCGAATTTTAGATTTTACATAAATTGTATATGCATTATATTCATAATTATTGAATTATGTGAGTTTGACCTTGAATTGCATCAAATATATGTACATGCATTAAAATATTTGAATTCAATATGCATTAAATTAATTGAATTGAAAAAAGAAAAAAAAAAGCCATCTGGGTTCTTCGAACCCACACCTGTAAGCTAGCCGAGACCATGGAGCCCGACTTGTCTCCAACACCATAACCTGACGCCACCAACGGCGTCACCATTGATTTTTCGATGAACGCATGGCCTGCAACCATGCCCAGGCTGCCTTTTTTTCGATGACCTGAAGTCGTCCCTCCCAAAATCATGGTCGAGATTTTCGTAATCTCATCGGAGTTCGAAAACCCTAATTCGAACCCGAGGGTTTCTAGGTTCAACAATGTCGAGATTTCATTCCCCACCTCCTAGGAAGAGGTTCTATGGTGAACTATAACCCCAGACTGCCGCCAGAAGCGACAGGTCCGGTGTTCTTCCCCGGTGAAGCACACCCAATACAAGGCTAGGCTGTTCTTTAGGTCTAACAAGATAGCCTTTTGGGCTTTGGTTCATCTCGGCCTAACCTAAAACCCAGCTTTGGTTTTGGGCTTGCATGTTGCAGCCTATAGTAGTTCCCCTTTGGCCCGCTCGCGACACCAGTCCACGTGGATTCAAGTAATTTGATGCAATTTCTGTTGGAACATCACCCTATAATTTAAAAGGGATTCCTATGATTAGTAATTGTAAGTTTCACTTAAGGTGAACATCACGCTCTTAAGGGTTGCATGGTTTTCAAGGGGTTTTCACAAAGCTTAATGAGTCTTGCATGTTTATATTTGATCTGAACATCACAGACGGGTTGCATGTTAGATACACATTTTCACTTGAACATCATGAGGAAAATATGTATTAGGAAAACCTAACCATCAAAGCATGTATGTAGAAATTCATAAGTAATAGGTAAAACTGCATAGGATTGTTAAGGGGACGGCTTTAAAATTTGGTTTTCAAAACATTTTCCTTTGTTTTCTTTACTTTGCTAATTTCTTTAACCTTTTTAATTAAATTCGTTTTTATTATTTTGAAATTCAAAATCAACATTTTCCAATCTTTGTTTTCAAATAATTAATTAAGATTTGGTACTTACATAAATTATTCATTCAATTCCTGTGGAAAACGACCTTGCTTGAGTTGCTATACTACGACAATCTTGTACTCTTGTGTCACATCCCAGCTAATGGGCGGATCACTTCCCAGGCCCGCTCCACCACCATAACACAATATTGTCAGCTTTGGGCCTCGACCACGCCCTCACAATTTTATTTCTGGGAACTCACACGAGAACTTCCAGTGGGTCACCCATCTTGGGATTGCTCTCGTGCGCTACTCACTTAACTTCGAAGTTCCCATGCAACCCGACCTAGTGAGCTCTTAAAAGGGCTCGCGCTAGGTAGAAATGGGAATATATATATATATATATAAGGATCACTCCCCTGGGCGATGTAGGATCTAACAATCCACCTCCCTTAAGGGTCCGATGTCCTCGTCGGTACACACGCGACCAGGGTTAGGCTCTGATACCAAATTGTCACATCCCGACCCGAGACGGATCATTTCCCGGGCCCGCTCCACCACCGTAGCATGATATTGTTTGCTTTGGGCCCCGACCATGCCCTCACGGCTTTGTTTCTGGGAACTCACACGAGAACTTCCAGTGGGTCGCCCATCCTGGTATTGCTCTTGTGTGCTACTCACTTAACTTCGAAGTTTTCATGGAACCCGAAGCCAGTGAGCTCCCAAAAGGCCTCGTGCTAGGTAGAAATGGGAATATACATATAAGGATTACTATCACATCCCGACGCGAGGCGTATCACTTCCCAAGCCCGCTTCACCACCGTAGCACGACATTGTTAGCTTTGGGCTTACCATTCCCTCACGGTTTTGTTTTTGTGAACTCACAAGCAACTTCCCAATGGGTTACCCATCATAGGATTGCTCTAGCCCCCTTCTCGCTTAACTTCGGAGTTCCTACGGAACCCGAAGCCAGTGAGCTCGCAAAAAGCCTCGTGCTAGGTAGGGATGGGAATATACATATAAGGATCACTCCCTTAAGCGATGTGGGATGTCATAATCCACCACCCTTAAGGGCCCGACGTCTTCATTGGCACACATGTGACCAGGGTTAGGCTCTAATACCAAATTGTCACATCCCAGCCCGGGAAGGACCACTTACTGGGCCCGTTCCAGCACCGTAGCACGATATTGTTATCTTTGGGCTTGCCATTCCCTAACGGTTTTGTTTTTGGGAACTCACGAGCAACTTCCCAGTGGGTCACCCATCATGGGATTGCTCTAACCCCTTTCTTGCTTAACTTCGGAGTTTCTATGGAACCCGAAGCCAGTAAGCTCCCAAAAAGCCTCGTGCTAGGTAGGGATGAGAATATACATTTAAGGATCACTCCCTTGGGCGATGTGGGATGTCATAATTCACCCCTTTTAGGGGCCTGACATCCTCGTCGACACACCACGGCCAGGGTTAGGCTCTAATACCATATTGTCACATCCCAGCCCAGGGTGGATCACTTCCCGGGCCCACTCCACCACCCTAGCATGATATTGTCCGCTTTGGGCTTACCATTCCCTCACGGTTTTGTTTTTGGGAACTCATGAGCAACTTCCCAATGGGTCACCCATCATGGGATTGCTCAAGCCCCCTTCTCGCTTAACTTTGAAGTTTCTACGGAACCCAAAGCCAGTGAGCTCCCAAAAGGCCTTGTGCTAGGTAAGGATGGGAATATACATTTAAGGATCACTCTCCTGGGTGATGTAGGATGTTACAATCCACCCCCCGTAGGGGCCCGACGTCCTCGTCGGCACACATGCGGCCAGGGTTAGGCTCTGATATCAAATTATCACATCCCGGCCCAAGGCGGATCACTTCCTGGGCCCGCTCCTCCACCGTAGCACGATATTGTCCACTTTGGGCTTACCAGTCCCTCACGGTTTTGTTTTTGGGAACTCACGAGCAACTTCCCAGTGGGTCACCCATCATGGGATTGCTCTAGCCTTCTTCTCGCTTAACTTCGGAGTTCTTACGGAACCCGAAGCCAGTGAGCTCCCAAAAGGCCTTGTGCTAGGTAGGGATGGGAATATACATTTAAGGATCACTCTCCTGGGCGATTGATTGTTGTTTTCCTTCTTCATGCTAGAATATGTTTAGTATAATGGCACAAGTAAGGGTGTCGAATCCACAGGGACTAATTGGACCTATATAATCACTTGTTTTGCAAGAACTCTTTACTAGAGAAATAAAACTAATCAATGTAGGCAGATTTGTTGTTGTAACTTGAAAGCATAAGGAAATGAAGTAAAAACAAAATGAATGAATCAACAGCTAATAAAATGAGATAGTACCAATGGAGATGAAGCTAGGGATTCGATTTTACCATTGCTAACCCAAGGCCATGCTTGTTGAATCAGATTATACTCATCCATCTACCTATTTCTTGAGTTTGTTTCACTTAGATATGATCAACCATATGATGTGTGGATTTGATCAAATGTCTCTAATCATGAGCCTAATTGTGATGTGCAACTTTGGTTCCTAATCAAGAATATATAGTGCACAAGAAACTTTCACAAAACCAAAGGGAACACTCGGCAGGATGTTTGCAAAACATTCCCTTCATTCATTCACATATCCACCAAGATTATGCATGATGTGTGCTTTAATCTTGGCTAAACAACCTGTGGTTAATTCAAATGATGATCAAGCATTAAAATCAACACACTAAGTCACAATTAAAACGGAGAATGAAACAAGAAATAGATAGATTAAATGAGAATTCTGAATTAACTACATGGCAATCTTGCAAGGCTACATCGAATCCCTAGAGAGAGATTAGTTACACTTCATGTTTACAAAAGGTTTGACATAAAAATATATAACATGAGTGAACATAGGATTAAGAAGAAAGAACCCTTGAAGCAAAACTGATGTCGAAATCCCTTAAGAGTTGCCTTCGGTGTGGGTGCTCCAAGTGTGTTGTAAATGAAGGTGGAGCGGCTAAGGTTGAATGGTTTCTGCGAATGGGAGAGTGTATGGAATGGAATGAAGCCAAGAAGAGATTGTGTAGAAATGGAAGGGGATTTGCGGCAAAGGGGAAGATTGGATGTGTTTGTGGTGTCTTGTGTATGGAAATGAGATGAGATTTTTGTGTATGAATGCATGGGTTTTTATAGGGGGAATGGGAGAATATGTGGGTGATTGTTTAAGAGTGAATGTGGTTGTTATGATTGAGAGTGCATGTGGATGAAATAATGATGGAAAAAGAGCTAGGTTGTTGGTGTGTGAATGCATGTGTTGAATTGGTGGTGCAATGATGAAAGAGTAAGTGCATGTGTGTGTGAATGGTGGTGCAATGATGAAAGAGTAAGTGCATGTGTGTGTGAATGGTGGTGCAATGATGAAAGAATAAGTGCATGTGTGTGTGAATGGTGGTAGCTAGGGTGAATTATGATGAATGCATGTGGAATAAAGATGGAGAAGGTGGTGTAATGATGAAGGAGTAAGTGCATGTGTGTGTGAATGGTGTTTCTTGATGGTTTTGGGGTTGTGATGCATGTGAATGCATGTGGCTAAGGGTTGTTGATTGGGCTAGAGGTTTTGCATGGCTCAAAGGATTGTTTGATTGGGCTAGGCCCTTTGTTTTATGTCCAAAGTGCATACAAGGCTTTCAAATTCGTCCAACACTTCGGCTCCAAGCATATGCTATCCATTCCAAGCCCAATTTTGCTCCAAAATGCTCCAAAATGCATCTTTTTGCTTCCTTAGCCATATGAACCTAAAAACACACGAAAATGGCTTAAACTACTAAAACAATTATGAATTAACAACATAGATGCACGAAAACAAGCTAAGTAAGTCGCCTAAATATGCTCCTATCAAATTCCCCCACACTTAGCTTTTGCTAGTCCTCGAGCAAAACAAAATAATAACAAATAAACAAAACGACACTAAACAAGTAAAACACAACCTAAACCTTCCAACAACCGTCTTAGGGATTTCCAATGCACATGACAAGTTAAAAATCATTATTCTCACAGATTTTAGCCATCTTTACACTTAAGTACATTCTTAATCATAGTCACCACATACTAGTTCACAATTAAGCAATTAAAACACATTTCAAATGTAGTAACATGCTTTAGAGAATTTACTCAATTCCTTACTAGAATGCACTCTATTTTCACACAGATTTTCTAACTACACACCCTACACTAGTTATATGTGAGAGATTGATGTAAACATGAAAGACTAGTATCTCACATATGTTATAACAAAGAAAGCATTTTCTGGATTTACGATAATGACATGAATATGATCTCATGAATGGAATGCTACTACTTAGAATGAGAACCAGTGATTCCATAAGCTCATATCAAATCCAAACTCCACATTATTGAACACATAACGATCAAGATAGAAGTCAAAGGGGTGTAACGGGGCTAGGGTACTGGTTAACAATGAAAGGTGAAGGATAAACAAACATTCTTAAAGCAATAGTGAGCAAAGTATTGAATTAGGCACTTAGAATTCCCTTTAGAGCGCGGAAAACAACTTTTAGACTAATAGGGGAAATTCAAACAACTCTTATTTTTCTTTTCTTTTTCATTTTTTTTTTTCAATTTTTTTTTTCTTCTTTTTTTTTTTTTTTTTTTTTTTTAGCCGTGCCTATGGCACAACAACTCTCATCAATAATCCTTCCCCCACACTTATTTTCTGCAACATATTAATCAAAAAGGAATTCATTTTCCGTCATGCTTACTATGCTTTAAGAACAAAGGCATGGATGGTCCTATTCTAGGCTAGGTAAGGATAACATGGGTTAACAAAGAACATATGTTAAACAAGGCTCAAAGGGGTTCAAACTTACAACAAATACAAAATATGGGAAGTAAGGCTATTTGGCTATGGTGGCAACTACACAACTTTATCTTGATATATGTTATGCAATTCAATGTCATGCTTTGAATGAAATGGATATAAGTTCTAGCATTTAGTTCTATCATGATACAATTGCATTCTAAGTAGCAACCAAGCAAGGAATAATGAGATCATGCAACAACTTTAGAAAACAAAGAATCACATAAAATAACTCTCCAAAGAAGGTAATGGCTCGAGTCTCACAGGGTTGTAGCGTTTGTTTGAGTTCCTTCATTCAAGCATGTCACAAAATTTTTTTTTTTTTTTTTTTTTTTATGATTGCATGTGAAGTCATACATTATAACCATAACCAAGCATATACCAAGAGTAAATCAAACTTTCATCCATGTTTATAACTCTCTTTAACAGTCATGCAATTACAAACCAAATCCTTATCATTGTGTTGGAAGGTACCCTAAGACACAAACACACAAAAACGACTTAAAACACTCTTTTTAGGCTTTTCAAAACATGTTTTTTTTTTTTTTTAAATTTTTATGTGATTTTCGGAGTTATAAAAACAAAACATTCTAAAACACAACTTAAAAACATTTAAAACAGCAAGGAACAACACTTGAAGTTATGGGTGATAAAATTCAACGAATTTGCATCAATAAACTTAGTTACCCCCCCACACTTAAATCAAACATTGTCCTCAATGTTTTAAGCATAGATTCACACAAAACATAAGTAAACACACAAACAGCACTAAACATACTAAACATGGCAGAATGTAACTAACAAAGAGAAGAGTTTAGGGACGCAAATCTGGTTATAGAGTGTAAATTCCATCTTCTCCTTGGTAATTGCATTGAGGCATTGATCTTTGTGATTCCACAGGCTTACTCTTAAACTGGTTTCCGCCCATCGTTGATTTTCCTTTGTGCTACTCTTGAACTGGGCAGCAGGATTCTTTTGGTCTTCCCCGAAGGTCTGAGCTTCCTCCTTTTATCTGTTTCTTTGTTCAATCTTCGCAGAAGTGGTCCCTTCTCTGGAAGTGTATCAACCGTTGAAGATGACTACTCGAGAGCAACGCTAGGTAAGCAATCAGGAATAGATTCCAGGCAATTGGCTCTAGAACAGAAGACTGACTCCAAGTGCCAGCTGATTGCTTCTTTGACTTTGCCATGCGAGTAAGAACAAGGACAAAGAAAAAGACAGGGAAAGAGCATGATATGAGATACTTTTGCTTTTGACCTTGATGATATGAGATACCTTTGCTTTTGAAGAAGCGGTGAATGAATCAGCACACTTCAATCCGCCGTTTCCTCCTGGGTCATCTGTACTCCAGGCATCTGGTATCATCTTTGGGGAAGAAGAAAGAATTGAGTATTTCGAAAGGCTTTGCTGGGAGTGCGCCCTCAGAGGTGAGGGAGAGTTGGGCATTTTCTTTAGGTTTTCCTTGCCATAAAAGACGAAGGTCGACATATATAGAGATAATATCAAGTGGTGCTACTGTTCTTTTACCATTGTCGACAAATGTTTTGATCCCGCAAATCCGGCTTTTTGAAATAGCAGGCGCCTCTTCGATTTCTGAACGACGCCCCTTCGATTTCTGAGCAGGCGCCCCTTTGCTTTCTGAACGACACGTAGTAGTGCGGATGCGGCTCCTTTTGACAAAGCTGCACGCGTTTTCTGAAAAGCAGAGAAAGCGTCGCCGGACTTTGCGCCTGTCGGCTAAAGATGTGTAGTTGCGATGATGGCCTCCACGTGTTTTCTGAAAAGAAGAAATCTTTTGACAAATTTGAACACGTCTTCTGAAAAGCCGAGAAAGCGTCGCCAAAATTATGCCGGAAATTCCGGCTTTTTGAATCGGTGGACGCGTCGCCTTGGCTTTTTATAGAGGTATCGATCACCGCCAACAAACACACTCTGAAGATTTCCCGTTCTTGAAAATCGACTCCGGCCCTTTGAAATTTAACTCCATCCCTTCTCTTTGAACACTTTTGAAAAATGGCAAACCCATCGAACCTTAGCTTGGAATTGAGCCTTAGCAGTGATACGGGCGCGCCGCGTCAAGGTAACGTATGGCGCCCTTCTTTCTTATCTTCTAACGGTCTTCTTACAGGTGAAGACTCCGTGATGCAGGACGCCACAACAGCTACAATAGTAGCTAGGAACCTCCTCACTCCAAAAGATAGTAGGCTGCTGTCAGGACGGTCCGATGAGTTGGCCGTTCAAGAGTCCCTCGCACTTAGTGTTCAGTGTGCGAGTTCTGTGTCCAACATGGGCCAACGCCTGCTTGCCCGCTTCCGTCAGGTGGAATCATTGATGGCAGAGGTGGAAAGTCTTAAGCAAGAGATCCAGCAGCTTAAGTACGAGAATAGAAGTTTGCATGTGCTTGCAAATAACTATTCGTCGGGCATGAAGAGGAAGCTTGATGAGCTGCAAGAATCTGAGGGTCGAATTCACAGTGACCGTCAAAGGCTTGCGGCTTATCTCCAGAGGCACCTTTTTCCTGGGTCATCCAGCGCTTGGCCAAGTATTGAGGCCTGGAATGCTCTAGCTCCGATGCCTTCCGCTCCGATGGCTTCCGCTCCGATGCCTCCCGCTTCTATGCCTCCCGCTTCTATGCCTCGTAGTGGGGCTTCACGTAAACAACCTTTGTGAAGCTCCATCTTTCTCTATGTTTAGTATCTTTTTTTTTTTTTTTTTTTTTTTTTGATCAAATCAAACGGCATGGAATTGATCTTTGAATGGAGGGTGGTATTTGAAATGATCCGGTAATGGTTTAAATTCTAGAGTGGATGCCTGAATCATTAACAACATATTAGTATAAAAGAAAATTGAAATTCGGGGAGGCGGCTTACCTTTGTGCTCCGACATGAACTTACAAATAAACACCCCTTCGAAAGTTATGACATGTCCCGTGTCATAAAACCCTTTTTCATAGCAACCCAATAGTTTGTCTACAAACATAGCCCTCATATACATTCGTATTAGTAAGCAAAAACACACTTAACCACAACTAACACAAGGCAAGTAGGCAAATAATATGGAATGGTGACAACATAAACACAAAATGAGGAAAGAACACAAACCACACTAGGTTGCCTCCTAGTAAGCGCTTTATTTAATGTCTAGGCAAGACATGGTAGCGTGTTCACGGTGTTGTAAACTCAAGAAAATCTACAACTTAATAAACTTGCTCTTCCTCCACTTTCTCCAAATATGGTTTCAATCGCTGCCCATTGACTTTAAAAGAGGTGCCATTCTTCATGTTCTCTATCTCCACAGCTCCGTGGGGAAATGTTTGCAGCACCTTAAATGGTCCCACCCACCTAGACTTCAATTTACCTGGAAAAAGTCTCAAACGTGAGTCATACAACAGTACTTTCATACCTTGGTGAAACTCCTTCCGTAGGATGGCCTTGTCATGATAGAGCTTAGTTCGTTCCTTGTAGATTTTGGCATTCTCATATGCTTCATTTCTGAGTTCTTCCAACTCATTAAGTTGGAGCTTCCTTGCTATTCCAGCATCCTTGTAATCAAAGTTGAACTTCTTGATGGCCCAATATGAACGGTGTTCAAGCTCCATTGGCAAATGACAAGCTTTCCCAAACACAAGGCGATAAGGACTCATGCCAATGGGGGTCTTATATGCTGTTCTATATGCCCATAGTGCATCATTCAACCTCAGTGACCAATCCTTCCTTGTAGGGCTTACGGTCTTCATCAAAATGTTCTTGATCTCCCTATTGCTAATCTCCACTTGTCCTGAGGTTTGAGGATGGTACGGGGTTGCCACTTTGTGGTTGATGTTGTACTTCTTCATCAAGGTTTCAAAGGGTTTGTTGCAGAAATGGCTGCCACCATCACTAATAATAGCTCTTGGGGTTCCAAACCTACAAAAAATCACATCTTTAAGAAAATTCAAAACAACCTTATGATCATTAGTTATTGTAGCAATGGCTTCAACCCATTTGGATACATAATCTACTGCCACTAATATGTATAAGTAACCAAAAGAGGCTGGAAATGGTCCCATGAAATCGATTCCCCAAACATCAAAGAGCTCCACCACCAAAATGTTGTTCAATGGCATCTCATTTCTTCGGCTAATGTTCCCCATTTTCTGGCACCTATCACACTTAGAACAAAAATCAAAAGCATCTTTGAATAAAGTAGGCCAAAAGAAACCAGATTGTAAAACCTTTAGAGATGTCTTTTTGGCACCAAAATGTCCTCCACATGCCAATGTATGGCTGAACGTTAGAATGCTTTGTTGCTCACTCTCTGGGACACACCTCCTAATGATTTGGTTAGGGTAATATTTAAACAAATATGGTTCGTCCCAAACGTAGTGCTTTACCATGGCAAGGAACTTCTTTCTTTCCTGAAAAGAAAGATCATTTCTAATTATACCACAAACAAGATAATTAACAAAATCAGCATACCACGATTCTTTTTCTTGAATAACAAGGAGTTGTTCATCTGGAAATGATTCATTTAGAGGCAAAGGTTGTCCAACTCCATGGTTTTCATTGAGCCGTGACAAATGGTCAGCCACAACATTATCACTTCCCTTCTTATCTCGAATTTCCAAGTCAAACTCTTGTAGTAAGAGTATCCATCTAATTAAGCGTGGCTTAGCATCCTTTTTTGTCATCAAGTACCTAAGGGCTGCATGATCAGAAAACACAATAACTTTAGATCCAACAAGATATGACCGAAACTTCTCTAAGGCAAAAACAATAGCAAGCAACTCCTTTTCAGTTGTGGAATAGTTAAGTTGAGCATCATTTAGAGTCCGGCTTGCATAGTAGATCACGTGTGGGAGCTTGTTCACCCTTTGCCCTAAAACTGCACCAATAGCATAGTCAGAGGCATCACACATTAATTCAAAAGGTAAAGACCAATCTGGTGCCATAATAATAGGGGTTGAGGTTAATTCATGTTTCAAAGTATTGAATGCATCCATACAAGCTTTATCAAAATGAAATACAACATCTTTAGCTAACAGATTGCATAATGGACGAGTGATCATTGAAAAGTTCTTAATGAAACGACGATAAAAACCCGCATGTCCCAAAAAACTTCTTACTCCCTTCACGGTTGTGGGAGCTGCCATATTGGTGATGATGTCAATTTTGGCTTTGTCCACCTCCATTCCTTGGCTAGAGATTACATGCCCCAACACAATTCCTTGTTTCACCATAAATTGGCACTTTTCCCAATTGAGAACCAAATTTGTTTCCTGACATCTTTGAAGTACTAAAGAGAGATGGTTAAGACATTCATCAAAAGAGGAACCAAACACTGAAAAGTCATCCATAAATACCTCAATGAATCTTTCTACCATGTCAGAAAAGATTGCCAACATGCATCTTTGGAATGTTGCTGGAGCATTGCAAAGTCCAAAAGGCATTCTCCTATATGCAAATGTGCCAAACGGGCAAGTAAAGGTAGTTTTCTCTTGATCCTCCGGAGCAATTGCAATTTGATTGTAACCTGAGTAACCATCAAGAAAACAATAGTGTGAGTAACCTGCCAATCTCTCAAGCATTTGATCTATGAAAGGCATAGGAAAGTAATCTTTTCTAGTGCTAGAATTCAACTTCCTGTAATCGGTGCAAACACGCCAACTAGCCTTGGGCTTTGTGGGCACAAGCTCTTTGTTTTCATTCTTCATCACCGTGATTCCCACCTTCTTAGGTACCACCTGAATAGCACTCACCCATTTGCTATCAGAAATGGGATATATGATCCCCACATCTAACAACTTCAACACTTCATTCCTCACAACTTCCTTCATGTGTGGATTGAGCCTCCTTTGTGGTTCACGGGTTGACTTTGCTCCTTCTTCCAAAAGAATCCTATGCATGCACATGGTAGGGCTTATTCCCTTGATATCTGCAATAGACCAACCAATAACTGATTTGAACTCTTTTAACACCCTAATTAGTTTATCTTCTTCATTTGGGGTGAGGTCAGAAGTTATGATAACTGGAAGAGTTTCAAATTCAGCTAGATATGCATACTTTAGATGTGGTGGAAGTGGTTTAAGTTCAAGTTTTGGTGCCTTAACAGTGGAAGGGATTAAATGTGACCTCGATGGTTCTAAAGGCTCTAAAAGAGGTAAAATATTCAAAGGATATGGTGCCAATGCTTCCAAGGCAGCTACCTCTTCCATGAGTGCATCTTCTTCATCAAACTCATCTTGAGATTGACTCAAAACAGTTTGTAATGGTTCATTAGATTGTGCCTGCAAGAACTTAGAGAAAACAAGCGAATCAAGCACATCAATGGCATAACAATCAAGAGATGAAGAAGGATGTGAAAGAGACTCAAACACTTTGAATTGAACGGTCTCTCCTAGCACTGTCATAGTGAGGAGTCCATTTTGCACATCAATGATGGTCTTGGCCGTGGCCATAAACGGTCTCCCAAGCAAAATAGGCAATTCTCGGTCATGTATAGGAGCTTCTTCCATGTCCAACACTACAAAATCCGCAGGCAAGATTAGTTTATCAATTTGAACTAGAATATCCTCCACTATACCTCTTGGATATTTCACGGATCTGTCCGCAAGTTGTAATGAGATGGTGGTGGCTTTCAATTCCCCCAAACCTAGTTGAAGGTATACGGAATAAGGCATTAAGTTGATGCTAGCACCTAAGTCAAGCATCGCCTTCTCTACCTTCTTGTCTCCTATGGTGATGTTGATAGAAAAACTTCCTGGATCCTTGAGCTTTGGTGGAAGTTTTCTTTGCAACACGGCACTTACATTCTCGGACACCACTACCTTCTCATGTGGTCCATACTTCCTTTTGTAGTTGTTTAACTCTTTGAAGAACTTCCCATAAGCTGGCATGTTCCTAATGACATCAAGCAAAGGTAAGTTAACATTTACCTTACTTAGAATATCAAAAATCTCCTTAAATGACTTATCCTGCTTGCTCTTGGCAAGTCTTCCAGGGAATGGTATTGGTGGAGTGTAAGGTTTCTCGGCCTTGTGAAGATTTGGTGCTTTAAACGAGGGAGTAGCATGGCTTGGTTCCTCATTTGATTTCTCATTTTCTCCTTGAGTAACCCCTGCATTCACATGATCAGATTCATTAGTAACTTCATTGCCAACTCTGTTATTGATAACCTTACCACTTTTAAGTGTAGTGATTGCTTTGGCTTGCTCTTGGTTCCTTTGGAGTATCACGGGTTGGCTTGGAAACTTTCCAACCTCTCTTTGGCTCAAGGCATCTGCAATCTGCCCCAATTGTGTCTCCATTTTGGTTAGAGCCGTCGAATGTTGTTGGAGAGTGCTATTGGTGGTTTGTTGGAATTGCAAGGTATTTTGGGCTAACAATTTAACCGTATCTTCAAGTGTAGGTTTTGGTTGGAAGTTTTGAAATTGATTGTTGTTCTTCCACGAAAGATTGGGATGATCTCTCCAACTTGGGTTATATGTATTGGAATACACATCATTCCTTGGCCTTTGATTGTAAGAATTCATGAGGTTCACTTGCTCTTGGACATACTCAGGGTAAGCCTCCTTAGATGGACATTGATGAGTAAGGTGGCTTGGTATGTTGCAAATGGCACACACTTCACTTGCTTTTGGCACCATGTTGAGCACGGATTCAAGCTTCTTTTCTAGGTTAGCTACCTGCAAAGAAAGATCATGATTAGAGCTTGTTTCATATACTCCAACTCTCTTACCCCTTACATCTTTGTGTTGAGCATTAGATCCCAACATCTCATAAATGTTATATGACTCTTGAGCATTCTTTTTCTTCAAAGCTCCACCTGCTGCATTATCAACAGTTGATTGACATGTTTGGGTTAGTCCATCATAGAAAATTTGCATTTGTAAGTGAAGAGGTAACCCATGGTGTGGACATTGCAACAAAAGGCCTTTAAAGCGCTCCCAACACTCATTGAAAGGTTCACCATCATCTTGTTTGAAGTTGAAGATTTGTCCCCTTAATGTGGCTGTCTTTTGAGTGGAAAAGAACTTTTCCAAAAACTTCTTAGCCACGACATCCCATGTGGTGAGTGAACCAGGTACTAGAGTCATCAACCAACCCTTGGCCCTATCTTTCAAGGTGTAAGGGAACACTCTCATCCTCAGATTTGCTTCGCTTACTCCCTGTAAAGGTAAACCACTCACAACATTGTAAAATTTTTTAATATGAGCTAAAGGATCTTCATTAGGTAAGCCATAAAAAGAAGGAAACATATGGAAATGTGAATATTTAAGATCATAGTTTCTAGCTTCTGTGGGCAGCAAGATGCATGAAGGTGAATTTGGTATGATTGGTTGAGCAAAATCCTCCAAAGCTCGAAGATCATCTTGGTTGCCCGCCATCTCTTCTTCTCTTTCCCAATTAAAGTGCTCAGATCCTTCACTTGTTGGACTAGACGGTTTCCCTTCCTCTTCTTCACGGACAATGGAGGAACTTGTTGGCACAAAGCTTTCCAAAGTGTTGCCCTTTAACCGTTCAATTCTTTGGCCTAATTCAGCAAGTCTATTTGACATATACTACCTGAAACAAGATAAAACAAGTTTGAATAAAAATCAGAAATCTACTTAAAATGAAAAGAACAAGGTTTAATATCAAAACAAGCAATTATAAGGGACTGAAATCAGTCCCCGGCAACGGCGCCATTTTGATTGTTGTTTTCCTTCTTCATGCTAGAATATGTTTAGTATAATGGCACAAGTAAGGGTGTCGAATCCACAGGGACTAATTGGACCTATATAATCACTTGTTTTGCAAGAACTCTTTACTAGAGAAATAAAACTAATCAATGTAGGCAGATTTGTTGTTGTAACTTAAAAGCATAAGGAAATGAAGTAAACACAAAATGAATGAATCAACAGCTAATAAAATGAGATAGTACCAATGGAGATGAAGCTAGGGATTCGATTTTACCATTGCTAACCCAAGGCCATGCTTGTTGAATCAGATTATACTCATCCATCTACCTATTTCTTGAGTTTGTTTCACTTAGATATGATCAACCATATGATGTGTGGATTTCATCAAATGTCTCTAATCATGAGCCTAATTGTGATGTGCAACTTTGGTTCCTAATCAAGAATATATAGTGCACAAGAAACTTTCACAAAACCAAAGGGAACACTCGGCAGGATGTTTGTAAAACATTCCCTTCATTCATTCACATATCCACCAAGATTATGCATGATGTGTGCTTTAATCTTGGCTAAACAACCTGTGGTTAATTCAAATGATGATCAAGCATTAAAATCAACACACTAAGTCACAATTAAAACGGAGAATGAAACAAGAAATAGATAGATTAAATGAGAATTCTGAATTAACTACATGGCAATCTTGCAAGGCTACATCGAATCCTTAGAGAGAGATTAGTTACACTTCATGTTTACAAAAGGTTTGACATAAAAATATATAACATGAGTGAACATAGGATTAAGAAGAAAGAACCCTTGAAGCAAAACTGATGTCGAAATCCCTTAAGAGTTGCCTTCGGTGTGGGTGCTCCAAGTGTGTTGTAAATGAAGGTGGAGCGGCTAAGGTTGAATGGTTTCTGCGAATGGGAGAGTGTATGGAATGGAATGAAGCCAAGAAGAGATTGTGTAGAAATGGAAGGGGATTTGCGGCAAAGGGGAAGATTGGATGTGTTTGTGGTGTCTTGTGTATGAAAATGTGATGAGATTTTTGTGTATGAATGCATGGGTTTTTATAGGGGGAATGGGAGAATATGTGGGTGATTGTTTAAGAGTGAATGTGGTTGTTATGATTGAGAGTGCATGTGGATGAAATAATGATGGAAAAAGAGCTAGGTTGTTGGTGTGTGAATGCATGTGTTGAATTGGTGGTGCAATGATGAAAGAGTAAGTGCATGTGTGTGTGAATGGTGGTGCAATGATGAAAGAATAAGTGCATGTGTGTGTGAATGGTGGTAGCTAGGGTGAATTATGATGAATGCATGTGGAATAAAGATGGAGAAGGTTGTGTAATGATGAAGGAGTAAGTGCATGTGTGTGTGAATGGTGTTTCTTGATGGTTTTGGGGTTGTGATGCATGTGAATGCATGTGGCTAAGGGTTGTTGATTGGGCTAGAGGTTTTGCATGGCTCAAAGGATTGTTTGATTGGGCTAGGCCCTTTGTTTTATGTCCAAAGTGCATACAAGGCTTTCAAATTCGTCCAACACTTTGGCTCCAAGCATATGCTATCCATTCCAAGCCCAATTTTGCTCCAAAATGCTCCAAAATGCATCTTTTTGCTTCTTTAGCCATATGAACCTAAAAACACACGAAAATGGCTTAAACTACTAAAACAATTATGAATTAACATCATAGATGCACAAAAACAAGCTAAGTAAGTCGCCTAAATATGCTCCTATCAGCGATGTGGGATGTTACAATCCATCACCCTTAAGGGCCCGACGTCCTCGTCGGCACACATGCAGCCAGGGTCAGGCTCTAATATCAAATTGTCACATCCCAGCCCGGGACGGATTACTTCCCGTGCCCGCTCCACCATCGTAGCACGATATTGTCCTTTTTGGGCTTACCATTCCCTCATGGTTTTATTTTTGGGAACTCACGAGCAACTTCCCAGTGGGTCTCCCATCATGGGATTGCTCTAGCCCCCTTCTTGCTTAACTTCGGAGTTCCTACGGAACCCGAAGCCAGTGAGCTCCCGAAAGGCCTCGTGCTAGGTAGGGATGGGAATATACATATAAGGATCACTCCCCTGGACGATGTGGGATCTAACATCTTGCAAGTATTTTTAAGTGTTTTTATCCCTACTTTTGCAAACGGTAAAAATCCTATCAAGAAATTGGCGCCGTTGCTAGGGATTGTTTTAAATAATATGTGTTTATCATATTCTTAGTTAATTATTATTGTACATACATATATTTTTTTGGAGAAATTAGAATCCACCGCTCCATTTTTACAATGTTTTGACTAAACATTTAGGGTATTTTACATTTTTATTAAAGTTTTTGAACTTTTGATTAAGGTGCTTTAATTTGAGGCCACATCAGCATAATTGAATTTAAGCTATTTACATGTCATTTTTATATATTTAAACTCATAGTGCTATATATTGGTTTCTCAGTTTTCCCTCATGGAGCATTTATTTAGTCATTATCGGGATTAACTCATTATCCAAACCCATTGCCTTTATTTTAGGAACTATCAAAACAAACTTTACACTTTTTATCTCTTTATTGATATGTTTAACTTTTGATGTAGTTCTGGATTTCAAAATATATATTTTTTTATTTTAAATTTTTTATTTTAAATTTTTTATTTATGTTTACACTTCTTAGTTTTTCTATTGTGTAGTGTGGGTATGTTCATGGCTATGTTTGTTTGAGGAACTACTGAAAGTTTACTAATGTTCGGTACATTTCACTAGTGAACACAATATTAATTGGCACAATTAATTACGTAGATATTATAGTTGATTTGTTCAGCTTTCTTTTTACTATTTAGGTATGTTTGTTGGTATGTAGTTGGTACGCTTAATATGAAACTAAACAAACTTAAATTTGTGGTATTACAAATAATCGGTACGTAAACATTGCAGAGATAAGTTTATCTATATATAGTTAGTACGTTTGTTCGTACATAATTGATATGTTTAAAATGAATGCAAACACTCCCAAACTGAATTTGGTTCCAATGATGTATGATACTTTATATACAAACTATTGGTACATACCATTGGAGAGAAACATTTGCTTTTGCCGATTTTTTTTTTTTTTTAATTTTTTTTATTACAAAGGCTCGTACAAGTTTGTCAAGTTGGTAACAATCACTTCGGGGAATTCATAATGTACCATCATATTGGCACGTATCAAAATAAACATTTCATAGCGTACCAACATACTAGCAAGTCTCAAAATAAGCAATTTATATCGTACTTAAGTTCGAAATGTATAACATATGAGTAGTTTGTAACGCATTGAAATTAACGTTCTATAGCGTATCCAAATTGAAAGTATAATATGTACCAATAGTTTATTACGTAGCAAAATTAGCATTCTATAGCGTACTCTGGAATTATATAATGTACCAATTTAGCATTCTATAACGTACCTTGAAATTGTATAATGTACCAGTGATTTGTCATAATAGTTTGTTAGGTACCAAAATTAGCATTCTATAGCACACCTAAGTTATATAACGTACCACAATTAGCATTCTAAGCATTGCAGAATTTGTATACAGGCATTGAGCAATTTGCTCAACTTGAATGGCATTTGGATTGTGGCCTGATGTTTGATATTAGGATGCTTCTCTTTGTACATGCCGATTTGAATTTTTTTTTTTCTCTTTTTTTTTTATTTTATTTTTTTATTCAAAGAGATATGCAGTGCTAGCAATTGGAACCTTTTAGCAAGCAAGGGTTTTTTTTTTTTTTTTTTGACGAACAAGTAAGGCTTTGTATTGACCCGTTGAGGTATATATTAGTAGAAGAACATATCAAGTCTGCTAGGTTTTATAATTAAAGACTTTTTGCCGAAATTGAGTACTGGAATATATATCTACTAAATTGTAGGAACTTTGGATAATAATTTGAGAATTAATTGGTCCATTAAATATGATGGCAAATTGTCACATCCTGGCCCGGACCCCTACCACATCCAAGGCTCGACTCCACCGTAGCAGGATATTGTCCGCTTTGGGCCCTGACCACGCCCTCACGGTTTTTTTCTAGGAACTCACACGAGAACTTCCCAGTGGGTCACCCATCATGGGATTGCTCTAACGTACTACTCACTTAACTTCAGAGTTCCGATGAACTCCAAAGCCAGTGAGCTCCCAAAAGGCCTCGTGCTAGGTAGATGGTGATAGAAGCATATTTATGCGACTTTATTAGCCTATTTCCTTGCATTTACTCAGTTAGTTTCTATTTATTATAGTGATTTAAACTATTTTCGTGTGTTTGTAGGTCCAAATGACAAAGTTGGCAAGAAAAGGCAATTTGGAGCATTTTAGAGCAGTTTTGGGCTTGGAATGGATAGCACATGCATGGAGCAAGTGATGTGAAATATTCTAACACTCAAATTAAAACCCTATGATTGTAGTATATGTAAGTAGGGATCGTTCTAGGCCAGGGATTAAAATGGATTGCTATTCTACTTAAAACTGACTCAAACACACAAAACTAATCTTAAAAACACTTAAATAGACTCAGAGAACTCAAAACAAGCTAAATAGACTCAAAACACACAAACTAAGTTGAATTGACTCAAAACAGGTCTAGAAAGTGATTTGGATGAAAATTGAACAAAAAAGACTCTAAAGACTCAATATGGACAGATTCTGACAAATTGAAACTAAACTAACACAAATAAGAACTAAAGGGGTATTTGGACGAATTTTAAACTTTACTTGACTCAAATCACTAATAGTACTAAACTTAAACAGATTCTAACTAAGTTCAAACACAAAATATTAAAGGGGGATTCATTTTGATGAATTTAAGATTCAAACAAACAGATTGCATAAACAAACTAAAAGGTACGAAATTAAGGTGAATGAATGGGTGACAGACTTGTTAGAGGGTGCTTCTCCACACATGACATATGCATGCAAACCAATTTCCAGTTATTATTCCTTTAGACTATGAATGACAATGCCCCAAATTAACCGTGAAAAGCACAAATTAACTTTCAGATTTTCCTTAACTCATTGAACTGGACGAAATACGTATCGCAACCAAATTATCCTTATCAAGTTCCCTAACTATGAAAAGCATGATAGAATGACATGTCAAAGGTCATTAAGTTCTTTAAAAACCATAAGCATTGACGAGGCACTCGTAACTATGGAAAACATGATACTCATACCAAGGATTTAGTTAACACAATCATGATTAGTGACTTCCACTACTTGTGAATATAAGTTCATAACTATTAGGTGAAACTCCCTTATACTCTAGCATCAAATTCATGCATGCAAATTAAGTGTCGACCCTCAATCAACATACATAAACATTGAGAACTCAAATAAGCAAATCACATTCAAGACTCAAGAAACAATAACTGGATGTAATCAATTCATATAAAACATATAATCATGGCTTTGAATTCACCTCCAACTATAAAGAAATTAGTTCCACATGTTCATCATAATTGAAAACCAAATTAAAATAAACATTGAGCTAAAACTAAGGATAGAAGGAACCCAGAAGCACTCCACACTCCAAGGCAGGCACGGCACTCCCTTGGATGATGGTAAGCACAGCACAAGTCCCCTTCTCTTTCCTTCCTTGTTGCAGCACTAGGGTGATTTAGGTGTATGTGGTGTGAATTATGGTGTTTGATGGTTGAATGAATGAATGAATGAGTGAGTGGATGGATGGTGTTTGATGGCTGAATGAATGAGCTGAATGAATGAATGAATGAGGGAGTGGATGGATGGTGTTTGGTGGCTGAATGAATGAATGAGTGAATGGATGGGTGGGGATTTCTGCGGCATAAGCATGTATATATATGTGTGTTGCATAGCAAACCTTAAGGAAATCAAAATTAGGTCTAGGGTTTAGTAGAAATCAAGTGGGAAAAGATTCTAGAAAGGGTGGTGCAACATACATTTAGGATCAAATAAGGTGTTCTAGAACCATGTATCTAGGTGTTCTAATGTGGAATTGAGTCCTCTTTGCAGCTAGAATTAAGGTAGCAAAAGATTATGATAGGATAAGATAGGATAAGGTTTGGATAAGATAAGGTTGTTTGGATAATGTTCCATGTTTCTTGCTCTTTCCTTATCTTCTTTGTTTTGAGCTTGTTTCTCTAGATTTGTAGCATGTTCTTAGCCTCTTTTGACTTCAAATTCATCCATCCACCTTGCTTCATATACAAGCTATCCATTCCATGCCCAAAATTACTCCAAATGGCTCCAAAATACACTTTCTTGCCAACTTTGCCATTAGGACCAACAAACACACGAAAATAGCTTAAAACACTATAATTAGTAGAAACTAACTATGTAAATGCAAGAAAACAATCTACTAAGTCGCATAAATATACTCCTATCAAATTCCCCCACACTTAGCTTTTGCTAGTCCTCGAGCAAAACAAAGAAAACAAAAGACAACCTAAACTTTCCAACATTCAGGGATTTCCAATGCAACATGACATGTTAAAAATCACTACTCCCATAGATTTTAGTTATCCCTACCCTCGAGCATATACTTAATTGTAATTACCACTCACTAGCTCACATTTAATCAATTTAAACAACATTTTGAATGTAGTAACATGCCTTAGAGAATCCTTCAATTCCTCACCGGATATACTCTCTATTTTCACATAGATTTTCTGACTACACTCCCTACATTAGGTATATGTGAGAAGATTGATGTAATCATGTAGAGTAATACTCACATATGTATAATCAAAGAAGGCACTTTCTGGAATTATTAACATGTATATGATCTCATGAATGGAATGCCACTACTTAGATGCGAGAACCAGGGATACCATATGATCGTACCAATTTTAAACTCCACATATTGAAACACATAACAATCAAGATTGAAGTCCAAGGGTTGTAACGGGGCTAAGGTATTGGCTAACAAAGAAAGGTAAAGATAAACAAAAGTTCTTAAAGTAATAGTAGGCAAAGTAATGAAATAAACACTTAGAATTCACTTTTGAATGTAGAAACCAACTTTAAACACGAAAGGAAGATTCACACATCCTTAGGGCCAGATTCAAACTTTTGGACCCTTTCTTCAACATCCAATACTTGTGAGTTCATTCTCACTTACTTTCAACTCTTTTTCTTTCTTTTCTTCAACTTTTTCTTTCTTTTCTTAAACTTTTTCTTCTTTTTTCTTTCTTTTTCACGTTTTTTTTTTTTTTTTTTTTTCTTTCGTGCCCTTTTCTTTTTCTTTGGCACACTAAATGTACATCTTCATGGAATTCCAACGAAAATCCTTCCCCCACACTTGTTTTTCTGCTATTTGTAGAACAAAAGGAATTTCCTCTAAGTCATGCTCCACTATTCTTTAAGAACAAGGGTATGGATATTCCTATTCTAGGCTAGGTAAGGATAATGTGGTTAACAAAGAAAATTAGGCTAACTAAGGCTCAAATGGGTTAAACCTACAATACATATGCAAAGGGTAAAGCTTTTTGGCTCTGGTTTAACTAAACAACTTCACCTTATTGTATGTTATGCAATCAATATCATGCTTTGAATGAAATGGGCATGAGTTCTAGTATTTGGAACTATAGTGATGAAATGCATTCTAAGTAGCAACCAAGCAAAGAATAATGAGATCATGCAACGACTTTAGAAAACAAAAACATCAAGATTAATAACTCTCCAAATAAAGTTTAGGCTGAAGTCTCTCAAGGTTGTAGCGTTAGTTTGAGTTCCTTTCTTCAAGCATGTTACGAAAACTGATTTTTTTCCTTTTTGTGGTTTCATGTGAATTTGTAAACAACAACTACAACTAAGCATAAACCAAAGAGCATATCAAACTTCCATCCATGTTTGTAACTTTCTTTAACAGTCATGCAATTAAAAACCAAATCCTCATCATTGTGTTGGAAGGTATCCTAAGACATAAACAAACACAAAAACAAAAACGACTCTAAAAACAACTCTTTTTGTGTTTTTCAAACACTCTTTTTTTATTTTTTTTTTCAAATTTTCGGATTTTCTGTTATAGACACATAAAAACACCTCAAAACACACTAAAAACACTTAAAAACAGTGGGTAACAACTTTAGAAGTGATAGGTGATAAAATTCCACGAAAATCATGCAAAAATGGCTTGTTTACCCCCCCTCACACTTAAACCAAACATTGTACTCAATGTTTTAAGCATAGACTCACAAACAAACAAACAAATAACACAACTAACAAACATGACAATCATGGCAAAGTAAAAGCAATAAAGAGTAGGGTTTAGGAACGCAAATCTGGTTGTGGAGTGTTGGAGATTCCTAGGTCTTCTTTATTTGCGTGTGTTGCCTCCCAAGAAGCGCTTGCTTTAACGTCTTCTAGCCAGACGATACCTCCTTTTAAGCTTCATTGGAGCCCACGACCTGGAGGGGTATATCCTTCATGATATGCTCCTTAAAGTGCTCATAGTATGGCTTCAAACGATGTCCATTCACTTTGAAATCATTTTCGGTCTTTAAACTTTGAATTTGGACTGCACCATAAGGAAAGACACTAGTAACAACAAACGAGCCCATCCATTTAGAACGTCACTTACCTGGAAACAATCAAAGATGGGAATTGAAGAGTAACACTTTCTGCGCTACGACAAACATCTTGGTATGAATCATCTTGTCATGGAAAGCCTTTGTTTTCTCTTTGTAAATGCAAGCGTTCTCATAAGCCTTGTTCCTTATCTCCTCAAGCTCATTCAATTGAAGCTTCCTATGAATTCCAATGGCATCTATGTACATATCGAATGTTTTGACTGCCCAATGTGCTTTGTGCTCCAATTCAACGGGAAGATGACATGGTTTCCTATAGATTAGTCGAAATAGGGACATCCCAATTGGTGTTTTGTAGGCTATACTATACACCCACAATGCATCATTCAAATGCAAGCTCCAATCTTTTCAGTTTGGCCCAACGGTCTTCTCCAAAATTCATTTGATTTCCCGATTAGAAACTTCAGCTTGCCCACTTGTTTGAGGATAATAAGGTGTTGCCACCTTATGTGTGACGTTATACTTCTTGAGCAGCGCCTCAATGGTTCGATTGCAAAAAAGGGAGCCCTCATCACTTATAAGAACCCTTGGCATTCCAAATCTTGCAAATATGTTAGTTTTCACAAAATCTGCAACTACTTTGGAATAATTGGTATAGGTGGCTTTTGCTTCCACCCATTTCGAAACATAATCAACCTCAAGTAAAATATAAAAAAAACATGAGATGAAGGAAAATGACCCATAAAATCAATATCCCAAGCATCAAAAATTTCGACAACAAACATGGGATTTTGCGTCATTTGGTCTTTTGCACCTATATTGCCCGTTCTTTGACAACGATCACAAGTCACACAAAAAGTTCTAGCATCCTTAAATATAGTAGGCCAATAAAATCCACATTCTAAAACTTTATGTGCTGTTCTTTGAGTGCCAAAATGACCCCCACATGCATAAGTGTGACAGAAAGTTAAAATTAAATTACACTCCGATTCATGCACACACCTACATAGAATCTGATCAAGGCAATATTTCCATAAATACGGGTCATCCCATACATAAAACTGAGCATCCTTTTTTAAGTTATCACGTTAGTGCTTATTTAGAGTGCTTGGAACTTGTTTAGACACCAAATAATTCACTAAATCGGCATACCATGGCATACTTACCTCGATGGACAGCAGCTACTCATATAGGAATGTCTCTGGGATAGGCACGACATCTTCTTCATGCACCATATAGCTCACGTGGTCAGCCAGCACGTTTTCACTTCCTTTCTTGTCTCGGATTTCGATATCGAACTCTTGGAGAAGAAGCATCCAACGAATAAGCCTTGGTTTGGCCTCCTTCTTTGTAAGTAAGTACTTCAACACTGCATGATCAGAGTAGATTATAACTTTAGTACCAAGTAAATAAAAATGAAACTTATCTAAAGCAAAAACAAAAGCAAGAAGTTCTTTTTCCGTTGTGGAGCAGTTCAATTGAGCATCATGTAAGGTCCGAGATACGTAATAGATGACATTTGGCTACTTGTTCTTCCTTTGGCCTAAAATAGCTCCTAATGCATAATCTGAGGCATCACACATAATCTTAAAAGGAAGACTCCAATTTGGTGGAACTATGATGGGGACCGAAGTGAGCATCTCCTTGAGGTGTTTGAAGCCTTCTCACATGCTTCATCGAACACAAATGGCACATCCTTTTGGAGAAGTCAGCATAGGGGTTGAGAAATCTTAGAAAAATCTTTGATGAATCGTCTATAGAATCCTGCATGTCCAAAAAAAGAACGAACCTCTCTCACCGAAGTAGGAGAGGGTAAGTAACATACAAGATCTATTTTTGATTTATCAACCTCAATACCCTTGGCTGAAACGATGTGACCTAAAACTATGCCTTGTTTTACCATGAAATGACATTTTTCCCAATTTAAAAAAAAGGTTGGTTTCAATGCATCATTTCAAGATTAAAGTAAGATTATGTAAACAATCATCAAACGAATCACCAAAGACACTAAAATCATCCATAAAAACTTCAATAGTCTTCTCCACAAAATCTGAAAAGATACTTTTCATGCATCTTTGAAAGGTGGCTGGTGCATTACATAAACCAAATGGCATTCGACGATAAGCAAAAGTACCAAATGGACAAGTAAAAGTAGTATTTTCTTGATCATCTAGAGCTATAACAATTTGATTATATCCCGAATAACCATCAAGAAAACAATAAAAAGAATGACTGGCTAACCTTTCAAGGATATGATCAATGAACGGCAAAGGGAAATGATCTTTCCTTGTGATGGAGTTGAGCTTCCTATAATCAATACAGACTCTCCAATCTATTTGGATACAGGTTGTCACAAACTCATTCTCGGTATTCTTCACCACCGTAACTCCCGATTTCTTTGGAACAACTTGAACTGGCGAAACCCAAAGGCTCTCCGAGATAGGATAAATCACCCCACAATTGAAAAGCTTGATAATTTCCTTTTTCACAACTTCCATCATAGGAGGGTTGAGTCGGCGTTTAGCCTCTTGAGTTGGTTTAGCCCCCTCCTCTAGAAGTATGCGATGCATGTAAGTTGTAGGGCTAATACCCCTAATGTCGGCCAAGGTTCATCTTATGGCTGTTTTGTGCTTTTTCAACACCCGAATCAGTTTTTCTTCCTCTAATGTCGTGAGTGTTGAAGAGACTATGACCGACAACATTTCTTTATCTCCCAAATAGATGTACTTCAAATGACTTGGCAATGGTTTAAGTTCAAGAATCGAGGCCTGAATCACTGAAGGTAAGAACTTATTAGTAGAAACGAGAATTGAAATTGGGATTGGAGACTTACTAGGATGTTGTGGCAATGCCCCTAGGGCAGCCACCATCTCGCCAATTTTATCACTAGGTATGGTCATATTGGGTTCTAGGCCCAATCCTTCGGCAATTGTTGTTTCAAAGGGATCTTTGTCCAACGAATCTAGATAATCCTACGCCAACGAATCAAACACATCAATAGAAAAACAAGAATTATCACCTTTAGGATATTTAATAGCTTCAGAAATATTAATCAATAATCTCACCATCAAATTTCATCATTAAAGTCCTTTTGAACACATCGATCTTGGTGCTGGTTTTTTCATGAAAAGTCTCCCAAGGAAGATCGGCAATGGGGTAGAATGGGCTGAATCTTCTATATCAAGCACGTAAAAGTCCGCTGGAAAGATCAAATTGTTAACATGCACCAAAACATCTTCCAAAACTCCTTTCGGATATGGATTAGAATGATCGGCCAATTGAATATTCACACCATCTTTTTTAAGCTCTCCTAAGTTCGTAGATGCATAAACTGAGTAAGGCATGACATATATTGAAGCTCCTAAGTCTAACATAGCATGTTCAAACTTAGTATTGCCAATAACACAAGGAATTGTAAAACTACCCGGATTTTTGCATTTAGGTGGTAATTTCCTTTGTAGCACTGCAGAAACATTCTCACTTACCTGGACCACTTCCTTGTTCAAAATCCTCTTCCTTGTTGTGTAAAGCTCTTTTAAGAATTTGGCATACTTAGGTACTTGCTTGATTGCATCAAGGAGCAGGATATTGACTTGAACTTTCCTAAAGGTTTCCAGAATGTCTTTCTCATTCTCTTCTTTCTTTGATTGCCTAGACCTGCTAGGAAAAGGTACATTTAGTGGAATAGAACTAGAAAAATTCGAATTTGGACTTACCTTGGTGGTTTGGGACGGTTTTAGGGCCTTAGGGGGCTGCGGCAAGGATTGGTCTTCCCTTGTCGTGGACCTTGCTTCCTGTTCTTCTTCTTGCAGCAGCTTTTTCTCCTCGTTAAGGCCTTGTTTGGATGGTTTTGTGTGATTTCCAAGCTCCTTGCCACTTCTCAACGTAATGGCCTTGGCGGTTTTAAAGCCTCCATTTAGATTCACAACAGTTGAAATAGGAAGTTTGCCTTGTTCTCGAAACTGCCCAAGGAACTCTGAAATCTGCCCCATTTGCTTCTCCAATTCATCCACCATTTTGGCTTGATTTTTCATTGCTTGGGTTTGATTTTGGACTCTCTGCGCCAAAGTGGTTAATAATTGAACAATTTGATCATTATCCATGGACGAACCTGTTTTTGGTTGGGCAGATTGTGGTTGGTTTTGAATTGGTGTGTATGGCCTTGGAAACATCCCAGGGGGTAGTGGATGAAATCCTCCTTGTTGTTGAGTTTGTTGAGGCTCCCTCCACTTCATATTTGGATGATCTCTCCACCCCGGATTGTAAGTGTTGGCATATCATGCCTAGCTTGATTTTGGCCTTGATAACCCACGGCATTGGTAGATTCCCATCCTCCATTCTCAATCAATTGAGGGCATTGCTCAGAGAGGTGTCCTTGCATGGTGTACACACCACATACACTAGTTTTTTGCACTTTGGATCCATCAACAACCTATAACACAAGAACAGTGAGATTAGCTAATTGAGATTGAATTTCAGAAATTGCACTTACCTCATTCACTTGTTGTTGCCGTGGGGGGTTTCTTTGTCCAACTCCCTCGTATTGTTGTGCATTCAAGGCTCGATTTGCAATTAAGATCTTGGCAGCCACCAGTGTTTTGTCAACCAAAGCACCCTCTGCCGAGGCATCTAGCATTTGTCTCTCAATTGGAAGGAGTCCCTCATAGAAATATTGAATTAAAAGCTCTTCCTTCATTTGATGTTGAGGGCACGATGCAATTAGAGTCTTGAAACACTCATAATGCGCTGGAAATGATTCTTCTTGGCTTTGTTGAATGCCGCTAATTCTCTTCCTTAAGAGAATGACTTTCGAAGTTGGAAAAACTTCTCTAAGAATGCTCGCTTCATGCTTTCCGAAGAAATGACAGTTTTAGGTGCCAATTCATACAACCAATCTTTAGCCTTTTCCAAAAGAGAGAATGGAAAGGTTTTCATCTTCAAAATGTTCCTATCGACATTGATGGGTGTCATGCTTGAACATACCACTTCAAACTCCTTAAGATGCTTGTTTGGATCTTCCATGGACAGCCCATGGTATTTGGGAATGTGATGCAACAAGCTAGACTTTAATTCAAACTCATCAGTCTTGCCTTGAGCTGCCCTAGGATATTAAATGCATAAAGGCACGACATTGTCTAATCCCGAGGCTGAAAGTTCCTTGATTGTTCAATTATCCGCAGCAATGGCTTGTTCTTCTTCTTCCACTTCTTCTTCTTCTTCAGATTCGACCTCAGATCTAGATGGACTAGGTTCTGGATGCCTCATCTTTCTTCTCAATGTTCGTTGAAAGTCGTCGTCAAACTCCAATATATGCTCACGAACAGGTTGAGAACTACGAGTCATAAACTAGTACCTAGAACAAAGCAACCAAAACAAAATAAAATCAGAAAACAAAACAAAAACACACGAACAAAAACAAAGAGGAACACACAACACTAACTAGAGGAAGATTAGAAATTTTGCTAATCCCCAGCAACGGTGCCAAAATTTGATGTGAAATATTCTAACACTCAAATTAAAGCCCTATGATTGTAGTATATGTAAGTAAGGATCATTCTAGGCCAGTGATTAAAAGGGATTGCTAATCTACTTAAAACTGACTCAAAAACACAAAACTAATCTTAAAACACTTAACTAGACTCAAAGAACTCAAAACAAGCTAAATAGACTCAAAACACACAAACTAAGTTGAATTGACTCAAAATAGGTCCAAGAAAGTGATTTGGATGAAAATTGAACTAAAAAGACTCTAAAGACATATGGATAGATTCTGACGAATTGAAACTAAACTAACACAAATAAGAACTAAAGGGGTATATGGACGAATTTTCAACTTTACTTGACTCAAATCACTAATAGAACTAAACTTAAACAGATTCTATCTAAGTTCAAACACAAAATATTAAAGGGGGATTAGTTTTGGCGAATTTAAGACTCAAACAAACCGATTGCATAAACAAACTAAAAGGTACGAAATTAAGGTGAATGAATAGGTGAAAGGCTAATTAGAGGGTCATTCTCCACTCATGACATATGCATACAAACCAATTTCCCGTTATTATTCCTTTAGACTACGAATGACAATGCCCCAAATTAATCGAGAAAAGCACAAATTAACTTTTAGATTTTCCTTAACTCATTGAATTGGATGGAATACGCATCACAACCAAATTATCCTTATCAAGTTCCCTAACTATGATAAGCATGATAGAAAGACATATCGAAGGTCATTAAGTTCTTTGAAAACCATAAGCATTGACGAGGCACTCGTAACTATGAAAAACATGATCCTCATACCAAGGATTTAGTTAACACAATCATGACTAGTGACTTCCACTAGTTGTGAATATAAGTTCATAACTATTAGGTGAAACTCCCTTATACTCTAGCATCAAATTCATGCATACAAATTAAGTGTCGACCCTTAATCAACATACATAAACAAGTTTTGATAACTCAGATAAGAAAATCACATTCAAGACTTAAGAAACAATAACTGGATGTAATCAATTCATATAAAACATATAATCGTGGCTTCCAATTCACCTCCAACTATGAAGAAATTAGTTCCACATGTTCATCATAATTGAAAACCAAATTAAAATAAATATTGAACTAAAATTAAGGATAGAAAGAACCCAGAAACACTCCGCACTCCAATGGCAGGCACGGTACTCCCTTGGATGATGGCAAGCACGGCACAAGTCCTTTTCTCCTTCTTTCCTTGCTGCGACACTAGGGTGATTTAGGTGTATGTGGTGTGAATTATGGTGTTTGATGGCTGAATGAATAAATGAATGAGTGAGTGGATGGATGATGTTTGATGGCTGAATGAATGAATGACTGAATGAGTGAGTGGATGGATGGTGTTTGACGGCTGAATGAATGAATGAATGAATGAGTGAGTGGATGGATGGGGATTTCTACGGCATAAGCATGTAAATATATGTGTGTTGCATAGCAAACCCTAAGGAAATCAGAATTAGGTCTAGGGTTTGGTGGAAATCAAGTGGGAAAAGGACTGGGGTGCACCAAAATTTGAAGGGAAAAGGATGCAGATTCTAGGGTTTCTAGAAGAGGGAGAGGCGCCATCTTTTTAGAGATTCTAGAAATGGTGGTGTGGCATACATTTAGGATCAATTAAGGTGTTCTAGAACCATATATCTAGGTGTTCTAATGTGGAATTAAGTCCTCTTTGCAACTAGAATTAAGGTAGCAAAAGATTAGGATAGGATAAGATAGGATAAGGTTTGGATAAGATAAGGTTGTTTGGATAATGTTCCATGGTTCTTGCTCTTTCCTTATCTTCTTTGTCTTGAACTTGTTTCTCCATATTTGTAGTATGTTCCTAGCCTCTTTTAACTTCAAATTCGTCCATCCACCTTCCTCCATATGCAAGCTATCCATTCCATGCCTAAAATTGCTCTAAATGGCTCCAAAATGTACTTTCTTGCTAACTTTGCCATTATGACCTACAAACACACGAAAATAGCTTAAAGCACTATAATAAGTAGGAACTAACTATGTAAATGTAAGAAAACAAGCTAACTAAGTAGCATAAATATGCTCGTATCAGCATGGTGGATGGACATTTTTGAAGTTCGAAAGAGGTGAGGAATGTGCTTAACATCTGGAAGAATTGATTCAAGACATTGAAGATAAGGAATCATCTAAGAAAAAGGAAACATTATCCAAACAACCTTATCTTATCCAACCTTATCTTATCTTATCCTAGCCTAATCTTATCCTACCTTAATTCCAGCTGCAAAGGGGACTCATTTTCACATTAAATCACCTAAATATCAGGTTCTAGAAGCTCTATCTTCAGTCTTAAAATCTCTGCCACACCACCCTTTCTAGAAACCTAGAAATCTGTCATGTATCCTATTCCCTTTCCTCCTAGGATTGTGTTATCCTTCTCCTTTACAAATTATGCCGTGCAATCCTTTTCCCTTAAGAAATTGTGCCGCATCTAGCCCTATAAATACCACTTAGTGCCGCATAATTCTACCACACACCAGAGAGCCTTAGAGAGAAAAATCAGAAAGACACACTTTATGCCGCAGGAAGGAAGGAATGAGAGAATAAGCTTTGTGCCGTGCCCTACATCCAAGGATTGTGCAATCTGCCATTGGAGTGCTGAAGCGTTTCTAGGTGTATTCTATCCTTAGTTTTAGTCCAATGTTTGTTTTAATTTTGTTTTCAATTATGATGGACATGTGAAACTAATTTCGTTTTAGCTAGAGGTGAATTCGAACCCATGAACATATATGTGATATAAGTTGATTACATCTAGTTATTGTTTCGTAGAACATGAATGCAATTTACTTATCTGTTTGATTGATAACTTATTCTTGTATGTTGATTAAGGATGCATACTTAGTTTGCATGCATGAATTTGATGCAAAAATATAAGGGAGTTTTACCTAATCGTTATGAACTTATATTTATAAGTAGTGGAAGTCACTAGTCATAATTGTGTTAAGTAAATCCATGGCAGGAGAATCATGCAGTTCATAGTTACGAATGCCTTGTCAATGCTTATGATTTTCATAGAACTTAATGATCTTTGATATGTATCTCAATCATACAGTTCATAGAGGGAACTTGATAAGAATAATTTGATTGTGTCGCTGAGTCCAATTTAATGAATTTAGGAAAATTTGATGGTTAATTTGTGCAGTTCACGGTTAACTTGGGGCATTATCATTCATGGTTTATTGGAATACTAACTGGAAATCAATTTGTATGCATATGTGTCATGTGTGGAGAATGACCCTCTAGCTAGCCTTTCACCCTTTAATTCATCCAAGGATTGTGCAATCTTTAGTTTGTTTCTGCAATTTACTTATTTTTAGTCAAATTCGTCAAAACAACCCCCCCCCCATTTAGTATTTTGTGTCTTTTTAGTTTAATTTTCATCCAAACTTGTCTCTTGTTCCAGTTTTGAGTCAACTTAACTTAGTTTAGTGTTATTTGCGTCAATTTAGCTTCTTTTGAGTTGTTTGAGTCTAGTTTTTTGTTTTTGAGTCTAATTAGTGTAGATTAGCATCCCTCCTAATCCCCAGCCTAGAACGATCCCTACTTTCACATACTAAAACTATCAAAAAGAGGGTTTAATTTGTGTGTTAGTTTATATCACATCAGATGGGAATATACATATAAGGCTTACAGGATCCTCACCCCTGGGCGATGTGGGATCTAACAATCCACCCCCTTAGGGGCCTACGTCGTCGTCGGCACATTTCAGGCCAGGGATTGGCTCTGATACCAAATTGTTACATCCCGGCCCGGGCCCCTACCACATCCCTAGCTCGATTCTGCCGTAGCACGATATTGTCCGCTTTGGGCCCCGACCACACCCTCATAGTGTTGTTTTTGGGAACTCACACGAGAACTTCCTAGTAGGTCACCCATCATAGGATTGCTCTTGCGCGCTACTCGCTTAACTTCGGAGTTCCGATGAACTTCGAAGCCAGTAAGCTGCCAAAAGGCCTCATGCTAGGTAGAGATGGGAATATACATACAAGGCTTACAGGATATAAACGATGTGGGATCTAACACAAATTATATAATTTTGCTTTAAAAAATGACTAGTTATAATATGTGTGGGACCGAAATGGTAAGGAAAAGATTAATCAAAATTTAAAAAGTAATAGATGTTTAATCAAAGAAGCAGTTCAACAAGAGCTTAGCATGAGCATCAGCTTTCCTTGCTTCCTCCAGGTCGCCAGTTCGACCCCAGGTGACTTTCTTCCTTGTCTCTCCTCTCTTCTTTATTTTTATCTTTGTTTGCTTAATTTTTCTTCTTTATTTTTATTTTTGTTTGCTTTTTGTTTCTGTTTTATTTATGCATGATTTCTATTTATTTAGTTTTTTTTCTAGGTAGCTCTTTTATTTGCTTTCTGTTTTTTTTTATTTTTATTTTATTTTGTTTACCACACCTTGAGGATAAGTTTGGGGGTGGGAAAGTAAAATTTAGGATTTTAATTTTTGTGTTTGTTAAATTTTTTCGTTTTTAAGTTAATATCCATAGATTATTTTAAATGTTAGGACAAATGGACATGGTGAAGGTTAATCCTATAGTAGAGCTTTTCTATTTATCGTTGTTTAGACACTAATTCATGAATTGTACTTTGAAATTTGCACATCACACCAACATGGTTTGTGGGGCGTGAGATTGAAACACTTACTTTTTGTCTAAGTGCATTTTAATTTTTGTTATTTATAAATAGAGTTAGTATGTGTTATAAAGTAATAATTGTTCCACCCGAGACTTTGCCTAGTAACCGGGCCAGTCCTGCCTTATCAACAATGATTCACGTGTCAAAAGGTAAAGTTTTGGCATGGGGCAGGGTAGTTAATTGGTTTCGTAGCCTTTTTAGCTTGAGTTAGTAAGTTCTTAGGGGTGTTCTATGATAGGAGCATATTCATGCGACTTAAATGGCTTGTTCTCGTACATTTACGTTATGTTTCTTTAGTTATTTTAGTCCTTTATGCTTCTTTTGTGTGTTTTCAGGTTCTAAGGGCTTAAGGAGCAAAGAAGTGCATTTTGGAGCCTTTTGGAGCACTTTTGGGCCAAGGATGGATAGCTTATGTTTGGAGCCAAGGTGTTGGACGAAATTGAGGCATTTTAGGACACAAAACAATGGCCCTAGCCCAATTACATAACCTTGCCATGGCTTATCCCTTCTCCCCTTCCCTTGCCATGCAAACCACCCTATTTTAGGCCCATTTTATGCACTTAAACCCTAGCCCTTTAACCTTGCAGCCACATGTTTCCCATTCTATCATTTTCTGCACATTCACTTCCATATTCCCTCTTTAATCCACATGCATTCTTAATCATTCACCCTAGCTTGCAGCCACATGCATTTCCCACTTCATCATTGCACCACATTTCAACCACATGCACACAAACACAACCTTGCCGTGCTTCCCCTTAACAATTCCAACATTCCACCAACTTTTCCTAGCTGTTTTTCACATGCATCCTCTCACTTTTTAATCATTTCCAACCTAGCAGCCCCTTTAATCATTCATCCTAGCTGCCATTAACATGCTCTCCCATCCATTCTCTCCCTATAAAACCATGCAATGCATTCATACAAACCATTCCATTCACCACAACACAACACACAACACAAACACCTTTGCCGTGCCTTCACTCCAGTTTTCCAGCATTCTCTCCTCCATTGCAGCCATTCCAACCACTCCCCACTCCATTCCACATACACCTAAAGCCCTAAACATTTCCTTAGACCTTGTGCCATACCAAAGAGGAAGAGAAGAGGGCCTAAACGTTCATACAATTCAAGTTTGAGTTGTTGGAATGTTTAGGTGTTTCTTTGATTTCAATGTTTAATTTCAATTCTCTTTGTCTTGTACGTATGAGGAACTAAACCCCCTTTAGCTAGGGGGCGATTCGAAACCATGTTTATGCTTGCAATATGAATTGATTACCTTTGGTTGGAATTTCATAAGTTGTGGATTCAATTTGTTTAACCGTTTGATTGATAACTTATTTATGTATGTTTATTGAGAGTGCACGCTTAATTTTCATGCATGAATATGACGCTAGAATATAAGTGAGTTTCACCTAATAGTTATGAACTTATATTCACAAGTAGTGGAGGTTGCTTATAAAAAATCGCGTTAAATAAATTCTTGGCACTAGTTTCATGCTCATCATAGTAACGAAGGCCTCGTCAACACTTATAGTTTTCATGATGCTTAATGATCTTTGATTGTATCTTTATTGTGTTTTTCACGTAAAGTACTTTTGGAGAATGTTGTGAATTACGTTGCGCAAACCCATCCAATTCATTAACTTAAAGGAGAACTTGACAGTTAATTTAAGCGGACCTAATTAACCCGGGGTGTTGAGTTTCATAATTTATTGAAAGACCAACTGAAAATCAATCTTGTATGCAAGGGTAACATGTGTGGAGAAGAACCTTCTAGCTAGCATTCCATCCATATTTTCATCACATTCATACTTACATTTTTGCCCTTAATTACAATCTGTCCATTTAGTTTAAATTCGTCAAAACCAAATCCCCCTTTACTTTATTGTCCAATTTAGTTAGAAAGTATCTTAGTTTGTGTTTCTAAGTGTTTGAATCAATTTATTTCCCAAATTCGTCCAAAGTAGTCAAAGTGCTCAAAACTGCCCAGAAAGTGTTTCTAAGGTAGGTTCGAGTGTTTTGGTGCTGTTTTGAGTCTTTTGATTTGTTTTAGTGTTTTAAGTGTTTAGTTTTGCATTCTTTGAATTTAGTTTAGTGTTTTAAACTTTATTTTACGTTTTTGAGTCAGTTTCCAAGTGATTTTGCAATCCCTCCTAATCCCCGGTTAAGAACGATCCCTACTTACATACTTACTACAATTGATAAAAAGAGGGTTTAATTTGTGTGCGTATAAATCTCGCATCATTCTACACCTAGTGCCCTAAAGCCTTAGTGGTTTAGGAGTGATTGACCTAAAGCTCGCTACATGGGTTGGATAGAAACCTTAAGGGAACTGGCATTGCACAACCACCACTATTATTAAAAAAAAAAATCAAAAAAAGAAAAAAAAATGTGAAGTTAGTATGTGAAGTATGAATAAAGAAGATGAGAGGTAAGGATTTTAATTGAGTCTCTTTAACTATGTTGGTTCACTTTACCAAAGGAAGTTCATGAATTGTTTTCTAATTGATTCTAAATGGCTTAGACTCTATGGTGGGATTAGTTGGAACTTTTGGAAAGATGTTCTAATTTTTAATGTTTTCTTTGGATTGCAACTTGATAGTGAAAATTTTGTTTTAGTTAAGTTTTGTTTAAGTTCATAGTTTTGTTGGCTTTTGTTTTTGTTTTTGAGTTTTGTTTTGCTTGAGGACAAGCAAAAAGCTAAGTTTGTGGGTATTTGATGAGTCGATTTTATATTATATATTATTCCCTATTCTTAGTATATTTTGGTGAGATTTTGATGCTTTGCTATGTGTTTTTAATGTCGGACATGAAAACTTGTTCTTAGCATAAAGTAATCAAATGATGGAAGTGATTCCAATTGTAATGGGTTCATGAATCCTTCAAGAAGGTTGTCTCAAAATTTCATAATTTTATCTCGAAGCGTTTGATCGTGGCGAATTAATTTATGCCCAGCGTACAGTGCTGGCAGATTGGGCTGCAGAGCTTATTTGTAATTTTTGGGCTGAAAGATGATGGATTTGGATTTGGACTCTTCTTGGAACTTGAAGAGGAGGGCCTAATCTTTAGTTTGAGTCGTTTTGGGCCTGTTTGGAGCCCTGAAGGTCCAAAAATGTGGCTATCTCTGTGTTGGGCAGATTTCCTAGTCATAATAGGAATGTAATTCCTAGTTATCCTTTTATTATTTTATTTCCTAGTTATTAGAAAACCTTTTCTATGAGGGTTTTAATTTGGAGTAGTATAAATAAAGGCTTTTTAGCCATTAGGGTTTGGGGGCGGAGGCATCAATTTGGAGAACTTAGTTAGGCTTTGACGATTTGTATTTCAATGTGTTTTCTATCCTTTTTTCTATTTCAATAAAATTCCTTTTGTTTTATAGTTGTTCGTAACTAATTTTCATTTGTTAGGGTGAAGCCATGATCCTTAACATGAATATGTGATTTTATTAATTTGCTTATGAATGGATGCATGCTTGCTTTGAATTATTAATCACCACGATTAAACAATCTAATTGTCTTAATGATTCGCGACCATTAGGGTTTTTAGGCAAGTAATTTGATGCAATTTCTGCTAGAACATCACCCGGAAATTGAAGAGGGCTTCCTATGATTACTAATTGTAAGTTCACTTAAGGCGAACATCCTGCTCTTAAAGGTTGTATGGTTTTTCAAAGGGTTTTCACGAAGCTTAATGAGTCTTGCATGTTTATATTTGATCTGAACATCACAGACGGGTTGCATGTTAGATACATGTTTTCGCTTGAACATCACGAGGAAAATATGTATTAGGAAAACCTAACCTTCAAGCATGTATGTAGAAATTCATAAGTAATTTGTAAAATTGCATAGGATTGTTAAGGGGACGGCGGAACCTTAGACTTTTACAATTTGGTTTTCAAAACGTTTTCCTTTGTTTTCTTTACTTTGCTAATTTCTTTAACCTTTTTAATTAAATTCGTTTTTATTATTTTTAAATTCAAAATCAACATTTTCCTATCTTTGTTTTCAAATAATTACATAAATTATTCATTCAATCCCTGTGGAAAACGACCTTACTTGAGCTGCTATACTACGACAACCTTGTACTCTTGCAAGTATTTTTAAGTGTTTTTATCCCTACTTTTGTAGGCGGTAAAAATCCTATCATAGATTCTAGCTTGTAGCTGAAGAACCGGTGCACTGCACCACGTCCCACCTAATCCATGCTCGTCTTGGGCCTCTGATATATTGGGTCTGAAACCCCTTTGGCCTGATTAACCAAACCTGCCCAATTTTGGGCCTGGGATGCACAACACCCTTTTATTAAGCCTACTTGTGGGTTTAGGCCTCATTTTGGGCCCCGAGTTCAATTGCCTAATTATTTTTAGGCCCCAATGGGTTTTATATTTTTTTGCCCACACTTTAAATTGGCCCTAACTCCAAATAATTAATTTAATTATAATTATAGACCTAAAGTTTTACTTGCATATTTCCTTGTTGCATAATTTTTTGTGTATATATTTGCGTTTGCCTGCAAGAACATATGAACCTGAAGTTCATAATTATTTGTGTTTGTGTTGAAGTTCCTTTCGAGTGCAAATATAAGGATAATATAGTGGCACAAGTAAGGGCGTCGAACCACAGGGACTGATAAACAACTTAGTAAAACCTTTGACTCTTACATATTAGCATTAGTTAATGGCTCCTATGATTTAAAATTGTTGAGGGGGGGGGGGGGTTTAAGTAATTCTGGAAAAGAAATAAAAACAAAAAGAAAAGGGAAAAATTATAACTATCTAAACACAAACCTAAGTAATTCTGGAAAAGAAATAAAAACAAAAAGAAAAGGGAAAAATTATAACTATCTAAACACAAACCTAAGACATGGAATAGGTTAAAAATGTTTTTAGGACATAAATCTGACTTCAAATGAACAAAGGCCTTCCCCTAAACATGCTTGAATCAGTGATATGATCTTTTAACTTATCCCTTTCAAATGCACAACTAAGATGTTCACATATCTAGCATGGCATATAACTAGATTGTATGAATCCTCTGTTATTTTGCATGTTAGATGCATGGCATTGATAGGAGCATATTTATGCGCCTTAGTTTGCTTGTTTTCTTGCATTTATGTTGCTAGTACTTAGTAATTTTAGTAGTTTAAGCCATTTTCGTGTGTTTTTAGGTTCATATGGCTAAGGAAGCAAAAAGATGCATTTTGGAGCATTTTGGAGCAAAATTGGACTTGGAATGGATAGCTTATGTTTAGAGCAAAAGGAATGGACGAAATTGAAGGATTCCTAATCCATTGCACCCACATGCACCCATAATCATTCACACCTTGCAGCCACATGCATTCACTCTTCATAAATCAGCCACATGCACATTCAATCATTCACACCAAAACCTTGCACATGCAATCCCTTTAATTAATTCAACCTAGCTGTCATTGCACATACATTCATTCTTTAACCCACATGCATTTCCACCCACATGCACTCCCATTCTTTAATCCATTCAGCCACAAGACATTATCATTGCACCACATTCAGCCATTCCACATGCTATTTTAGCCACATGCACTCATAATCATTCAACCAACTTTGCACATGCATTCATCATCATAACCTAGCTGTCATGTTCCCCCCATTTCACCTATAAATAAGCATCCATTGCATTCCATTCATAACATTCTTCCATATTCAGAAATTCATACATTCTTCCATATTCAGAAATTCATTCACTCTTCCATTTCAGAAATTCATCCATACACACCAACAACATTCCCTACTAATCCAAACACCATCACAACACCAGAAATTCAACCTTCCCATCTCCCCAAAACACTTCACACCGTCACACAACCTATCCTTAGACCTTGTGCGACAACGAAGAGGAAGATAAGAGGGCCTAAACGTTCATACAATTCAAGTTTGAGTTGTTGGAATGTTTAGGTGTTTCTTTGATTTCAATGTTTAATTTCAATACTCTTTGTTTTGTACGAATGAGGAATGGAAGAGAAGAGTGCCTAAACATTCATACAATTCAAGTTTGAGTTGTTGGAATGTTTAGGTGTTTCTTTGATTCTCTTTATTTTGTACGTATGAGGAACTAAACCCCCCTTGGCTAGGGGGGAATTCGAAATATATGTTTATGCTTGCATTTTGATTTGATTACTTCTAATTGCGTTTCATAAGTTGTGGATTCAATTTGTTTAGCTGTTTGATTGATAACTTATTTATGTATGTTTATTGAGAGTGCACGCTTAATTTTCATGCATGAATATGACGCTAGAATATAAGTGAGTTTCACCTAATAGTTACGAACTTATATTCACAAGTAGTGGAGGTTGCTTATAAACAATCGCGTTAAATGAATTGTTGGCATAAGTTTCATGCGTATTCCATAGTAACGAATGCCTCGTCGATGTTTATGATTTCCGTTGAACTTAATGATCTTTGTTGAATGTCTCTATCATGCGTATTCCATAGTTAGGGACTTTGATTAGGAATAATTTGGTTGTAATGCGTATTCCATTCAATCCAATGAATCTAGGGAAATCTGAAAGTTAATTTAAGCGGACCTAATTAACTTGGAGCGTTGAGAAGTCATGGTTTATTGAAATGCAATTTGAAATCGTTTTATTATGCAAGTGTAACATGTATGGAGATGAACCCCTTAGCTATTCTATCATCCATTCATTCCATTTCATCAATTTCATATTTACATTCTGTTTTAATTACAATTTGTTCATTTAATTTAATTTCGTATAAACCTAAATCCCCCTTTACTTTATTGTCCAATTTAGTTAGAAAGTGTCTTAGTTTATGTTTCTAAGTGTTTTCATTCAATTTATTACACAAATTCGTCCAAATTCACCAAAGTGCTCAAAACTGCCCAGAAAGTGTTTTTAAGGCAATTTTGAGTGTTTTGGGTGATGTTTGAGTCTTTTGGTTTGTTTTAGTGTTTTTAAGTTTAGTTTTGCATTCTTTGAGTCTAGTATAGTGTTTTATATTTTGTTTTTACGTTTTTCAGTCAAATCCAAGTGATTAACAATCCCTCCTAATCCCCGGTCCAGAACGATCCCTACTTACATACTTACTACAATTTGACAAAAAGAGGGTTTAATTTGTGTGCGTATAATTCACGCATCAGGCATATACATAAAACTTATATTTGTAGGTGCAACCTAGCATGGCATATACTCAGATTTAGCACCTAGAAACTTATTAAGAACGAAGAGGATTATGAACATCACATGAACCCTAGAACAAGGCATTTATCCTAGAACTTCATGGAATCAATTTACATGATTAGTTCTAAACCTAACCACATGTTGCTAATGAATGAAAGAAGATATGGCAGTCATCCATATCATTCTCAACAGAAATCAAATATAAACAAGGTAGCTAAGCTTGAAAATATGTGCTTGAAATAATTGAAATAGAAAATTGATTTTAGCTTGCAAATGAAATTGATAAACTAAAACTTCATCATAAAATTAATTCAATCATGTCTAGGGCTTCAAAGCAGCCCTAAGTATCCATAAAAACAAAATACATAAAAAGTCAGGAAAGCTAGAAGCTAGAAACGGCTCGAGGTGGAGGACTCCTCTTCCTTTTTGATGTTGTGTATCTCCTCCTTTTTTTTCTCCTTCAGATTCTGTGTATTTTTCTCCTATTAAAAGGCTTAAGAGTTTTCTAACATCTGATACATTTACATCCTTAAATTGACTCTCACTTATAGCTCATTACCATCAGCTTTTAGAATAGGAGTAACTAAAAACTAGCTGTTATAGTAATTTGTAACTGAATAGCTCATCTTTATTCTGTGATAATTTCTTGTCAAAACCTCCAAATCACAAGCTGTAAAAACCGAAGACTTCTAGGGCTTTCTAACCATACATGGCCCATTTTCTAATTCACTCTGAGCACTTTCGTGCAAAGCTAGCAAGTTGGCTGTTTTGCAAGGGCCTTTTCTGGCGGATGTTGGGTGAGTTGTGGGCTATGGTCTGGTCTTGGGCGAGTTGGGCTTCACACTATCCATTCTAGGCTTTTAAGATATTCAAAATAAGATGAATTCTTCAAGCCCTTACTTTCATCCTGAAATAGAATACAAACAACAAAATACCTTGTGATGCATAGAGATTTTAAGTCAAAAACCTAAGTAAAAGAGGGCATAAAAGTATAACTTTATGCACTCAACAGTTTGTCAGTAGGAACATATGAACCTGAAGTTCTATTTGTATATTTCTTTGTTGCATATTTCTTTATGGTTTTAGTTGACGCTTCCACACGTGTTAACAAAACCATAATGCTTTAGTTCAATTATAATTATAGACCTGAAGTTCTATTTGCATATTTCTTTGTTACATATTTCTCTCTGTATATATTTGTACTTGCTTGCAGGAACATATGAACCTACAGTTCATAATTATTTTGAAACCTGAAATTTCTATAAACATGCCTTGTTTGAAAACCTAAAGTTTTTCACTTAAAAACATCACCTATGAAAACAAGAAGTTTGTCATACAAATTTAAACTGATACATGTCTATTAGAGTGTGAATGTTCTACTCCTATGTGAATGGATTGATTTTTCTCCATTACACTAACCACATCTTGTCCATCTATTTTATGATAGGAACATGTTGAATTTGAACAAACTCGACTTCACTACTTTGGAGGTCTCTGGAAAGAACTACCTCAAGTGGGTCTAAGATGTGAAGCTCTACCTCACTACAAATAACTTAGCGTCCCACCATTGAAGATGAGATAAACAACCCTGTTGGTGAAGCAGAGAAAGCAACCGCTATGATCTTTATCTAAAGACATATTCATAATGCTCTGCAAACTAAATACCTTGCTGAGGATGATCCACGTGCACTATGGGTCGCTTTGGCATATCACTTTCATCACCAAAAAGGCATCTTCTTCCCTGAAGCAAGACACGACTAGCAGCATTTACGCTTCCAAGACTTTAAGTCTGTGAATGAATATAATTATGAAGTTTATCAAATCCGATCACTTCTCAAGTTTTGTAATGAAACTTTGACCGAAGAGGATCTCCTGGAGAAGACCTATTCGACCTTCTCTAATACTAATATTGTCCTGCAACAACAATATAGAGCTTAGAAGTTCACTAAGTCCTCAGATTTGATCTTTGTTTTACTTCTCGCTGAAAAGCAGAATCAGCTATTGATGAAAAATCATCAAGCTTGACTTACTGGAGCGACGGTTATGCCTGAAGCACATTATAGCACAAACCATCGCCCAAAATGCCAAAATGAGCATGGTAGAGATGTGATAGGAGCTTAGTTAGGCGACTTACTTTGCTTATTCTCGTGCATTTACGTTGTGTTTCTTTAGTTATTTTAGTACTTTAAGCTATTTTCGTGTGTTTGTAGGTCCAAAGGGCTAAAGGAGCAAAAAGATGCATTTTGGAGACTTTTGGAGCACTTTTGGGCTAAGGACGGATAGCTTATGCTTGAAGCCAAAGTGTTGGACGAAATTGAAGACCTAATTGGAGCCAAAGTGTTGGAACCTTGTTCTCTTTAGTTTTAGGACATTTAAACCTTTCCTAATCCCAATCATGCCATGCATAACACACATCCATTCTAACACATTGTCATTGCACATGCATTTCCTTCATTAGTTAACCCACATGCACTTACCACTTATCATCACCACATATCATATCACTTAATCACTTATCACTTATCATCACCACTTAACCACTTATCATATCATAACCACATATCATATCACTTATCACTTATCACTTAACATATCATCCACCTACTTCACCTACAACATCCACCTACTTCACCTACAACATCCACTTCACCTACAACATCCACCTACTTCACCTACAACATCCACCTACTTCACCTACAAATGACATAGCCATATGTTCCCTCCACTACTCCTATAAATACCCTTGCATTCATTCATTCATGGACATCTCATTTCATACACAACACACCACAAACACTTCCATTCCTTCTCTTTGCCGTGAGTTCCCTTGTAATCCAAACACCATTTTTCCATTTCCCTATTAATCCAAACACCACTTTTCCATTCCACACTTCCATCCCCCAAACCAATTATCCCTAGACCTTATGCTACAATAAAGAGGAAGAGAAGAGGGCCTAAACGTTCATACAATTCAAGTTTGAGTTGTTGGAATGTTTAGGCGTTTCTTTGATTTCAATGTTTAATTTCAATTCTCTTTGTTTTGTATGAGGAACTAAACCCCCCTTTAGCTAGGGGGGGATTCGAAATATATGTTTATGCTTGCATTTTGATTTGATTACTTCTAATTGCGTTTCATAAGTTGTGGATTCAATTTGTTTAACCGTTTGATTGATAACTTATTTATGTATGTTTATTAAGAATGCGCGCTTAATTTTCATGCATGAATATGACGCTAGAATATAAGTGAGTTTCACCTAATCGTTATGAACTTATATTCACAAGTAGTGGAGGTTGCTTATAAACAATCGCGTTAAACGAATTCTTGGCATAAGTTTCATGCAATCATAGTAACGAATGCCTCGTCAACACTTATAGTTTTCATGATGCTTAATGATTCTTGCTTGTTTCTCTATTATGCAATTCATGTAGGGAACTTGTGAGGAATGCTTTGGGTTGTCGTATGCAATCATCCAATTCATTAACTTAAGGAAAACTTGACGGTTAATTTAAGCGGACCTAATTAACCCGGGGTGTTGAGAATTCATGGTTTATTGAAGTGCAATTGGAAATCATTTTATTATGCAAGTGTAACATGTATGGAGATGAACCCCTTAGCTAGCCATACCATCCATTCATTTCCGTCAATTTCATATTTACAATTTGTTTTCTTTACAATCTATCCATTTTAGTTTAAATTCGTCCAAAATCAATCCCCCCATATTTCGTTTAAGTCTTAGTCTTAATCTTTCTTATTTTTAGTTTTGAATTCTTCGAGTTTAGTATAGCATTTTAGTTTGTGTTTTTAAAAGCATTTTGAGTCTTTTGATTTGTTTTAGTGTTTTAAAGTTTAGTTTTACATTCTTTGAGTCTAGTTTAGTGTTTTATATTATGTTTTTACGTTTTTAAGTCAAATCCAAGTGATTAACAATCCCTCCTAATCCCCGGTCCAGAACGATCCCTACTTGCACCTATACTACAATTGATAAAAAGAGGGTTTAATTTGTGTGCGTATAAACCACGCATCAAATTTTGGCGCCGTTGCCGGGGATTAGAAAATTTGCTAATCCCTTGGATTGTTTGTTTCTGTATTGTCTTTTAGATTTAGTTTTTTTTTTATTTGTGTTTTGTTTGTTAAGAACAAGATGGCACTTAATAATGCTTCTCTTTTGTCACAACTCATGGAAAGGTCCCAAATGCAAAGAGTTGATATATTTAATCTTCAATCAAGGAATAACGTGTTTTCCAATACTTACAATTCGGATTGGAGTGATCATTCAAACTCTATGTGGTGGGAACCTCAAAATGCTCAACAAGGAGGATATTGGCAGCCACCACAACCTCATATTCAATATGCCCAACCAAATTTAAGTTCGTCAATAAATTATAACCAAAAGCTTGATGAATTAATTTGTTTGGTGCAGGGCTTACAAAATCAAGACAATGAGGCTCAACAAGAAGGATATTGGCAGCCGTATGAGGAGTTCTATTCAACGCCTATGCAGCCACCACAACCTGCCCAAAGTAATGTAGGTAATTCAAATGATAATGATACGATTTTTCAATTACTTACTACTCTGGAAAAGCAAATTGGGCAGATAGCGGAGTTCGAAGGACAATTTTGCGACCAAGGCGAACTCCCTAGTTCAACCATTGCAAATCAGAAGGGAGAATTTGAAACTGCCAAGGAAATCATGTTGAGAAGTGACAAGGAGGTTGGAACGGACCCTCAACCATCAAAATCAAATCACAAGGAAGAGGAATACACCCAACCCACGGAAAGGGTGGAAACACCTTTACCGGAGGCTCCTATTGCTCCTATGCCATCTAATACAGGTATGGTTGTTCCAAATTTCATTATTTTTAACCCTATTCCTTGCAGATTCATGACTTCCAAGGAAGAAGAAGGTGAAAAAGACATCTTGGAAGCCCTTCCAAAGGTGACAAGTAGGGAATGTCATGAATCCATCAAAGAGGACGTTCTTGAAACCACAAAATCCAAAGAAGTTAAATTTGATGACATTGGACAAGTAATAACCATCACTTGCAATCTGGCCAAGTCCAATATCCCTGAAACTTTCAAAGGAGTGGTATTTGTCATTGAGTTCTTGTCGGACAAAACAAGTAAGTATTTTTTTCCAAATTCCATTAGATTTTATACTAACTTGCTATTTTTTTTTAATCAGGCACCTACACTAGAATTCAAACCAATGCCGGTTCACTTCAAGTATCACTTTCCATTCAAGGACCAATTCCATGCCGTTTGATTTTATTTATGTTAATAAAAAAAAAATAAAAAATAAAAAAAATAAAAATAAAAAAAAAAAAGAAAAAAAAAAAGAAAAAGAAAAAAAGAAAGATACTAAACATGGAGAAAGGTGGAGCTTCACAAAGGTTGTTTGCGTGAAGTCCCACTACGAGGCGCAAAAGCGGAAGGCGCAGAAGCGGAAGGCGCAGAAGCGGGAGGCATAGAAGCGGGAGGCATCGAAGCGGAAGGCATCGGAGCTAGAGCATTCCAGGCCTCAATACTTGGCCAAGCGCTGGATGACCCAGGAAAAAGGTGCCTCTGGAGATAAGACGCAAGCCTTTGACGGTCACTGTGAATTCGACCCTCAGATTCTTGCAGCTCATCAAGCTTCCTCTTCATCCCCGACGAATAGTTATTTGCAAGCACATGCAAACTTCTATTCTCGTACTTAAGCTGCTGGATCTCTTGCTTAAGTCTTTCCACCTCTGCCATCAACGATTCCACCTGACGGGAGCGGGCAAGCAGGCGTAGGCCCATGTTGGACACAGAGCTCGCACACTGAACACTAAGTGCGAGGGACTCTTGAACGGCCAACTCATCGGACCGTCCTGACAGCAGCCTACTATCTTTTGGAGTGAGGAGGTTTTTAGCTACTATTGTAGCTGTTGTGGCGTCCTGCATCACAGAGTCTTCACCTGAAAGAGGACCGTTAGAAGATAAAAAAGAAGGGCGCCATACATTACCTTGACGGGGCGCAACCGGATCGCTGCTGAGACTCAAATCTAAGCTAAGGTTCGATGAGTTTGTCATTTTTTTCAAAAGTGTTCAAAGAGAAGGGGTGGATGGAGTTAAAAATTTCACAAAGGGCCGGAGTCGAGTTTCAGGAATGGGAAATCTTCAGAGTGTGTATGTTGGCGGTGATCGATAGCTCTATAAAATGCCAAGGCGACGCGTCCACCGATTCAAAGAGCCGGATTTTCCGGTGTAAGTTAGGCGACGCTCCCTCGGCTTTTCAGAAAACGCGTTCAACTTTGTCAAAAGATTTCTGACAAAGCTGAAAACACGTGGAGGCCATCATCGCAACTACACATCTTTAGCCGACAAGCGCAAAGTTCGGCGACGCTTTCTCTGCTTTTCAGAAAACGCGTGCAGCTTTGTCAAAAGGAGCCGCATCTGCACTACCACGTGTCGTTCAGAAAGAGAAGGGGCGTCGTTCAGAAATCGAAGGGGCGCCTCCTCAGAAATCGAAGAGGCGTATTCAAAGATCGAAGAGGCGCCACTATTTCAAAAAGCCGGAATTGCGGGATCAAAACGTTTGTCGACAAGGGTAAAAAGTACCACCACTTTATATTATCTCTATATATGTCGACCTTCGTCTTTTATGGCAGGGCAAACCTGAAGAAAATGCCCAACTCTCCCTCACCTCTGAGGGCGCACTCCCAGCAAAGCCTTTCAAAATACTCAATTCTTTCTTCTTCCCCAAAGATGATACCAGATGCCTGGAGTACATATGACCCAGGAGGAAACGGCGGATTGAAGCATGTGCTGATTCATTCACCGCTTCTTCAAAGCAAAGGTATCTTATATCATCAAGGTCAAAAGCAAAAGTATCTCATATCATGCTCTTTCCCTGTCTTTTTCTTTGTCCTTGTTCTTACTCGCATGGCAAAGTAAAAGAAGCAATCAGCCGGCACTTGGAGTCAATCTTCCGATCTGGAGCCAACTGCCTGGAATCTATTCCTGATTGCTTACCTAGCGTTGCTCTCGAGTAGTCATCTTCAACGGTTGATACACTTCCGGAGAAGGGACCACTTCTGCAAAGGGGAGCGAGTAAGGCAAGTGAAAATGATACATTGAAGCATGTGGAGACAAACATAGGCTGAGTTATCCTCCAACCCTTTTCAATACGAATTGGAAAGATTGAACAAAGAAACAGACCAAAAGGGTAAGCTCAGACCTTCGGGGGAGACCAAAAGAACCATCCTGTTGCCCAGTTCAAGAAGTAGCACAAAGGAAAATCAATGATGGGCGGAAACCAGTTCGAGAGTAAGCCTGTGGAATCATCAAGATCAAGCCTCAATGCAATCAACAAAGAGAAGAGGGAATTTACACTCCATAACCAGATTTGCGTCCCTAAACTCTTCTCTTTGTTAATTACATTCTGCCATGTTTAGTATGTTTAGTTGTTGTTTGTGTGTTTACTTATGTTTTGTGTGAATCTATGCTTAAAACATTGAGGACAATGTTTGATTTAAGTGTGGGGGGGGTAACTAAGTATGTTGATGCAAATTCGTTGAATTTTATCACCCATAACTTCAAGTGTTGTTCCTTGCTGTTTTAAATGTTTTTAAGGTGTTTTTAAACTGTTTTAGCGTATTTTGTTTTATAACTCCGAAAATCACATAAAAATTTGAAAAACATTTTTTTGAAAAGCCTAAAAAGAGTGTTTTGAGTTGTTTTTGTGTCTTAGGGAACCTTCCAACGTTATGATGAGGATTTGGTTTGTAATTGCATGACTGTTAAAAAGAGTTATATACATAGAGAAAAGTTTGATTTACTCTTGGTTTATGCTTAGTTATGGTTATAATGTATGACTTCACATGCAATCATAAAAGAAAAATTCGTTTTTGTAACATGCTTGAAGGAAGGAACTCAAACAAACGCTACAACCCTGTGAGACTCGAGCCATTACCTTCTTTGGAGAGTTATTTTCTGTGATTCTTTGTTTTCTAAAGTTGTTGAATGATCTCATTATTCCTTGCTTGGTTGCTACTTAGAATGCAATTGTATCATGATAGAACTAAATGCTAGAACTTATATCCGTTTCATTCAAAGCATGACATTGAATTGCATAACATATATCAAGATGAAGTTGTGTAGTTGCCACCATAGCCAAATAGCCTTACTTCCCATATTTCGTATATATTAGTTTTAACCCCGTTGAGCCTCGTTTATCCTATTTTCTTTGCTAACCACATCACCCCTTACCTAGCCTAGAGTAGGAATTTCCTATACCCTTGTTCTTAAAGTATAGTAAGCATGACTTAAATGAATTCCTTTTGAGTTACATTATGCAAGAAAATGAGTGTGGGGGAGTAAAAGTTTGTTCTTACGTTTATATGTATGTTCCGGGATTCAAAAAAAAAAAAAAAAAAAAAAAAAAAAAAGAGTGAAAATAAGTAAGAATGAACTCACGAGCGTTGATGGTTGAAGAAAGGGTCCAAAAAGTTGAATATGGCCCTAAGTTTTGTGTGACTTACCCTTGGGTGTTCAAAGTTGATTTTTGCGTTCTAAAGGGAATTCTAAGTGCCTAATTCAAATACTTTGCTCACTATTGCTTTAAGAATGTTTGTTTATCCTTCACCTTTCACTGTTAGCCAATACCCTAGCCCCGTTACACCCCTTTGACTTCTATCTTGAGTGTTGTGTATTTCAATTTGTGGAGTTTGAACTTGGTATGAGCTTATGGTGTCACTGGTTCTCGCGTCTAAGTAGTAGCATTCCATTCATGAGATCATATTCATGTCATTGTCGTAAATCCAGAAAATGCTTTCTTTAATATAACATATGTGAGTGTTAGAATTCATTTTTACATCAATCTTCTCACATATAGCTAGTGTAGGGTGTGTAGTCAGAAAATCTGTGTGAAAAATGAGTGCATATCTTGTAAGGATTTGAGCAAATTCTCTAAGGCATGTTACTACATTCAAAATATAGTTTTAAATGCTTAATTGTGAATTAGTATGTGGTGACTATGATTAAGTATGTACTTAAGTGTAAAGATAACCAAAATCTGTGGGAATAATGATTTTTAACTTGTCATGTGCATTGGAAATCCCTGAGGCAACGTTGGAAGGTTTAAGATTATGTTTTACTGGTTTAGTTTGGTTTTGTTTTGTTTTTCTTTCTGTTTTGCTCGAGGACTAGCAAAAGATAAGTGTGGGGGTATTTGATAGGAGCTTATTTAGGCGACTTACTTTGCTTATTCTCGTGCATTTACGTTGTGTTTCTTTAGTTATTTTAGTACTTTAAGCTATTTTCGTGTGTTTGTAGGTCCAAAGGGCTAAAGGAGCAAAAAGATGCATTTTGGAGACTTTTGGAGCACTTTTGGGCTAAGGACGGATAGCTTATGCTTGAAGCCAAAGTGTTGGACGAAATTGAAGACCTAATTGGAGCCAAAGTGTTGGAACCTTGTTCTCTTTAGTTTTAGGACATTTAAACCTTTCCTAATCCCAATCATGCCATGCATAACACACATCCATTCTAACACATTGTCATTGCACATGCATTTCCTTCATTAGTTAACCCACATGCACTTACCACTTATCATCACCACATATCATATCACTTAATCACTTATCACTTATCATCACCACTTAACCACTTATCATATCATAACCACATATCATATCACTTATCACTTATCACTTAACATATCATCCACCTACTTCACCTACAACATCCACCTACTTCACCTACAACATCCACTTCACCTACAACATCCACCTACTTCACCTACAACATCCACCTACTTCACCTACAAATGACATAGCCATATGTTCCCTCCACTACTCCTATAAATACCCTTGCATTCATTCATTCATGGACATCTCATTTCATACACAACACACCACAAACACTTCCATTCCTTCTCTTTGCCGTGAGTTCCCTTGTAATCCAAACACCATTTTTCCATTTCCCTATTAATCCAAACACCACTTTTCCATTCCACACTTCCATCCCCCAAACCAATTATCCCTAGACCTTATGCTACAATAAAGAGGAAGAGAAGAGGGCCTAAACGTTCATACAATTCAAGTTTGAGTTGTTGGAATGTTTAGGCGTTTCTTTGATTTCAATGTTTAATTTCAATTCTCTTTGTTTTGTATGAGGAACTAAACCCCCCTTTAGCTAGGGGGGGATTCGAAATATATGTTTATGCTTGCATTTTGATTTGATTACTTCTAATTGCGTTTCATAAGTTGTGGATTCAATTTGTTTAACCGTTTGATTGATAACTTATTTATGTATGTTTATTAAGAATGCGCGCTTAATTTTCATGCATGAATATGACGCTAGAATATAAGTGAGTTTCACCTAATCGTTATGAACTTATATTCACAAGTAGTGGAGGTTGCTTATAAACAATCGCGTTAAACGAATTCTTGGCATAAGTTTCATGCAATCATAGTAACGAATGCCTCGTCAACACTTATAGTTTTCATGATGCTTAATGATTCTTGCTTGTTTCTCTATTATGCAATTCATGTAGGGAACTTGTGAGGAATGCTTTGGGTTGTCGTATGCAATCATCCAATTCATTAACTTAAGGAAAACTTGACGGTTAATTTAAGCGGACCTAATTAACCCGGGGTGTTGAGAATTCATGGTTTATTGAAGTGCAATTGGAAATCATTTTATTATGCAAGTGTAACATGTATGGAGATGAACCCCTTAGCTAGCCATACCATCCATTCATTTCCGTCAATTTCATATTTACAATTTGTTTTCTTTACAATCTATCCATTTTAGTTTAAATTCGTCCAAAATCAATCCCCCCATATTTCGTTTAAGTCTTAGTCTTAATCTTTCTTATTTTTAGTTTTGAATTCTTCGAGTTTAGTATAGCATTTTAGTTTGTGTTTTTAAAAGCATTTTGAGTCTTTTGATTTGTTTTAGTGTTTTAAAGTTTAGTTTTACATTCTTTGAGTCTAGTTTAGTGTTTTATATTATGTTTTTACGTTTTTAAGTCAAATCCAAGTGATTAACAATCCCTCCTAATCCCCGGTCCAGAACGATCCCTACTTGCACCTATACTACAATTGATAAAAAGAGGGTTTAATTTGTGTGCGTATAAACCACGCATCAAGATGGCTATAAGCCACCCTGTCAAGGTCTATCTAAGGGAGGAAACAAAGCGCAGAAGTGCCTAAACCTTGCTCCCATGGCCCTAAACTTCAAGAATAAAGGCAAAGCACATGAAACCATGGATGTGGATATGTGTTATCGCTGTGGTTCAAAGGACAATTTGTCCCGTGTTTGCCGAGCTCCCCAGAAAGTTGTAACTAAATATCATTCTCGTCGTCAGAAGTTTGAATCAAACTTTCTGCAAGTAAATGAACTGGAAAGTTCAAAGATTGAGGTTTTTGACTTTCAAGAGGGTATCACACGTATAGAAGATTAGAATTTTAGGCATAGACTTATTTTTTTAGTTGAAATAAGACATAAGGGCCGAATTCCATAGCAGTGGCCGAACCCCACCCTTGTTTTTGGTTAATTTTGAACAATTTTCCTTTATGTTTGGATTATTGGTTGGTGATTTGTTTTGGGATATTAAGTTTTAATTAATTTCCGTCCTTGAATACTTAAAATTATCTTGAATGGATATTTGTTTTAGAACTTTTATGCATGTGACTGATTCAAATTAATTTTTTCATTCTAGGTATGACTAGTGGGGAAGTTAGTTGTCTGGCAAATAGTGCAACCATGCACACCGTTTTGCGTGAACGCATCTATTTCACTAACTTCATACCTAAGAATGCATCTCTGACAACCCTCTCAGGCTCATCCAACCTAATCGAAGGATACGGTAAGGCACGTATAATGTTGTCTAATGGTACAATTTTGACCATTGATAAGGCTCTTTATTCTCCATGTTCCGGAAGAATGTTGTTGAGATTTAAGGACATTAGAGATAAAAATTACCACGCTGAAACCCATGTAGAAGACGGAGTTGAATTTTTGTGCATCACTTCCTACGAATATGGCTATAATCGTATTATAGAGATGATGGAGTGTATCCCGAGTGTCTATATACTACAACCATAAGCTCCATAGAAAGCCACTATGTGGCCTACCTCTAGGACCGTGCATGAATTTACAATTTACACTTTGACATGATATGGCATGATCATTTGGGACATCCTGGATGAATAGCAATGCATTGTATCCTCAAATCATCACAAGGGCATCCACTAACCCAAAGTTTAGGTTCGATTAAGAGAATCACATGCCAAACATGTTCAATGGAAAAACTTATTACTAAGACTTCTTATGACAAGATTCGTTCGAATCCTCCCATTTTTCTACAAAGGATTCAAGGGGACATTTGTGGACCGATTCACCCTCCGTGCGGCCCATTTTGAGTCTTTATGGTTTTGGTTGATGCTTCCACCAATTGGTCAAACTAGAAACAAGCAATCCAAGTCAAACTCAATTCACTTGCAAAATGTAAGGTGTTTGGACCCGTAGCTCCTACTTCTCCAATTATGTAGCCCATTAGCTATAACTGGGTTTTCGTTCGAAAACGTAATGAAAAGAACAAAATTTTGCGTTGCAAAGCTTGTCTTGTTGCGCAAGGCTTCTCAACACCTCGGGATTAACTATGATGAAACTTATTCACCCGTTATGGATGTGATTACTTTTCGTTACCTTATCAGTTTGGTAGTTTTCGAAAAACTAAGTATGTAGCTGATGGACGTAGTAACTACGTATCACTATGGGGATCTTGATACGAAAATTCCTGAATGACTTACATTAACTGGATCAAATATTTTCAAACCCCAGAACATGCTCTCAATTTGGCTGAGGTGTTCACTCTACAATTTGAGGCAATTCAGAAGAATGTGGTTTAATCATCTGAGTCAATATTTGACTAGTTAGGGATATGTGAACAATGAAATATGCCCTTGTGTGTTGATTAAGAAGTCACATTCTAGTTTTTCCATAGTTGCAGTATATGTCGATGACATGAACCTCATTGGAACTCTTGAAAAGCTCGCAAGAACTGCCACGCACCTAAAGTTGGAATTTGAGATGAAATATCTAGGTAAGACTCAATACTGTCATAGTCTGGAGATAGAGCACCATTTGGATGGAATCTTAGTACATCAAACAAACTACACCCAGAAGGTGTTGCGCCGCTTGATTGAGGATAAAGCAAAGCCTTCGAGGACTCCTATGGTCGTTCGATCGCTAGATGCAAAATGAGATCCCTTCTGTCTGAAGGAGGTTGATGAAGAGATTTTGGAGCCTAAAGTTCCTTATCCAAGTGTGATAGGTGCTTTATTGTACTTAACTCAATGAACTAAACCCGACATCTCCTTCATTGTTAATCTTTTGGCATCATACAGTAAAGTAGCAACACGCAAACATTGGAATGGCGTGAAAGATATCTTCCGTTACCTTAAGGGTACTACGGATTTGGACTTGTTCTATCCCTACGAATCCTCGAGTGATGTCGCACCCCCTGCTTCTCAAGTTAATTTTCGCCTTGTTGGTTATGCCAACGCAGGATATTTATTTGATCCGTACAAGGCGCGTTCTCAAAAAAGATGTCTTTACTGTTGAAGGTACCGCAATTTCTTGGAGGTCAACTAAATAGACCTTAGTTGCCACTTCGTCTAACCATGCTGAAATTCTCGCCTTACATGAAGCAACTCAAGAATGCTTTTGGTTGATAGCAATTATGGACCATATTTGAAGCTCTTGCAATCTTTACCCTGCCATTGATGTCCCGACGACAATCTATGAAAACAATGCAGCATGCATCTAACAACTCAAGAAGCGTTATATTAAATGAGACAACACCAAGCACATTGCGCCGAAGTTCTTCTTCTCACATCAACAACAAGAGAATTATAAGATTGAAGTCATGCAAATTTGTTCACAAGACGATCTGGCTAACCTCTTCACCAAATCACTGCTGAAGGCGACGATTCAGTACTTGTTCATGGAATTGATATGCGTAAACTTTCTGAGTTGTAACATTACTATTTCTTTTTGGAATTGTGTCAAACTCAGGGGGAGTATCCTGAAGAATACTTGCTTGTTCTTAATGTACTCTTTTTCCCTACGATTAGGAGCATTTTTCCTATTGAGTTTTTGCCACCTAACTAGGTTGTAGCGAGGCACCCACCTTTGGCTGGTCATATCCCTGATGACTTCCCATAGACGTTTCTTTTGACTTTGCATTTCTCATGCATTTTTCCTTAGACTATGGATTTTATCCCTAGTCAGGTTTTTTTAGTGAGACTTACTACTTATGCAAGTTCCTACCTCATTGAGAATAAGCATTGTTCCTTAGAATTAGTGCCGACAAGTCGACTTCCTCAACTTCTACGTAATGCTATGAACTTTCTTAGTTTACGAGTGATTGTGTAAATCCTACATTAGATTTGATCCTAGTTATTCTTTCCTATATGGACTTGTATACCTTAGGGATGAAGGATTTATTCTCCCTTTTTACTACTATAAATAAAGGCACTACATAGGGGGATAACATATCCTCAACACCCAATTTCCCTATGATTCTACAAACACATCTCTCAATCTCTTTTCCCTTGCCACTGGCCCTCTCTCATTAGTAAAACCATAATGTATGTACAATTATATTGAAAACGAAAAACAAATTTATTTTTGATGGGAAACTGCTTCACTGTCACTGCTTCACTTCGAAAGACGTCCATTTCTAGAATTTATAAATTTTGAAAATAACCGCAGAGCCAATGCCACTTGTCCATCGTATACTCAAATTCAGGAGGCGGATGGGTCAGATCTCCTTCATGAGTATCAAATGCTTTGTAGTGGTTGCGGAACTCGTACTTCCACTCCCTGAACCGATCATTCTATAGCCGAGTTATGTAGGTCGTCGTACCTGAGTCTTGCACGTCGATCTCGAAATTTATTTGAAATATTAGCCTCTAATCGTCATGGAGAAAAAAATAGGATTATTCGGAGGAGTTGGAGTGGGTAAAATAGTGACAAAAACAAGATTATCTAGAATAATTACTATTTTCAAAAATATTAAATTAAAATAAAAAACACATGTACCGAGAGCTTTGTCGTCAGTGCCAACTCCATCTATCGGTAGTCATGAGGCACTTATCCCTGATGAGGACTCCTATCGAATGATTCAATATTGAATAAACTCAGGCGTCTTCCACATGCATATGTTTTGAGTTGTATTCAACCCTCATATTCCACCCAGACTAATGCTAATGTGACGATTATTGCCCAATCTAGGCATCTATGAAAAAAATTGTAAACAATTTCTAAAATCTGAAACTTTTATGGAATATTTAAAATATTCCATAAAAATTTATAACATAAAAACAAAGTCTATTTTATTTCCTAAAAAAAGTAATATATCAAAAATTTATTATATTTTATACTAATTTATAATATAAATAAAAACCAAAACCATTCCCACATCACCCACCCTCCTAATCCCCCAACACGTCACCCTCCTCAGCCCGTCATCCCGGTACCCGCCCAACTCGTCCAACCCGTCCCCCTCTCCAACCCATACCACCCCCTTTCTTCAACCCCTAAAATCATCATCCACTTCCCAAGCCCGTTCCTCACCAATCTCTCCAACTTTTTCCAACCCACATTCTCACAAAATTAAAACATACAAATGACAAATGCACATGCTAAGTTACACATTCAAATATAAATCACAAATCCACAATATAAATCACAAACACACAATATAATCATAAATTTCACAACTTCAAAATGATTGAGAATAAATATCTTACCTTTGTGTGGGAGCATGAGACTTGGAGAGATTTAGAAAGAGATGGCTAGTGTGAGAGCCAAGGAAGGAGCCGAGTTTACAGTGGAGGGAATTTGGAGAGAGTGAGGGAGGGAGGGAGGGAGGGAGCGAGAGAGAGAGAGAGAGAGAGAGAGTTGATGAAATGATGAATTGCTGCAAATGGAGGAGCCCTCGGCCTGAAAAAGAACATAAGGCCTTTGCCCGATGAACTAGTTCGTCAGGCAAAAGTCTTAATTTTTATACACATGCTTGGTTAGGGTTTGCTTGACGAACTGGTTCGTCGGGCAAGGGTTTTAGGGAACAAACACTAATTGAAAATTTTGGTGAAAAAATTGGTGGGATAAACACTTCGCCCAATGAATTTTTGGTGATTTCGTTGGGCAAACCCAAAATTTGGAGGGAAATTCGATTTTTTTGAGGAAAAATTTTAAATTTTCTCAACAAATAATCTATTTTGCCTGACAAATTTTTACACTTTGCCTTACGAATTCACTTATTTCCATTCGACAAGCTTTAAAATTCAAAAAATTCCGAAACTCTAAATTTTTTTTTGCAACGATTAAACGATAATCGAATTTGATGATCAGGTGTATTCGCTACGTATTTGAACCCTCAAATAGAATCTTTGAAAAAAAATCACCCAAATCAAAAGTGCCAAGCCATTAAATCGTGATGATAAGTTTGTAACTGTCCAACCATTTCCCCAATCCCTACTCCCTAAAAGTTTATTTTTGGTGATTTTTTATGTATGTGATCTCTTACTATATTCAAACATGTTTGAGGGTTGGATCATGGAAAATAATTTTGTAAAGTTCGTATCCCCACAATGCAATTGATTCAACCAACACTTAGAGTTTTTTTCTATAGTTCTATTACGTGTAATGTATCATTTTATGGTAGTCACTATTGTAGGCATTTTTAATTCATGATGGGGTCCATTCATTGTATTCCTCTAGGGTCGAGAAGTGTAGATGTAAAACATCATTACATTTAGAGCTGGTCCTAGTAAGGATTAAATAGAGGTATCATCCGGCAATAAGATGTTAAAGCAAGCGCTTCTGGGGAGGCAACCCATGTGTTCAAATAAAGAGACATTGGAATTTCCAGCTCCTACAACCAGATTCGCTCCCTTTTACCCTTCTCTTTATTGTTCTTTGCCAAAATTGTCTTGTTTGCTAGTTATCTTTTATTGCTTTCTTATTTGAGTTTATTTTTGAAACATCGAGGACAATGTTTGGTTTAAGTGTGGGTGGGGGGGGGGGGTAAACAGATTGCTTTTCATGACTTATCTTCGAATTTTACCACCTATCACTACAAATATTGTTATTCACTGTTTTAAAGTGTTTTCTTGAGAAAATACCAAAAAAAGTCGTTTTTGTTGCTTGTTTATGTCTTAGGGTACCTTCCAACACAATGATGAGGATTTGGTTTTCAATTGCATGACTGTTAAAGAAAGTTACAAACATGGATGGAAGTTTGATATGCTCTTTGGTTAATACTTAGTTGTAGTTGCCATTTACGAATTCACATGTAATCACAAAGAAAAAAAAATCAATTTTTGTAACATGCTTGAAGGAAGAAACTCAAACTAACGCTACAACCCTTTGAGACTTGAGCTTATTCTTTGTTTGGAGAGTTAATAATCTGTGATACTCTTGCTTTCTAAAGTCGTTGCATGATCTCATTATTTCTTTGCTTGGTTACTACTTGGAATGCTTTTTCATCATTTTAGTTCCAAATACGAGAACTCATGCCGTTTCATTCAAAGCATAAAATTGATTGCATAACAAATAACAAGATGAAGTTGTTTAGTTACCACCAGAGCCAAAAAGCCTTATCCCTTGCATATATATTGTAGGTTTAACCCCCTTGAGCCTTATTTAGCCTATTTTCTTTGTTTGCTTGCATTATCCCTACCTAGCCTAGTATAGGAATATCCATACCCTTGTTCTTAAAGAATAGTGGAGCATGACTTGTTGGGAATTCCTTTCGATCTACAAATTGCAGAAAAACAAGTGTGGGGGAAGGATTTGTTCTTTTGAATCTGGTGAGGTAGTGCGTATGTTTTATGTTCCAAAAAAAAGTTGAGAAAAGAAAAAAAAGAGGTTGAAAAGAAGTGAGAATGAGTTCATAAGTGTTGGTTGCTGAAGAAGGGTCAAAAAATGTGAATCTGACCCTAAAGTTGTACGAATCTCCCCTTTGTGTTTAAAGTAGGGTGCTGCAATCAAAAGTTGCATTCTAAGTGTTGATTTCATTACTTTGTTTACTATCACTTTAAGAACCTTTGTTTATCATTAACATTTCTTTGTTAGCCAATATCTTAGCCCCATTACAACCCTTAGACTTTTATCTTGATTGTTATATGATTCAATATGTGGAGTTTGAAATTGGTATGAGCATATGGAATCCTTGGTTCTCGCTCCTAAGTAGTGGCATTTTGTTCATAAGTGGTGCGAGAATTATACGCACACAAACTAAGAGACGCAAATCTGGTTGTGGAATGTAAATTCCATCTTCTCCTTGTTGATTGCATTGAGGCTTGATGTTGGTGATTCCACAGGCTTAATCTTGAACTGGTTTCCTCCCATCGTTGATTTTCCTTTGTGCTACTCTTGAACTGGGCAGCAGGATTCTTTTGTTCTCCCCCGAAGGTCTGAGCTTACCCCTTCTATCTGTTTCTTTGTTCAATCTTTGCAGGAGTGGTCACTTCTCTGGAAGTGTATCAACCGTTGAAGATGACTACTCGAGAGCAACGCTAGGTAAGCAACCAGGAATAGATTCCAGGCAGTCGGAACCAGAACGGAAGACTGACTCCAAGTGCCGGCTGATTGCTTCTTTCACTTTGCCATGCGAGTAAGAACAAGGACAAAGAAAAGGACAGGGAAAGAGCATGATATGAGATACTTTTGCTTTTGACCTTGATGATATGAGATACCTTTGCTTTTGAAGAAGCGGTGAATGAATCAGCACATGCTTCAATCCGCCGTTTCCTCCTGGGTCATCTGTACTCCAAGCATCTGGTATCATCTTTGGGGAAGAAGAAAAAAATGAGTAATTCGAAAGGCTTTGCTGGGAGTGCGCCCTCAGAGGTGAAGAAGAGTTGGGCATTTTCTTCAGGTCTCCCTTGCCATAAAAGATGAAGGTCGACATATATAGAGATAATATCAAGTGGTGGTACTGTTCTTTTACCCTTGTCGACAAACGTTTTGATCCCGCAAATCCGTCTTTTTGAAATAGTGGCGCCTCTTCGATTTCAGAACGACGCCTCTTCGATTTCTGAACGACACGTAGTGGTGCGGATACAGCTCCTTTTGACAAAGCTGCACGCGTTTTCTGAAAAGCAAAGAAAGGGTCGCCGGACTTTGCGCTTGTCGGCTAAAGATGTGTAGTTGCGATGATGGCCTCCACGTGTTTTCGACTTTGTCAGATATCTTTTGACAAAGTTGAACGCGTTTTCTGAAAAGCCGCGAACGCGTCGCCGAACTTCACGCAGGAAAATCTGGATTTTTGAATCTGTGGTCGCGGCGCCTTGGCTTTTTATAGCGGTATCGATCATCCCAACATTCCACTTTGCAGATTGCTCATTTGTGAAAATCGTTTATAGCCCTTTCAGATTTTACTCCATCCACCTTAACCCTTTGACAATGGCAAACCCGTCTAACATTTGTTTAGACTTGAGTCTCAGCAGTGATCCGAGTGCGCCGCGTCAGGTAAATGTGTGGTGCCCTTCTATCATTTCTTCTAATGGCCCTTTGACAGGTGAAGACTCTGTGATGAAGGACACAACAACAGCTACGATAGTAGCTAGGAACCTCCTCACTCCAAAAGATAGTCGGCTGCTTTCAAAACGGTCTGATGATTTGGCCGTTCAGGAGTCCCTCGCTCTCAGTGTTCAGTGCGCAGGCTCTGTGTCCAACATGGGCCAACGCCTACTTGCTCGTTCCCGCCAAGTGGAATCATTGATGGCGGAGGTGGAAAGTCTTAAGCAAGAGATCAAACAACTTAAGTACGAGAATAGAAGTTTGCATGTGCTTGCAAATAACTATTCGACTGGCATGAAGAGGAAGCTTGATGAGCTGCAAGAATCCAGTGGTCGCATTCGAAGTGACCGTCAACGGCTTGCGGCTTTTTTCCAGAGGCACATTTTTCCTGGCTCATCCAGCGTTCCACCAATTGAGGCCTCTTTTTTGATGCCTCCCGCTTCTGTAACTTTCCCAAGTAGTGGGGCTTCTAGTAAACGACCTTTGTGAAGGCTCCTTCTTTCTTTGTTTAGCAGTGCCTATCAATAAATCAAGCATTTTCTCAATGTTCCAATCATAGACTTACATAATTAACAAACAAAAAAAACAAAACAACAACTAAACAACCTAACATGGCAGAAACGAAATAACAACAAAGAGAAGAGTTTAGGAATGTAAGTCTGGAATTGGAGTGCTTTCTAAGTCTTCCTTTGTTGAATGCATGGGTTGCCTCCCAAGTAGCGCTTTCTTTTACGTCTTGCAGCCGGACGAAACCTTCATTTCTTTACTTAGAGCCCTCGGTATAGAGGGGTATGTCCTCCACGGTATGCTCCTTGAACACTTTCATAATATGGCTCACTGAATGGGCGGGGATAACGATCCTCCCTGATGGTGATGTTTTGTTTCTGAACGTCCATGTACATGCTCCCATCACCTTGAAATTGATTGGGTACCTGCACCAAAGAAGGTAACAACCTATTAGTTGAAATGGGAATCGAAATTGGGGTTGGAGACTTACTAGGATATTGTGGCAATGCCCCAAGGGCAGCCACCATCTCGCCAATTTTAGCACAAGGCATGGCCATATTGGATGTTTTTAGGGTAGTGGCATGCTCGTTGTGCTCCAATCCAATTCTTTCCTTGTTGGTGATTCTAGATGCATCATTCTTGATTTGTGCGGATCCTTTCGGCCCTATGTCTTTATGCGCATATATGACAAAACAAGAATGAACATCATTAGTATTCTTAATAGATTCAGAAACTTTAAAGTTAATCGTATCACCACCAAACTCCATAGTTAAGGCTCCTTTGGCCACGTCAATCTTGGTGTGGGCTGTTTTCATGAAAGGTCGTCCAAGTAAGAGTGGCGATGGTGGAGAGTGGGTTGAATCCTCCATGTCAAGCACATAGAAATCTGCAGGAAAAATCAAATGGTCCACCTGCACCAGAACATCTTCCAACACTCCTCTCGGGTATGCATTAGATCGATCAGCTAATTGAATAATGACACCATCATTTTTAAGCTCTCCTAGATTCATAGATGCATAAACAGAGTATGGCATGACATTAATTGATGCACCTAAATCTAGCATAGCATGTTCGAACTTTTTATTACCAACTACACAAGGGATGGTAAAACTACCTGGATCTTTGCATTTAGGTGGCAGCTTTCTTTGTAATATGGCAGAGACATTCTCACTTACATGTACCACCTCTTTCTCCCGAATCCGTTTCCTTGTTGTACAAATCTTCTTCAGAAACTTAGCGTACTTCGGAATTTGCTTTATTGCATCAAGGAGCGGGATATTGACATGTACCTTCCTAAACGTCTCCAGGATGTCTTTTTCATCTTCCTCTTTCTTGGCTTGCATAAACCTGCTAGGAAAGGGCACATTTAGTGGAATCACATTAGAAACAATTGAAGTTGGACCTACCTTACATTTGTTGGACGGCCTAGGAGCTTGAAGTGGTTGCGGCAAAGGTTGCTCCACCCTTTCCGTGGCTTTGCCCTTGCTCTCTTCCTCTTGCAGCGACCTTTCATCCTCTTCTTGGCTTGATTTTGGTGGTTGTGAGGTGGTTCCAACTTCCTTGCCACTTCTTAAGGTGATTGCATTGGCGGTTTCGAAACCACCCTTGGGATTGACCACCGTAGTGCTTGGTAACTTACCATTTTCACGGATTTGTCCCAAAAATTCGGCCATTTGTCCCATTTGCTTCTTTAGCTCATTCACCTCGTTTGCTTGGTTCTGCATTCCCTGCGCCATTGTGGTTAATAATTGATATGTTTTATCATCATTCACAGACGTACCTGAGTTGGTTTGGGATGATTGTGCTTGAGGAGGTGGTTGTGGTGCCATTGGCCTTAGAAAGAAACCCGGAGGTTGTCGGAATCCACTTTGTTGGGCAGGTTGTTGTGTATCTCTCCATCTGAAATTTGGGTGGTCTCTCCAACCTGGATTATATGTGTTAGAATATGAATCGTTCCTCGGTTGGTTTTGATTCCCATAGCCCATGGCATTGGCAGATTCCCATCCTCCGTTCTCATTTAATTGAGGGCATGTCTCGGATGGATGCCCTTGCATTGAACACACGCCACACACTTGGATTTCTTGTGGTTTTGACCCCTTGACAACCTGAGACAAGAGAGAAGTAAGATTAGCCAATTGTGACTGAATATCAGAAATTGCACTTACCTCATTCACACTTTGTTGTCGTGGCCCCTCTCTTTGTCCAACACCTTCATATTGTTGGGCGTTGTGTGCTCGGTTGGCAATTAGAGCTTTGGCATCCATTAGAGTCTTGTCCACTAATGCACCACCCGCCGAAGCATCTAGCATTTGACGTTCCATGGGAAGGAGTCCCTCGTAGAAATATTGAATGAGCAACTCCTCTTTCATTTGGTGCTGTGGACATGAAACAACAAGTGATTTAAAACGTTCATAATAAGATGGAAACAACTCACCTTGATTTTGTTGGATGCCACTAATTCGTTTCCTCAAGAGAATGATCTTTGCAGTTGGAAAGAATTTCTCTAAGAATGCACGTTTCATACTTTCCCAAGAAATGACAGTTCCAGGGGACAATTCAAACAACCAATCTTTGGCCTTGTCCATAAGTGAGAATGGAAAGGCCTTCATCTTCAAAATACTCCCATCAACGTTGATGGGTGTCATACTTGAGCAAACTACTTCAAATTCTTTAAGATGTTTGTTAGGATCTTCCATGGACAACCCATGGAATTTAGGAATATGATGTAATAAACTAGACTTCAGTTCAAACTCATCGGTCTTCTCAGGGGCTGCATTGGGGTATTGGATGCAAAGAGGGGCTGCATTGGCCAAACCCGAGGCAGAAAGCTCTTTGATGGTTCGATTGTCCACTGCCATGGTTGGTACTTCCTCTTCAGGTTCGGGACTAGGAGGATTAGACGCTTGTGATTTCTTTTTCCTTCTCTAAGTCCTCTCGAAATCACCGTCAAAGTCGGAGATATGCTCACAAACAGATTGTGAGCTACGGGTCATAAACTAGGACCTGCACACAAAAACAAAACACACACACACAATGAAAAAAAAATGAAAACACAACAGAAACTAAATAATTTAAACAAGACTCAAGACAAGGGATTAGTAACTTTGCCAATCCCCGACAACGGCGCCAAAATTTGGTGCGAGAATTATACGCACACAAACTAAACCCTATTTGTGACAATTGTAGTAATGATGTAAGTAGGGATCGTTCTAACCGGGGATTAACTAGGGGTGCTAAACACTTGACTCAAATGAATAAAACTAACTTGTAAAACACTTAATTTACTTAACAAGAACTCAAAACAAGTACACAAGACTCCAAATACTTAAAAACACAAACTAAGATAGATTGTAAAAACTTAACAAAATATGGGGGGACTTTGTGTTTGGACGAGATTAAATTAAATGGACAAATTATAATTAAGGGCAAAACGTAAATATGAATGTGATGAAAATATGGATGATGGAATAGCCAAGGGGTTCTTCTCCACACATGTTACACTTGCATACAAGATTGATTCTCAGTTGGTCTTTCGATAAATTATGAAACTCAACACCCCGGGTTAATTAGGTCCGCTTAAATTAACCGTCGAGTTTTCCTTAAGTTAATGAATTGGATGGGTTTGCGCAACGCAATTCACAACATTCTCCAAAAGTCCTTTACGTGAACAGCACAATAAAGATACAATCAAAGATCATTAAGCATTATGAAAACTATAAGTGTTGACGAGGCATTCGTTACTATGATGAGCATGAAACTCGTGCCAAGAATTCATTTAACGCGATTGTTTATAAGCAACCTCCACTACTTGTGAATATAAGTTCATAACGATTAGGTGAAACTCACTTATATTCTAGCGTTGTATTCATGCATGAAAATTAAGCGCGCATTCTTAATAAACATACATAAATAAGTTATCAATCAAACGGTTAAACAAATTGAATCCACAACTTATGAAATTCCAACCAACATTAATCAATTCATATTGCAAATATAAACATAGTTTCGAATCACCCCTTAGCTAAAGGGGGTTTAGTTCCTCATAACTTTGAAATCAAAGAAACACCTAAACATTCCAACAACTCAAACTTGAATTGTATGAACGTTTAGGCACTCTTCTCTTCCATTCCTCATACGTACAAAACAAAGAGAATTAAATTTAAACATTGAAATCAAAGAAACACCTAAACATTCCAACAACTCAAACTTGAATTGTATGAACGTTTAGGCACTCTTTTCTTCCTCGTTGTTGTAGCACAAGGTCTAAGGTGAGCTTTGGGGATTATGTGAAGTGTTTTGGAGGGATGGGAAGTGGTTGGATAGTGGCTGCAATGGAGGAGAAAAACTGCACAGAAATGGAAGGTTATGCACGGCACAAGATGTGTGTTTGTGTTGTGTGTTGTGTGGTGAATGGAATGAATGAATTGTGGCTGCAATGCATGCTTATTTATAGGTAAATGAGAGGGAACATGACAGCTAGGAATAGGTGGAAATGTGGCTGCAAGTTTGGTGAATGATTATGAGTGAATGCATGTGAATGTGGCTAGGTTGGAAAGCTGAAATTGTGATGGAGAGTGCACGGCAAAGGGAGGAATATGTGGCTGCATGTTTGGGTTTGTTTAAAGGGTGCATGTGGGTGAATGTTAGGTTGAAATAATGATGGAAAAACAGCTAGGAAAAGAGGGAATGCATGTGGAAGTGTTTTGGTGTTGGAAATGCATGTGTTTTAGGTTGTGAAAGCATGTGGATTAGGTGGAAAGAGGTGGGTGTGCATGTGAGTTGAAATGCATGTGTTTAAATGGTTGAAATGTGTAGATGATTATGAGTATGATAAGTGATAAGTGTATGGTTATGATAAGTGATAAATAAATGATTATGATAAGTGATAAGTGAATGATATGTTAAGTGATAAGTGAATGATATGTTAAGTGATAAATGAATGATATGTTAAGTGATAAATGAATGATATGTGGTTATGATAGTTTGGTCTTCAATTTCGTCCATTCCTTTTGCTCCAAACATAAGCTATCCATTCCAAGTCCAATTTTGCTCTAAATAGCCTCAAAATGCACTTTCTTGCTCCCTTTGCCATTAGGACCTAAAAACAAACGAAAATAGCTTAAACTACTAAAACAACTATGAATTAACAACATAAATGCACGAAAACAAGCAAAGTAAGTCGCCTAAATATGCTCCTATCAATAAGATCGTATACATCTTTGTATTAATAATTCCAGAAAGTGTCTTCTTTGTTATAACATATGTGAGTGCTAGTCTACATGCTTACATCAATCTTCTCATATATACTTAGTATAGGGAGTGTATTTTAATCTGTGTGAAAATAGAGAGTATACCGGGTGAGGAATTGAGTGAATTCTCTAAGCCATGTTACTACTTTCAAATGTTGTGTTAATTGATTAAATGCGAGCTAGTGAGTGGTTACTGTGGTTAAGTATAAGCACGAGAGTAAGGATGGCTAAAATCTATGTGAGTAGTGATTTTTAACATGTCATGTTTCATTAGAAATCCCTGAGGCAATTGTTGGAAGGTTTAGGTTTTGTTTTGTTTTCTTTATTTTGCTCTGGGACTAGCAAAAGCTAAGTGTGGGGGAATTGGATAGGAGCATATTTATGCGACTTTGTATTCTTATGACTTTGCATTTATTTAGTTAATTTCTATTTATTGTAGTAATTTAAGTATTTTCGTATTATTGTAGGTCTAATTGGTAAAGACGACAATAAATGGCAAAATGGAGCAATTTGGAGCAATTTTGGACTTGGATTAGATAGCAGGCGTAGATAACATATAGGCTGGACGTTTTTTGTGTTTAAATGGTGCTAGATATGTGCTAAAATCTAGAGAAATTAAAGTTGAGGCTTGGAAGGCAAGGAATTAGACAAGAAAGAGGAATCCTAGTTGGAGATAAACATTATCTTATCTTATCTTATCCAACTTTATTTTATCTTATCCAATCTTATCTTATCTTATCTCCAGTTGCAAGGAGGAATCCTAATCACATTCCAAGACTCTCTACCTGATTTTTAGAGTCCTAAAATAATTCAAAATGCCAAAACCTTTTCCTCCTTGGATTCAGCCATTCCCCACCTATATATATGAAATTCCTGCAGAGATTTAGAGCGTGTCGCGCCTACCATTCATCCATTGAAGTTTCTGGACTTTTAAGAGTTCTTTCTATCTTTGTTTTAAGTTTCAATGTTTATTTTAGATTGCTTTTCAGTTATGATGAACATGTGTAACTAAGTTTCTTTTTACCTTGAGATGAATTCGAAGCCATGATCATATATTTTATATAAATTGGTTACATCCAGTTATTGTTTCATAAAACATGAATGCGATTTACTTATCTGCTTTATAGAGAACTTATTCTTGTATGTTTATTAAGGGTGCACACTTAGTTTGCATGCCTGGATTTGATGCTAGAATATAAGCGAATTTCACCTAATCGTTATGAACTTATATTTGCAAGTAGTAAAAGTCACTAGTCATGATTGAGTTAAGTAAATTCTTGGCAGGAGTATCATGCTTTTTATAGTTACGAATGCTTTGTCAATGTTTATGATTTTCACAGAACTTAATGATTTTTGAGATGTATCTCTATCATACTTTTCATAGTTAGGGAACTTGAGAAGAATAATTTGGTTGCGTTGCTGATTCCAATTCAATGAACTTAGGAAAATCTGAGAGTTAATTAGTGTTGTTCACAATTAATTTGGGGTATTGTCATTCATGGTTTATAGGAAGAATAACTGGACATCGATTTGTATGCATATGTTTCATGTGTGGAGAAAAATCCTTTATCTATCATTTCATCCATATTTCATTCACAACTTAATTTACTTACTGCCATTTAATTTTGTTTTAGTTAAATTCTTCCAAAATTTCCCCCCTCATTGTTTTGTTGTTAGTTTAACTTAGTTTTTAGTTTTATATGTTTAATTTGTGTTGATTAACATCCCTTCTGATCCTTGAAATAAAATGATCCCTACTTACTCGTGCTACAATTACATAATATACAGGATTTAATTTGTGAGTTAGTTTCCACCACTTCAAAGCACCAACACATGCCCACTCCACATGCCCACTCCCTGGAATATTACTTGTGATATAATATAACAAATAAAAAATTCCGTTCAAATATTATCAAATTTATCTCAATTAAAATTTGGTGCCCCACCCAGCCTCTCATGCCCATAGAACCAGCCCAACAAAGCATAAAAAAATTGTTGGCCTGGCCCAATGAAATATTAATTCACAGTTAAATCCAGCTCGACCCCCAAGTCTAAACCCTCCTTTCTTTCTGATTCCAAAACACGAGAGAAAAAGCAAGCGACAGAGACGGAGATGGCCGGAGAGGAAGAGACCAGCGAGTTCTACCTGAGGTACTACGTCGGCCACAAGGGCAAGTTCGGCCACGAGTTCCTGGAGTTCGAGTTTCGACCAGACGGCAAGCTCCGGTACGCCAACAATTCCAACTACAAGAACGACACCATCATTCGTAAGGAGGTCTACGTCACGCCCGCCGTCGTCAAGGAGTGCCGTCGTATCATCTCAGAGAGCGAGGTCTGTCATCAGTTCTGAACCCTTTTGTTTCTGTCACTTGTAATCTCTTTATTGGGATTTAGGTCTCTGGTATTTTATTGATTGGTTTGGTGATTGGGGTTTTAGGGTTGGTCTTTTATTGGGGAGGTTTGTTGGGGTTGTGTAACGTCTCAAATTTCCTGCATTGCAAAAAGAGCTGCGAGATTTTAATGTAGGGTATGAGTTTTGAGGCTCTGTATTATTTGTATATTTTGGAACTATATTATGTAGGTTTGGGTTTGTTTTGAGAATTTTGAGGGGTTTTTGTGCTTTTTATTTATTTAAGGGAGTTTGGTTTTGTGGGTTTTTCTTGGTTTTGAAAATTTGATGGGTTTTGGAGGTGGAATTTGGGATAAGTGGGATATAATTGTCTATTGATTTCGTTATTTATGTGTTAGGAACGTGAATGCGTTTCAGCTTATGACTATCACCCTATGTTTTGACGAGGGAATTTAAACTTCCATGGACTTAGGCTGAATTAGGAATCCCCTACTAAATGACTAGATGTAATACCATTGACAGAACATTCTAATGACACCTTTGAAGGTTCTATTTTGAAAGTCCTTTGTTTAATGTATTTGTAGTGCTTGAGTGGTTCACTGCTGATATCCTTCTAGTGCATTTATAACAATTAAGTGTAATGTTCCATGTGCTTCGAAAGCCCCTCATCCAAAACATAGGTTTATAGTCATCTGATTGATGGTTTACGCTTTTCTATCTCATCCTTGAGGAGTCAAGGGATTGAAATATAAAGTTATATATGTGTTTAGTTCTCGTAGGATCCAAGGAAAAGAGTGGTTGTTTATAGATGTGATTTAATGTATGGTTTCAATACTATCTTTTGGTTAAATTTTTTAAGTTTCCTGCTTGGAGGCTGAGAGAGTATAAAATTTGAGATTGGGAAAACGGCAAGGAAATTTTGCATGTCCAATGGAGGCAAATATGAGATAAAATAAGGGTATTAAGTTTGAAACTGCAAGCCTTTGGTTTCCTATAGTCATTGGTGACTGGTAGTGGCATTTAATAGTAACGTTACTGGAGTGATTTTTGGATTCTCAGGTTTTGACAGCAATCTGAATTTTCTTCTAATATTTCAGTTAGAGTTAAGTTCACACTATTGGAATTGGGGAATCAAGAGCAAGGAAATTACTTCCAAAACATGAAGTTCTATCTTTCCATTGATTAATAACACTTGTTTTAGATGGCCATCTAATAAGGTTAAAGGAAACATTGGTATTGGGTGGAATTAGCTATGTCTTATTAAAGGACGGAAAATGAATGTATGTTCGTTTATCTTAACTGAACAGTGAAACTACTTGTCAACACTCAATTCTTACGTTGATTATTCATTCAAATTGATTGATCTTGGAAACTGTATTCTTCCCAGAATTTGATTATTGAAATTTTGTTGTCCTGGTTTCCTTAATTGGTTGCATGCTTGCTTTAATGTAGATCATGAAGGAAGATGATGTGAACTGGCCAGAACCTGACCGTGTTGGGCGGCAGGAGCTTGAAATTGTAATGGGGAATGAGCATATCTCCTTCACTACTTCAAAGATCGGATCACTTGTAGATGTCCAGAGTAGTAAGGATCCTGAAGGTCTTCGCATCTTTTATTATCTCGTTCAGGTTAGTTGATTTGCATTTTTGTGTAGTATTATGATATGCTTTTCCTTTTTCTGGATTGTAATTGCATAAGGCTGTTAGCTCATACATGTCACTGCTGGAATTATGTTCTCAAATAAGGTGAGATTTCACTGTGTATAATTGCATCATGGTGTGTGCTTGTTTTGTAGAATACATTTCTAGTATTCAATGCATTCTTGTATGTTATGTCGTAGAAGGAGAGAACATGCTATTCTGTTCATTTGTGAGTTTTTGAGAATCAGGTGCTTAACAGCCTGGTGCTTTTTCCGTGGAAATTCAAAACCTTTGGGTATTGAATAAGTATCTATGCAAGAATGATACGAGGGTAGCTCTGCCCCATTTTGCATGGGTGATGGGTCTATGCTGGATCATCTATTTATGCAATGAAGTGCCTTGGTTCCCTCACCTGTTATATATTTTGTCGACTTTTAGCCTTGTATACGAGTTCTTTCATGAAGTCTTTCTTGTGTCCGAGTGACGCAGGATGAGTCTTCTGCCCAAGACTGTTTCTTGATGACGTTTTTATTTGACCGCAGGATCTGAAGTGCTTTGTGTTCTCTCTCATCTCGCTTCACTTCAAGATCAAGCCGATATAAGATGTATGTGTGTCCCCGACAAATTGCACTCCTTGGTTGTGTATGCCTTTCGATAGAGTTGACCTTTTTAATATGTAGGCCTTATCATTTGACAATTTTTCTGTAATTTCTGTTATTTGGATGGTTACGAGTGGATTTCGGAATGTATGCCAAAATGGAATGCCAGTTTTTCAGTTTCTGCGGCTCTGCACCTCCCTCTGTGTTCGGGACTGCAGCGGTTCAATGTATCGTGTGCGCTTTCTTATGTGCAACTGCCAAAGAAAACAGAAAGTCTGCAAAGTGATTTAGGTGGAATTTATGATATTCACATGAGCATTGTTGTTTCGCAGCTCAATGTATTGCTTCAAATGCATTGCGGTTCATTCCTTCAATATTCTTACTAACTTCCCGAAGGTCATCTTGAGTTCCTCCGGAGATATCCCATACAGTCGAGATGTTAAATTGAATTCAATTTGCAAAAGGATATGTTATTAAATAAACTTGGTCGAGAAGGGGATCCTGGTCTCTAAGACTAAGGTCTAGTTTGTTACTTTGATGTTAAATTGAATTCAATTTGCGAAAGGATATTGTTGTACCATTATTTGTACCATCAGATGAGACCTACCTGCGTTGGCGAGCTCTATCTCTATTAGAAAAATGGTAGAAATGATGGTACAACTAGATGATAAGTGTAGTATTCCTCTTCGGCTAATGAAAAAATTGTAGAAAAAGTGATGCCGAAAAGAGAGCTTTTCAGTTTAACTTATTCGTTTCAATTTTGGTAAAACCCTTGCAGACTTACCCTAAGGCTAGAACCCTCCCTAAACCCCATTTATCCCCTAAACTTAGATTATATGATAGGAGGTTAAATACAATCATTTACAATGTATATAAGCACTAATTACAAACGTTTCCTCTTTTTTTATTTTTTTATTTTTTATTTTTGGTCCTTCATACAACGATATATTTCTACAAAGAGTGGATGAAAGTGAGGCTTCACAATGTTTCTGTCCATGTGCAGGTAGTCCACATCTTCACTAACATATGTCTATTTCACCGGCCATCTATTCGAGACAATTTCTATATCATTACACTTCAGAACTTACTCGATAAGAAATTTCGCTACTTTAGAATGACCACTTTGAAAGATGACTTGATGTAATTGAAAATAACTAAATTTTGGGTTGTTCGAGAAAATTGAAGCTTTTATAAATACAATAAAAGGATTTAATTTGAGTGACGTGTTTCTTTGATAATAAACGTGGTAATAAAATCAGTAGGTACACAAACATTTTTATAGTACAACTGATACATGTATAAGCCAGAACGTATACAAATGGGAAATTAATAATTAGAGTAAATATTTTTCATTCATAAGACTTGCCCGAGTTAGTTGTGCAATCCAAGTTTGTCTTGACCATTGCTTTATTCAATTCAAGTTCATTGTCTTTGACCCCTTCTTGTCTTTAAGAAATGCGGATACTTCCAATACATTAAAACTCATTGCCCTTAAGTAGAAAAACCGTTTCAATATTAAAAACAACAAAAACTAGAGCAAACATATAATAACGGATTCTAAAATGTAATTATATATCTATAATAGGTCAACGTAAAGACATTGAACATATTGATTAAAATCTGCATTATTACATTTCTATAGCAATTACCTTATCTTTCAATTTCTTTTCTAGTTTCTATTATTCTTTTGGTTGCTTTCTGTTTTGTAATATCTAATTATAATTTGTTTTCCCTTCTTCATGGATCTACCTTATCATACAATATATACATGAATACATTCCGTTCTACTTTTAAGAATCTTTATGGAGCTCGGAAAAAAAGAATGATTTATATAGGAAAGGATATAAATCAAAGGCCAAAATTTCATAACAAGAAAAGAAAAAAACGAACAAATATAGAGAGTTGTTATTCCCACCCTAATATATTATCTTCCCACCCACATTTTTATGAATTTTTTAATTACAAATTTGTCTGTATGTAAAATGACTAATAAGGACCTTAGTTACCCCCTTTTGCATTACTTTTTTTTTTTAATAAAAAATAAAAGTTTGGGCGTGATAACTCTCACGCTATGTTTAGACGATTTGTCTCACTTAAACCCTAACTCATCATTCCCATCTCCTTTCATTCAGAGAAAGCAAAAAGAACGAACTTAGAAGATAATGTTTCTATGGAAGAAGTAGATGATTATATTTCCGTCAAAGAGGTAAAAGATAATTTTATGTGGGTCATCTTGATTTGTCGACATCGTATAATTGAAGCATCGCTCTGTGACTTTTTATCTCTAATTATATATATATATATATATATATATATTAAGGGTTATTTTAGGAATAATAGTGGGTGGGAAAATAACATTTTAATTTTTTAACTTTTTATAGTGGGTGTAAATATAACGTGGGTGAGAAAATAAGACAACGGGGTGGGTCTAGCAGCTCTCTAAATATATTACCATTCGACATTTGACTTTCTTTTATGGAGATTTTTAACTATTCCGTCTCATATTTTTCTGGACCTATAGTATAGCAAACCTTCGTACCATTTCATTTCTGCAAAAAAATTCGAAGATGTCAAATATTCTTCAGTGGTGTGTTGCTCTAATCTTGCTAGAGTTTGGATTATTAGGGCAAGCAAACGGCCAAAAGTACAGAGTAGTTGGCAATAAGAAGTTGGCTTCACCGTCACCGTTGATCAATCTGGCCATGGAGACTTCACCTCTATACAATCAGCCATTGATGCTGTCTGTTAGAGATATTCCATCATGTCCACATCATTCCATCATCTCTACATATCTCTCCCCAATCTTCTTGATTGAGTTAAATTTAGAATGTTGTATAGCATTGACTTGGTGATTTCAATTGTAATTAATTACAATATCAATTCTGTTCTATATATCATGTAACTATGGGAATGAATAAAATACAGAAAGTCATTTTCTACATAGTATCACCAAGGTCTAGGCTCCTTCTTCTCAAAAAACCCTAGCCGATCCTTCTTCTCCCATGGCTACCTCCATTACTTCCTCTGGCCCTAGTACTGCTAGCTTTTTGAAATTAGATAAAGACAATTATCCTGAATGGCTTCGCCAGATGAAACCTTTCCTTATTGGCCAAGGACTCTACAAGTTCGTTGATGGCTCTCACCCCAAAACCTCCAGCCACCACTCTTGCCGTGCCTCCCACCATTCCTCAACCCACCGATGCTCCTACTTCTGGTCATCTCCCTAATCCCGCTTTGCTCACATGGATTCAACAAGATCAACTTGTGGTCAGTTACATCACCACTACTCTCACCAAACCAATCATTTCTCTAACTATTGGTTGTGAGACTGCTCAGGTCATCTGGGAATGCCTTTAACCCCATTTTTCCCAAACTTCCATTGCAAGCTCTACATCACTCTAGTTTCAACTTCTCGACATCACGAAATGGACCAAATCCCTTAATGAGTACTTGCACCAAGTTAAGCACATTGCTGACTCCTTAGCTACAATTAACAAACCTGTGGATCCCAAGTATTTAGTCACTCTCTGATAGGAGCATATTCATGCGACTTAATTAGCTTGTTCTCGTGCATTTATGTTGTGTTTCCTTAGTTATTTTAGTGTTTAAAGTCACTTTTGTGTATTTTCAGATTATAAGGCCAAAGTGTGCAAGAAGTTGCAAATTGGAGTCTTTTGGAGTAAAAGAGGAATGAATGAGTTGAAGACTTGAAGAAACGATGAATTCCCACTCCAACGATGAATTACTACCAAAACGAGGATTCCTACTCAAACAAGGATTCCTACTTGAAGTAGGAAAGTTAACCCTAGGTTTCCCGTTTTGGTAACCTTTCCTAATCTTAAACGTCCGTATTTTCTAGCCACTTTGAAGGCCTTGTAGGCACTTTAGGACACAAAACGAAGGCCCTAAGCCCACTTACACAACCTTGCCGTGCATTAACCCTAATCCCCTTCCCTTGCAGTGCAAGGGGGGGCATTTTTGTCCAATGTTGTGCACTTAAACCCTATTTCCCTCTCCTAACCTAAACCCTAGCCGCACCTTGCAGCCATCCCCTTTAAGTTCTGATTTAATTCTGTAATTCTAGCAGCCTTTAACTTAATTTTAATTAACCAAAATAAATTAGGGTGGAAATTTCTGAAAACCCTAGGTAATCCACCATTTAGCCGCACCCTAGGGAGAGTTTTCATGCATTCTTTTCATCACACACATCTAAGCCGTCACTCCCATCATCCATAAACCCTAAGGACCCTAATTCCACATCTCAGCCGTACCCTCTATTTTCACCCTAGGTATTCTCTCATTCATTCTCTCACATTCAGCCATTCATTCACAAAACCTCTGAGCCGCAAGAACCTTTCCATCTTCTCCCAACAGCCGCACATTTTCCCATCCATTCCAGCCATTACCCAACCTTGCCGCAGCCACTCCACCCTTCCAGCCACCATTCCCAACCTCCATACACCTTCCCACCTCCTTGCCGCACCACCACATCTCCCTAAATCCATCCCCAACCCAAAATAACATCCAAAAACCCCCTAAACCATCTCTGCCGCAGCAAGGAGAAGAAGAAAGAGGAGCTTAGACGCGCAGAAATTCAAGTGGATTCGTTGGGCGTTCTAGGTGTAATCAATCTTTTAATCTTTATGTTTAAATTCAATTTTATTTCTCTTTCTGTGAACATGAGAGGCTAAATCCCTAGTTAGCTAGGGGGTGATTCGAAACCATGTTTATGCTTGCAATATGAATTGATTACCTTTGGTTGGAATTTCATGAATTGTGGATTCAATTTGTTTAACTGCTTGATTGATAACTTATTTGTGTATGTTTATTGAGAGTGCACGCTTAATTTTCATGCATGAATATGACGCTAGAATATAAGTGAATTTCACCTAATAGTTATGAACTTATATTCACAAGTAGTGGAGGTTGCTTATAAACAATCGCGTTAAATGAATTCTTGGCACTAGTTTCATGCTCATCATAGTAACGAATGTCTCATCAACACTTATAGTTTTCATGATGCTTAATGATCTTTGATTGTATCTTTATTGTGCTTTTCACGTAAAGGACTTTTGGAGAATGTTTTGAATTGCGTATGCGCTGTCCCATCCAATTTATTAACTTAAGGAGAACTTGAAGGTTAATTTAAGCGGACCTAATTAACCTGGGGTGTTGAGTTTCATAATTTATCGAAAGACCAACTAAAAATCATCTTGTATGCAAGTGTGACATGTGTGGAGAAGAACCTTCTAGCTAGCGTTCCATCCATATTTTCATCACATTCATCTTTACAATCTGTTTTAAATTACAATCTGTGCATTTTATTTAATTTCGTCAAAAACTAAATCCCCCTGTACTTTAGTGTCCAATTTAGTTAGAAAGTGTCTTAGTTTGTGTTTCTAAGTGTTTTGATTCAAGTTATTACCCAAATTCGTCCAAATTAGTGAAAGTGCTCAAAACTGCCCAGAAAGTGTTTTTAAGGCAGTTTTGAGTCTTTTGGTTTGTTTTAGTGTTTTATTGTTTAGTTTTGCATTCTTTAAGTCTAGTTTAGTGTTTTAACCTTTGTTTTAAGTTTTTGAGTCAGTTTCCAAGTGATTTAGCACTCCCTCCTAATCCCCGGCAACGGTGCCAAAAATTTGATGCGAATTTGACACATTCTTACCCTTTTTGGCCGAATTGGACATCCTTGAGACGTTTTGGAAAGTTCAAGTGAACATACCCCTTTTGGATGCAATCAAGCAAGTCCCGAGGTACGCCAAGTTTCTAAAGGAGCTTTGCACCACTAGGAAGAGGATGTCGACCAAAGAAGTGGTAAAGATAGGTGAAAATGTTTCCGCCATCTTGCAACGCAAACTACCCCCCAAATACAAAGATCCGGGTAGTTTTACCATTCCTTGTGTGATAAGTAATACTCGTTTTGAATCTGCCATGTTAGACCTAGGTGCCTCTATAAATGTCATGCCATATTCAATTTATGCATCTATGAACTTAGGAGTATTGAAAAATGATGGTGTAATCATACAATTGGCCGATAGATCTAATGCCTATCCAAAGGGAGTTTTGGAAGATGTGTTAGTGCAGGTAAATCATTTAATCTTTCCGGCGGACTTCTATGTGCTCGAGATGGATGAATCTGACCATGCCCCTTCGTTGCCAATCCTCCTTGGACGGCCATTCATGAAGACAACTCGGACGAAGATTGATGTGTTTAATGGAACTTTGTCCATGGAATTTGATGGGGAAGTTGTTAATTTTAGTCTTTCTGATTCTATTAAGTATCCTAGTGAGGATCATTCATGTTTCTCCATTGATATAGTTGACTCATTGGTGCAGGGATACTTTGAAGATTTGAACGCCGATGCACTAGAAAATGTCATTACACGAAGCATGGAAGTCAAAACCAAGGGAGGGGAGCTTTTGATAACCCACGGCACACACACTCCATTGCATGCCATGCCTCCTAGTGTGGAATGCCTTGAGTTGGTTGCCGCCCTGGAGTCACTGCCTAGGCATGATGGTAAGTTTTCTAACTTTGAGTCAATTCCCATTTCGACTAATAAGTTGCTTCCATCCATAGTTCAGGCATCTCTCCTTGAACTCAAACCACTACCAAGCCATTTGAAGTACATTTTCTTGGGGGAAGAGGAGACCTTACCGGCCATTATTTCTTCATCACTCACAACACAAGAATAAGAGAAACTAGTGCATGTTTTGAAGGAGTTCAAATCTGCCCTAGGTTGGACTTTGGCCGATATCAAAGGTATTAGTCCCGTCACATGTATGCATCACATATTTCTTGAGGAGGGGGCCAAACCAACTAGAGAGGCTCAACGCCGTCTCAACCCTCCGATGATGGAAGTAGTGAAGAAGGAGATAATCAAACTCCTTGATTGTGGAGTGATTTACCCCATCTCCGATAGTCGTTGGGTTTCACCTATCCAATGTGTTCCCAAGAAATCTGGAGTGACGGTTGTGGAGAATGCGGAGAACGAGCTTGTGCCCACTCGAATCCAAACTGGTTGGCGCGTATGCACTGATTATAGGTAGATAAACGCCACCACGAGGAATGACCACTTTCCATTGCCGTTCCTAGATCAAATGCTTGAGAGGTTAGCGGGTCATTCATTTTATTGTTTTCATGATGGATATTCTGGTTATAATCAAATTGTTATTGCCCCGGATGATCAAGAAAAGACTACTTTTACATGCCCCTTTGGTACATTTGCTTATCGTCGCATGCCATTTGGTTTATGTAATGCACCTGCCACATTTCAAAGATGCATGATGAGCATATTTTCAGATTATGTTGAGAAAATTATTGAGGTTTTTATGGATGATTTCAGCGTTTTTGGTAATTCATTTGATGGTTGTTTGAATAATCTTAGTTTGATTTTAAAACGATGCATTGAAACTAACCTTGTGTTAAATTGGGAGAAATGCCACTTTATGGTTAAACAAGGTATTGTTTTAGGTCATATCATATCTGAAAAAGGAATTGAAGTAGATAAGTCTAAAATAGATCTTGTACGCTACTTACCCTCTCCTACTTCGGTGAGAGAGGTTCGTTCTTTTCTTGGTCATGCAGGATTCTATCGACGATTTATCAAGGAGTTTTCCAAGATTGCACAACCATTATGCCGTCTCCTTCAAAAGGAAGTCTCTTTCGAGTTCAATGATGCATGCTCCACGGCATTCAAGCACTTAAAGGAGGCTCTCACTTCGGCTCCCATTATCACACCTCCGGATTGGAGCCTTCCATTCGAGTTGATGTGCGATGCTTCGGACTATGCAATTGGTGCTGTTTTGGGGCAGCGAAAGAACAAACAACCTTATGTTATTTATTATGCATCTAGGACACTAAATGATGCTCAATTAAATTACTCAACCACTGAAAAAGAATTACTTGTTGTGGTATTTGCATTAGATAAGTTCCGATCCTACTTACTTGGTACTAAAGTTATTATTTTTACGGATCATGCAGCTCTCAAGTATTTGCTCACGAAAAAGGAGGCCAAGCCTAGACTAATTCGATGGATATTGCTTCTACAAGAGCTTGACATTGAGATTCGGGATAAGAAGGGCGTGGAGAACGTGGTGGCTGACCACCTAAGTTGAATGGTGCATGAGGAAGCATTGCCAATTTCTGAAACCTTCCTCGATGAACAATTAATGTCTATCCAGGTAAGTGAGCCCTGGTATGCAGATTTGGTGAACTTTTTGGTGTCTAAACATATCCCTAGCACACTTAATAGGAATCAACGTGATAAGCTTAAAAAGGATGCTAGGTTTTATGTTTGGGATGACCCATACCTCTGGAAATTTTGTCCCGATTAGATTGTACGACGTTGTGTGAATGAATCTGAGTTTCAATCTATTTTAACATTCTGTCATTCATATGCATGTGGGGGACATTTTGGCACCCAACGCACTGCCCTTAAAGTCTTAGAATGTGGGTTTTATTGGCCAACCATTTTTAGGGATGCTAGGACATTTTGCCTTACATGTGATCGTTGTCAACGAATGGGTAATATAAGTGTTAAGGATCAAATGCCACAAAACCCTATACTTTCTGTTGAAATATTTGATGTGTGGGGAATTGATTTTATGGGTCCTTTTCCTTCATCACATGGTTTTCTCTATATCTTGTTGGCGGTGGATTATGTTTCCAAATGGGTGGAAGCAAAAGCTACCCGTACTAACAATTCCAAAGTGGTTGCAGATTTTGTGAAGTCTAACATTTTTGCTAGGTTCGAAATGCCTCGAGTCCTTATAAGTGATGGAGGTTCACATTTTTGTAATCGCACAATCGAGGCACTGCTCAAGAAGTACAACGTTACACATAGGGTTTCGACACCCTATCATCCTTAAACAAGCGGGCAAGCCGAGGTGTCGAATCGGGAGGTAAAACAGATTCTTGAGAAGACGGTTGGGCCAACAAGAAAAGATTGGAGCTTAAGGTTAGAGGATGCATTGTGGGCTTATAGGACCGCCTACAAAACACCCATAGGAATGTCCCCCTTTCGGCTTGTTTATGGCAAACCATGTCACTTACCTGTGGAGTTGGAGCACAAGGCTCATTGGGCCGTGAGGAAGTTCAACATGGATGTAGATGAGGCGGGAATTCATCGTAAACTTCAATTGAATGAACTTGAGAAGATACGGAATGAAGCTTACGAGAATGCCCGCATTTACAAGGAAAAGACAAAGGCCTTTCATGACAAGATGATTCGCACCAAGTCCTTCTCTGTTGGACAGAAAGTGTTGTTATTTAATTCTCGTCTTCGTCTATTTTCGGGTAAGTTACGTTCACGTTGGATTGGACCCTTTGTTATTACTAATGTTTTTCCTCATGGTGCAGTCCAAGTTCGTAGTTTCAAAACAGGTCAAGAGTTCAAGGTGAATGGGCATCGATTGAAGCCTTACTACGAGAGCTTTGTAGAACATGATGTGGAGGAGACCACCCACTATGCCGTGGGTTCCCATGAAGGATGATCAATGTGGCATCGTCAGGCTGCAAGACGTAAAAGAAAGCGCTTCGTGGGAGGCAACCCATGCAATCACCAAGGAGAGGATGGCATTTACACTCCATAACCAGATTTGCATCCCTAACCTCTTCTCTTTGTTATTTACATTCTGCCATGTTTAGGGTGTTTAGTTGCTGTTTGTGTGTTTACTTTTGTTTGGTGTGATTTTAAGCTTGAAACATTGAGGACAATGTTTGATTTAAGTGTGGGGGGTAACTAATGTTGTTGATGCAAATACGTGGGATTTTATCACCCATAACTTCCAATGTTGTTCCTTGCTGTTTTTAAGTGTTTTTAAGCCATTTTAGAGTGTTTTAGTGTGTGTTGACTTAAAAATCCGAAAATCCCATAAAAATTTGAAAAATTGTTTTGAAAAACCCAAAAAGAGTTGTTTTTGTGTGTTTGTTTGTGTCGTAGGGTACCTTCCAACACAATGATGAGGATTTGGTTTTTAATTGCATAATGGTTAAAGAAAGTTACAAACATGGATGGACGTTTGATATACTTTTTGGTTTATGCTTGTTGTTAGTTATAGTTTACGAATTCACATGCAATCACAAAGGAAAATTAGTTTTTGTAACATGCTTGAAGGAATGAACTCAAACTAACGCTACAACCTTGTGAGACTTGAGCCTAAACGTTATTTGGAGAGTTAAAATCTGTGCATTATTGTTTTCTAAAGTCGTTGCATGATCTCATTATTCTTTGCTTGGTTACTACTTAGAAGGCGTTTCATCACTTAGTTCCAAATGCTAGAACTCATGCCCATTTCATTCAAAGCATGTTATTGATTTGCATAACACATATTCAAGATGAAGTTGTGTAGTGTCCACCACCAAAGCCAAATAGCCGTGTGCCCTTCACTCATTATGTGTTTAAGTTTAACCCCATTGAGCCGTGTTAGCCATGTTCTTTGTTAACCCATATCATCCTCACCTAGCCTAGATTAGGACCATCCGTACCCTTGTTCTTGAAGCATAGTAAGCATGAATGAATTCCTTTTGATTAATGTGTTGCAGAAAATAAGTGTGGGGGAAGGATTATTGATGTGAGTTATGTGCCATAGGCACGGCTAGAAAAAAAAAAAAAAAAAGAAAAAAAAAGAAAAGGAAAGAAAAAAAAAAGTGAAAAAGAGTTGAAAAGAGGTAAAAAAGAGTTCCAAAGTATTGGTTGTTGAAGTAAGGGTCCAAAACAATGAATTAGGCCCTAAGAGTTGTTGGAATCTCCCCTATTTGTCTAAAAGTTGATTTCTGCATTCTAAGTGAATTCTAAGTCTTAACTTCATGACTTTGCTTGCTATTGCTTAAAGAACTTTTGTTTATCCCTATCTTTCCTTGTTAGCCAATACCCCAAGCTCCGTTACAACCCTTGACTTCTATCTTGAGTGTTGTGCATTTCAATTTGTGGAGTTTGAATTTGGTATGAGCATATGGTGTCACTGGTTCTCGCATCTAAGTAGTAGCATTCCATTCATGAGATCATATCTTAACATGTTTAATTACTCCAGAAATTGCATTCTTTGTTATAACATATGTGAGTACTAGTCTTTCATGTTTACATCAATCTTCTCACATATAACTAGTGTAGGGTGTGTAGTCAGAAAATCTGAGTGAAAATTGAGTGCATAACTAGTGAGGAATTGAGGGAGTTCTCTGAGGCATGTTACTACATTCAAAATGTGTTTTAATTGATTAAATGCGAACTAGTGAATGGTGACTATGATTAAGTATGTGCTCGAGGGGAAGGAAGAGTAAAAGCTATATGAGTAATGATCTTTGACATGTCATGTTTCATTGGAAATCCCTGAGGCAAACGTTGGAAGGTTTAGGTTATGTTTTGATTGTTTTGTTTCGTCTTATTTTCTTTAGTTGTTTTGTTTTGCTCGAGGACTAGCAAAAGTTAAGTGTGGGGGAATTTGATAGGAGCATATCTCATGCTTCGAACTACCATTCTTCAAAATTCTTCCCTCCCCACCTTCACTGAACTTCGCTCTCGCATTCTCACATTTGAAGCTCAAGACCCCAACCTTACCACATCCTCTCAATCCTCCCATGCTCTCTTCAATAATCACCCCCCACCACCGGCCCCTCCCAACCAAGCCCCACCTCAACAATTCCCTGGAAATAAGCCTCATAATCCTAAGGGTTTCCATCGCAACAATCCTAGTCGTGGTGGTCATTACCACAATATTAACTGGAACCCCAACCACCGGTATAACAACCATCAGTATCATGGTCTTCATCCACACCAATAGCAAGGTCAGTGACCATGGCTTCCACGCCCACATTCATGGTCTGCTTCGAATCAAGGCTTGTTGTGCCCTCCTCCAACATGGTGTCCCAATTGCAGCACTAATCAACATAGTCATCCCCACTGCCCGCACTGGTACACTGGCCCTACCCAATTTCCTCCATTCACCGGTGGACATATGGTCCACTCCCACGCTGGTCCTTCGGCCCAACCTGCCCCTGCGGCTGATCCTGTTTGGTATCCCGATACTGGCGCCATTCACCACATGACGAGTCCCGGCACATACCTTCAGAGCCCGTATCCCTACAATTGTAATCACAATGAATTTATGGGTAATGGGGATTCAATGAATATTACCCACACCTGTAATTTTCCTTTTCCTTTGGGATCTTCTAAATTCACCTTTCGTGATGTTTTTCGCATTCCCGCCATTCGCAAAAATTTACATTTCGTTGCTTGTTTCACCAAAGATAATCATGTCTTTTTCCTTTTTGCCCCAGATTTTTATCAAATAAATGATTTGCTTACCGGTGCACTATTATTTCAAGGCCCCTGTGAAGATGGCCTATATCCTGTCAAGTTTTCCTCCATCCGTCAAGCCCTTGCTCCTCATGCTCTTGCCACTCTCCACTTCTCGACCTGGCATCGTCGTCTCAGCCACTCATCGTCTACTACTACAAAAGAGCCTTATAGTGTCAGTTGTTGCGTCGGTTTAATATAATATAGTGGCGAAAAAGAGACTTGCGACACCCACTGAAGATGACGTCGGATTTGCTGTCGCTTATAAGCGTCATAAAATGTCTATGTCGCTTTTAAACCGACGTAAAAATTTAATGTCACTTATAACCGACACATATTTTAATATTTATAAGTATTGGCGTCGCTTTAAATAAAATAGTGTCGCTTTTAGCGACATAAATTATGGATGTCGCTTCTAGGCGACACTAATTCTTGTTTTTAAATATTTTAAAGCCTGCGTTGGTTCTGAGCGACATATATTTTAGTTTTTTTAAATATTTTGAAACCCGGTGTCGGTTGTAAGCGACATATTGATGGTCTTTATATACTCTCCCCTGTGTTTTCTTCTTCTTCTCTTGCACTTTTCTTATTCGTTCTTTCAATTTACAAAGCCTCCCCGTGTTCTCTCTCTTTCACCTTTCTTATTTGGTCTTCCAACTTCATTTGTTCCTTGATAGGAGCATATTCATGCGACTTAATTAGCTTGTTCTCGTGCATTTATGTTGTGTTTACTTAGCTATTTTAGTGTTTAAGGCTACTTTTGTGTATTTTCAGATTATAAGGCCAAAGTGCGCAAGAAGATGCAAATTGGAGTCTTTTGGAGCGAAAGAGGAATGAATGAGTTGAAGACTTGAAGAAACGACGAATTCCTACTCCAACGATGAATTCTTACCAAAACGAGGAATCCTACTCAAACAAGGTTTCCTACTTGAAGTAGGAAAGTTAACCCTAAGTTTCCCGTTTTGGTAACCTTTCCTAATCTAAACATCCGTATTTTCTAGCCACTTTGAAGACCTTGTAGGTACTTTAGGACACAAAACCAAGGCCCTAGCCCAATTACACAACCTTGCCGTGCCTTAACCCTAATTCCCTTCCCTTGCCGTGCAAGGGGGGGCACTTTTGTCCAATGTTGTGCAATTAAACCCTATTTCCCTCTCTTAACCTAACCCTAGCCGCACCCTTTAATTATTCCCTCTTTAATTTCTGATTTTATTTCCTAAATTCTAGCAGCCTTTAGGTGAATTTTAGTTAATAAAAATAAAAGAGGGTTTGAATTTCTAAACCCTAGGGTTTCCACCATTTAGCCGCACCTTAGGGACCTCTTATTATTTTTCTTTTCATATTTTTCAGCAAAAATAAAAAATAAAACAATACAGCCACAAAAACCTAATTCCTTTACTAAGCCGTGGCCTCCCATTTTATTATTGGACCCTAATTCATTCCAGCGGCAGCAACCATTCATTATTCTTTCCAGCCGCACTTTTTCCCCTCGAACGCAGCCACCATATATTTTATTTTCTTCTCTGCCGTGCAGAAGGGAGACCAATTCCAGCCTTCCCCCATCTTCACGTAGCCACCATCATTCTATCCCATTTTTCCTCCCTAAGCCGCAAGAATTCTCTCCCAAAACCTAACAGCCGCAGCCACAATACCCTTTCTCCCTTCAAGCCGTGCATTCACCACACCAATTCCAGCCACAATCTACCATCACACACACACCATTCAAGCCGTGCCTCCCCCATTTTCCTCCCAAAAACAGTGCAGCCACCACCACCTTAAACCACTGCCGCAGCCATCATCTTCCATTCCAGCCACCATTACACCATCCCACACCTTCCACCACCATTGCCGCATCACTTTAACACCCTAAATCCATCCCAAAATCAGAAAAATCATCCAAATAAACCCACACAACATCTCTGCCGCAGCAAGGAGAAGAGGAAAGAGGAGCTTGGACGCGCCGAAATTCAAGTGGATTCGTTGTGCGTTCTAGGTGTAATCAATCCTTTGTGCTTTATGTTTAAATTCAATTGTATTTCTCTTTTTGTGAACATGAGAGGCTAAACCCCTATTTAGCTAGGGGGTGATTCGAAACCATGTTTATGCTTGCAATATGAATTGATTACTTTTGGTTGGAATTTCATGTATTGTGGATTCAATTTGTTTAACTGCTTGATTGATAACTTATTTGTGTATGTTTATTGAGAGTGCACGCTTAATTTTCATGCATGAATATGACGCTAGAATATAAGTGAGTTTCACCTAATAATTATGAACTTATATTCACAAGTAGTGGAGGTTGCTTATAAACAATCGTGTTAAATAAATTCTTGGCATAAGTTTCATGCAATCATAGTAACGAATGCCTCGTCAACACTTATAGTTTTCATGATGCTTAATGATCTTTGATTGTATCTTTATTGTGCTTTTCACGTAAAGGACTTTTGGAGAATGTTTTGAATTGCGTTGCGCTAACCCATCCAATTCATTAACTTAAGGAAAACTTGACAGTTAATTTAAGCGGACCTAATTAACCTGGGGTGTTGAGTTTCATAATTTATCGAAAGACCAACTGAAAATCAAATTGTATGCAAGTGTGACATGTGTGGAGAAGAACCTTCTAGCTAGCATTCCATCCATATTTTTCATTACATTCATATTTACATTCTGCCTTTAAATTACAATCTGTGCATTTAGTTTAATTTCGTCAAAACCTCAATCCCCCTTTACTTCGTTGAGTCATAGTAGTTAGAAATCACTTTAGTTTGTGTTTATAAGTGTTTTGTATTCTTTGAGTCTTTTGATTTGTTTTAGTGTTTTATTGTTTAGTTTTGTATTCTTTGAGTCTGGTTTAGTGTTTTTACGTTTGTTTTACGTTTTTGAGTCAGTTTCCAAGTGATTTAGTAATCCCTCCTAATCCCCGGTCTAGAACAATCCCTACTTGCATCTTTACTACAATTGTCAAAAGAGGGTTTTAATTTGTGTGCTTAATTAGTTCGCATCATTCCTTCTTCACAACAGTAAGTTTTTCTTGCTTGTAATATTTTTATTTTCTCCTCTTATGTTTAATTTTTAGTTACAATTTATTTTTGTAGGGAATTTATTTGAGTTGGTTGAGTACATAAAGAATTGTTGACATCGGAATTCTTCAACAAATCAAGTTTGTATCACTAACATCTTTAATTTTTAAATTGTATAATACACAAGTTTATTTATTTAAAACTTTTTAATTTAAGTACTTAGATAAATTTCTACTATTTTTGTTAAATTAATAAAAATTTAGTCGAATTAATTAATTTTGTCACTTGAATTGTTATGAGAAAATGAAATGAATAATATTTATAAGCATTTATGTTAAATTAAAAATATTAAATATAACATAAACTTATAATATTGAGTAATATAAGAATATATTATGTTAAATTTTTTTTTTTGCACTCTAATTGTTATTTTAATTTTTTGTTATTTTGATAATTTTTGTTGTTATTTACTAGAATGGATTAGATGAACATAATTTGAATTGTTATGAGAAAATGGAATGAATAATATTTATAAGCATTTATGTTAAATTAACAATATTAAATATAACATAAACATATAATATTTAGTAATATAAGAATATATTATGTTAAATTATTTTTTTTCACTCTAATTGTTATTTTAATTTGTTGTTATTTTGATAACTTTTGGTTGTTATTTACTAGTATGGATTAGATGAGCATAATTTGAATTGTTATGAGAAAATGGAATGAATAATATTTATAAGCATTTATGTTAAATTAACAATATTAAATATAACCTAAACTTATAATATTTAGAAATATAAGAATATATTATGTTAAATTAATTTTTTTTTGCACTCTAATTGTTATTTTAATTTGTTGTTATTTTGATAACTTTTGGTTGTTATTTACTAGTATGGATTATGTGACAACCCGTTCCAAATTTTATGTTTTTATTTTATTTAAAAAGCGTGAATTTACAAAATTACCCTAGAGGCAAGGACTTTGACTTCCGTTGACCATCGACTTGAGAGATGTGGGACTTATTCTTTTAGCATATCCTCATAGTACTCATTGGTACGAACGTATAGGCGAAAGACGTTTGCGAGTCCGGATTATAACGGTATAGTTGCGGATTGGAAATCTGATATGCGGATCTTCCGGGTCAAGTTATACAGGGTTGTAAACTCTACCGTCGATCAAAGATCGACGGTTGACTTGTGGTCAATGGGTCCCAAACTATTTTAGAATGTCGTTGAGGTTGTGTTTTATGTGAATTACGTATTCTTCGGATAAGAGTTCTGAGATGTGATTTGATAATTGGTCACAGGGACCAATCATTCAGGACGCCTCGATGTGTGTGCTAGAGAATCATAGCGTGGGCTCCAGGTAAGTGGATCTTTTCCATTTTATCGTACATATTGTTGAGAGTTCTATCGACACTTTTAAATTGATTAGGTATATTACTTTCATATATAATTATTGTGAATGCTTGAAGTACTATATGAACTACGAATGGCTTGATCCCTGTTTAGGGTACGTAGGCAGTCTAACGAGATGTTAAATGCAGCCATAAAATATTTGAGACAAAAGCCTTGCTTGGGAAATTGAGTAATGCGAAGGAAATTGGTAAAGGCAAGTTTTAGTTTTATGAATTAGTTAGCTAAATTAGTGTTAATTGGGTCGTCATGGATAATTATCCCTGAAAATAAGTAGTTCAGCAGTAGGGTGTTATTGATTGTACACTTCACACCGTATTGTTTATAATTGAGAATGTTACGACATGGTTGAGTATTAGATTGCATCATGGTATATCAACATGTATATTACTTGCATATAATTATTGGGAATGCTTTCAAGTGCAAAGGTGAACTCAGGACACCCAAGTAAGTTCAGGTGAGTTTATGGTATTAGTTGAATCGATTGAGTTATAGCATGACTACAGTTATGTGTTAGGCAATTTCGATATTGTCGTACTGGTTGCCATAAGTTCCACATGTTATATTGAGATGCATTGAGAGCTCATAAACCTGCACCCCGGTGTTAGTGCTCCCGCCCGTGGCCAGGGCACAGTCCTTCACGTGATGTTCACCTCCCGCACCTTACGCTCACCTTGGATTCAAGGTAGGTGCACAGTCCTGTCGTACATACCACTTTAGGTGGTTCCGACTCGTAGGTGACCCGCAATTATTCGCCCAATCTTCACGTGATCGTAGCACTTGAGCGTATTTATTTACACCCAGTCCTGTCGTACAGACCACTTTAGGTGGTTCCGACTCGTAGGTGACCTGCGATTATTCACCCAGTTTTCACGTGATCGTAGCACTTGAGCGTATTTATTTACACCCAGTCCTGTCGTACAGACCACTTTAGGTGGTTCCGACTCGTGTGCAGGTATACTTATTGAGCTATTAGCTAGCCAGGATTGATGAGATATGGATAAGTCGTACAAGTCACTATAGGTGACTCCAACTTATATGCTAGCCATGATTGATGAGATATGGATAAGTCGTACGGGTCACTATAGGTGACTCCGACTTATATGCTAGCCATGATTGATGAGATATGGATAAGTCGTACAGGTCACTATAGGTGACTCCGACTTATATGCTAGCCATGATTGATGAGATATGGATAAGTTGTACATGTCATTTTAGATGACTCTGACTGATATATCACTTTGTATTGATTTAGTTCATTTGGCCTACTTATTAATGTATGGTGGAGTTGATGGAAAACCATGGTTTTGGTCATTTCTGAGTATGGTTTGGATATATGTATATATGTTGTACTGTCTTATGGAAAACGATACGGGTTTTACATTTAGGGCATTACTTTTAGAGAGGTAATAACTTTGGGAAGCTTGGTTTTATTGTTTACTCACACCTTCTGTTTGGTGCCCTCCAGGTTTTAGCTGCTGAGTTTGTATCGACAAGAATCTGTGGTGAATCTTAGTATTGACGGATATTTCTGAGGGTATGATTCTTACCCACACTACTGTACCTTACTTATGCTCTGACATCGCGTGTGAAATGGGTTCGCTCCCACTCATAGCGCACTCTGGTACTTAGACACTTTTAGATTCAAATTTATTCACTTTTTATACACTATCACATTTTATGGCTTCGTCACCTTCCAGGTGTCGGCCAGCACAACTCGATTCAGGGTCCATGTGGACTTTCTGGATCGGGGTGTGTCAGTTTGGTATCAGAGCATATGTTGGGCAGTATTGTGTTCATCACACGCGCGATGTGAGCACTCTTGGTTTTTGTGTTTGACGTTCGAATGATGCCACTTCGTCGACTATGGAAAAATATGTTAACTTTTCTTCAGTTTTGGACAATTTTGTGGTCTTGACGACATTTTATAAAATCATTTTGGCGGTTGTCCTTAGAATTAAAACGAAGATTTTCCTTGTGGAGGAAAGGTATAAAAGTGAGGCAAGTTGATGGCCTAAGTAAATGTTTTGATAATCATGTATCGCCAGAGATATTACCAAATAACTCTATCATTGTCCTACCGCCGTTAGTATTGATCCTTTAGAGATTGGAAATCTTAGTTAGTCTTGATTTCTTAGTAACATTTCGCGGAAGATCATCTGAGGGATAATTATTTTTTTTGGTCCCTATTAGCACTAATATCTTCAAGCATACTTGTGTTCATGTTGAATCTTTAGGAGGAAGATCGACTGTCGATGAAGTCTTTTTGAAAGTAGATATTAAGCAAGGTCTTTTTCTAGCATTGGGATTTTTCAATCAACGCTATTCTCATATTTTTGTTTTCGTAGTTGTACTTGTTAGAATAGGATTGCGAATGTAAGTTGTCATATCCTGGGAGTTGTAGAAATCCAAAAAGCAATCATCAAATCCTCCTAGGATCAATGAACTACTTCGCTTGAGCCGAATAAATTAGGATCGTGGAAGCTTAGGAATAAGCTTTGCAATAGGACGGTAAACTCATGATTGTTGTTTTTACTCTATCACTTATCTAGGTAAACGAAAACCCTTTGACTAACCACCTCTCGATCACTTCCATAGGTAGACATTAGAATCGAAATGCGGGATGATATCTCACTGTTAGATTGTTATGAGTGGCGAGGAAACTATGAAGACCTTTTAGTTCGTGTCGTAGAGTTGGTTAGTAGTACTGTAAATTCGAGGACGTATACTTTTGGCGTCATATCCCAAAAATCTTACCGCGGATACCACCACATTGTTAAGTTGGTATGGCAACATGACGGAATATTGCTTTTATTTTTCACGATTAGAACCGTTTGAAACGAACCATCTTATTCATTGACCTAAAGTCAACAGTCATCACCTTATTTCGAAGGCTAGATGACACTTCTCGGTGGAGATTTTGATGATGCATAGTGATTGTCGATTGATGTGACAAGTCAATTCGGATTCAGCCTTTCTTAGTAGGTTAACGCTTATGTTTCTCGGTGGTAGAACCGCTAAAGATGAACCATCATGCTTATGACCTAGAATTAACAATTTCTAATTTCATTGGAATATTGTTTGGGACTTTTATGTACAAAAGTGTGTCCAAATCTTCATTGATCTTAGAACTTTTTATTACATTTACTTTTTGGAACAAGCTAAGTTCTGTCAGAGGCAATAGTAGAATTAAATTAGCATCTATGAGTGCACTATCGTGTATCTACTCTCGCACACTTCCAGCATGTCCTATTCTATTTAGTTGGGAAATATGAGTATTGATATAGAGTTACCTTTAATCTATCAAGAAATGGTTCAAATGATTTGAATCATTTTGTATGAATGGAGTTAGGAAGTATCTTTTTATATGCTCAGTTCGAGATATGTTGTATATGTAAAGAATGTGAAATTCATTAATCGTGATGCTAAACCAATGATATGCTTATATGATGTTCCAATTGGTGGTTGTTTACTTAAGTAGAAAACAATATTCTTCTTGCTCTAAAAATTGAAGTATTGGCAATAGTTATTTCTTGAAAATGGGTGTTGAAATTTCAACAACAAGACACTTGTGAAGACCACTAAGATAGAAGTGGGATATAGTCAACCTCTTCGGGTGATGTGATCTAGAACTTCTCTTTGTGACGTGACCAAATGTGGAAGTAGGGAAAAGATAAAATCGAGGCTCCCTTTGATGTGTTCTAAATGAATCCTCACTCTAGATGCACCCCACTTTTGATTAATGTTGTGGGGATATTGAGGATATAGAGTTCAAACTTCATTGGGCAACTACAATTTTCTAATTGCGTCCAGAAGACGATGACTTTTTGAGAAAACTACTCCTAGACTTCTATACAAATTCAGCAAACAGAAACCTGACAAGATTATCATCTTGGTGTATTTATATTTCATTGTGTTACATGTTTCACTTCCAAGCCTTTGGAAGTCGTTATGAAGGTTTTGAGTATTAGAAGTTGTTCAGTATTGCATTTCTACTCCTAGATTAATGATTAGTTTGAAATAAGTTACTCAGACATTTGTGGACGAGTTGCATCTTGTTTGTCCCACCAGTAGCATGGTTGCAGTATATCCTTATCTCCATTCTAGTCACTTGTAACCACGGTTACAATTTCGGGTTAACTATGGTATCATTGGAGTTGATGTATGGAGATTTTACGCACATCGCATATTTAATGGACGCATACTTTTGTTAGAATTATGGGTAACTACGGTTACATTTCTATTTAGGAGTATGGTATCCTTCGAAATATAATACAAATATTGTATGTGCAGCTTGTGATTTACAACAGATTATTGCGAACAAATATTTGATTGAGATTGTGATGTAGAAAATTTATGTTATTGACGATGTTGCCTCAGAAGGTAGTGAATGAGTACGATCGAGGCTGGTATGTGTATTTCCCATTGAGGGGCAAGATGGTAATATTGCACCCTCGGGAATTGTTACTTGCTTATCAAGACAACAGTGAATTGTCGGTTTTACGGGGTGCAGACCGTAATATTAATAACTTATTCGTTGGGTTGTTAAGCAAGTAAACAAGTAGATTATTCTATGTTAATATTTGTATTTACTTATTTAATTCGTTAATGGTTGTTTGGGCTTGACCCAAAAATATTACATGCTTAATTTCGAAGTGCGTTACGCTTTGAACACGTTTATGAGAGGATAGTAGGAATTTGGAGGCATGAAAGAAGAGTCACTACACTCCGATCATGACGGAATGTCATCCTCTTTTATGTAGTCGCTATCACTTTGTGTCTTCCTCATGTATGTATTTACATACATATATCTCTTTAATTTTGAGTATTCTACTTTGGATTGATGATTTTAAATTTCGAGGACGAAATTTTCTTAAGGTGGGTAGATTGTGACAACCCGTTCCAAATTTTACGCTTTTATTTTATTTTAAAAGCGTGAATTTACGAAATTGCCCTAGAGGCAAGGACTTTGACTTCCGTTGACCATCGACTTGAGAGATGTGGGACTTATTCTTTTAGCATATCCTCGTAGTACTCATTGGTACGAACGTATAGGCGAAAGCCGTTTGCGAGTCCGGATTATAACGGTATAGTTATGGACGTTTGAAATTGGTTATTTAAATATTTGAATTCCCACCTTGTGGGATTAGTGGACCAATTAAATTAAAGGGACAAGGAACCAATTAGAAGAGAGAAGTGAAGCTTGCAGCCAATCAGAAAGAAAGAAGAAAAGAAAAAAAAAAAAAAATATGGGAAAGCTTCCTGTGCACCCATACCCGACATATGTGACCACCCATTTTCCAAGGCCGATTCCGGCCAACTCTGGTGGAGTTTTTCGATGCCACCACCACCATCTTGAAGCTCTCATTCCCCTCTACAAAACCCACCCAAGAACCACCTTGATTAACCATGGTATGGGGCGGTTTGAGGTCACGAAAGTTGACGAAAATCAATGGTGCTCCGGCCACCCTTTTCGATTTTCCGGCAAATCGGCAAAGCGATGGCCGATGCCACCACTTGGGCTTTGTAGCCCATCATCCCAGGAGCAAAACCCAACCAACCTTGACCCCGTTGGACCACCGTAGACGACGAATCGACGTCGGGAAGTTTTAGGCACCCGCCGGCTTTGTGGGCAAAATTGACCATCTTCCGTCCACTTTTGGACTTCGTGGCAGGTATGAAAGTAGCTCCACTCACTGAGATCTTCATTTCTGTGAAGTTTGAGAATTTTTGGAAATAGTTGGATTTTTCGGCAAGTCGGGGCGGCCGACCGCCACCCGCGGTGGCGCGTGCGGCAGCGCGTGGCCAGTGGGCCGCCAATGCTATTTTCAGGCTATGTCAAATGTCTTGAATTCAGTTTTGTCATTTGAATGACGTAGGTTGGTAGTTGGAACCTAAATTCGTTACGATACGTTATTTGATAAAAATGTGAATCGATGATCCGACCGTTGGATCGTCACCAAAATTGGATATATTATAATACGTAATATTTAAAGATCATAGGAATTTATGGATCTGGAATCCAACTTACGGATCTTCCTGAATTGGATTTGTAAGTTAGTAAAATAAATGTTTACGGCCACTTGTTTTAGGCAATTGACGGAGATCTGACCGCTGGATCGTAATGAAATTTTAATATGTTATTCTAGAAACATATTGTGGATCGTTGGGAGTTGCAGATTGGAAATCTGATATGCGGATCTTCCGGGTCAAGTTATACAGGGTTGTAAACCCTACCGTCAATCTTTGATCGACGGTTGACTTGTGGTCAATGGGTCCCAAACTATTTTAGAATGTCGTTGAGGTTGTGTTTTATGTGAATTACGTATTCTTCGGATAAGAGTTCTGAGATGTGATTTGATAATTGGTCACAGGGACCAATCATTCAGGACGCCTCGATGTGTGCGCTAGAGAATCATAGCGTGGGCTCCAGGTAAGTGGATCTTTTCCTTTTTATCGTACATATTGTTGAGAGTTCTATCGACACTTTTAAATTGATTAGGTATATTACTTTCATATATAATTATTGTGAATGCTTGAAGTACTATATGAACTACGAATGGCTTGATCCCTGTTTAGGGTACGTAGGCAGTCTAACGAGATGTTAAATGCAGCCATAAAATATTTGAGACAAAAGCCTTGCTTGGGAAATTGAGTAATGCGAAGGAAATTGGTAAAGGCAAGTTTTAGTTTTATGAATTAGTTAGCTAAATTAGTGTTAATTGGGTCGTCATGGATAATTATCCCTGAAAATAAGTAGTTCAGCAGTAGGGCGTTATTGATTGTACACTTCACACCGTATTGTTTATAATTGAGAATGTTACGACATGGTTGAGTATTAGATTGCATCATGGTATATCAATATGTATATTACTTGCATATAATTATTGGGAATGCTTTCAAGTGCAAAGGTGAACTCAGGACACCCAGGTAAGTTCAGGTGAGTTTATGGTATTAGTTGAATCGATTAAGTTATAGCATGACTACAGTTATGTGTTAGGCAATTTCGATACTGTCGTACTGGTTGCCATAAGTTCCACATTTTATATTGAGATGCATTGAGAGCTCATAAACCTGCACCCCGGTGTTAGTGCTCCCGCCCGTGGCCAGGGCACAGTCCTTCATGTGATGTTCACCTTCCACACCTTACGCTCACCTTGGATTCAAGGTAGGTGCACAGTCCTGTCGTACAGACCACTTTAGGTGGTTCCGACTCGTAGGTGACCCACGATTATTCGCCCAGTCTTCACGTGATCGTAGCACTTGAGCGTATTTATTTACACCCAGTCCTGTCGTACAGACCACTTTAGGTGGTTCCGACTCGTAGGTGACCCGCGATTATTCGCCCAGTCTTCACGTGATCGTAGCACTTGAGCGTATTTATTTACACCCAGTCCTGTCGTACAGACCACTTTAGGTGGTTCCGACTCGTGTGCAGGTATACTTATTGAGCTATTAGCTAGCCAGGATTGATAAGATATGGATAAGTCATACAGGTCACTATAGGTGACTCCAACTTATATGCTAGCCATGATTGATGAGATATGGATAAGTCGTACAGGTCACTATAGGTGACTCCGACTTATATGCTAGCCATGATTGATGAGATATGGATAAGTTGTACATGTCATTTTAGATGACTCTGACTGATATATCACTTTGTGTTGATTTAGTTCATTTGGCCTACTTATTAATGTATGGTGGAGTTGATGGCAAACCATGGTTTTGGTCATTTCTGAGTATGGTTTGGATATATGTATATATGTTGTACTGTCTTATGGAAAACGATACGGGTTTTACATTTAGGGCATTACTTTTAGAGAGGTAATGACTTTGGGAAGCTTGGTTTTATTGTTTACTCACACCTTCTGTTTGGTGCCCTCCAGGTTTTAGCTGCTGAGTTTATATCGACAAGAATCTGTGGTGAATCTTAGTATTAATGGATATTTCTGAAGGTATGATTCTTACCCACACTACTGTACCTTACTTATGCTCTGACATCGCGTGTGAAATGGGTTCGCTCCCACTCATAGCGCACTCTGGTACTTAGACACTTGTAGATTCAAATTTATTCACTTTTTATACACTATCACATTTTATGGCTTCGTCACCTTCCAGGTGTCGGCCATCACAACTCGATTCAGGGTCCATGTGGACTTTCTGGGTCGGGGTGTGTCAGATTAGATGAGCATAATTTGAATTGTTATGAGAAAATGGAATGAATAATATTTATAAGCATTTATGTTAAATTAACAATATTAAATATAACCTAAACTTATAATATTTAGGAATATAAGAATATATTATGTTAAATTAATTTTTTTTGCACTCTAATTGTTATTTTAATTTGTTGTTATTTTGATAACTTTGATAACTTTTGGTTGATATTTATTAGAATGGATTAGATGAGCATAATTTTGATAACTTTTTGTTGTTATTTTAATTTGTTTTTACTATAATAGGTGTTGAAAATTAAAAGATTGCAATCGTGATAGAGTTCGAGGGGTGAAAGATAGAAATTGAAAATTTTAATAGTTATGCCTACTTGATAGGGATTGAAAGATTGTTGGCATCTTAGTGTCAACGTAATATTTTACCTTCGTAATGTGGTAAAACATGGACAAGAGTTGGTTGACAATACCCCGAAATTTTGAAGCGTATACAACTGGAATTAATTTGTTTTTGGATCAAGCAATTGCAAATGGTGTTGGTCCTGATAAGTTTAGATGTCCTTACAAAAGATGTTGTAATCGATATACTTTTGTTAGGAACACTATTGTTGAACATCTCATATTGTATGATATGGATAAAGATTATAAAAACGCTTGCTGGCGACATCATGGCGAGCAAAACATTGGAGAGCAAAATGTGGCAATTGGAGAAGAAGAAACAGGAGATGAGGTGATTGGCATGCATGATTTTCTTAATGATGTATTTGTCCAACCATTAACAGAAGAAGGTGTTGGGCCGTCTACTGAACCCCTATTGGGGAAGGGCGTCCAGAAGAGGTGCAGACTTTTTTTAAGTTGCTTGAAGAGGCAGATCAAGATTTGTGGCCGGGTTGTAAGAAGTTTAAGAAATTGGAAGCAGTTGTAAGACTGTATCAGATCAAGTGTTTAGCGGGAATGCATGACGAGATCTTCACCACTTTATTGGAGTTAATTAAAAGAATGTTGCTTGAAGGGGATTGTTTGCCTGAATCCTATTATAAGGCAAAAAAAACTTATAAATGACTTGGGTCTGTCATATGTGAAAATTGATGCATGTCCCAATGATTGCATGATCTATTGGAAAGATACTTCGGATTTGACCGTGTGCTCGGTTTGTGGCAAATCAAGATATAAAATTACCAATGCAGAGGATAGCTCGAGGAAAAAGGTCGCAGCTAAGGTTATGTGGTATTTTCCTTTAAAACCATGATTGCAACGATTTTTTATGTCGAAGCATATGGCTGAACATATGAGGTGACATGCAACTGAATGTCCTAAGGATGAGTTTATGAGACATCCTTCAGATTCTTCAGCATGGAAGCATTTGGATAATTTATATCCAGATTTTGCGTCAGAAATTCGAAATGTTCGATTAGGGTTGGCCAGTGATGGATTTAATCCTTTTGGGAAAATGAGGAATGATTATAGCACATGGCATGTGGTGCTTTCTGTTTATAATTTGCCACCTTGGATGTGCATGAAGCAACCAAATTTGTTGTTGTCTCTGTTAATACCAGGACCGCGCAGTCCTGGTAAAGAGATTGATGTATACATGCGTCCATTGATTGACGAGCTGAATGAGTTGTGGGAGGTGGGCACTCCCACTTATGATGCGTATTCCAACCAAAGTTTTACGATGAAGGCTGCCGTGTTCTGGACTATAAGTGATTTTCCGGCTTATGGAATGTTGTCAAGATGGAGTACACATGGCTATAAAGCTTGTCCACATTGCATGCATGATAAAGAATCTATTTACTTGCCAGCGAGTCGTAAGATTTGTTATATAGGGCATCGACGTTTTCTCGAAGATAATCATAGGTTTCGAAGGCAAACCATAACTTTTAATGGTTGCCGAGAGCATCGTAGTGCACCAAGGCAGTGGACTGGTTTACAATGTCTCGAAGAACTTTCTACATTGAGATTTACTTTTGGAAAACCAAACAAAGATGCTTCAATTGGGCAACGCAGAAGAAGAACTTCAAGGAATACAAGTAGTAACAGTCAGTGGAAGAAGAAATCTATTCTTTATGAACTACCTTATTGGAGGCATCTGTTGATTAGACACAATCTTGATGTTATGCATATCGAGAAGAATATATGTGACAGTGTGGTGGGAACATTGCTAGATATAGAAAAGTCTAAAGATGGATTAGCTGCACGTGCAGATCTTGAATTCTTGAACATAAGACATAGTCAACACCCACGTAGAGAAGGAAATAGAACATTTCGACCTCCAGCATTGTTCACATTGAAAAGAGAAGAAAAAACTGCGTTTTGTAAAGTGTTGTCTACTATTCGGGTCCCCGATGGATATTCATCAAATTTGTTGCGATGTGTGCACGTGAATGAATGAAAAATACATGGGTTGAAAAGTCACGATTGCCATGTTTTAATGCAGCAGTTACTCCCGCTTGCAATACACCCGGTTTTGCCTAAAGCTGTTACTATGGTTTTATTAGAGTTGAGTGCAATTTTCAGACAGTTGTGTAGTAAGAAGGAGTCTGAGGAAGGATTTAAACAACTGAATTCAAGAATTGCCTTGACATTATGTCAACTTGAAAAAATATTCCCTCATGCATTTTTTGATATAATGGTGCACCTCCCAGTTCACTTGGCAGATGAAGCAGCTCTTGCAGGGCCTGTACAATATAGATGGATATATCCAATTGAACGGTAATGAATAAATTTTTATAAATTTTTTACAATTGTAGTCATAACTTTAATTAATAATTATAATAATTTGTATTTCGTTTTATAATTGTAGGTATTTGCAAACACTGAAGTGCTATGTTCGAAATAAGGGTCGTCCTGAAGGTTCTATTGCTGAAGCATATTTGGTGGATGAGTGCTTGTCCTTTTGTTCCATGTATCTTAGAGACGTTGAGTCTCATCGTACCCGTAGAGGCCGAAATGAAGATGGTATTGGACGTTGAGTATCTGGTGGGTTATCAATTTTTGACTCGAAAGGATGTTATATGGGTTCAGGAGAAAATGTGGAGCTCGATCTAAATGTTCTTGATCAATGCCATAGATACATTCTAAATAATTGTGATGAAGTTAGCCCATTTAGAAGGTAAGAACGTTTAATCATACATCTTAATGTTTTATTGGTTTTCTTAACTTTGAAAAAATAATTATCTAAATTGGACATAATTGTGTAGGCAACATGAGGAATTCTTGAAAACTAAACATCGTCGAGAAAGGTTAACTATGCGACAAATTAAGGAGCTAAGCAAGAAAGAATTTCCAGAATGGTTCAAGCAACATGTGAGTTGATATAACAATCATATTATTTATTTATTGTTTTGCATTTTAATTATAACATGTTTATAGTTATTCTGTCAATTTTTATCTTTATACTTATTACAGATGAATTCAAGATATGATGCTAATGACACATTGATATCTCAAGACTTGCATTGGCTAGCTAATTATCCTAGTAGGGTTGTGAGTAGATACAAAAGTCACATTGTTCATGGATTTAGATTTCGTATAAGATCTGTGGATGATAAGCATAAGAATCAAAATTGTGGTGTCTTTGTACTTGCAAATGTTCCTGGAGCAATTGGGCAAGTGAATTGTTATGGCAAAGTTGTAGATATGTTTGAGGTTAAATATTGTGGTCGTACTGAAGCAGGAGATAGGGGTCGAGCTGAGATGTTATTTAAGTGCGAATGGGTTAATAGTGAAAGTCCACGAGGAATGAAGACCGATCAATATGGATTTACTATGGTGAATTTCAATCAATTGGGATTTAAAGAGGATCATTTCATACTAGCATCACAAGCATTACAGGCATTTTACGTGGAGGATACAATTGAAAAAGATTGGCACGTAGTTGTTTGATGTGAAAATTATGTTGACACACAAATTAAACCCTATTTGTGACAATTGTAGTAATGAAGTAAGTAGTGATCGTTCTAACCGGGGATTAACTAGAGGTGCTAATCTAATTTGAAATGATTCAAACAGAAACTAGAACTTAATTTGGACGAATTTGGAAGTGTTTATGACTCCAAATGCTTAAAAGAACACAAAATAAAACAAATACGAATGACTACGACTCAACAAAATATGGGGGGATTGTGGTTGGACGAATCTAAACTAAATGGGCAGATTGTAAAGAAAACAGATTTTAAGATAAAATTGTGATGAATCAATGGATGATGGGATAACTAAGGGGTTCTTCTCCACCAAAGAAATATATGCAACGTAAATCAATTTCCAATTATCAATCCAATAAGTTATGAACCTCGATACTCCAAGTTAATTAGGTCCGCTTAAATTAACCTTCAGGTTTCCCTAGAATCATTAAATTGGATGAATATGCATCGCAAACAAATTATTCCTAACAAATTCTCTATATGAACAGCATGATAAAGATATAAGTTAGAATCATTACGTTCTTTGGAAATCATAAGCATCGACAAGGCATTTGTAACTATGGAAAGCATGATACGCTTGCCAGGAATCTACTTAACATGATCGTGACTAGCAACCTTCACTACTTGTGAATATAAATTCATAACGATTAGGTGAAACAAACTTATATCCTAGCATCAAATTCAAGCATGCAAATTAAGCGTGCACTCTCAATCAACATACAAGAATAAGTTCTAAATCAAACGGTTAAGCAAATTGTATTCAAAACTTATGCAACGATAACTGGAAGTAATCAACTTATTTCACATATATAATCATGGTTTCGAATCACCCCCTAGCTAACTAGGGGGTTTAGCCTCTCATGTTCACAGAAAGAGAAATAAAATTGAATTTAAACATAACGAACAAAAGATTGATTACACCTAGGATGCACAACGAATCCACTTGAATTTCTGCGCGTCCAAGCTCCTCTTTCTTTTTCTCCTTACTGCGGCAGAGATGGTATGGGTGGTTTTTTGGATGATTTTCTGGTTTGGGAATGGGTTTAGGGAAGTGTGATGGTGCGGCAAGGTGTTAGGGAGGTGTATGGAGGTGTGGAATTGGCTGCAGTGGTGGTGGAATGGTGCGGCTGATGGTGGGAGAAGGTGATGGAGGCTACGGCTTATTGAGGAAAAATTAGGGTTATGGTGGCTACGGATTATTGAGGAAAAATTAGGGTTATGGTGGCTACGGATGGAAGAATGATTGGTGAATGGGAGTGCACGGTTTAGAGGGAATTAGGGTGTATCATGTACGGTTTTGGGAAAAAGAAGAATTTTCGGATCATGGTTGAATAATTTATTATATTCAATGGCTAATGGGGGGGTGTGACATCCCGTCCCGGAAATATCGGAAACGTGCATATGAAATGACCCTTTTACCCCTAGCTTGTTTTCGTATTATTGTTTTTGGTTGTTTTGTGTGGTGTTGGCAAGCTTAGGGCCACACACACACACACTGTCTCACTCTCACTGTCTCTCTCTGTCACTCTCTCTTTCTGTGAGTTCCCCGAGCCCCATTCCCTTTCTTCCTCTTTGAAAACGTACGGACAAACCCCAAAACCCCTCAAACCTTAACAGATCGAAGAAACCAAGTGCACCATCAAGTTCGTGAAGCTGAGAGGAGTCCAGTGGTACCAATTTCAGGTAAAGACTTTGACGTTTTCACGTCGATTTTACAAGCTCCGTTTTAGTCACTGTTCATGCAAGATTAATCTAGTTAGTTTTTGAACTTTTGAAGCTTGTAGTTGTGTTGGTGAGGTCCCAAGGAGCCTCGGAGTACTTCGTTGGACAAAATTGGACGTCGGGATCGTCCTGTTCTAAGTTGGCCGGTTTTGGAGAATTTGCACAGGTATAATCTAGTGAGTTTTAGGCCTTAAATTGTGTATGGTTGTGTTCTACTAGTTTAGGGCTTTATTTTGGTGCAAGAAACGTGAAGAATGGTGGAAAAATGAGCGAGAAAACCCAAGTTGCAGGTTTTCCCAGTTTCCGGCGCCGGCGACGTCGCCGGCGATTGAATGAAGAAGGCGACGGAATATTCCGTCAATTCTGACGGAATATTCCTGACGCCGTTAACGGAACCTGTTAGTTTTAACGGAATATTCCGGGGTTTTAACGGAATATTCCTGACGGCGTCTGTTGACACCGTCAGTGTGCATGGCACGTGGCCGCACGTGGGGGGCGCGTGGGGGCGCGTGCGGCGGAGGAAAATTATTTTAAAAATATGGTCGTGATCCTGAGGTTGTGTAGAGCACGTGGGTATATTCATTTGTCCATTTTGAGCAATGTATGAGAAGTTATTACGAGAAGTTAGTTATGTGCTTTAAAGTTAACGTTTTTATAGTTGTTTCGCATTTAGGTGACACGTACCCCGAGGACGAGCGTGCACACACGAGGCAGGGGGGCTACGACCCTTCTACATACCAGTGAGTGGGCTTTTGTTTTCCGTATATACCTATATACATTTATATTCCCAGAAATTGATTTAAAAAGGGTTATTTGCCTTATGCCATGCATGTTATCATTATCGTTTATGCATCATTGCACACATTAGTAGTGGCATACATATATATGCATATTGGTGCTGTGGACGTGCAGGTAAGTGCCAGGTAAGTGTTATTCACGTTTATATTTCAGTAGTGGTTAGAGATGCTTAGAGAGCTCATAACCTGCACCCCCGGTGTTAGTGCTCCAGCCCAGGGTAGGGCACAGTCCTTCACGTGATGTTCACCTCCCGCACCACACGCTCAGCTTGGATCCAAGTTAGGTGCATAGGCCTGTCGTACAGACCACATTAGGTGGTTCCGACTCGTAGGTGACCCGCGATTATTCGCACAGCCTTCACGTGATCGTAGCACTAGAGCGTATATATATGTTACACCCAGGCCTGTCGTACAGACCACTTTAGGTGGTTCCGACTCGTGGGCAGGTTTAGATATTGAGATTGAGATTTGAGCTCTAGATGTAGCCGTACAGGTCACGTTAGGTGACTCCGGCTGCCAGATTACATGATATTGATTATGTTTATACCTGGGCACTTGCATATAGTTATGAGAATTCGGCATGGCATATTATCGAGCATGATTGATATACCTTGAGCATATTTGGCATATGTATTATGTATATATATTTTCTGGGAAGTATACAGGTTTTAAGGCGAGGGGTTAGTAAGTATTTTATAAATGGTTTTCTAAAGCTTTGTTTTTGCCCACTCACGCTTTTGTTTTGCGCCCCTCCAGGTTCTAGTTGCTTAGCCGTTGCGGTGGTTTCCCTTGAGGGCTTTCCGGCGTTTCTGACAAACACTCCCCATTGTAGGGTCGCCTTCGGGCGTACTACTGTTGTCGTTTTTGTTTGGACTGCTTTAGACCTGCTCTGAAATTGTATCTCACTTACTAGCACTTATATTAGTACCTTGTATGCTAGTTTTTAATTATTCGTACTTTTATATTACTACTTTATTAGCTTCCGCACGTGCACAGGGCTACGTCACCTTCGTGTGACGGCCAACACGCTCCGATCTCGGTCGGGGTGTGTCAGGGGGCCACGGCTTATGGTGTTTTTTTGGGTGAATATTAGGGTCATGGCTTAAGGGGGATTATGTGAATGTGTGGCCGAATGAATTGGGGGTTTTGGGAGAGAATTAGGGTGAGAATCTCAATGGGAGAATGAAAAGTGACGGCTAGGGTTAAATAAAAGGGCAAGGTGGCTGCATGAATTAGGTTCTTTGATAAAATGGGGGCCACGGCTAGAAAGGGAATAAATGGGATGGAATTAGGGTGAATGGCTACGGCTTATGGAGGAAATGGGAGAGAGTGGCTGAATCAATTAGGGTGTGACGGCTAGTGAATAAAAATGAATTAGGGTTATTAGGGTTAGGATTTTTTTGTGCATAAAATGGGACCAAAGTGCCCCCCCTTGCACGGCAAGGGAAGGAAACAAGGGGAAAGGCATGGCTTAGGGCTAGAATTTGGACTTGGGCCTTCATTTTGTGTCCTAAAGCGCCTACAAAGACTTCAAAGTGGCTAGAAAATACGGACGTTTAAGATTAGGAAAGGTTACCAAAACGGGAAACTTAGGATTAACTTTCCTAAAATAGGAAACCTTGTTTGAGTAGGATTCCTCGTTTTGGTAAGAATTCATCATTGGAGTAGGAATTCGTCGTTTCTTCAAGTCTTCAACTCATTCATTCCTCTTTCGCTCCAAAAGACTCCAATTTGCATTTTCTTGCACACTTTGGCCTTATAATCTGAAAATACACAAAAGTGGCCTTAAACACTAAAATAACTAAATAAACACAACATAAATGCACGAGAACAAGCTAATTAAGTCGCATGAATATGCTCCTATCATTGTTCGAACTCAGCCAAGAGATTTATTTGACATATTAAAGGATAGTGATGCTATTGATGATTATGCCATGCCGAACTTGGATGATCGAATTCTTGGTAATGAAAATTTCTATACAAGGGTTGGCGTGGAAGAGACTCCCATTCTTGAATCATTAGCGTTGCTTACCGGGTTCGTTAATCATGCCAATGCCGATGATGAGCTAACAGATGATGACAGGGAATAAATATATTAATTATTTTTTGTATTAATTAGACTTTGCTTCATTTTGTATGTTATGATATCGTATCATAAAATTATATTTCTGTTTTTCTTTTTTTTTTTTTTTTTTTTCTTGTTTCCTGTCGCTTTTAACCGATGACATATGTCATCTGTGTCAGACTTGGCGTCGGTTTTAACCGACGCAACCTTAGCCTATTTCGACGCAATGTTAGCCTATTTCAACGCAATGTTAACCTTACGTCGGTTTTATGCGACGCAATGTTAGCCTATTTCGACGCAGGGTAAAAACCTGTTGTGAATGATATGTATTAATGTGAAATAAGGACGATTATTTTTTATTATTTGTAGTTTTATACCCCTAATATTAATAATTATATATTAATTTAACAACCCCTAAAAACTATAATAATTATATATATAATTATTATACGAATTATATGAAACTAATTTCAACGATCCAACCGTCAAATATGTTTGTATATAATTCGAGATCGTATACGCAAAAAATCGCAAAAAACAAACATTCTGAGATCAAGTAACGGGACAAAAAATTTCGATGGTTATCAACGAAAAATGACAATTTAACGGTTATTTTAAGTCCGATTTTGATGATTTTTTATAGCTACACTCCTTGACCCTATATGAATACAATGAATGAATTTGATCTTCAATTTAAAATATTTATACAAGTGGATACCACAAAATCTTACGTTATACTTAATGAAAGTATGAATAAACTCTTAAGTGTTAGTGAATCTATCGTTTTGATGGGATACACATTCTACGAAACTAATTTCAATGATCCAACCGTCAAACATGTTTGTATATAATTTGAGATCGTATACGCCAAAAATTGCAAAAAACAAACATTCTGGGATGAAGTAACTTGACAAACAATTTCGACGGTTATCAACGAAAAATGACGATTTAACAGTTATTTTAAGTCTGATTTTGATGATTTTTTATAGCTACACTCCTTGACCCTATATGAATATAATGAATGAATTCGATCTTTAATTTAAAATATTTATACTAGTGGATACCACAAAATCTTATGTTATACTTAATGAAAGTATGAATAAACTCTTAAGTGTTAGTGAATCTATCGTTTTGATGGGATACGTATTCTACGAAACTAATTTCAACGATCCAACTGTCAAACATGTTTGTATATAATTCGAGATCGTATCGCCAAAAATTGCAAAAAACAAACATTCTGGGATGAAGTAGCTTGACAAAAAATTTCGACGGTTATCAACGAAAAATGACGATTTAACGGTTATTTTAAGTCCGATTTTGATGATTTTTTATAGCTACACTCCTTGACCCTATATGAATACAATGAATGAATTCGATCTTCAATTTAAAATATTTATACTAGTGGATACCACAAAATCTTATGTTATACTTAATGAAAGTATGAATAAACTCTTAAGTGTTAGTGAATCTATCGTTTTGATGGGATACACATTCTACGAAACTAATTTCAACGATCCAACCGTTAAACATGTTTGTATATAATTCGAGATCGTATACGCCAAAAATTGTAAAAAATAAACATTCTGAGATCAAGTAACGGGACAAAAAATTTTGACGATTATCAACGAAAAATGACGATTGAACGGTTATTTTAAGTCCGATTTTGATGATTTATTACAGCTACACTCCTTGAACCTATATGAATACAATGAATGAATTTGATCTTCAATTTAAAATTTTTACACTAGTGGAGACCACAAAATCTTATGTTATACTTAATGAAAGTATGAATAAACTCTTAAATGTTGGTGAATCTATCGTTTTGATGGGATACGCATTCTATTTCATTGAATTAGATGGAATACGCATCTTAACCAAATTATCTTTCTCAAGTTCCCTATATGAAATGCATGATAGAGATACATGTCAAAAGTCATTAAGTTCTATGAAAATCATAAGCATTGACAAGGCATTCATCACTATGAAACGCATGAGACTCATACCAAGGATTTACTTAACACGATTGTGACTAGCAATCTCCACTACTTGTGAATATAAGTGAATAACCATTACGTGAGACCCCCTTATACTTTAGCATCAAATTCATGCATGCATATTAAGTGTCGACCCCCAACCCACATACATAAACAAGTTTTAATAACTTAGATAAGCAAATCACATTCATGCCTTAAAAAACAATAACTGGATGGAATCAATTCATATAAAACATATAATCATGGCTTCAAATTCACCTCAAACTAAAAAGAAATTAGTTCCACATGTTCACAAAACAAAGATAATTAAACTTAAACATTAAAAACAAAGATAGAATACACCTAGAAACACTCCAGGTGGCTCCTCCTTCCTTCCTTGCTGCCAACAATGGGGATTTGTGTGAATTTAGGCTCTTGAGGTATGGTGGATGGTGTGGTGTGAATTTGGGGTGGTGGTTTTTAAGTGTTGTGGCATCATGTATTTATAGGGTGAAGGGGAGGCACGAAATTGGGCTGAGAAGGGGAGGCACGAAATGGGGCAGATTCTAGAACTTCTAGAAGGGTTACATGTGGCATAAACTTAATGCACGAAAATAGGGCTTCTAGAACTTGATATTTAGGTGATTTAATGTGAAAAGGAGTCCTCTTTGAAGTTGGAATTAAGGTAGGAAAAGATTAGGATAGGATAAGATAAGATAAGGTTGGATAAGGTTTGGATAAGATAAGGAAATTTGGATAATATTCCTTCTTTGTAGCTGATTCCTTATCTTCAAAGTCTTCAATTTAATTCTTCTAGATCTTAATCACATTCCTAGCCTCTCTTGATCTTCAAATTCGTCCATCCACTTTGCTCCATGGTTAAGCTATCCAATCCATGCCCAAAACCGCTCCAAAATGCACTTTCTTACTCTTTTTGCCATTAGGACCTAAAAACATACGAAAATAGCTTAAAAGACTTTAACAAGTAGTAATTAACTATCTAAATGCAAGGAAACAACATAGTTAAGTAGCATAAATATGCTCCTATCGGCTGCGTGTTCCCACGATCTTCATATCCAATAAGTAAGTTGCTTAATCTTTTTGCTGCTTTGTACTTGTGCTAAGCTGCTCTTTAATTTTCTGATTGTCTTTTGCTACTTTTGTAGATTCGGAATTCGGCTCAACTCCTAAGGCTTCTCTTGACATGAAGAAAGTGCATGTTGCTATGGGTATCCCCTTCAAATATCGTGAGTGGCGTTGGCTGCTTAGTCCTCTTCATAGGTAAAAAGGTGGGTTGCCCTCGAAAGAGGAGATGAAACGAATCAAGGCAGAGGTGTTGGCTCATCCTATCACTGTGATGAAGCCTGTTACAAATGAAGGTGGGAAAAAGAAGCATTCCCCACCCACTCAAGAGACGCCTACTGAAAAGAAACTGAGGACTGTCCGTGGGGGTTCTCCGGCTGCTCAAGCAATACCTGTTAAGAAGAGACCGAAGACTGCTTCCGTTGCTCGCAAAGGTTTATCGGCTACTCCTAAGTTTGTGATTGACTTGAATTCCTCAAAGTGTGAGAAAGAAAGGTTTGGTGGATCTGTGCTGGTGGCGTCTGCTGTTCCGAAGGCTACTAACTCGATTGCTGATAGGATTGTCCAGCGTAGAAGTTCCTTCGTACCTCCGGTGCCGAACTTTGTGTTAAAGCGTCCATCTGGGGCTGATGTGATATATAATAGCACACAAATTAAACCCTCTTTTTGACAATTGTAGTATACATATAAGTAGGGATCGTTCTAGGCCGGGGATTAGGAGGGATTGCTAATCTAATGAAACTGACTCAAAGATACAAAAATATGCTTCAAAACACTTAAACAAACTCAAAAGACTCTTAACTAAGCTTATATGACTCAAAACAAACTTAAAAGACTCAAAACAACACAAAACAATAAAAAAGACTCAAACTAGACTCTAGGACTCAATTTGGACGAAAATAGAATTGGTTTTGACTCAAAACACTTAAAAACACTAATTAGGACATATTTGACACAACTAAATAAAGGGGATTGGGTTTTTGACGAATTTAAGATAAAAACAAGTAACTAAAAGACTTAAATAGGATTTGGACGAATTTGGGAAAAAACAATGGATGATTAAATAGCTAGAGGATACTTTTCCACACATGATACATTCAAACACAAATTGATTTCCAGTTGCTTTTTCGATAAGCCATGAACCTCAACACCCCAGATTAACCGTGACATCACTAATTAACCCTCAGATTTTCCTTTAGTTATTGGATTGGATGACATCATACGACAACCCAAAGCATTCTTCAAAAGTTCCCTACATGACATCATAATAGAGATACAATCAAAGATCATTACGTTCTATAAAAATCATAAGCATTGACAAAGCACTTGTAACTATGACATCATGATACTCATGCTAGGAATTTACTTAACATGATTGTTAAAACAACCTTAACTACTTGTGAATATAAGTTTGTAACAATTATGTGAAACTCCCTTATATTCTAGCACCAAATTCAAGCATGCAAATTAAGTGCGCACCCTTAATCAACAAACAAGAATAAGTTATCCATCAAACGGTTAAGTAAATTGCATTGACAATTTATGAAATCAGAACTGGAATTAATCAATTCATATCACAAATATAATCATGGTTTCAAAGTCTCCCCTAGCTAAAACAAGTTTAGCTCCTCATGTTTACAAAAAAACAAAGAGAATATAAATTAAACATTGAAAACAAAGATTGAATACACCTAGAAACGCTCCAACAATCCAAGCTTGAATGGCCAAAACGTCCAAGGCTTCTCCTCTCTTCTTTCTCTTTCTTTGTTGCGGCACAAGGGTGTTTAGGTATGAATTATGGTGATGGATGGATAGGTTGGATGGTGGTAGAGGGTGGATGATGGCTGAATGAATGGAGAGAATGAATATGGATGTCTAGAGAGCCTAATATGTGCGGCAGATTGTGTATATATAGAGGGAGAAAGGTTAAGGCCTTAATTAATTAATTTGGGAAGGTTTTAAGACTCTAAATCCTCCAAGAAAAGGGTCTAAATCAAAATCCCAATTGAAAAAGGGAAGGAAAAGGTGCGGCATAACTTTGAGAAAAGGGGAAAGAAGATATATGGCAGATTTTGGAAGAAAAGGGTAAGGATATATGCGGCAAGGACTAGGATAGTGCAAGGGGTCTTTGGTTTATGTCCTAAAATACATAAGGTACCTTCAAAGTTGCTGGAACTTAGGGATATTTAGGATTAGGAAAAGTTAAACCAAAATAGGAAACCTTGGCTTAACTTTCCTACTTTGATTAGGAATCCTTCTTTGACTAGGAATCCTTCTTTGATTAGGAATCCTTCTTTGAATAGGAATCCTACTTTGATTAGGAATCCTAACATCTTTAAGTCTTCAATTTCGTCCATTCCTTTTGCTCCAAGCATATGCTATCCATTCCAAGCCCAATTTTGCTCCAAAATGCTCCAAAATGCACCTTTTTGCTTCCTTAGCCATATGAACCTAAAAACACACGAAAATAGCTTAAACTACTAAAATAACTATGAACTAACAATATAAATGTACGAAAACAAGCCAACTAAGTCGCCTAAATATGCTCTTGTCAATGGCTAAGTCTGGTTCATCTTTAGAGAGACTTGCTACTATAAAGAGCAACAAGGTGTCCATGCCTGCTAAAATGCCGCCAATTCCCTCTACTACTGAGACCAATTCGTCTGCTGAGACGAAGGAGACTGCTCGTGCGGCCAGTCGTGAGAAATCCACCATGTTCATTTCAGGGGAAGTTGTTGAGATTTGTGCGCTTTTGGAACTAGATATACTTAAGGACATGGATGTATGTTCTAAGTTTATTGATGGCATCAAAGGGATTGTTGGCCCGAGTTCCTTTGTGAAGTATACAGCCGGGTACAAGAGGAATGCTCTACTAGCCATGATGCAGAAAATAGTGATTATGGCAGCAAACTCCATGCTTCTTGATCAAGAGGATACCAAGGTTGCCAAGGAGATGGCAAGAACTGTGGTAACCGAAGCTTATTCCTCGACCGAGAAAGTCAAGAAATTGGAATCTGAGCTTGCTGCTTTGAAGGGGTTTAATGTCTTTGGCCCTACTTCTCTGCAGCTTGAGGACGCTCACCAAGAAATCGTGGATTTGAAGATTAAGCTTGACGCGATCTAAGTAAAGGATGAAAGTGCAGAGAAGGAGATCAAGTGTTACATACCACAGATTCAAGATCTTGAGTGATCCATTTCTGAATTCTGCTCTACTGCTTATGCAAAGGATGAAGAACTGATCGCTGCTTATAACCAAGTGATACACTTCAAAAAGGTTGTTGATAAGCTTAAGCCTCAAGTGTTAGAACTCCAAGGTTCCCTGAAGATTAACGACAATCTGAAGAAAGAAGTGGATGAGCTACAGCAGGTTCGTGCTTAAAGGGTGAGAAAGCTGGGTTCGAGGCTTTGCTTACTCATAATCAAACTGATTTCTACAAGCTGGGTTATGTAGATCATCTCTTTGGGTGGCCGTCTGACTTTGAGTTTTCTGGTAAAGACTTCGAGACCTTCTCTATTTCTCCAGAAGACTTTCTCGTCTTTACCTTTGAGTCTTCTATTGGTGAAATAGTAGGAGAGGATGGTACCAAGGCTGGGACAGCTGAGGGTGAAAAGTCGGATGGTGCTACTGCTGAGGGCGTCACGGTTGCTGAAGGTGTAACAATCGAGTAATCATGGGATGTCCAAGCTGTTGAAGAGTAGTTTTCTAAGTTTCCTTTAGCATTTTCTTTGTTTTCCTTGTTGTTTTTGTTTTGCTTGAACTCCTTCAATCTCAGCTAGTTGTTTATCAATGTTGCTAGAAAATTTAATAAACTTGTTTCCCTCACTTTTCTCCATCTTCGTTGCTTTTGTCTATGCTCTAACTTTTAGACTTTATAGACCATTAACAGGCGTGCTACTTTTTTTATAGGCAGACAAGTCACGTAGTCTATGCAGCTATAGGTGTTGGTGTAGAATTTCGCAAGGTTGCTAGCCATAGGGTCGGCAACTAGATGTCTTACTTACAAAAGCAGACAAGTCCACATAACCACTAAGCTGTTAACCTTGGCTTTCTCCAATTCTGTAGGTTGCGTAGCAAGTATCACAACACTTTAGGACTTGGTGTAGGTTGTTTCGCGCTTGGCAGAGGTGAAGTTTATCGACTATGTTGCATATTGACAATGGATAAAACTTCGTATATGCATGCTAGCTTGTTTAACCTTTCACAAGAATGTGTAGTTGTATAAGTCTAGTGTGGTTTTTGATGCGAGTTTTATACGCACACAAATTAAACCCTATTTGTGATAATTGTAGTAATGATGTAAGTAGGGATCGTTCTAACCGGGGATTAACTAGGGGTGCTAATCTATTTTGAATTGACTTGAAAGCACAAAAACTAAATGTAAAGACTCTTAACAAGACTACTATGACTCAGAATAACTTTGAAATATTCAACTGCCTAAAACAATCAAATTGACTCAAACAGAAACTAGAACTTGATTTAGACGAATTTGAAAGTGTTTATGACTCCAAATGCTTAAAGACACAAAAATAAAACAAATACGAATGATTAAGACTCAACGAAATATGGGGGAAATGTGTTTGGATGATATTAAATTAAATGGACAGAATATAATTAAGGGCAAAATGTAAATATGAATGTGATGAAAATATGGATGATGGAATAGCCAAGGGGTTCTTCTCCACACATGTTACACTTGCATACAAGATTGATTTTCAGTTGGTCTTTCGATAAGTTATGAAACTCAACACCCCGGGTTAATTAGGTCCGCTTAAATTAACCGTCAAGTTCTCCTTAAGTTAATGAATTGGATGGATTAGCGCAACGCAATTCACCACATTCTCCAAAAGTCCTTTACGTGAAAAGCACAATAAAGATACAATCAAAGATCATTAAGCATTATGAAAACTATAAGTGTTGACGAGGCATTCGTTACTATGATGAGCATGAAACTAGTGCCAAGAATTCATTTAACGCGATTGTTTATAAGCAACCTCCACTACTTGTGAATATAAGTTCATAACGATTAGGTGAAATTCACTTATATTCTAGCGTCATATTTATGCATGAAAATTAAGCGCGCATTCTTAATAAACATTCATAAATAAGTTATCAATCAAATGGTTAAACAAATTGAATCCACATATGGAGTTTTCTCGATGTGGTCCGGTGTAAGATATCCGATGTAGTAACGTGCTGCCTTTATATGGAGTTTTCTAGATTCCAACATTTCTATGGAGAGTGTGCAATTGACCAAGTAATCTATAATAGAACTTTTCTAGCTGGGAGTTGCACTAACCTATGACACATCGCCTGCTGGCTCCACCTCTATGCTTGGTTTGTCTAGATACTCAACCGGAATAGAGCGTTCGAGTTGATGGTTAAGGGCAAAGCCTAGGCAGGCTAGCGCATCTGCGTGGGCGTTATCTGCCCGTGAGGACTTGAGTGAGAGTATAAGTCTGAAATGCCTCAAGCTGCTTGCGTACCTTCTCTAGGTATTGTGCCATCCTTGGATGTTTTGCTATGTACTCCCCAGTAGTCTGGCTGGTAATTAACTGGGAATCGGAATGAATTGCAAGCTTTTTTACTGCCAAGTCTTTTGCCATTCGAAGGCCTGCTAGTAGGGCCCCGTACTTTGCATTATTATTAGATACTTTGATGCCCATAGTGATCGCTTGCTTGAGCATTGAGCTGTCTGGGCTGACAAGGACCACGCCTGTTCCTGAGCCTTTATAGTGGATGCTCTGTCAACATGCATATGCCAGAAGTCTCCATTGGATAGAGCAGGCATGGCTAAGGTGTGCTCGGCTGCTTCTGAGGCGTCGTTAGGCTGCTTTGTTGCATAGCCTAGGCTAGGCGCGGATTCCGCTATGACGTTTACTAAAGCTTGGGCCTTTATTGCTGTGTAGAGTCGGAAAACTAAACCGTATTGGCCAAGTTCCAACGCTCGCTTCATCACTCGTTGAGAAGTATCCAGACCATTTAAGATTGATCGTAAAGGATACTGAGTCATGACGATGATTGTATGAGTTTAAAAGTATGGTCTGAGCTTCCAAGCCGCAACAACTAGCGCCAAAATTAATTTTTCGATCTTCGGATAGCTTGTTTCCGCATCGAGAAGAGGTTTAGAAATGTAGAATACAGGCAATTAGGCCCGTAGCTCTTCTTGTATGAGGGCAGAGCTTACTGCTACTTCGGAGAATGCCAAGTAGATGTATAAATCCTCCGCTGTTTCCGGCTTGGATAGTAAGGGAGGTGATGTGAGATACTTCTTTAAGTCTTGGAAGGCTATTTCGCACACTTCATCCCATTTGTCTCGTTGTGCCCTCTTAATAGCCTTGAAAAATGGCTTGCATCGATTGGTGGACCGCGAGAGAAAGCGGTTGAGGGCAACTGCTCGTCCAGTCAAGCTTTGGATCTCTTTCAAGGTAGTTGGAGACTTTATCTGTAGGATCGCTCAGTTTTGCTTGGGATGTGCTTCAATTCCTCGTTGGGTTACTAAGTACCCATGGAATCGGCCTGAAGATATTCCAACTGTGCATTTGGTAGGGTTGAGCTTCATCTTGTACTTTCTGAGGATGTTGAAAGTACCTACCAAGTTGTAAATATGATCTAACCACTGCTTGCCCTTTACCATAATGTCGTCGACATAGACCTCCATGGTTACCCCAATTTGCTTCTTGAACATCATCTTTCCTAACCTTTGGTAAGTGGTTCCCTCGTTCTTGAGGCCAAAAGGCATAACCTTATAGCAGCAAGTGCCTCGCTTGATTACGAATGCAGTTTTCTCCTTATCGGGTTCATACATGGCTATTTGGTTGTAGCCTGAATATGCATCCAAGAAACTAAGCAGCTGGTTCCCAGAAGTTGAATCTACCAATAAATCGATCCGAGGGACAGGATAAGGATCTTTTGGGCATGCTTTGTTGAGGTCAGTGTAGTCTACGCAAACCTTCCATTTGCCATTCTCTTTCTTCATGACTAACATAACGTTAGCAAGCCATGTTAAGTGTGCTACCTTTTCTATGAATATGGCTTCCAATAGCTTGTCAATTTTTGCCTCGATGATCGTTACTCACTCGGGTGCAAAATGTCTTCTTTTTTGGATCACCATTTAGTAGTGGGATCAACGTGCAGCTTGTGGCAAGCTACCTCAGGGTCGATGCCGGGCATGTTAGACGGTGACCATGCAAAAACGTCTTAGTTTTCCCTAAGGAAAATAATGAGTTCTTCCTTCTAGGCTGGGCTTAGACGTGAGTTAATTCTAGTCTTCTTTTCCGACTGTTGAGGATCAAGAATGATGTCTTCAGCGTCATCTTCAGGTTTTCATCCTATCTCGTCTGCTTAGGTGCCATCTTCTCAATCCGATTTCAATAATTGCTATTTGGTAACTTCTTCACCTTTTTGGATCTCGGTAGCCTCTATGGGGGTAAATGTCTTCTTCTTTGATTCCTTCAATACTTGCATAGTGCATTGTCTGGATATGGCCTTGTTAGATTTGACTTCTTCGACTCCTCCTCCCAAGATGCGAAATTGGATTTTTTGGTACTTGATGGAAGTGAAGGCATCCAGCTTGATCAACCAAGGCCTCCTAAAAATCCTATTGTAGGGAGATGGGGCGCTTACAAACATGAACATCTATTTTGAGACACTGCACTTCCATTGTCGACCATCATTTTGTCGACTATAGCATAGGCTAATTGGACAGATACTACTAGTGCGTCGTCATGTGGAAAATCAACGCCTTCTGCATCCTACTCGGTGAAGCTAATGATGGGTCCAGATTGGATGTTGGCTGCTTGGACCTGTGAGACTAGTAGAGCCTGTTGGATTTTCCTTTTTTGGAATTGTTGATGGCCCCCAAGTGCTTGAATTCGGTGAAGATGCCATTAATTCGAATCATCTTGGTTGGCGGCTCCTCGTTGTTGTCTGCGTTCCTTTTAGGCTGCGCAGCTGGCTTGTCTGAGTATTTATCAACCTTACCTTCCTTGCTTCACGAGTTTCTCTAGGTAGTTCTTCCAAGTGTAGCAATCGTCAGTTGTGTGACCGGGACCTCGGTGGAATTTGCAATACATGGTGTCATCTAACTTGGAAGTATCCCTATTTGATTGTTTCGGCAGTTTGAACCATGGCTCATTCTTGATGTCGTGAAGGATTTGGTGGATCGAAATTGAGAATTTAAAATAGCTCTTAGTCGCTAGGCTTTCTTTGTTCGTAGGTCGGTCCCTACACTTGCCCTTCTACCTGCTTTTGTTGGAATGGTTCTCGTATTCCTTCATTAAAGCCACTACTGACTCTTTTCGAGGCTGCTCGGGTGCCATCTTTGCTCGCCGAGCCTCGTCTCAAAGTGCATTCTTTTCTGCTAGAGCAAATAAGTCTGCTAGAGTTAGATCTTCTTTCATGATCATTTCTCCAAACAGTGGGTGGTCTATTTGGAGTCCTTTTTGGAAGGCTGTACTTGCTATCGAGTCATCGTACTCGCCGATCTTCACCTTCTCCGCTTTGAACCTCTTCACGTAGTCGCAGAGTGACTTTTTTGTGTTTTTCTTCACGTTGAACAAATGGTTAGACTTCTTCTTAATTGAGCAGTAGGATAAGTATTCTTTGGTGAAAACCAAGGAAAGATCATCAAAACTTTAAATGGATCGTGGTGGCAAGGTGTGAAACCAATCTTGCGCGTCGTCTTGTAAAGTTGTGGCGAAGATTTTGCATATAAGGGCATCATTGCTCCGATAAAGGATCATTGTGCTTCGGTATTGCTTTAAGTGCCTCTCTGGATCTCCATCTCCTTTGAAAGATGTAAAGTGTGCCATGCTAAACTTACGTGGAGGCTCTGCCTGCTCGATTTCATCCGTGAAGGGTGACCTACTTATGTTGGTCATATCCCGCCGTAATGCTTCATCGACCACTTCATTGCGTTGGAAATCACGCAACCGTTTGTTAAGAAGTCTCTCTATTTCTTTTTGGATTTTCTTTTGTTGGGGTAGCAGAACTCTCGACTGCCCCTGGTCTTGACCAACTAGTCTAGGCTGTTTTTTTATGTTCTCAACTTGTCTTCGCCCTAGTAACAGGGCATGTGGTCCACTCCTGACCGACGAAGGGATTCTTTGCAGACTACCGGTTGAACTTGAGTTGGATTTAGTAACTGCTTCTCTCCGTCCATCGTTCTACTTATTCCAATATGATGTGGATGATACTTTTTGCGGGCCTAGCCGCGAATGAACGCTTCGCCTAGAAGGTGACTCATGTTAATTATCGGAGTGTGGCCTTAACCGCGAGTGTATGCTTATCCGTGGGCCTAATTAAGAGTGCACACTCCTCCGCGTGCTTAGACGGGGAGTATACGTTACCCGAACGCTCAACTCGTGGTTGGTCGAGTGGCTGCTTGCCAGGGCGTTGCTGTAGAGGCTCTTCGTCTGCCCTTGTCCTAGTGTAGGACACCTCATCTGGGGCACGTTGGATCTCAATAAGCTGTAGAAGCTAATTCACCAAGGTCATTTGTTATTCAAGAGCACTTGTCAACACTATGATTTGTTAGGACAAGTGTTGTTCACCGTTTGGATTGGAAATGCTTGGAAGGATTGTGCCTCCTGAGCAATGGAAGGGTGGTAAACTTTAGGCACGAGATTTGAGTTGGGAAATGTCAAATTCGTGGAGAAATATGGTGAAAATGCCCCTGGCTCGATGGTAGGTCTGGATGGTTGAGATATTCTTGGGCCGACTTGGGCTGCTTGGGAAGCCACTGGAGCAGGCTGGCCTGCGGAAGTAAGCTTGTTCGTGGAAGCAAGCTACTCAGTGTGTGATGCATGCGAGTGCAAGGCTTGGGTCATGGCTTTGGTGCCATAGGCCTTGGACGACACGGCTTAGGCTTGGGCCTGTGCAAGCTTGGATAACACGGCTCGAGCCGTGGTAGTGATGCCATAAACCTCGCCACGGGTAGTGGTGACCGTAGTGGCCATCGTGATGGTTAACATGGTGGTGCCCCGTAGTGATGGTGCTGCTCCTATGATCACATTTAGCCTCGTGGATTGCCGTGGTCTCATTTCTTTAATATTTAAATTTTCACTTATGGCATTTTCTAAATTTCTAGCCATTGTATTTCTCTTTTACGTTTTATCAAAGGATATTTGCAAATAAAAAACCTTTTGATGCAAGAGTCTTCTACGAGTGTGTGACTATTCTCTCACTGAAAGCACCAATTTATGGATGCAAATTTCTTCCTCCTTGATCTTAGACAAAATTGCACCTACAAAACAATTAATACCTTTGGTCAAGGCCAAGAGCCTCACGCACCCACGATAAATTTGGGGCAGGGTGGTTTGGCCGAAGAACCTCCAATGCCAAAGTTAGAATTTAGAGAGAAAGTGTTTGAGAATTTTAGAGAATTTTAGCAAGAGAATTCGAAGTGAAATTTGAGGAGAATGATGAGGTCTAAATAGGAAAGTGGCTAGCCTCCTTGGGTGAGGGAGGACCGGCCACCTAGCTCCCTTTGTGGGCTAGGTTCTTGATTTGTATTAATTTGGGAGTTATGGAAATAATTAGCTAATTAATTATCAAATAGAGTAATTGCTTAATTAACTAGCTAATTAATATGATAAAAGGGGAAAATGTGGTAGAATATATAAGGTATGGCCAATCCCTTTAGGAGAGAAGGTGACCAGCCTTTTGTGTATTTTTTGGTTGTTATGGATAGTTTAATTGACAATTAAAGGATTAATTAGGCAATAAACCCATTAATTAGCCAATTAACATAATTCAAAAGGAATGTTTTTGGGAATTACCTTGGTGGATGGATGAAATAGGTTATGAATTGTTACCTATTTTGGGCACTTTTGACTTGATTGAGTGATGATTGCCCGCTACTCGCGCGTAGGAATCCCGGTATGCCTCAAGGGTATTTTTGTCCTCTTCCATCCAAAAATCCATGTGTCTTCTTGTGATTATTTTTGGCTCCACAACCATGATCCTATAGCCACCTCTTTCTGCTATAAGACATTTTAGTCAACTTTGGGTACGTGTCTACTCTACTGCAATTTGTATTATTTCGAAGCCAGGTAGATTGTTCAGAAGAATTGCTCGAATATTAAAATCTAGTTGTGATTATTAATTCTTTAATCACCAGACAAATACTCTGCCAAATGGATCGTTATTGTTGGTGATTGAATATTCTGGAAGTTGCTTTTGTAGTGTGATGGCATGCAATCAACCTAGATATCTTGAACTATAAATTTGATGGACTTGTTCTGACCCTCAAATTCTTAAGTGTTCTTTTAGCCATCTCGACATAGTTTTCACTAAAATTCGAGAAAATTTGTTTATGAATCTACTCGCCAAGTTATTTGTGAACTATGTTGTTAGGCTACATGGTGTGTATGTCACTATTGTATCTCCCTGTGACAATCATTTTATTTCCAAGTCTTGGGAAGTCTTTTTGAAGGTTATGAGTACTAGGTTTTGTTTAGTACCAGATTTTCACCCTTAGATTAACGATTAGCCTAAAACAAGCGACTCAGACCTTAATGGACATGTTGCATTTTGTTCATCCTACAATTAACATGGTTGCAACATACCATTATTTTTATTTTTAGTTGCGTGTAACTACAGTTACAATTTTGGTTTAAGTATGACACCCTTGAAACGTAGTTTGGAGATTTTATGAATAGCACCTAATTAACAGAAGAGTATTACAAACATATATTTGAACAATTGAGATTACAATTGTGCTAGTTGCGTTGTCGCCTGAGAGGGTAGAATGTGAGCGTGGTTGAGGCGCTAATCAGACTAATTATATGTACTTCCGAACGTGGGACAAAATGGTAATATTGCACCCTCGAGAATTTGTTGCTTGCTTATCATGACAACAGTGAGCGATCAGTATTGCGGGCTGCAGACTGTAATCGATAACTTATTTGTTGAATTCAAGAAGCAAGTGGACATTTAGGTCCATCTACATTAGTATTTATTTATTTATTTATACGTCTAGTTATTTGATGCGAAAATTAACTTGACACACAAATTAAACCATCTTTTCGTCAAATTGTAGTATATGTATAAGTAGGGATCGTTCTGGACCGGGGATTAGGAGGGATTGTTAATCACTTGGATTTGACTCAAAAATGTAAAAACGTAATATAAAACACTAAACTAGACTCAAAGAATGTAAAACTAAACTTTAAAACACTAAAACAAACCAAAAGACTCAAACAGTACCCAAAGCACTCAAAACTGCCTTAAAAACACTTTCTGGGCAGTTTTGAGCACCTTGAGTACTTTGGACGAATTTGGGAAACAAAATGAATCAAAACACTTATAAACACAAACTAAATGTATTTCTAACTAATCTAACACTTTAAAATAAATGGGGGATTGGTTTTGACGAATTTAAAACTAAAACAGAAACTTGGAAACAAAACAGATTGTACAAACGAAATTGATGGAATAGAATGATGAAAAACTAGTTAGAGGGTTCCTTATCCACACATGAACATAAGCATATAATTTGACTCCCAATTATGACTTCAACAAACGATGAATGACAATGCTCCAAGTTAATTAGGTTCGCTTAAACTAACTTTCAGATTTCCCTAGATTCATTGGATTGAATGGGATACGCATTACAACCAAATTATTCCTAATCAAAGTCCCTAACCATGGAATACGCATGATAGAGACATTCAACAAAGATCATTAAGTTCAACGGAAATCATAAACATCGACTAGGCATTCATAACTATGGAATACGCATGTTAATCCAGCCTAGGGTTTACTAAACACAATCGTGACTAGCGATCTTTACTACTCATGAATATAAGTTCATAACGATTAGGTGAAATTCCCTTATATCCTAGCATCAAGTTTAGGCATGCAAATTAAGTGTCGACCCTCAACCCACATACATAAACAAGTTCTTAATCAAAACAGAAAAGTAAACCACATCTAAAGTTCATGAATTCATAACTGGAGTAAATCAAATCATAACCAACATATGTCCATGGCTTCAAATTCACCTCTAACTAAAAAGAAATTAGTTCCACATGTTTAACATAATTGAACAACAAGTTAAATTAAACATGAAAACAGAAACAAGAAAAGAAAGAACAAATTGATGGAAAGTTAGCTACGGGGTTCATCTCCACATATGTTATACTTGCATAATAAAAAGATTTCCAATTGCGTTTCAATAAACCATTAATTCTCAACACTCCAAGTTAATTAGATCCGCTTAAATTAACCTTCAAATCTTCCTAACGTTATTGAATTGGATGATTGCATACGACAGCCCAAAACATTCCCCACAAATCCCCTACATGATTGCATAATAGAGATACAAGCAAGAATCATTACGCTCTATGAAAATTATAAGTGTTGACGAGGCATTCGTTACTATGGAATACGCATGAAACTTATGCCAAGAATTCGTTTAACACGATTGTTTATAAGCAACCTCCACTACTTGTGAATAGAAGTTCGTAACTATTAGGTGAAACTCTTTTATATTCTAGCGTCATATTCATGCATGAAAATTAAGTGTGCACTCTCAATAAACATACATAAATAAGTTATCAATCAAACGGTTAAACGAATTGAATCCACAACTTATGAAACGCAATTAGAAGTAATCAAATCAAAATGCAAGCATAAACATATATTTCGAATTACCCCCTAGCCAAAGGGGTTTTAGTTCCTCATGGTACAAAACAAAGAGAATCAAAGAAACACCTAAACATTCCAACAACTCAAACTTGAATTGTATGAACGTTTAGGCCCTCTTCTCTTCCATTCCTCATTCGTACAAAACAAAGAGTATTGAAATTAAACATTGAAATCAAAGAAACACCTAAACATTCCAACAACTCAAACTTGAATTGTATGAACGTTTAGGCACTCTTCTCTTCCTCTTCGTTGTAGCACAAGGTCTAAGGATAGTTTGATGATGTGAATGGTTTGGAGAGTGGTGGAGGAATGGAAGAGGAGTGGTGGAAATGGAAGGATGGTGTTTGGATTGTAAGGGAGACTCACGGCACAAAGGGGGAAGTGTTTGTGGTATGTACAATGGATGAATTTCTGAAATGGAAGTGTTGTCTATGAATGAATGCAATGGATGCTTATTTATAGGTGAAATGGGGGGAACATGACAGCTAGGAGGGAATGTGGCTGCATGTTTGAATGATTAAAGGATGCATGTGGGTTGGAATTGCATGTGCAATGAATATGTGGCTGCATGTGCAAGGGGACAATCTGAAAATGCATGTGAAAGCATGTGTTGGCTGAATTGGTGGTGCATGTGCTGATTTGTGGTGCATTTGGATGGGAAAGTCACGGCACAAGGTTGGAGAAATGATTATGGATGCATGTGTTGAATTATTTCTTGGTAAGGGATGTAGAGTGGCTGGAATGATGAAAGAATAAAGGGTGCATGTGGGTTAATTAATTAAAGGGAGTGCATGTGCAATGTTTTAAAGGATGGAATGTATGTGAATATGCTGGAAATCTGATGTGCACGGCAATGATTGGAATGTGCAAGGGAATGTGCTAAAAATGCATGTGAAAGCATGTGAATTAAAGCTAGGGTGAATGTTTTGTGAATGCATGTGGATTAAAGGTTGGAATGAACATGAAATGCACGGCAATGATGGTGTTTTCTGTGAATGATGGCAGATTGTGTTTGCATGTGAATTAGGTTGTGAAATGATGAAGGAAATGCATGTGCAAGGCAAGGGGAGTGCATGTGGCTTAGGTTGTGTATTGTGATGCATGTGGCTGAAGTGGAATGACAGCTAGGTTATGATGATGAGTGCATGTGAGTTGAAATGTTGGAGGAACAAGTGCATGTGAATGCATGGTGATTGCATGTGCACGGTTAAGGATATAGGAAAGGTTTAAATGTCCTAAAACTAAAGGGAACAAGGTTCCAACACTTTGGTCTTCAATTAGGTCTTCAATTTCGTCCAACACTTTGGCTCCAAGCATAAGCTATCCATCCTTAGCCCAAAAGTGCTCCAAAAGTCTCCAAAATGCATCTTTTTGCTCCTTTAGCCCTTTGGACCTACAAACACACGAAAATAGCTTAAAGTACTAAAATAACTAAAGAAACATAACGTAAATGCACGAGAACAAACCATTTAAGTCGCATGAATATGCTCCTATCATTATTTATTTATCGTTTGGGCTTAACTCAGTGATACTACATGCTTATTCTCGGAGTACGTTATGCTACGAGTGCATAGGTGAAACCTTTCTATGTTCGGTTTTTTATTTTAGCACAATTATTTTAACTTTACTTCACTACATACGTATTTTGACATTATGTTTTTATATATCTATTTTGACCTTACATTTTCATAAAAGTATTATATTTTGGTATTGTATCGAAGGAGAATGAAGTTTGAGTTTGGAGGCATGAAAGAAGAGTCATTGCAATCCGATCGCGACGGAATGACACTCTCTTTTATGCAACCGCTCTAACTTGATTTCCTCCTTATATACACTTTCTTCCTATCTTCTGGAGTATATTATGTTTAGTAAATGATTCCAAATTTCAAGGACGAAATTTTTTTTTTTAGGTGGGTAGATTGTGACGACCCGTCCCTAATTTTACGTTTTTATAAATTTTAAAAGCATGAAGTGACGAAAATGCCCTAGAGGAGAGATTTTTGACTTTTGTTGACTATCCTTTGGCGACATGTACAAGTTACTATTTTAGTGTATTCTCAAAGTACCCAATGATACAGACGTGTATGCGCAAGCGGGAATCGAATTCGGAGCTACGATGAAAATTTTACTGACTTACGAAGAACATTTTAACAATTTCATTATCCTAAACATTTGGCTCTCTATTATTTTAATATTTTCCCCTGAATTTCTGTCTAGTGGGACGCCCCACTCTTTTTACAATCCCATGTCTACTCCTTCCCATACTCTCGGACAACTCTCTCTCTCATTCTTTTTCTTTTTAAACTCTCATCTTTCACCTCTGTCTTCTCTTTGTAGAAACGATGCAGCCGAGCTCCTTCTCTTCACTCGCCCTCTTGTGATTCACCTCACTTTCTTCATCTAACCCTCTCAACTCTCATCTTCATCCCTCTCAGACTCCCTCTTTCTCTGCACGCGCAGAGAGGCCAAAAAGATTTGTCCAAAAACCAAACCCTGATGATGATGTTTCACCAGACCACCACCATATCCTTGTTCCTCATAAGCCTTTCTCCAAACTCTCACTCTCTTTCTCATCTCTTCTACCTCCACTAGTATGGAGAAGAATTACAGTTCAGTCACCTAACTAAGTCAACTCCGGCTAGTTTCGGTTTTCCGACCATGGATAAGCTTCGGGAGCCATCAACCTCAAATCTTATTGTATTTGAACTCCTAATAAGGTCTTTAACCTTCAAAATGTGATTTGTTAGTGTTTAGGTGCAGATGAATCTCGGGGGAGATTCCCCAGAAATTTGGAAGCTTGGACCCATGACCATTTAACCCATTTCGAAAGATGTTTCCAGGTATCTTGGTGATGTTTACCCCTCGAAACTAGTATACCTTGTTCACTACATTTCTAGCTTTAAGTTAGTTTTTGAATCATCGAATTTGGTTAAGTATCAAGTTAGATACTAGCTTTGAAAGTTGGGAACAAATTCCCAGATTTCTGGAAACCGTGGCTATTTGGCCACTTTTAGACCAAATTCTTGGACAAAACGGACCACAATTAAACTTGTAGTGGGTTTAGATCGATTCTTTACTTTCCTAGCTTTAAATTGGTCTTTGTAGCATTGAATTTGGTTGAGAATCGAGCTCGATATGAGCTCTAGAAGTTGGACCAAAAACATGTAAAATTGTAGGTTCTCGCGAGGAAGGCGAGTACTGTGGTACTCGCAAGCACGTGGGTGCGTGGGCTCACAATTGGTGGTCAGCGAGTACGAAGCGTGGCTGTCTGTGTAATCACCTTGTGGCAGCGCGTGCGGCGACGCTGGAGGAACTCAAGGTCCCTCCTTAGTTTCTCAATGTGCTGGACCCAAATTCGCCATCCGTTTTCCAAAATTCGACCGTTTTAAAGTACTTTCTTTATTAGCCGTACTTTGTACAAAAGCATGTGATTATACTAGTATGTTTTATTTACCTAAAGGGTTTCATTTCTAGGCGAAACGCATCGCAAGTACTCTTGATGCCAGGAGGTAGGATCGACTCGACAACATGATCTGTGAGTGGGTCTTTTCCTTTTTGTAGTATACATATATATAAGATTGATATTTTCCATTTATACATTTGAAAAAGAATCCTCTACGTATGCCTGGATCAAAATAAAGTTTACAAGAATTAGCGAAACGATGGAACTTATGAAATATGCTACATCTTACGAGATGTATATGTATGGTATGATTATTGATGTCATAATTATGTTTACGGCTATGAATGATAGTATGTTGATTAGAACTATCGAATCACTATGGCATCACTATATTTATGTTTTATGCTCATCATTGCTACACCCCGGTGTTAATGCTCACCCAGGGCCAGGGCCAGTCTTTCACGTGTATGTTCACCTCCGTACTGCACACTCACCTTGGATCCAAGTAGGTGCCAGTCTTGTGGTATAGGTTGCATTAGGCAACTCTGACTCGTAGGTGACTGCAAATAGCGCCAGTCTTCACGTGATTGTAGCACTAGAGCATATATTATGATTACACCCAGTCCTATAGTACAGGTTGCATTAGGCAACTTTGACTTGTGTGCTAACAGAGATTGATAAGCATCAGTTCAGTCGTACAAGTCACATTATGCAACTCCAACTTGTGTGCTAGTATAGATTGATTAAATACCTGATTTTACTTATATTACTGGTGAGATATTGTGATGTGGCATACTTTTAGATTTATTGTTGATTTGCATTTGATTTTCATTTCATTTCATACCTATACGTAGTATGATTTTCTAGAAACTATACTTGTTTTAAGGTGAGGGGTTATAACGTTTTCAAAAGGTTTTTATTAAAGCTTTATTTTCAGGTGCATCACCCTTATTTTTTGCCCCTCTAGGTGTTAGCAGCTGAACTTTTGTATTGATGAGAATTCTTGGCAAATATTAGTATAGGTGGCTATCTTTGATGGTATAACTCTTACTTTACCTGCCTGTACTTTACTTATGCTCTGTCATCACGTGTGAAATGGGTTCATTCCCGCTCACAAGCGCACTCTTATACTTAGGCACTTTTAGGTTTAAATTTACTCACATTTTTCACATCACTACACTTTATGGCTTCCTCACCTTCCAGGTGTCGACTAGCGCAGCTCGATTTGGAGTCTTAGTGGACATTTCAGGTCGGGGTGTTATATATGTAGACACACACACACACACACACACACACATATATATATATATACACACACATATATATATATATATATACGTATATAGAGAAAGCCTTTAAGGAAAGGGATTCTCATTTTCTTTTTTATAAAAATAGGGATAGTTGTGGGCCACACCACATCGAACTTTAGCAATTTGAACCATCTATTTTTCAAGTTCCACCTCATAGATCATTATTGCAAAATATTAGCTAAATCAAAAATATTAGAAGCATCTAATTGAGTTCAAAGAAATGAATGAACACTTTGTTCTTAGAAAAACATTGAAATTTCATTGTGATAATTGAACAGACAAATGATTTCGGACTGAATTGAATTTTTGCAAGGATGATCTGTGAATCGAGACTTACAAAATAGACGTTGGAATGGATAAAGTTCGATGCAGAGTGGGCCTCAATCAATTCCCTTTTTACAAAAAAAATAAGAATTCCGTTCTTTAAAGGCTTCCTATATATATAATTGTGTTTGGCAAATGGATGAAACATGAATATCTCATTGTCGATCAAATTTGAGAGGTTTACAAGCCCTAAAAAGTTTCAACCCTAAATTCCCATATATGCCACTACCCTTCCCTTTTGGCCGACAAAGATAAAACCCTAACAGTCCCTTAATTCAAAATCTACTTTTCCCTACAAACGTATGATACGAGGACTGATGAATAAATGAAAGCTCCATGCATGCATGCCTTTGTTAATTCAAAACTGAACGTCGATTTCCATCGGAAATCATCATATCCATTCGACAGAGCTCTCTCGACCGATCGGTTGGCAAATTTCATAGATTCTTGTTTTCAGGAAAGCGATGTGGATTGTGGGGAGAGTCCAGCCTTGCACTGCACTGCACTACTACGCTTACCATCTTTGTGCGACAAATGTCATGCAATCTAACGATTGAATGCAATGTTTCAACACTACTATATATATAGAGTAGAGAGAGAGAGAGAGAGTTTACTTATACTCCAAGTATCCAAAGGAACAACGTGGATAAAAATAAAAGGCTTAAAACTTTTTCATACCTTTTTTTCTTCTATCTTTATTCTCACCAAGAAGAAAAGCAGAAAAGGTTCCGTTGTTAGCTAGGGCATTAAGATGATTAATTGGAATAATATATAGAAAAGCAACCCACGATGATATTGCATATTATCGGAACATGAATACTTGAAAATATTTTTTCGGTGTGGCTGTTAGATCGTCATGTAATATTATAACCTATGTGTTTTAGTATTTGTGGATGGTGAATTTATATTTTAGAGTATAATATCTAAAAAAACTTGCGTGTGCAGTGTTCAGGGCAGTGTTTTTCTATTACAAGAGATATTACTACTCTAATTTTAAAAGGAGGAGAAAAGTTCGAATTCAGAGTGGAATAAGTAGAAGAGAAAGCCCTACTCACCAGGCAATGCACCGCTTGTGTGTTGAGGGCAATGTCAAATTTTATTGAACAACTGTAGTAGTTAGGACTTTGCTCTTTAATCCACTACCTCCTGAATTCAAACCCTCAGCCTTCTCCCTAGTTTAATTAAAAATAGTAATATCTCTTTTTGTATTTAAACAAAAAATTCACTCTAATGCTTTTCATTTTCCAAATTTATGTAGACAAATCCAATCTATTGTTATTTTCTAGTAATAATAATAATATTATTATTATAGCCTTTTTTTTTTTTTCACAAACAATATTATCTACACTAAGGGATAGAGGAGTGGCTAAACCCCACAATGAGCTAGCAATAATGTGGTTCAATTACATCTTTGGCGATAATTGAACTTAAGACCTCTCACTTACAAGTGAAGAGGAATACAACTAGACCGTAGTACTAAATAACTATTATTATTATAGCCTTGATTGAGAGATAACAATGAATTCATATATATGATATGGTTCATTTTTATATGCATTCGACTGATTAGTTATGGGCTAGTTGCATGATATAAAGCGAGCATCTAAACTTTGTTGGAGACCCGCATGCCGTGGACCATTAGACTTTGGTAATAAGGAACCAAAAGTACCAAATGATGTTTGGGTGGTAGTGGTAGGGACTCTTCATAAATGAACTTGTTCCATTCCATCATGCCATGGTTCCATCATCGGCTACACCCCCATGTGAAATTGAAATGGGATACAAGATTTCCTCACTTTTTTCTATATTCCTACTCATTATAAAGTTGATTAATTAGTTATTAGATTACGTCACATATTACTAATTGGTTTTTTTGTGGAACCTCATCTTCTCTCATGATATCAAAGTTGGGTTGTCATGCAGGTGAAGCCCTACGATTATACATGCTCCAATTTATCCAATTTATATTATCTACATTTTAAGCTTGAAATTTCACTACAAGTGAGGATTTGAAAAAGCTAGGTAACAAGCCTAAATTACAGAAAGCGAAGACCATAGGAAAAGGGATAAAAACTAAAATAATTCAAACATAGGCACAATAATAAACTTGAAGAAAGCTTATTAAAATGAAAACTGAATGACAAGCCAAAACTGTGAATTTGTTGTGTATGTTGGCTCGATACAAGTCAAGAATGATTTGAAGAGTAGTCTAACTTTGGAAGACAATATAAGGTTTAAATGTAGGTGGTCAATTTTGATTGCATTGAGGCCTTATCCCAGAAGGAGAGAATGACTATAATCGCAAATGTTCTACTCAAAAAAGCAAGACAACGATATTTTTTGGTATACTTTTGATAGGAGCATATTCATGTGACTTAATCAGCTTGTTCTCGTGCATTTATGTTGTGTTTCCTTAGCTATTTGAGTGTTTAAAGTCACTTTTGTGCATTTTCAGATTATAAAGCCAAAGTGTGCAAGAAGATGCAAATTGGAGTCTTTTGGAGCAAAAGAGGAATGAATGAGTTGAAGACTTGAAGAAACGATGAATTCCTACTCCAACGATGAATTCCTACTCAAACGAGGATTCCTACTCAAACAAGGTTTCCTACTTGAAGTAGGAAAGTTAACCCTAGGTTTCCCGTTTTGGTAACCTTTCCTAATCTAAACGTCCATATTTTCTAGCCACTTTATAGGCCTCGGATGCACTTTAGGACACAAAATAAAGGCCCTAGCCCAAATTCCAGCCCTTGCCGTGCCTTTCCCCTTCTTTCTTTCCCTTGCCGTGCAAGGGGGGGAACTTTTGTCCCATTTTATGCACAAAAACCCTAACCCTAAACCCTAGCCGCACCTATTAAGCCATCCCCTTTAATTTCTTATTTAATTCCCTAATTTTATTCAGCCATTCACTCTTCATCATTCACCCTAAAAACCCTTTGCCGCAGCCATTCTCTCCCATTCTCTCCCTTCAATCCGCAGCCACCTCTCCATTTTCCCCTCCATTCCAGCCACTTCACACCATTGCCGCAGCACTACCAACCCTTCCAGCCACCATTCAAACCTTCCTCCATCATCCCACCACCTTGCCGCACCACCATATTCCCATAAACCCATTCCTAAACCAGAAAATCATCCAAAAACACCCCAAACCATCTCTGCCGCAGCAAGGAGAAGAACAAAGATGAGCTTAAACGCGCAGAAATTCAAGTGGATTCGTTGGGCGTTCTAGGTGTAATCAATCCTTTGTTCTTTATGTTTAAATTCAATTTTATTTCTCTTTCTGTGAACATGAGGGGCTAAATCCCTAATTAGCTAGGGGGTGATTCGAAACTATGTATATGCTTGCAATATGAATTGATTACCTTTGGTTGGAATTTCATGAGTTTTGGATTCAATTCGTTTAACTGCTTGATTGATAACTTATTTGTGTATGTTTATTGAGAGTGCACGCTTAATTTTCATGCATGAATATGACGCTAGAATATAAGTGAATTTCACCTAATAGTGATGAACTTATATTCACAAGTAGTGGAGGTTGCTTATAAACAATCACGTTAAATGAATTCTTGGCACTAGTTTCATGCTCATCATAGTAACGAATGCCTCGTCAACACTTATAGTTTTCATGAGGCTTAATGATCTTTGATTGTATCTTTATTGTGCTTTTCACGTAAAGGACTTTTGGAGAATGTTTTGAATTGCGTATGCGCTGTCCCATCCAATTCATTAACTTAAGGAAAACTTGAAGGTTAATTTAAGCGGACCTAATTAACCCGGGGTGTTGAGTTTCATAATTCATCGAAAGACCAACTGAAAATCATCTTGTATGCAAGTGTGACATATGTGGAGAAGAACCTTCTAGCTAGCATTCATCCATATTTTCATCACATTCATCTTTACAATCTGTTTTAAATTACAATCTGTGCATTTTATTTAATTTCGTCAAAAACTAAATCCCCCTTTACTTTAGTGTCCAATTTAGTTAGAAAGTGTCTTAGTTTGTGTTTCTAAGTGTTTTGATTCAAGTTATTACCCAAATTCGTCCAAATTAGTGAAAGTGCTCAAAACTGCCTAGAAAGTGTTTTTAAGGCAGTTTTGAGTGTTTTGGGGCTGTTTTGAGTCTTTTGGTTTGTTTTAGTGTTTTTATTGTTTAGTTTTGCATTCTTTGAGTCTAGTTTAGTGTTTTAACCTTTGTTTTACGTTTTTGAGTCAATTTCCAAGTGATTTAGCAATCCCTCCTAATCCCTGGTTTAGAACGATCCCTACTTGCATCTTTACTACAATTGTCAAAAGAGGGTTTTAATTTGTGTGCTTATTTAGTTCGCATCAACTTTATCGATGGTATTTTATTTTTTGACACACACACATATATACAAGAGCACTCAAGCGCTATCAGTCAGTAATTTAATATGGTGAAACCAAGCGTTTGGGCCAACTCCACAATATTTTTCCTATGACTCATAGGTCTCTCACTTACAAATGAAAAGGAACACCACTAGACCGTAATACTAAGTGGTAGTTAGATTGAGTTTTAGATTACTCGTTATTCTAGCAATTCTTTCCTATTAGATTTTGTATTTACTTGGACGACAATCACAATCCCTAAGCATTCTACAATTTCTCTACACTTATCTTTGTCCTCTCTCTCTCTCTCTCTCTCTCTCTCTCTCTCTCTCTTTCTTCCCTTTAGGAAAGATTGGGCAATCGCGCCGTTGGCCCTTGCGAAGGCTTGGGCTGGTGGCATCCTCTCCTTTCCCCCTCCTAGCCTTCTCCCCCTTCCTCCTACGCATTCCACAGCTGCTGATAGGAGCATATTCATGCGACTTAAATGGCTTGTTCTCGTGCATTTACGTTATGTTTCTTTAGTTATTTTAGTACTTTAAGCTATTTTCGTGTGTTTGTAGGCCAAAAGGGCTAAAGGAGCAAAAAGATGCATTTTGGAGACGTTTGGAGCACTTTTGGGCTAAGGATGGAAAGCTTATGCTTGGAGCCAAAGTGTTGGACGAAATTGAAAACCTAATTGAAGACCAAAGTGTTGGAACTTTGTTCCCTTTAGTTTTAGGATATTTAAACCTTTCCTATATCCTTAGTCGTGCATAACATTCCAACATTCCACTCCTTCATTCACCACTTATCATATCATACACTTATCTTATCATCACCACATATCATTCATTTATTACTTATCATATCATTCATTCATCTACATATCAATAACCACTTATCATTCATTTATTACTTATCATATCATTCATTCATCTACATATCAATAACCACTTATCTTATCACTCAACATATCATTCATTTATCACTCAACATATCATTCACTTATCACTTATCTTATCATTCACTTACCACTCAACATATCACTCAACATATCATACACTTATCACTCATCACACTTCATCATTATACCACCATTCATTCTTTAAAACACATGCACATTCACACACACTTCACACAAACAACATTCACATGCAAACACAAGCTTTAACCAACAAACAAAACATACACACACATGCACTTACTCCTTCATCATTACACCACCTTCTCCATCTTTATTCCACATGCATTCATCATAATTCACCCTAGCTACCACCATTCACACACACATGCACTTATTCTTTCATCATTGCACCACCATTCACCATTCACACACACATGCACTTACTCCTTCATCATTACACCACCTTCTCCATCTTTATTCCACATGCATTCATCATAATTCACCCTAGCTACCACCATTCACACACACATGCACTTACTCTTTCATCATTGCACCACCATTCACACACACATGCACTTACTCTTTCATCATTGCACCACCAATTCAACACATGCATTCACACACCAACAACCTAGCTCTTTTTCCATCATTATTTCATCCACATGCACTCTCAATCATAACAACCACATTCACTCTTAAACAATCACCCACATATTCTCCCATTCCCCCTATAAAAACCCATGCATTCATACACAAAAATCACATCTCATTTCATACACAACACACCACAAACACTTCCATTCCTTCTCTTTGCCGTGAGTCCCCTTAGAATCCAAAACCATCTTTCCATTTCCATCACTCCTCACTCCATTCCACATTTCCATAATCCCCCAAACCTCACCTTAGACCTTGTGCTACAACAACGAGGAAGAGAAGAGGACCTAAACGTTCATACAATTCAAGTTTGAGTTGTTGGAATGTTTAGGTGATTCTTTGATTTCAATGTTTCATTTTAATTCTCTTTGTTTTGTACGTATAAGGAATGGAAGAGAAGAGTGCCTAAACGTTCATACAATTCAAGTTTGAGTTGTTGGAATGTTTAGGTGTTTCTTTGATTTCAACGTAATGAGGAACTAAAACCCCCTTTAGCTAGGGGGTGATTCGAAATAAATGTTTATGCTTGCATTTTGATTTGATTACTTCTAATTGCGTTTCATAAGTTGTGGTTCAATTTGTTTAACCGTTTGATTGATAACTTATTTATGTATGTTTATTAAGAGTGTACACTTAATTTTCATGCATGAATATGACGCTAGAATATAAGTGAGTTTCACCTAATAGTTACGAACTTATATTCACAAGTAGTGGAGGTTGCTTATAAACAATCGCGTTAAATGAATTCTTGGCATAAGTTTCATGCGTATTCCATAGTAACGAATGCCTCGTCAACACTTAAAGTTTTCATGATGCTTAATGATTTTTGATTGTATCTTTATTGTGCTTTTCACGTAAAGGACTTTTGGAGAATGTTGTGAATTGCGTTGCGCTAACCCATCCAATTCATTAACTTAAGGAAAACTTGACGGTTAATTTAAGCGGACCTAATTGACCCGGGGCGTTGAGAATTAATGATTTGTTGAAATGCAATTGGAAATCTTTTTATTATGCAAGTGTAACATGTATGGAGATGAACCCCTTAGCTATTCTATCATCCATTCATTCCATTTCATCAATTCCATATTTACATTCTGTTTTAATTTGTTCATTTAATTTAATTTCGTATAAACTTAAATCCCCCTTTACTTTAATGTCAATTTAGTTAGAAATCATTTTAGTTTGTGTTTTTTTAAAGCATTTTGAGTTTTTGGTTTGTCTTAGTGTTTTAAACTTTAAATTTTGCATTCTTTGAGTCTAGTTTAGTGTTTTAAACTTTATTTTACGTTTTTGAGTCAGTTTCCAAGAGATTAACAATCCCTCCTAATCCCCGGTCCAGAACGATCCCTACTTATACATATACTACAATTTGACGAAAAGAGGGTTTAATTTGTGCGCGTATAAATCACGCATCAAATTTTGGCGCCGTTGCCGGGGATTAGCAACTTTGCTAATCCCTTAGTTCTTTTCTTTTTTTTTTTGGTTTAGTTGTTTTCGTTTTAGTTTCTAACTTAGTGTTGTTTTCTTTGTTTGTTGTTACTTTTGATTTTTGATTTAGTTCTCTTTCTTTTTAGGTACTAGAGAAGTAAGATATGGATTTTGCTAGCATTCAAGCTCAATTGGCAAATCTTACTTCTAAATTGTCGCCGTATGCCGAAAGGACCACAATGCAGAGTGTCCCTACATTTGGTGCTTCATATAGGCAAGGATTTCAAGCCAATCAATGTCCACAAAGAGATTGGAGGGATCATTCAAACTCTATATGGTGGGAAGATCAACAAGTTCAACGTGAAGCATATTGGCAACCATATGAGGAGTTCTATTCAAGACCTATGCAGCCACCACAACTTCATATGCAATATGCTCAATTAAATTCAAGTTCGCCAGTAGATTATATTCAAATTCTTAATGAAATAAATTCTTTGGCGCAGGGGTCACAAAATCAAGCCAAGGAGGCTCAACAAGAAGCATATTGGCAACCATATGAGGAGTTCAATACAACACCTATGCAGCCACCACAACCTCCCCCACAACAATTCCAATCAAGTTCAAGTATGTCCATGGATAATGATAAAAATTTTCAATTACTAACCTCTTTGACGCAGGACGAACAAAATCAAGACAAGAAGTTGGGTAAATTGGACGAGCAATTTGGGCAGATTATGGAGTTCATGAAACAAATTCAAGAGCAAAGTGAACTTTCCAACTCAACTATTGAAAACTCGAAGGAAGATTTTGAAATCCATAATGCTATCACTTTGGGAAGTGCTATGGAGGTTGGAGCTGACCTAAAAATGTCCAAACATAGCCTAGAAGTGGATGAAGAGCTGCTAATTGAGGAGGAGGAAGAAGACATGCACACGGCAAGGGTAGAACAACCCTTGCCGCAGCCCCCTAAGCCCTCTAAACCACCCACCACCAGTAAGGACGTCCCAATTTCATGTTATTTTGATGTTATTCCACCCAATGTCCCTTTTCCTAGCAGGTTTTTGATTCCCAACCAAGAAGAGAGTAAAAAGGACATCGTGGAAGCCTTCCCAAAGGTGCAAAATGCTATTCAAATTCTTGGTGCAACACAGCAAGTTTTAGATGGTGTTGAATTCTTCAAAGGACTTTGTACACCAAGAAGAATGATTCAAGAGAAGGTAGTGGCTGGAGAAGATGTAGAAGGCATCAAAGAGGACAAATTTGAAACCACAATTCCCAAGGAAGTTGGATTTTATGACACGGGACAAGTCATAACTTTCGAAGGGGTGTTTATTCTGGAGTTCATTTTGGAGCACACAGGTAAGCCGCCTCCCCGAATTTCAATTTTCTTTTATACTAACATGTGGTTAATGATTCAGGCACCCAATCTGGAATTTAAACTATTACCGGATCATTTCAAGTATCACCGCCCATTCAAAGATAAATTCCATGCCGTTTGATTTTATTTATGTAAAAAAAAAAAAAAAAAAAAAAAAAAAAAAAAGATACTAAACATGGAGAAAGGTGGAGCTTCACAAAGGTTGTTTACGTGAAGCCCCACTACGAGGCGCAGAAGCGGAAGGCGCAGAAGCGGGAGGCATAGAAGCGGGAGGCATCGGAGCGGAAGCCATCGGAGCGGAAGCCATCGGAGCGGGAGGCATCGGAGCTAGAGCATTCCAGGCCTTAATACTTGGCCAAGCGCTGGATGACCCAGGAAAAAGGTGCCTCTGGAGATAAGACGCAAGCCTTTGACGGTCACTGTGAATTCGACCCTCAGATTCTTGCAGCTCATCAAGCTTCCTTTTCATCCCCGACGAATAGTTATTTGCAAGCACATGCAAACTTCTATTCTCGTACTTAAGCTGCTGGATCTCTTGTTTAAGTCTTTCCACCTCTGCCATCAACGATTCCACTTGACGAGAGCGGGCAAGCAGGCGTAGGCCCATGTTGGACACAGAGCTCGCACACTGAACACTAAGTGCGAGGGACTCTTGAACGGCCAACTCATCAGACCGTCCTGACAGCAGCCTACTATCTTTTGGAGTGAGGAGGTTCCTAGCTACTATTGTAGCTGTTGTGGCGTCCTGCATCACAGAGTCTTCACCTGAAAGAGGACCGTTAGAAGATAAAAAAGAAGGGCGCCATACGTTACCTTGACGCGGCGCGCCCGTATCACTGCTAAGGCTCAATTCCAAGCTAAGGTTCGATAAGTTTGCCATTTTTTCAAAGGTGTTCAAAGATAGGGGTTGATGGAGTAAATTTTCAAAGGGTCGGAGTCGATTTTCAAGAATGGGAGTTCTTCAGAGTGTGTTTGTTGTGGTGATCGATAGCTCAATAAAAAAAGCCAAGGCGACGCGTTCTCGGCTTTTCAGAAGACGCGTCCACCAATTCAAAAAGCCGGAATTTCCGGCGTAATTTAGGCGACGCTTTCTCGGCTTTTCTGAAGACACGTTCAACTTTGTCAAAAGATATCTGACAAAGCTGAAAACACGTGGAGGCCATCATCGCAACTACACCTCTTTAGCCGACAAGCGCAAAGTTCGGCGACGCTTTCTCTGCTTTTCAGAAAACGCGTGTAGCTTTGTCAAAAGGAGCCGCATCTGCACTACCACGTGTCGTTCAGAAATCGAAGGGGCGCCTGCTCAGAAATCGAAGAGGCGAATTCAAAGATCGAAGAGGCGCCACTATTTCAAAAAGCCGGAGTTGCGGGATCAAAACGTTTGTCGACAAAGGTAAAAAGTACCACCACTTGCTATTATCTCTATATATGTCGACCTTCGTATTTTATGGCAGAGCAAACCTGAAGAAAATGCCCAACTCTCCCTCACCTCTGAGGGCGCACTCCCAGCAAAGCCTTTCGAAATACTCAATTCTTTCTCCCCAAAGATGATACCAGATGTCTGGAGTACAGATGACCCAGGAGGAAACAGCACAACAAATACATGTGCTGATTCATTCACCGCTTCTTCAAAAGCAAAGGTATCTCATATCATCAAGGTCAAAAGCAAAAGTATCTCATATCATGCTCTTTCCCTGTCTTTTTCTTTGTCCTTGTTCTTACTCGCATGGCAAAGTAAAAGAAGCAATCAGCCGGCACTTGGAGTCAGTCTTCCGTTCTGGAGCCAACTGCCTGGAATCTATTCCTGATTGCTTACCTAGCGTTGCTCTCGAGTAGTCATCTTCAACGGTTGATACACTTCCGGAGAAGGGACCACTTCTGCAAAGGGGAGCGAGTAAGGCAAGTGAAAATGATACATCGAAGCATGTGGAGACAAACATAGGCTGAGTTATCCTCCAACCCTTTTCAATACGAATTGGAAAGATTGAACAAAGAAACAGACCAAAAGGGTAAGCTCAGACCTTCGGGGGAGACCAAAAGAACCATCCTGCTGCCCAGTTCAAGAAGTAGCACAAAGGAAAATCAACGATGGGCGGAAACCAGTTCGAGAGTAAGCCTGTGGAATCATCAAGATCAAGCCTCAATGCAATCAACAAAGAGAAGAGGGAATTTACACTCCATAACCAGATTTGCGTCCCTAAACTCTTCTCTTTGTTAATTACATTCTGCCATGTTTAGTATGTTTAGTTGTTGTTTGTGTGTTTACTTATGTTTTGTGTGAATCTATGCTTAAAACATTGAGGACAATGTTTGATTTAAGTGTGGGGGGGTAACTAATGTTGTTAATGCAAATTCGTGGGATTTTATCACCCATAACTTCAAAAGTTGTTCCTTGCTGTTTTAAGGTGTTTTTAAGTTGTTTTAGAGTGTTTTAGTATGTTTTGTTTTTATAACTCCGAAAAGCACATAAAAATTTGAAAAATTGTTTTGAAAAGCCTAAAAAGAGTGTTTTGAGTCGTTTTTGTGAGTTTGTGTCTTAGGGTACCTTCCAACACAATGATAAGGATTTGGTTTGTAATTGCATGACTGTTAAAAAGAGTTATAAACATAGAGAAAAGTTTGATTTACTCTTGGTTTATGCTTAGTTATGGTTATAATGTATGACTTCACATGCAATCATAAAAGAAAAATTCGTTTTTGTAACATGCTTGAAGGAAGGAACTCAAACAAACACTACAACCCTGTGAGACTCGAGCCATTACCTTCTTTGGAGAGTTATTTTCTGTGATTCTTTGTTTTCTAAAAGTTGTTGCATGATCTCATTATTCCTTGCTTGGCTGCTACTTAGAATGCAATTGTATCATGATAGAACTAAATGCTAGAACTTATATCCATTTCATTCAAAGCATGACATTGAATTGCATAACATATATCAAGATGAAGTTGTGTAGTTGCCACCATAGCCAAATAGCGTTACTTCCCATATTTCGTATATGTTGTAAGTTTTACCCCCGTTGAGCCTTGTTTAGCCTTTATTCTTTGTTTACCCACATTATCCTCACCTAGCCTAGTGTAGGACAGTCCACACCCTTGTTCTTAATTGATAGTGAGCATGACTAAAATGAATTCCTTTTGAGTACATTATGCAAGAAAATGAGTGTGGGGGAGTAAAAGTTTGTTCTTACGTTTATATGTATGTTTTGAGATTCAAAAGAAAAAGAAGAAAAAAAAAAAAAAAAAAAAAAAAAAAAGGAGTGAAAATAAGTAAGAATGAACTCACGAGCGTTGATGGTTGAAGAAAGGGTCCAAAAAAGTTGGTTGAAGAAAGGGTCCAAAAAAGTTGAATATGGCCCTAAGTTTTGTGTGACTTTCCCTTGGGTGTTCAAAGTTGACTTCTGCGTTCTTAAGGGAATTCTAAGTGCCTAATTCAATACTTTGCTCACTATTGCTTTAAGAATGTTTGTTTATCCTTCACCTTTCATTGTTAGCCAACACCTTTAGCCCCGTTACACCCCTTTGACTTCTATCTTGATCGTTATGTGTTCAATAATGTGGAGTTTGAAATTGATATGAGCTTATGGAATCACTGGTTCTCATTCTAAGTAGTAGCATTCCATTCATGAGATCATATTCATGTCATTATCGTAAATCCAGAAAATGCTTTCCTTGTTATAACATATGTGAGTGTTCGTCTACATGTTTACATCAATCTTCTCACATATAACTAGTGTAGGGTGTGTAGTCAGAAAATCTGTGTGAAAAACGAGTGCATATCTTGTAAGGATTTGAGCAATTTCTCTAAGGCATGTTACTGCATTCGAAATGTGTTTTAAATGTTTAATTGTGAACTAGTATGTGGTGACTATGATTAAGAATGTACTTAAGTGTAATGATGGCTAAAATCTGTGGGAATAATGATTTTTAACTTGTCATGTGCTTTGGAAATCCCTGAGACGTTTGTTGGAAGGTTTAGGTTGTGTTTTACTTGTTCGTTTTGTTTTGTTTCTGGTTTCTTTTGTTTTGTTTTGCTCGAGGACTAGCAAAAGATAAGTGTGGGGGTATTTGATAGGAGCATATTCATGCGACTTAAATGGCTTGTTCTCGTGCATTTACGTTATGTTTCTTTAGTTATTTTAGTACTTTAAGCTATTTTCGTGTGTTTGTAGGCCAAAAGGGCTAAAGGAGCAAAAAGATGCATTTTGGAGACGTTTGGAGCACTTTTGGGCTAAGGATGGAAAGCTTATGCTTGGAGCCAAAGTGTTGGACGAAATTGAAAACCTAATTGAAGACCAAAGTGTTGGAACTTTGTTCCCTTTAGTTTTAGGATATTTAAACCTTTCCTATATCCTTAGTCGTGCATAACATTCCAACATTCCACTCCTTCATTCACCACTTATCATATCATACACTTATCTTATCATCACCACATATCATTCATTTATTACTTATCATATCATTCATTCATCTACATATCAATAACCACTTATCATTCATTTATTACTTATCATATCATTCATTCATCTACATATCAATAACCACTTATCTTATCACTCAACATATCATTCATTTATCACTCAACATATCATTCACTTATCACTTATCTTATCATTCACTTACCACTCAACATATCACTCAACATATCATACACTTATCACTCATCACACTTCATCATTATACCACCATTCATTCTTTAAAACACATGCACATTCACACACACTTCACACAAACAACATTCACATGCAAACACAAGCTTTAACCAACAAACAAAACATACACACACATGCACTTACTCCTTCATCATTACACCACCTTCTCCATCTTTATTCCACATGCATTCATCATAATTCACCCTAGCTACCACCATTCACACACACATGCACTTATTCTTTCATCATTGCACCACCATTCACCATTCACACACACATGCACTTACTCCTTCATCATTACACCACCTTCTCCATCTTTATTCCACATGCATTCATCATAATTCACCCTAGCTACCACCATTCACACACACATGCACTTACTCTTTCATCATTGCACCACCATTCACACACACATGCACTTACTCTTTCATCATTGCACCACCAATTCAACACATGCATTCACACACCAACAACCTAGCTCTTTTTCCATCATTATTTCATCCACATGCACTCTCAATCATAACAACCACATTCACTCTTAAACAATCACCCACATATTCTCCCATTCCCCCTATAAAAACCCATGCATTCATACACAAAAATCACATCTCATTTCATACACAACACACCACAAACACTTCCATTCCTTCTCTTTGCCGTGAGTCCCCTTAGAATCCAAAACCATCTTTCCATTTCCATCACTCCTCACTCCATTCCACATTTCCATAATCCCCCAAACCTCACCTTAGACCTTGTGCTACAACAACGAGGAAGAGAAGAGGACCTAAACGTTCATACAATTCAAGTTTGAGTTGTTGGAATGTTTAGGTGATTCTTTGATTTCAATGTTTCATTTTAATTCTCTTTGTTTTGTACGTATAAGGAATGGAAGAGAAGAGTGCCTAAACGTTCATACAATTCAAGTTTGAGTTGTTGGAATGTTTAGGTGTTTCTTTGATTTCAACGTAATGAGGAACTAAAACCCCCTTTAGCTAGGGGGTGATTCGAAATAAATGTTTATGCTTGCATTTTGATTTGATTACTTCTAATTGCGTTTCATAAGTTGTGGTTCAATTTGTTTAACCGTTTGATTGATAACTTATTTATGTATGTTTATTAAGAGTGTACACTTAATTTTCATGCATGAATATGACGCTAGAATATAAGTGAGTTTCACCTAATAGTTACGAACTTATATTCACAAGTAGTGGAGGTTGCTTATAAACAATCGCGTTAAATGAATTCTTGGCATAAGTTTCATGCGTATTCCATAGTAACGAATGCCTCGTCAACACTTAAAGTTTTCATGATGCTTAATGATTTTTGATTGTATCTTTATTGTGCTTTTCACGTAAAGGACTTTTGGAGAATGTTGTGAATTGCGTTGCGCTAACCCATCCAATTCATTAACTTAAGGAAAACTTGACGGTTAATTTAAGCGGACCTAATTGACCCGGGGCGTTGAGAATTAATGATTTGTTGAAATGCAATTGGAAATCTTTTTATTATGCAAGTGTAACATGTATGGAGATGAACCCCTTAGCTATTCTATCATCCATTCATTCCATTTCATCAATTCCATATTTACATTCTGTTTTAATTTGTTCATTTAATTTAATTTCGTATAAACTTAAATCCCCCTTTACTTTAATGTCAATTTAGTTAGAAATCATTTTAGTTTGTGTTTTTTTAAAGCATTTTGAGTTTTTGGTTTGTCTTAGTGTTTTAAACTTTAAATTTTGCATTCTTTGAGTCTAGTTTAGTGTTTTAAACTTTATTTTACGTTTTTGAGTCAGTTTCCAAGAGATTAACAATCCCTCCTAATCCCCGGTCCAGAACGATCCCTACTTATACATATACTACAATTTGACGAAAAGAGGGTTTAATTTGTGCGCGTATAAATCACGCATCAAATTTTGGCGCCGTTGCCGGGGATTAGCAACTTTGCTAATCCCTTAGTTCTTTTCTTTTTTTTTTTGGTTTAGTTGTTTTCGTTTTAGTTTCTAACTTAGTGTTGTTTTCTTTGTTTGTTGTTACTTTTGATTTTTGATTTAGTTCTCTTTCTTTTTAGGTACTAGAGAAGTAAGATATGGATTTTGCTAGCATTCAAGCTCAATTGGCAAATCTTACTTCTAAATTGTCGCCGTATGCCGAAAGGACCACAATGCAGAGTGTCCCTACATTTGGTGCTTCATATAGGCAAGGATTTCAAGCCAATCAATGTCCACAAAGAGATTGGAGGGATCATTCAAACTCTATATGGTGGGAAGATCAACAAGTTCAACGTGAAGCATATTGGCAACCATATGAGGAGTTCTATTCAAGACCTATGCAGCCACCACAACTTCATATGCAATATGCTCAATTAAATTCAAGTTCGCCAGTAGATTATATTCAAATTCTTAATGAAATAAATTCTTTGGCGCAGGGGTCACAAAATCAAGCCAAGGAGGCTCAACAAGAAGCATATTGGCAACCATATGAGGAGTTCAATACAACACCTATGCAGCCACCACAACCTCCCCCACAACAATTCCAATCAAGTTCAAGTATGTCCATGGATAATGATAAAAATTTTCAATTACTAACCTCTTTGACGCAGGACGAACAAAATCAAGACAAGAAGTTGGGTAAATTGGACGAGCAATTTGGGCAGATTATGGAGTTCATGAAACAAATTCAAGAGCAAAGTGAACTTTCCAACTCAACTATTGAAAACTCGAAGGAAGATTTTGAAATCCATAATGCTATCACTTTGGGAAGTGCTATGGAGGTTGGAGCTGACCTAAAAATGTCCAAACATAGCCTAGAAGTGGATGAAGAGCTGCTAATTGAGGAGGAGGAAGAAGACATGCACACGGCAAGGGTAGAACAACCCTTGCCGCAGCCCCCTAAGCCCTCTAAACCACCCACCACCAGTAAGGACGTCCCAATTTCATGTTATTTTGATGTTATTCCACCCAATGTCCCTTTTCCTAGCAGGTTTTTGATTCCCAACCAAGAAGAGAGTAAAAAGGACATCGTGGAAGCCTTCCCAAAGGTGCAAAATGCTATTCAAATTCTTGGTGCAACACAGCAAGTTTTAGATGGTGTTGAATTCTTCAAAGGACTTTGTACACCAAGAAGAATGATTCAAGAGAAGGTAGTGGCTGGAGAAGATGTAGAAGGCATCAAAGAGGACAAATTTGAAACCACAATTCCCAAGGAAGTTGGATTTTATGACACGGGACAAGTCATAACTTTCGAAGGGGTGTTTATTCTGGAGTTCATTTTGGAGCACACAGGTAAGCCGCCTCCCCGAATTTCAATTTTCTTTTATACTAACATGTGGTTAATGATTCAGGCACCCAATCTGGAATTTAAACTATTACCGGATCATTTCAAGTATCACCGCCCATTCAAAGATAAATTCCATGCCGTTTGATTTTATTTATGTAAAAAAAAAAAAAAAAAAAAAAAAAAAAAAAAAAAAAAAAAAAAAAAAAAGATACTAAACATGGAGAAAGGTGGAGCTTCACAAAGGTTGTTTACGTGAAGCCCCACTACGAGGCGCAGAAGCGGAAGGCGCAGAAGCGGGAGGCATAGAAGCGGGAGGCATCGGAGCGGAAGCCATCGGAGCGGAAGCCATCGGAGCGGGAGGCATCGGAGCTAGAGCATTCCAGGCCTCAATACTTGGCCAAGCGCTGGATGACCCAGGAAAAAGGTGCCTCTGGAGATAAGACGCAAGCCTTTGACGGTCACTGTGAATTCGACCCTCAGATTCTTGCAGCTCATCAAGCTTCCTTTTCATCCCCGACGAATAGTTATTTGCAAGCACATGCAAACTTCTATTCTCGTACTTAAGCTGCTGGATCTCTTGTTTAAGTCTTTCCACCTCTGCCATCAACGATTCCACTTGACGAGAGCGGGCAAGCAGGCGTAGGCCCATGTTGGACACAGAGCTCGCACACAAAATAAAGGCCCTAGCCCAAATTCCAGCCCTTGCCGTGCCTTTCCCCTTCTTTCTTTCCCTTGCCGTGCAAGGGGGGGAACTTTTGTCCCATTTTATGCACAAAAACCCTAACCCTAAACCCTAGCCGCACCTATTAAGCCATCCCCTTTAATTTCTTATTTAATTCCCTAATTTTATTCAGCCATTCACTCTTCATCATTCACCCTAAAAACCCTTTGCCGCAGCCATTCTCTCCCATTCTCTCCCTTCAATCCGCAGCCACCTCTCCATTTTCCCCTCCATTCCAGCCACTTCACACCATTGCCGCAGCACTACCAACCCTTCCAGCCACCATTCAAACCTTCCTCCATCATCCCACCACCTTGCCGCACCACCATATTCCCATAAACCCATTCCTAAACCAGAAAATCATCCAAAAACACCCCAAACCATCTCTGCCGCAGCAAGGAGAAGAACAAAGATGAGCTTAAACGCGCAGAAATTCAAGTGGATTCGTTGGGCGTTCTAGGTGTAATCAATCCTTTGTTCTTTATGTTTAAATTCAATTTTATTTCTCTTTCTGTGAACATGAGGGGCTAAATCCCTAATTAGCTAGGGGGTGATTCGAAACTATGTATATGCTTGCAATATGAATTGATTACCTTTGGTTGGAATTTCATGAGTTTTGGATTCAATTCGTTTAACTGCTTGATTGATAACTTATTTGTGTATGTTTATTGAGAGTGCACGCTTAATTTTCATGCATGAATATGACGCTAGAATATAAGTGAATTTCACCTAATAGTGATGAACTTATATTCACAAGTAGTGGAGGTTGCTTATAAACAATCACGTTAAATGAATTCTTGGCACTAGTTTCATGCTCATCATAGTAACGAATGCCTCGTCAACACTTATAGTTTTCATGAGGCTTAATGATCTTTGATTGTATCTTTATTGTGCTTTTCACGTAAAGGACTTTTGGAGAATGTTTTGAATTGCGTATGCGCTGTCCCATCCAATTCATTAACTTAAGGAAAACTTGAAGGTTAATTTAAGCGGACCTAATTAACCCGGGGTGTTGAGTTTCATAATTCATCGAAAGACCAACTGAAAATCATCTTGTATGCAAGTGTGACATATGTGGAGAAGAACCTTCTAGCTAGCATTCATCCATATTTTCATCACATTCATCTTTACAATCTGTTTTAAATTACAATCTGTGCATTTTATTTAATTTCGTCAAAAACTAAATCCCCCTTTACTTTAGTGTCCAATTTAGTTAGAAAGTGTCTTAGTTTGTGTTTCTAAGTGTTTTGATTCAAGTTATTACCCAAATTCGTCCAAATTAGTGAAAGTGCTCAAAACTGCCTAGAAAGTGTTTTTAAGGCAGTTTTGAGTGTTTTGGGGCTGTTTTGAGTCTTTTGGTTTGTTTTAGTGTTTTTATTGTTTAGTTTTGCATTCTTTGAGTCTAGTTTAGTGTTTTAACCTTTGTTTTACGTTTTTGAGTCAATTTCCAAGTGATTTAGCAATCCCTCCTAATCCCTGGTTTAGAACGATCCCTACTTGCATCTTTACTACAATTGTCAAAAGAGGGTTTTAATTTGTGTGCTTATTTAGTTCGCATCAACTTTATCGATGGTATTTTATTTTTTGACACACACACATATATACAAGAGCACTCAAGCGCTATCAGTCAGTAATTTAATATGGTGAAACCAAGCGTTTGGGCCAACTCCACAATATTTTTCCTATGACTCATAGGTCTCTCACTTACAAATGAAAAGGAACACCACTAGACCGTAATACTAAGTGGTAGTTAGATTGAGTTTTAGATTACTCGTTATTCTAGCAATTCTTTCCTATTAGATTTTGTATTTACTTGGACGACAATCACAATCCCTAAGCATTCTACAATTTCTCTACACTTATCTTTGTCCTCTCTCTCTCTCTCTCTCTCTCTCTCTCTCTCTCTCTCTCTCTTTCTTCCCTTTAGGAAAGATTGGGCAATCGCGCCGTTGGCCCTTGCGAAGGCTTGGGCTGGTGGCATCCTCTCCTTTCCCCCTCCTAGCCTTCTCCCCCTTCCTCCTACGCATTCCACAGCTGCCTCCCCTCTCCTTCTTGCTTCCTTTTGTTTTTTCCTATTTCTCCTTCCTTTTTTCCCTTCTTCACTCTTCTCATTTCCTCCGAGTTATTCTCAGATTTCTTTGGCTTGGTCCCAATTTTTCCTAAGCTCGTCTCAGATTTGGGTTTCATGCCCGTTCCTCGACTTCCTTGGGATTTTTCGTTGTTTTTCCGTTTCTGTCCCACCTAATTTTCTTCCCCATGCTTTCCCCAATCCCATTTCTCATCCAACCATAAGCTTGCTCTTGAAGTGCTTGACTTGATTAATTTCCTGGATCCACACCTCATAATCCCTTACCTTATCGCCCTGCCAAAAAATTTGGGCGAAGTGTAAAAAGATTTATGTCGTAACAAGGGTGTTTTACACACCCCATCAACCCTCCCCTTTTTCTTTTTTTGTTTGGTTCTCTGGGTCTCTTTGCATGTGTTGTTGTCAGCATTTTGGATCTTGGGGTTTCGATTTGGTTTGGTGTTTCAAGATTAATCTTATGGTTCATGTGTGGTTTTGGATTTGGTACAAGCATTGGAGTGGGTATGCGCGGGCTGCTCTCTAGTGTTGGAGATTAAGGTTTTCTTTTATTGCTTTGTTTTTGTTGTTCGGCTTATGCATGTTTTGGGTTGCTGCTCACCATTTGGTTTGGCCCTTTGTTCTTGTACTTATTTTATTAATTAATGAATGTCATCTTTTCGAAAAAAAATAAGTAATATTGGCCACAATAAATTGATTAATTTTTAAGCGGTCCAATATATAATTAGATGCTAGCATTTGACTGCACACTTTGTGTGTATGAACACATTTTTTTTTAGAAAATGAGAAGAGAGAGAGAATGCTTGGGGGGGGGGGGAGTGGGAGTTTTTTTTTGTTTTTTGTTTTTTTTTTCAATATTGGACATTTTTTAACATCACCTATAGGTAACACTTCAATCAAAAAGAGTAAAATTTAGACATGTGAAATTACATTATTGCCCATCATTTTTTTTGCGTGATAGAAAACTAATTTATTTTTTCACCCTCTTTTGGTTGATAAAGAGGGTTTCATTAATTAGTAAAGATTTGCCCTTTTTTGTTGGAAAAGATATTTACCACTGGTAAAAAACAGGAGCGCATTGTATTTCACTTTTCCCGCTCTGTCACCATCAAATATCATCCCGCATTTATGATTCCGTTACTTCCGAAATTAAACCCCCAAAAGATTTCGAGAATTTAAGACGGAGACTTGGACAAGGAGATATAGTCTCCAGAGAGCCCGCTTTACCTAATTAATTAATGATAATTTTTTTTTAAATCAAAAAAATATTAATTAATGTTTCCAATAGAATGCTCTTTTTGTGACCTCCGACTCCCCTTCCCATCCCTTCCTATTTAAACGGTCACGGTTAAGCTACCTTAACATTTTATATTCATATTGCTCTTTATCTTATTATCTCTACAAAAAGATCAATATAAAATGTTGACGTAGCTTAACCGTGACCGCTCAAATAAGAGGGGATGTGAAGGGGAGTCGGAGGTCATAAAAAGAGCATAATATTGGAAACATTAATTAATATTTTTTTTATTTGAAAAAAATTATCATTAATTAATTAGGTAAAGCGAACGGCTCTCTGATACTGTATCACACTGTCCAAGTGTGACAGCCCGTTCCAGATTTTTTTTCGAACCGTAGGGGTGAAATGACAGTTTTGCCCTTAACGGATAATTGTTGTTTGTGTGGTTGTTTTGGGTTTTCTGTTGGTTGCATCCCAGCCACACATCCATCATCATCATCACCCCTCTCCCCTATTACCTCTACCCTGTCCCGAGCTCTCTCTCCCTCCCTCTCCTATTCCTTTTGTACGGACGACACCCAAAACCATTGAAACCTTCACAAATCGAGGAAACAAATTACATATTCGTGCTCGTGAGGTCCTTAGGAGTTCAACCATACCTATTTCAGGTAAGGATACCTTCGTTTTCACGTCGAACTCGGGATTCTCCGATTTGGTCACTGTTCATGCACACGTTAATTCTTGTGTTTTTGGGAATTTCAAGCTTGTAGGAAGCTTGGTGAGGTCCTTAGGAGGGTCGGGGTGGTTCGTTTGAAGGTTTTGGACGTCGAGATCGTGAGTTACAAGTTTGACCGGAGTTGGTGGTGTTTTCCCAACGAGTTTCCGTGGGTTTTAGTGCTTGAAAGTGGTATGGATTTGCTCCTCTTGTTGTAAGATTCGTTTTGGTACCAATTTTGTGAAATTTGGTTGAAAAACGAAGAAGATACAAAGTTTTAAAAATTTCCCGGTTTTCCGGCGCAGACGACGGTGCCGGAGTTTGGCCGAAGAAGATGACGGAATATTTCATCAGTTTGGACGGAATATTCCTAACGGCATTAACAGCATCAGTTAGATTTAACGGAATATTCCTGATGGCGTTAACTGACGCCGTTAGTGTGCCAGGCACGTGCCTACGCATGGGCGGCGCGTGTGGCCGTGCCTTGGCCGGCGCGTGCGGCGTCGGAAAATTTTTCTAAAAATATGGGGATGTTCTTGAGGTTGAGTAGATCACGTTGGTGTATTCATACACCCCATTTGAGCATTGTATGAGAAGTTATTTCGTAAGGTTGGTTATGTGCTTTAAAATTAACGTTTTTATAGTTGTTTTGCATATAGGTGAGACCTATCCCGAGGACGAGCGCGGTCACTCGAGGCAAGGGGGTTACGACCCTTCTACATACCAGTGAGTGGGCTTTTGGTTTTCCGTATATACCTATATACTTATGTTTTTCTCAGAAAGTGAATGGAAACATTTATACATTTATATGCCATGCATTATGTTGGCCGTTTGTTTATGTATTATTAGTAGCATATATATATTTGTATGTTGGTCCTGCGGGCGCACAAGTAAGTGCCAGGTGAGTATGGTTTATGCTTATGTTCAGTAGTGATTTGAGATGCATAGAGAGCTCATAACCTGCACCCCCGGTGTTAGTGCTCCCGTCCAGAGTTGGGCACCGTCCTTCACGTGATGTTCACCTCCCGCACCACACGCTCATCTTGGATCCAAGTTAAGTGCACAGTACTGTCGTACATACCACTTTAGGTGGTTCCGACTCGTAGGTGACCCGCGATTATTCGCCCAGCCTTCACGTGATCATAGCACTTGAGCGTACTTATTATACACTGAGTCCTGTCGTACAGACCACTTTAGGTGGTTCCGACTCGTGTGCAGTTATAGTTAGTGAGATGGAGATTTGAGCTCTAGATTTAGCCGTGCATGTCACGTTAGGTGACTCCGGCTAACAGATTACATGACATTAATTTGATATTACCTGAGTACTTGCTATCTATATCGAGGCATTTGGCATGGCATATTTCCGAGCAGGATTTATATATATGTATATGTTATTTTCTGGGAAGTATACAAGTTTTACGGCGAGGGGTTAGAACTTTGTTTTTGAAATGGTTTTTGAAAAGCTTTGTTTTTGTCCACTCACGCTTTCTGTTTTGCGCCCCTCCAGGTTCCTGTTGGCTAGCACTTGTGGTGACTCCCCCGAGGATTTTCCCGACATATCTGACAGATTCTCACCAGTGTAGGACCACCTTTGGGTGTGTTTATGTAGTGTTGTTTCTCCCGAACTGCATTAGGTCTTCGTGCTCTGAACTTTGTTTTCACACTTACGCTTGCACATGTATGTTCTTACTTTGTGTATAGCTGGTTTTTATTTATTCGTACTTTATTTTTATTTATTTATTAGCTTCCGCACTGTGCACATGGTTACGTCACTTCCACATGACGGCCAGCATGCCTTGATCTCGGTCGGGGTGTGTCAGTTTGGTATCAGAGCCAGGTTTGACAGTCCTGTACTTTTGTGAGTATTCTAATGGTTTTGGTGTCTTCTGTCAAAATTATGCCGCCTCGTCGGGAACCACGTCACTCTACTGAGCCTAGTTTCCCCGATTGTTGGAAATGTGCCCTAAAACCAATCATATGATGATACTTTACGGACATTTCACAAAGTTAAACTAATGTAGTTTAAATGTAAAGGGCAAAGATTATTGTTTGAGTCGTCTCATATAAATGTTATATGCTTAAACGATAAGTCCAAGGAATATGTGATTGGAAGAATGCGATCTAAAGAAGTTAGATTCATGAGACCATTCTTCTGTTGACACATCCTAAACGTTCCTGATCATAGGATTGTCAATTGGGCATTGACAGTCCGTTAAGATCAGTACGTGCTATGTCTTCTCTCAGGGAGAGTGATTAGTCTCGAGTCATTGGTGTGTGTGACGTCAAGACAAGTACGTAGGTGCTCAATAGAGAATGAGTTCACTGAACACGATCAACGAAGAGTTCTCATATTCATGTCACATGAGAACTCATGGTTGGGATAATGCAAATTAGTCTTTTGACCTGAGGCATCACAGTTGTCTTGTGGTTAGGTCCTTAATCTTTGATTATGTCAAAGTCACTCCATCAGGAGGGTGTCCACGACATCGTTGGGGTTAAGCCACTTAGCCATGGAGGCAAGTGAATGCGCAACAAGGGATCTCTAACCTTCAAACTGTTTGAGGGAGAATACTCTATGATATGATTAAGAATCTTTGGCCAAAGTATGAATGAGATTTAGGAATGTGTTCCAAATCACATTCAAGGTAATCATATAAGCACAAGACTCAGATTGGATAGTAGACATGAATAAACTATCAAACCAAACAATGTGGTCAAGAGTATTGTATTAGAGAAAGACCGTATTGCATTTGTAATCCTAAAACTGAATAGGTTCTCCACCTCTTCTGATTAGCTTGGGTAACCATGACATGCTGCTAGGCGTCAACCATGGTTTGTGGAAGCCCTAAAAGTGTATTATCACTAACGGGAGAATTGAAAGTAAGTTTTAATTCACAATCGAATAGAAAGAGTTTTAATCACCCACTGCCTCGCTAAAAGGAACCTAATGGATCGTTCACCGAGTAAGGTAGAGTTTGAAGAAACAACGGAGATGAGTAAGAATAATTAAATGGTTTAATTATTTATCTAAGGCTATGATTAATTAATATGTTAATTAATCAAATGAATAAGTTCGTTAAAGACCTCGGGTTAGTTTTGGGCCGCAAGGCCCAATGGGATTTGAATGTCAAGCCCATTAACTCAAGTTGTATGACAACTTGAATAAACAAAGGGCTTGAAAGCCCAATAAACCCTATAGGCCGGCCATGTTAGAAGAATAGGGCTTTTGGTCCATTAGGTCACTTATTTGAAGGGACTATATAAAGGACTTTATAGCCTAAAATTCATAAAGGGTTGTTTTTGGGGAAAGGATGAGAACACAAGCTCTCCTTTCTCTCTAAAATTTCGGCCACCTTGGAGGGATCATCTAGCAATCAAACTCCTCCAAGGTCACTCATTTCTTCTTCATTATGCCTTGGTGATGAATCATTAGAGGTTCTCAATTTTGGGAACTTTGGAGAAACCTTTTTCATCCATCCAAATCCATAGATCTAAGATGCAAGGAATGAAGGCCCTCTCTTTGGGTGATTAGCCTTTGTTTAAATACAAAGAGGAATCTACAAAGGTATATATTTCAACTCACTTTGTTTTGAGTTGATTATTGGTTCACCATTTTACTAGGCTTTGAACATTCATGGGTAATGTTTTGTTTTTAAGTGCATGCTAGCATGATTCCGCCTTTAATTTGTTAATTGCATGCTAATGATGTTGCTTAAATGAACATGTCATCTTCCAAAATAATCCTTCAAGTGGTATCAGAGCCTAGGCCTAGTTTATGGTGGATCCTTTTGGGTTTTGTGATTTTTCATATTTTGTGATTTAAGTGTTGTAAATGTTACAAGCTTTGTTCTTGCTTTGAATATAAATTTTGCTTGAAAGTTTAGCATCTCAAATGTTGTAGATGTATTTCATTAAAGCATGAATATTGGAACTAAAAGTTGGTGCCAAGTGTTTTGGGATTTTCGGCCAAATCCAAAGGGTGATTTTTTTGGGTTCATGTTAGGCTTGTTAAAATGGTTTTAAAGTGCTTTTTGGAACCCCTAAGTACCCTAGGATATTAACCCTCTTTTGAGTTGTGAAAAATTGAGTTTTGGTAAGTGAAAACATTCATGGAGCTATTATGAGTTTTCATGAGTGTTCTTCAATGTTCTTGAAGTTCTTACCAAGAACAAAAAGTTTTGAAGTTTTGATTCAAGAGTTTTATGTTTTTCAAATGGTGGGTGATAGTTATTGGTGAGATGTGACTAAAAGAATTTTAAAGTTTTATAAAAAACATTTTCTTACAAACCATCAAAGTCACCTTTGTCTCACCTACCAAAAACCACTTACAAAACTTTAGATTTTTTCAATTTTTCAACACTATGGCCGGCCACCTTTGGTAAAAGGTGTTGGAGGGACTTTTGTGCAATTATATAAAGTTTTGATACTTTTGTGTATTTGCATTTTGACCCCAAAAGTTTTTGTTTTAACAAAGTGACCCAAATTGTTGTGGTCATTGTTTTTTTGGCCCAAAACAAAATGAGAACAAAAATTGTTTTGTCTCTTTAATGAGAATTTGATTTTCATTATATTTAGTTCCATTTAAATCAATTCTATGGATCCAAAAACCAAATGATAATTGTTGCATTCAATTTAATTAGTTAAAGTGTTAATTAATTAAATGGTGATTATGAACCTTAGCCTACGATAATTGAGCTATGTGAATGGCCGTTTCAAATTTGTTTGAACCATGGGAATGAGTAGATTAGATTTTGGTTGTAATTTGATTTGATCAAATGTTGTAAAAGGGCATAAGCTCTTCTTTACTTTAAAGTAATTAGTTATATTCAATTGTTGTAAAGAGCATAAGCTCATATTTACTTTGAAGTACTTCTTTCTTGCTTTATTTGATATGCATGAAACGAAGTAGTTGGGTCCAACGCCCTAAGACAACACGCCTTAATGTGATTAAACGCGTAACTAAAATCAATCTCCATCCCTAGTCCGAGATTCAACACAAGGCTCGTGTTGGATCTAATCAAAGGTTCATAGTCATCCTAAGGCCCTAAGGCAACTATATAGTCCATCAATGAATGCAAACCTTATGTTAGTGGTATCATATACTCTTACTTTAAAAACCGTTTTAAAAGCTTAGTGGGAGTATTATATACAACTAAATCAATCATATGGACCAATAGTTGTAATAGGACCAAAATTGTTTTAATTATGATTAAAATGAATATATATATGTGATGAGACCTAAAACCCTCAACAAACGAATATTAAGTTGATAAACGAGAGATGTTTTGAACATTTATTCGTAGGCCTTCCACCGTGGTGGGCTCCAATCGTTTGTGACTTGTACACCGGCTTCACCCTATCATGGGGGAGTACAAAGTGCATGCTTACACTTAGGAGGAGTCCATAAACATATGATGAGGTAAGTGTAGGCAATGAGGATGGCCGATATCATATCATTGTGAGGCTATTCTTGAACCCCTTCATGAACTAAGCATGGTGGGAATAACTTAACTAAGTGCAATGGTGCCGATATCGTATCATCGTGAGGCCACATTCTCTAGAGGCCAAACTAGATGGGTAATTACAAGAGTTGTAAATGAGTAAAGTGTTATTCTCTCATCATTATTTTTGCTAACCAATATCGTATCATCGTGAGGTGGGCTTGGTAATGGTGAGTCTCTCATACCCCGCTAAGAGTTCAACAAAACTCTCGAATTCCGATGAGGGATATGGAATTTGCCAAAAATAGTGGGCGGTGCTATTTGATTTAAAGACCCGAATTAAATGGCTTAAAATCAATCAATTTATATTCGTTATGTATTTGTTTACCAATATATTTGCAAACGCTATCCAAAACTTGACAAAGAAAAGCCGAATGCTTTAATTTCCGGACTTAGTTCTACAATCCCATAGATTGTCTTTAATGGCTTATAGATGTAACTAAGTAGTCTCATCCTCACAATCTTCCTATTGATAATGTATCATTGGAAGAATATGTTAGATAAGTCTAACATGAGAAGGACAACACTTTTAATGTCATAATTCTTCAAATACAAATTGTTGTATGAAGAAATAAGAGTTGCTTTGAACAACCCTTAATCAACACAAACTTTAGTGCTTGTTTCTTTGTTACATAAACAAGGAACTTTTGAAGTAAGCACAAGGGCATGGACGCTTTATGTGCCATGATTCTTCACTTACAAATTGTTGTATGAAGAAATGAGAGTTGCCTTGAACAACTCTTGAAAGTTTGTAATTATGTTTAGAACATAATAGTTGGTTGACAAAAATAGTCCATCAACATGGACTTATGATGATTTTGAATCATTGAGTGTTGAAGTGTTAAACCACTTAACGAGACGGAAATTAGGCAAGGACTTCACCTTTGTGTCCCTATCCTAATGGTTCACTAAGTTTATTGTAAACTATATAATGAACAATAACCACACACTCTCCAAATTCTTTGATGTGTATAACACAATTGAAATAAGTTTCAAGAGAGATAGTGGGAGTTTAGGGACCACGACTATTGTAGTCAAAGGAGAAGTCAAATGAAGAAGGCAAAATAACTCCAAGGGAACAAACTTTCTTTATGAAAGGATGGACATTGGAAGGGGTATTTGCAAGAAATGTCTTGCAAGTGTCAAGAACACACCTTTCGAAGGTGTTGTAATATGTTCTTGAAATAGTTCAAAACAGTTGGTTCTTCTACTTGAATGCTTGATTCCGTATTAGTAACTATGTTTTACAATTGTTGTAAAAGTGTGCTAATAAAAAGTAGAAGATTAATGAGAGAAGAGAAAGTACTTCACATTCGGAAAGTGAATAAAATATAGATCTCTGCGAAAGCGGATTGTACTTACTTCCTCATATGAACTACCAAAGAAATTGGAAAATACTAAAGATTGTCTTTACATTCCAATTTTAAGGAACTTAAATCCGTCACTATAGTAGAGATGGATAAATGTTTTGTTTGACAAAACATTGTTCTTTATTAATCAATAATTAGATTATTGTAATTTAATTGGTTGTCTCTATAGTAGAGATGATGTGGTAGTTTAACTGTTTAGAATACGATGATGCTTAAAACCCAAAAGGTTGCAAGGTAGTGACTAATCCCAACTGAGTTGTGATACCTCTAAAACATAAGTTACGAGTTGGTCATAGATGGATGCTTTGGATCGTTAGATCCGGATCCAATACCTTCTTGTTAAAATTGTATAGAGGCGAAATGTTCGAATCTTTATTCTTTTGGAAAGAAGAAAGAATCACAAAGTTGTTGAGGTTAATTCACTTAGATGTTAGTGGCACTTGTCCACAACATAATACTACTCATGTTGTATGACATTCACCGAAGATCACTCTCGGTTGGACTATAGTTTATTTTGAATAAACACAAGTCCGAATACTTTGCAAAAGGTTTCAAAGAATTCAAGAAATGTAAGTAGATGGGTAAGACATCTAAAGTATTTACCTCCTTAGATTTGATCCAAGGAAAAAGTAACACTTTAGATTAATTTCCTTGAAAAATATCAAGGAAAGTAGCATCGTAAGATAATGAATTTCTCCATTAGGAGAAGAATGAACATGAATAAGATTTAGTTCGTTGGACATTATCAATTACCCATATATATATGATATATACTTCTAAGACAACCTAGTTCCTATACCACAAGCTCCAAGGTAGTCCACAAGGATTTATAAACCGTCTCAGTTGAATGGTTTGAACTTTATGACTATGTCATAGAGTTGCACCTCTTAATTCGAAAGAAATAAGAATGAAAATCCTTATGACTACATTGAGTGTATATACGATATATACTCAAGGAAATGGTAAAGTACCATTTGACCCGAAATAATGAAACCTTCACAGCTAATTGGTAGCTTAAGGTGACTACACTCAAAGAGAATGGTTGACTTTGAAGAAACCATCTTTGACGTAGTCTTGGTTTCAATTAATTCGAAGATTGCTAGCTACAACTAAATGGTGATTTAATGTTTGAACATAATATGGGTTTCCGAAACCATTATTAAGATAGTCTTGATAATATATGTCTAAAACTATAAATCACAAGACAGGTTAGTTGTAGAGATCCATCCATCATGGATTTTAGCAAGCTAGTGGGAGCTATAAGCGTCTTATGAGAAAAGATCAATTGTTTGATTTCTCATAAAGATGTAAATGAATCTTTTGTTTACTAGGTTTACAAAAGATTAGTGGGAGTTAATCGTATTCCTAAATTTAAATATATATATGATATATTAATTTTGGAAATGAAAAGAGTACTTCTTCGTTAAAGTTATTCTATAACGATAGAATGTATATGGGAGATATAGTCTATATAATGGAATGGAAATCTATAATGATATATTTCAAGATATAATTGGATTATATCAATCCCTAAAATAGACAAGAGATGCTAGGAAGTTTCTCATTTGATGATAAACTTCAATTAGAATGACAATTCTAGTGAGACTAGGAAGTTGTTCTTCTCAAAGGGAATGTACCCTTTGACTCCCAAAGAAATAATGCGTAAATAGAATCCTTTATGCATAAGCAGAAAGGTGATTTATGTATTTCATATTGTATGAAAAACATTGATATAAGATGTACCTAGAAAGGTACAAGACAATATCAGTGCAAGCCCAGGATCAGAACCATGGCAACTGTCAAGTGAGTCCTTAAGTATTTGAGAAATACTAAAGGATATATTACTCAATAATTGAGAAAGAATTAGAGTAACGTAATGGAAGCGTAAATGTATTAGATTATGAATCTAATCCATCAGTGGATATTTCTTCATTATGAATGAAGAGATAAACAGATATCTCTTTATTATGACTAAAAAGTATTTGGATGGAAACATTAAAGTAATGACTTTAGTGTGTTCCATTATGAATGCAAAATATATTGCCATATAGAAGTTTACAACAATGTTGTTTGGATGGGAAAGTTCATTTATGAACTCTCTATTCGGTTCAAACCAGAAAGTGTATGACACTAATGGGGCGATAGCTCAAGCCAGGGAATCAAGGTCTCATCAAGGTCCGAACTCAAATGAGAGACTGAACCACATTATTAGGAATCATGAATAATGGTGACGTCGTTATTCTCAAGGTTGCTTCTATGGATAACATATAGATATCCATCTTGTTTAGGCCTACTACTCAACCATTTATGAAATGAATTACAGAAGAGGTATCATCACTGATAACCAAGCTGATTGGCTCTAGTGCAAGTGGGAGATTGTTGGAAATGTGCCCTAAAACCAATCATATGATGATACTTTACGGACATTTCACAAAGTTAAACTAATGTAGTTTAAATGTAAAGGGAAAAGATTATTGTTTGAGCCGTCTCATATAAATGTTATATGCTTAAACGATAAGTCCAAGGAATATGCGATTGGAAGAATGCGATCTAAAGAAGTTAGATTCATGAGACCATTCTTTCGTTGACACATCCTACACGTTCCTGATCATAGGATTGTCAATTGGGCATTGACAGTCTGTTAAGATCAGTACGTGATATGTCTTCTCTCAGGGAGAGTGACTAGTCTCGAGTCATTGGTGTGTGTGACATCAAGACAAGTACGTAGGTGCTCAATAGAGAATGAGTTCACTGAACACGATCAACGAAGAGTTCTCATATTCATGTCACATGAGAACTCATGGTTGGGATAATGCAAATTAGTCTTTTGACCTGAGGCATCACAGTTGTCTTGTGGTTAGGTCCTTAATCTTTGATTATGTCAAAGTCACTCCATCAGGAGGGTGTCCACGGCATCGTTGGGGTTAAGCCATTTAGCCATGGAGGCAAGTGAATGCGCAACAAGGGATCTCTAACCTTCAAACTGTTTGAGGGAGAATACTCTATGATATGATTAAGAATCTTTGGCCAAAGTATGAATGAGATTTAGGAATGTGTTCCAAATCACATTCAAGGTAATCATATAAGCACAAGACTCAGATTGGATAGTAGACATGAATAAACTATCAAACCAAACAATGTGGTCAAGAGTATTGTATTAGAGAAAGACCGTATTGCATTTGTAATCCTAAAACTGAATAGGTTCTCCACCTCTTCTGATTAGCTTGGGTAACCATGACATGCTGCTAGGCGTCAACCATGGTTTGTGGAAGCCCTAAAAGTGTATTATAACTAACGGGAGAATTGAAAGTAAGTTTCAATTCACAATCGATTAGAAAGAGTTTTAATCGCCCACTGCCTCGCTAAAAGGAACCTAATGGATCGTTCACTGAGTAAGGTAGAGTTTGAAGAAACAACGGAGATGAGTAAGAATAATTAAATGGTTTAATTATTTATCTAAGGCTAGGATTAATTAATATGTTAATTAATCAAACGAATAAGTTCGTTGAAGATCTCGGGTTAGTTTTGGGCCGCAAGGCCCAATGGGATTTGAATGTCAAGCCCATTAACTCAAGTTGTATGACAACTTGAATAAACAAAGGGCTTGAAAGCCCAATAAACCCTATAGGCCGGCCATGTTAGAAGAATAGGGCTTTTGGTCCATTAGGTCACTTATTTGAAGGGACTATATAAAGGACTTTATAACCTAAAATTCATAAAGGGTTGTTTTTGGGGAAAGGATGAGAACACAAGCTCTCCTTTCTCTCTAAAATTTCGGCCACCTTGGAGGGATCATCTAGCAATCAAACTCCTCCAAGGTCACTCATTTCTTCTTCATTATGCCTTGGTGATGAATCATTAGAGGTTCTCAATTTTGGGAACTTTGGAGAAACCTTTTTCATCCATCCAAATCCATAGATCTAAGATGCAAGGAATGAAGGCCCTCTCTTTGGGTGATTAGCCTTTGTTTAAATACAAAGAGGAATCTACAAAGGTATATATTTCAACTCACTTTGTTTTGAGTTGATTATTGGTTCACCATTTTACTAGGCTTTGAACATTCATGGGTAATGTTTTGTTTTTAAGTGCATGCTAGCATGATTCCGCCTTTAATTTGTTAATTGCATGCTAATGATGTTGCTTAAATGAACATGTCATCTTCCAAAATAATCCTTCACCGATGTAGCTCAGTTGGGGGAAGCTATCGTTACAGCTATTCAGTCAGCGCTCCGCCATCCCCGAAGGACTCATCTGGAGACTATGTATAATCTGAAGTTGGATAAATTCGAGGGCCACGAGGGCTTTGAGGGTGTGAAGCAATGGCTAGAACATATTGAGAAGACCTTTCGTGTTCTGCATAATCAGGGGAATCTCGCTGTTGATAAGTAGGTTGAGACGACATCGTGGTTTTTGGGTAAGGATTTTGCATCCTGGTGGGAGCAGGAGGTTCGTCGTTTGTCTCCAGCGGAGAGGATGGATTGGGATGTATTCAGAGAGTTGTTCAGGAGAAGGTTTGTGCCTCCTGAGTATATTGACCGCAAAAAGCAGGAATTCACTGAGTTGAGACAGGGGAAGTTGACATCGAACGACTACTACCGGAGGTTTACTGATCTGTCTCGCTATCATCCGGATGTTGCTGGAAATCCGGCGGAGATGCTTCGTCGTTTCCGTTTAGGCACTAAAAAGAAGTGGCGTTCGATGGCGACCACTACCCCTTGTGACACCTACTAGGAGTTTTATGAGATTCTGTTGAGAATTGAGGATTCAGAGAATATGCCCTACGAGAATGAGGAGGAAGAGAAAGACGGTAACCAAAGGAAAGATGATAAGGGCAAGGGTCAGGTGTCGCTCGGACCTCGTAGGACCCAGAACTTCAAGAGGGGTGGCACTAGTTCTAGCTCTTCTAGCGGTGGTTTTAGCGCCACTGGTCAGGGTCGTGATGGTAGGTTTGCTGGTGGTGTTAGAGGCCAGAGGCAGGGTGATGCTAGTAGAGGTAGGGCCTTAGTTTGCCGCAGGTGTAATAATTGACATTTTGGTGAGTGTAGGCGAGGCAGCGGTGGTTGCTTTACTTGTGGGCAGATGGGACATCGGGCTGCAAATTGTCCCCATAGTCAGCAGAGGCCCCAACAGACTTTCTTGCCACCACCTGCACTGATTCAGCAGATTCTTGGTCTTCATAGTTATGGGCAGACGGGTCGAGGTGGTGCCTATTACTATCAGGGTGATACTGTTCCTTATGCCCCGGGACAATAACAATATCCCCAGTATCCATATTCTCAAGGTGGTTATCCCCAGTATTCTACTGGCTATATGCCATATCCTCCAGTTCCAACAGGCGGGTCTAAGTGGTTTCAGGGAGGACAGTCTCAGCAAGGGAGATTGCTACGAGTAGTGCAGGGTCTTCGAGGCAATCTGGTACACAGAGTCGTGGTGGCCAGACGAGCAGAGGTCGAGGTGGACGACAGCAGACCCAGGGGCGTATTCACAACATCTCTCTGCAGGACGCTCAAAACAATCCAGACTTAATCATGGGTAGGTTAAATATCCTTGATTATTTTGCTAGAGTATTAATTGACTGTGGTGCTACACATTTTGTGATTTCTCATACATTTGCTCAAGTGACGTAACCTCACCCTACACCTCTAGGGTATGATTTAGAGTTTGCTATGCCTAGAGGGGAGAGATGTATTGTAGATCGTGTGTACCCAGGATGTCCAGTGATGGTGGAGGATGTTATTATGCCAGCTGATCTTATCCCATTGGATATTGTTGACTTTGATGTGATTTTGGGCACGGATTGGTTGCATTTCAATCGTGCCAATATTGATTGCTACGGGAAAATAGTTACTTTCCATTGTCCTGGATTACCTGTGGTTACTTTTGTGGGCGAGCAGAGTGGGGTGAGACATGGCGTTATTTCTGCTGTGCGAGCGAAAATATTGTTATCTAAAGGTTACCAGGGGTACTTAGCTCATGTGGTGTTGGATGATGCTGTTCCTAGTAGTGTGGAGGATGTAAGGGTAGTCAGACATTTTCCTATCCCTGAGGATTTACCTGGTTTGCCGCCAGACCGAGACATGGAGTTCACCATTGAGTTGCTTCCAGGTACTAATCCTATATCTTTGACTCCTTATCGTATGGCTTCTGCTGAGTTGAGGGAATTGAAAGTTCAGTTGCAGGAATTAGTGGATAAGGGTTTTATTCAGCCTAATACTTCACCTTGGGGATCTCCAGTGTTGTTTGTGAGAAAGAAAAACATAACTTTGAGGCTATGTATTAATTACAGGCAATTGAATCGGGTAACAATTAAAAACCGTTATCCGTTGCCGCGTATTGATGATTTATTTGATCAGCTTCGAGGTGCTTGTGTATTCTCCAAGATTGACTTGAGGTATGGATATTATCAGCTGAAGATTAGTAGGGATGATGTTCCTAAGACGGCTTTCAAGACTCGTTATGGTCATTACGAGTTTCTGGTTATGCCATTTAGATTGACGAATGCACCAGCTGCTTTTATGGATCTGATGAACCGAGTATTCCAGCCGTATTTGGATAGGTTTGTTATTGTTTTCATCGATGATATTCTGGTATACTCTAAATCTAAAGCGGAGCATGTTCGACATCTTACTTTGGTGTTGAAAAGGTTGAGGGAACACCAATTGTATGCTAAGTTTAGCAAGTGCCAGTTTTGGTTAGACCAAGTTGCATTTTTGGGGCACGTCATTTCAGCTCAGGGAATTTTGGTGGATCTTCAAAAGGTGGTAGCTGTGGAGAAATGGGAGCAACTGCGAACCGTCACTGAGGTGAGGAGTATCCTTGGTTTAGCAGGGTATTATCGACGGTTTGTTAAGGATTTTTCTGTGATTGCTTTACTACTGACGAGGTTAACGAGGAAAGACATTAAATTTGAGTGGGATGATAAGTGTGAGCAGAGTTTCCAGCAGTTGAAGTATTGTCTCACTCATGCATCTGTTTTGGCGCTTCCGGACAATAATGGTGATTTCGAGGTCTATAGTGATGCTTCTTTGAATGGTCTGGGATGTGTGTTAATGCAGCATGGTAGGGTAATTGCTTATGCTTCACGACAATTGAAACCTCATGAGTTGAATTACCCTACACATGATTTGGAGTTAGCAGCCATTATTTTTGCGTTGAAGTTGTGGAGACATTACCTTTATGGAGAGAAATGTAAGATCTTTACAGATCATAAGAGTCTTCAGTATCTTTTTACGCAGAGGGATCTTAATCTTCGCCAGCGGAGGTGGATGGAGCTGCTGAGTGATTATGACTGCACGATTGATTATCACCCTGGTCGTGCAAATGTAGTGGCTAATGCACTTAGCAGGAAGTCTCAGGGCCGTATCAATGCATTGTACGCTAGCCGCGTTCCTCTTTTGGCAGACTTAAGATCCACATGAGTGAGGTTGGAGGCAGAAGATCGAGAGGTGGCTTTACTTGCTAATTTTCAAGTCAGGCCAATTTTAGTTGACTAGGTGCTTGAAGCTCAGGTAGCTAATGAAGAAATTCAAGGATTAATCCAAGCTCGAGATCAAGGGAGGATGAAAGACCTCAGAGTTCGTGATTCGGATGGCATGCTGATGCAGGAGGGTAGGATGTTTGTGCCTAATAATTTGGATTTAAAGAAAGCAATTCTCGATGAAGCACATATCTCGACTTATGCTATGCATCCAGGAGCTACTAAAATTATCATACCATTTGACCATTTTATTATTGTCAGCAAGTTAAGGCGGAAATGAATAAGCCGTTTGGGTTATTGTAGCCGCTTCCCGTTCCAAAGTGGAAATGGGAAAATATTACTAGGGATTTTGTGTACAAGCTTCCGCGTACACATAATGGTTTTGACGACATTTGGGTGATTGTTGATTGGCTTACTAAGTCAGCACATTTCATTCCAGTGAGGGAGAAGTATTCTTTGGGCCGATTAGCTGAGTTGTTTATCTTGAAGATCTTGAAGTACCATGGTGTCCCTGTGAGTATTATTTCGGATCGTGATCCAAGATTTACATCTAAATTTTGGGTGGCGTTTCAGGAAGCGTTGGGTACGAGACTACTTTATAGTACGACGTATCATCCTCAGACAGACGGACAGTCAGAGAGAACCATTCAGACGTTGGAGGATATGTTGCGATCTTCAGTGTTACAGTTTGGTGATGCTTGGCACAAGCGGTTGGATTTAATGGAATTTGCCTACAACAACAGCTTTCATTCGAGTATTGGCATGGCACCATTTGAGGCGTTGTTTGGTAGATCTTGTCGCACACCTTTGTGTTGGTCAGAGGTCGGAGAAAGAGTTTTGGTGGGCCCAGAGATTGTTGAGGAGGCTACTCAAAATGTTCAGGTAATCAAGTCTAACCTAAAGGTGGCCCAGGATAGGCAAAAGAGTTTAGCAGATCGGCATGCTACTGACAGAGTGTATGAGATTGACGATTGGGTATTTTTGAAGCTTTCACCGTGGAGAGGCGTCGTACGGTTTGGAAAGAAGGGTAAGCTGAGTCCCAGGTATATCGGACTGTACATGATCACTGAGCGAGTTTGTGAGGTAGCTTACAGCTGGAGTTGCCTCCTGAGTTAGCTAAAGTACATAACGTTTTTCAAGTGTCCAAGCTTCGAAATTATGTTGCAGATCCGTCTCATGTGATACCTCCTCAACCCTTGGAAATCAATCCGGATTTGACTTATGATGAGGAACCAGTGACGATTCTAGATTGGAAAGAAAAGGTTCTAAGGAACAAGACGGTGAATTTGGTGAAAGTTTTGTGGAGGAATCATTCCGTGGAGGAGGCTACTTGGGAAACTGAAGATCGGATGAGAGATTTGTATCCTCGGTTGTTCCTTGATCGTTAAGGGTTGCTGTGAGTGGTTGTTTTGAATTTTGGGACGAAATTTTTTTAAGGTGGGTAGGTTGTGACAGCCCATTCTGGATTTTTTTTCGAACCGTAGGGGTGAAATGACGGTTTTGCCCCTAATGGATAATTGTTGTTTGTGTGGTTATTTTGGGTTTTTGGTTAGTTGCATCCCAGCCACACATCCATCATCATCATCACCCATCTCCCCTATTCCCTCTGCCCTGTTCTGAGCTCTCTCTCTCTCTCCCTCTCTTATTCTTTTTGTACGGACGACACCCAAAACCATTGAAACCTTCACATATCGAGGAAACAAATTACATATTCGTGCTCGTGAGGTTCTTAGGAGTTCAACCATACCCATTTCATGTGACATCCCACATCACCTAGGGGAGTGATCCTTAAATGTATATTCCCATCTCTACCTATCACGAGGCCTTTTGGGAGCTCACTGGTTTTGAGTTCCATAGGAACTCCGAAGTTAAGCCAGAAGGGGGCTAGAGTAACCCACTGGGAAGTTGCTCGTGAGTTCCCAAAAACAAAACCGTGAGGGAATGGTAAGCCCAAAGCGGACAATATCATGCTACGGTGGTGGAGCGGGCCCGGGAAGTGATCCGCCCCGGGCCGGGATGTGACAATTGGTATCAGGGCCTAACCCTGGCCATGTGTGTGCCGACGAGGACGTCGGGCCCCTAAGGGGGGTGGATTGTTACATCCCACATCGCCCAGGGGAGTGAACCTTAAATGTATATTCCCATCTCTACCTAGCACGAGGCCTTTTGGGAGCTCACTGGCTTCGGGTTCCGTAGGAACTCCGAAGTTAAGCGAGAAGGGGGCTAGAGCAATCCCATGATGGGTCACCTACTGGGAAGTTGCTCGTGAGTTCCCAAAAACAAAACCGTGAGGGAATGGAAAGCCCAAAACGGACAATATCGTGCTATGGTGGTGGAGCGGGCCTGGGAAGTGATTCGCCCAAGGCCAGGATGTGACATTTCAGGTAAGGATACCTTCGCTTTCACGTCGAACTCGGGATTCCCCGATTTGGTCACTGTTCATGCACGCGTTAATTCTTGTGTTTTTTGGAATTTCAAGCTTGTAGGAAGCTTGGTGAGGTCCTTAGGAGGCTCGAGGTGGTTCGTTTGAAGGTTTTGGACGTCGGGATCATGAGTTACAAGTTTGGCCGGAGTTGGTGGTGTTTTCTAGGCGAGTTTCCGTGGGTTTTAATGCTTGAAAGTGGTATGGATTTGTTCCTTTTGTTGTAAGCTTCATTTTGGTACCAATTTTGTGAAATTTGGTTGAAAAACGAAGAAGATACAAGGTTTTAAAAATTTCCCGGTTTTTTGGCGCCGGCGACAGCGCCAGAGTTTGGCCGGAGAAGATGACGGAATATTCTGTCAGTTTGGACGAAATATTCCTAACGGCGTTAACGGCATTAGTTAGATTTAACGGAATATTCCTGACGGCGTGAACTGACGCCGTTAGTGTGCCAGGCACGTGCCTGCGCGTGGGCTGCGCGTGTGGGCGGCGCGTGCAGCGTTGGAAAATTTTTCTAAAAATATGGGGATGTTCCTGAGGTTGAGTAGATCACGTTGGTGTATTCATACACCCCATTTGAGCATTGTATGATAAGTTATTTCGTAAGGTTGGTTATGTGCTTTAAAATTAATGTTTTTATAGTTATTTCGCATATAGATGAGACCTATCCCGAGGACGAGCACGGTCACTCGAGGCAAGGGGGTTACGACCCTTCTACATACCAGTGAGTGGGCTTTTGGTTTTCCGTATATACCTATATACTTATGTTTTTCCCAGAAAGTGAATGGAAACGTTTATACATTTATATGCCATGCATTATGTTTGCCGTTTGTTTATGCATTATTAGTAGCATATATATATTTGTATGTTGGTGCTGCGGGCGCACAGGTAAGTGCCAGGTGAGTATGGTTTATGCTTATGTTCAGTAGTGATTTGAGATGCATATAGAGCTCATAACCTGCACCACCAGTGTTAGTGCTCCCGCCCAGAGTTGGGCACAGTCCTTCACGTGATGTTCACCTCCCGCACCACACGCTCATCTTGGATCCAAGTTAGGTGCACAGTCCTGTCGTACAGACCACTTTAGGTGGTTCCGACTCGTAGGTGACCCGCAATTATTCGCCCAGCCTTCACGTGATCGTAGCACTTGAGTGTACTTATTATACACCCAGTCCTATCGTATATACCACTTTAGATGGTTCCGACTTGTGTGCAGGTATAGTTAGTGAGATGGAGATTTGAGCTCTAAATTCAGCCGTACATGTCACGTTAGGTGACTCCAGCTGACATATTACATGACATTAATTTGACATTACCTGAGTACTTGCATTCTACATCGAGGCATTTGGCATGGCATATTTCCGAGCATGATTTATATATATGTATATGTTATTTTCTGGGAAGTATACAGGTTTTACGGCGAGGGGTCAGAACTTTGTTTTTGAAAAGCTTTGTTTTCGCCCACTCACTCTTTTTGTTTTGCGCCCCTCCAGGTTCTAATTGGCTAGCACTTGTGGTGACTCCCCCGAGGATTTTCCCGGCATATCTGACAGATTCTCACCAATGTAGGACCACCTTTGGGTGTGTTTATGTAATGTTGTTTCTCCTGGACTGCATTAGGTCTTCGTGTTTTGAACTTTGTTTTCACACTTACGCTTGCACATGTATGTTCTTACTTTGTGTGTAGCTGATTTTTATTTATTCGTACTTTATTTTTATTTATTTATTAGCTTCCGCACTATGCACATGGTTACGTCACTTCCACATGACGGCCGCTATGCCCTGATCTCGGTCGGGGTGTGTCACCAAGTCTCCATCTTAAATTCTCGAAATCTTTTGGGGTTTTATTTCAGAAGTAACGAAATCATAAACGCGGGATGATATTTGATGGTGATAGAGCGGGAAAAGTGAAATATAGTGCGCTCCTTTTCTTTACCGGTGGTAAATATCTTTTCCAACAAAAAAGGGCAACTAATTAATGAAACCTTCTTTATCAACCAAAAGAGGGTTAAAAGATAAATTAGTCTTCTTTCACGCAAAAAAAATGATGGGCAATAATGTAACTTAATATATCTAAATTTTACATTTTTTTATATCTCCTCCTATGTGAATGGTCACGGTTAAGTTACGTTAATATTTTATATTCATATTATTTTTTATCTTATTATCTTTACAAAAAAAACTCAATATAAAATATTGACGTGATTTGATCGTGCAAAGGAACGGTAAAGGGTGGACGGATAATCCCCATCCCTTCACTCCCCCTCTCTTTAAGCAAACAAAACGACGCCAACGCCTACAGGAGGGAGGGGGAGAGAGAGAGAGAGAAAGGGATAGAGCAGGAGAGAGAGCTTCGTAACTGACTCTGCGATGGAATCAGACTCCCAGATCTTCGAGAAACCCTAGCTTTCCCTTCAAGATTCTCTCCCATTCCTCCAAGAACCACTTCTTACACTCTCTCTCTCTCCCTCCCTCCCTCCTCTCGCCGCCTCCATCTCCGTCCCTCTTTCGCTCGTCTTCTTTTTCACTTCTGCTTCCGATCGAGCTCATTCATCTTCGCCGGCAGAGAACCAGAAGCTCCGGTCCTTATTCTTCAAGTTTAGCACAATTTTGGCGGCTCAGTGCCGGTTCGCGCTGCATTTCCGGTTCGCTCAATGTTCCGGCGAGACCGAGAGAGAGAAAATACCTAGGACCTCTGGTGATTGATCTAATTGCGGATTTTGGATTGAGGTTATGGTGTACTAGATGAGTACCATGGACGATAGAGGAGGAGGCTCATTCGTCGCCGTTCGGAGGATTTCTCAAGGTCTCGACCGCGGCGGCGACACCTGCCATTCAACTTCTGGTAGTCCACTTCTTTTCTCTCTTCTATTTTTCTTCGCTTTTTGTTTTTCTATTTATTTTTGCTTTCCTACTCTCTCTATATCTCTCTCTAGAACTTTATCTCCTTCGGCATTTCTCCGTTTTTATAAATATTTTTGGGAGCTTAGATCTGCTATTTGAGATTGATTGAGCTCCTCGTAGTATTGTTGAATTTGTCACTGATTTGATGTTCTTCAGAATCATAGATTGCTTTGGTGCCTGGGTCAAATGGATTTTTATTATATGCAAATTTTGTTTCGATCCGAAACTTTGATTCGTCACATTCTGAGTTCCGAATGTGTGGTTTATTTGATTTCACTGTAATTTTCAACAATTGGTGTATTTGGAGCTTTCTAGCTGACATGATGGGAAAATGTATGCAAAAATTGAAGAAAGGAGCTACATGTTCATGTTATTATGTAACTTTAATTCTTTAAGCTTCCTTTACTCTGAAGTGTGGGGGCTCCAATTATATTTCACATTATTTATTATGTTAATAGTACTATCTTGAATTTTAACAACATTGCCTAGTTTATCGTCATTGCAGCAGTTTAGCTGCTCCATTATGCACAATCTATGGTGGTGGCTTGAATGAAACACTTATAGATATTAGCATCCATCATCTTCTAGAAACCTTACAAACAAGTGTCGGTTGCTGCACGCTGTTCTTATAGTACATGCAGCTTTTATGTAATCATTTTGCAGTACATACAGCTTCTCTTTGAGGGTTCGGAAACTTTCTTCTTAATTGTTTGGTGTTTGGTTTTGTACAGCTGAAGTTGTAGCAGGATCAGCAGCATGGCTCGGCCGTGGTCTTTCTTGTGTGTGTGCACAGAGAAGAGAGAGTGATGCTCGGCCCTCCTTTGATTTAACCCCTGTCCAGGTAATATGCTTACAATTGAATGAACTCTGTCTATCCATTATATGTGCCAGTATTGGATTAAGTCCTTACTTTTCGCTTTCAGTTTTCTCCAGTGTTTTAGTTAATTACTGAAATATTCTGAGTGAAATATTTCCAGTTTCCCATTTTTCGGATCCTTTCATACGTTAATCGCACATGGACTTGTTATGCATAGAGCTGAATTATAAATTTAACACCTCTAGATTTCTGTGTTTATTTTTCTTGGGAGGAATGTATTGATTATGTTTGCCTTGATTTTTTCAGGAGGAATGCCTGATTAGGCTACAGAGCCGTATAGATGTTTCCTACGACAGTTCAGTTCCTGAGCATCAGGTATATATTAATTCAGAGTCCATTATACTACAGTAAGCCTAATTATATTTGGGGAGGATTTGCATGATTTTTTCATTTTTTATTTGTGCGCATAGTTCATCAACACACTTAGATCTACTTCTCTGGTTTACTCTAGGAAGCTTTGAGGGCCTTGTGGAATGCTTCCTTTCCTGAAGAAGAACTTCGTGGTTTAATATCTGAGCAATGGAAGGAAATGGGTTGGCAAGGGAAAGATCCATCTACAGATTTCAGGTAATTCTAATATCTTCATTGTCATTTGGACACCTCATTTGTTGCTAGCTCTTTTGTTTCTCTTTCTACTACTTTATTTCGTTACTAATTGTTGACAGTTGAATTTTCTGCAGGGGTGGTGGTTTTATTTCATTGGAGAATTTGTTGTACTTTGCTAGGACTTTCCCGGTATGATCTCTTGCTCCTCTCCCTCTCCCTTTCTCTCTTTGGCATACACATTTATGTACACAATACAGTTTTCACCTGTCAGATGTGGTTAACCTATTGGTCACACTGACCATTTGGTGAAGTAATGTGATCAACAGCATTGAAAACTGCCACATCGCAGACTTGACATGTGTGAAAGCATATATGTATGTTATCTTGAAATCACAAAAGACAGAAGTCAAAATACTTGAATACAAGTTCTGGTCATAGGTTGTATTTTTGCTCCCAGATTTAAAGCTTCTGATTTTTCCAACCATGCAAGTTAGTATTTTCACATACCATGGCATGGACAATACATGCAGTGGCTGGTAAATTGTGAAGTGTTGCTATAAGTTAATGTGCGTCTTTATTTCATTTGAGTTTTCTTATGTACTTCTCTGTTTATTTCTGTTGTGACAAAAAATGTTCTTGTCATTTATATGCTACCACACCTTTTGCTTCGTGTATCCAGCATCATTCCTCTGTGTGTGAGTGTGTAGTAATATGCATCTCTATTTGGCTATTCTTGCATGTGTGGTGCCCATTAGGGAACTGCAGTAGGTCTATCTTATAAGCTACTCGTGTCTCATTGAAAGTAAATACTTTCATTGTAGAAATCTTTCCAGGATCTTCTTCGAAAGCAAGAAGGTGATAGGTCTGTGTGGGAATACCCATTTGCTGTTGCTGGTGTGAATATCACATTCATGCTCATTCAGATGCTCGATCTTGAAGCCGGTTGGTATTTGTTCTTTCTTGTTCATTCACTCATAGTTTTCACGAATATTTCCATTTTCCAACAATAGAAATCTTTTGTAATATTGGATCTAGCTGTGCTTTTCGAGTTGTAAAATCTGCTGCAATGCACCATGCTCACTTGAATATTGATTTCTTGTTCTTTTGCGTGCATTGTAGATTTGAGTTGACTTATCAATTAAAGTTTTGAGCATTCATATGTATTTCCTGGTACTGGTTTGTACATAGTCACTGTAAGGTCTTCCTAGAATGCTAGCAATACCTATATTGAAAGTAAAGCATTAACCATTTATTTTGCTCATTGAAAATGTTTTTCGTTCGTTAAATGCCACTATAAATGTGTGAAGTTTGCCCTATCTATTAGTGATAGATATAATTGTAAATTCGATAACGCAAAACCTTTGAGGAATAGAAAGTATAGTGGTAGTGAATTTTGTTGTAGATAATAGCTTTTGTGTTTTTTTATGTTTTTTTGTCTGTTGACAGTGTTGTTTATGTGCAGTCAAACCACGAACACTGGTGGGAGCTACTTTCTTGAAGTTTCTAGCAGGTAATTTCAGCTTGAATGTGCTGTTTCATGTATTTTGTTCAATGTAATAATGTTTTTTTCTTTTCATTTGACAGAAAATGAATCCGCGTTCGATCTTATCTATTGCATCACATTCAAGCTAATGGATCATCAATGGCTTTCTATGCGTGCATCCTATATGGATTTTAATGTACGTATTTTTCAAGAAGCCCTCCCTTTATCTGCATTTGTGGCTAATCTTATGATACATTTTATAACCTTCTAGTCAACTTCAGTTTCCCAAATGCTGTGAGAATAGTGACATTAACGTGTGGGTAACGAAAAACCTCACCAGTCATCGTGTCCTGAGTCTGGGGGTGAATTTTATATATAAAAGTGGTTTGGGTTACAAATTGGATCTTGTAGAAGTTTCACACTTGTATGTGGAGGTTTGGATCGGGGCAAAGTTTATTATGCTTCACACGTTTGGGGTTTGATCGTTTGTTGTGCTGACATTTTGTCCTTCTTGATTTGTTAACAGACAGTGATGAAGTCCACACGCCGGCAGTTGGAAAAAGAACTAGTGCTTGAAGACGTAACATGGCTGGAAGACTTGCCTTCATATAGCCTTCTTTCCCGATAGTGGAGAAGCTTGTCGTAGAGTCTATGTAATTGTTGGTCACAACTAGTTACATGGTCATCGGCAGCACTGTTATTTCTAACTAGATGATGTTTGTACTCGTGAAATTTTCTTGCAGCGAGTCGGCATGTTGTCAAAGATTCTTGGAAAGGGTTTTGGTTTTAGTTTGTCGAGTTAAGAGGCTGGAACAAGTCTGATGGTGATTGTGGTTTGAAATACAGAATATAGATTCGGGGTGAGAGTGGAGAAGCATCCTTGTCAGTTGTCCCACGGTCTAGGGGATGTTGAAGAATACATGGATAGATCGAGAGGTATGTTTGTTACCTGCAGTTACCTGATATTCGGAATGTGGAATGTAGAATGAGATTTTTCTGTTTTGATTTAGACTTTTGAGTGACTTTCTTTCTGGAATATTATTATTGTTTGATGACTGATAAATGATCATCGGTGGCAGGCGGAGCACTTGAAAACCCCCCGCCCTGCCCCGCCCCACCCCACCGACCCCACCCCACCCCACCCCACCCCACCGAGGCTGGAAAAAGAGAATATTTGCAATTGTGATGCATCAACACAAAATCGATATCCCTTGTGTATTTTCGATACCTTGTGACAAAAGAAATGACTACCAAATATTAATACGGCAAGACTCAACTCCTTGGTCACAAACTATTTGGATCTGGAAGTAAGCATTTGGGTTTGACGACCTAAATATGTTACCAGGTTTCGCCAAGGTGGCGGTGGTGGTGATGACCGTGGCTAGGTTGTAGGGATGAAGGTAATGAAGTTGAGGTTGGTGGTACGGGTGGAGTGGTGGCTTGACAATGGTGGTAGTGGTGGTTTTGAAAGACAAGTAATTTTTGTTGGACCATTATTCGTTTTTTTTTTTTTTTATAGGTTCATTAGGGTTTTTATTGGTTGGAAGGTCCAATTATTTTGATAGGAATTTTATATCTTTATTTCCTTAGCAAATATTTATTTTTCCCCACAAGGTATCGTGAGTCTTTCTATGGAATTGCAGGTCTTTTTATTACCTCCTATTTGTGGTGCACAATTTCATGGAATGTAGGTAGTGGTTATGATCAATTCGATATAAAAGAAGGCATAGTGTGTATTTTTTGTTGGGAATTTCTTGGAAAAAATCGTCGCATATTCTTCTGACACCTTATGAAAGACATTCAATCAATGATAACGAGTAGAGGTGGTGGCAACGGTGATAGTGGGGGCAGATAAAGTGGCAATGGGGGTTGTCATTCAAAGTAATTTTTATTTCCACAAATTCTCAGATTATAAAGCCCTCCATCCAAATAAGTTAATGAAACACTCAATCTGAAGCTTGTTTCGAAAGGGCAGAAAGCAAGCCCAGCACTTCTTAACAAGACTAAGGTTCCGAGGAAATAGGTACTGCATTGCCACACTCATACAAGTCAAAATATGACGAAGGGCAATCGGACAAGTCCTCATAGTGCTTCTCAGCAAAAGCACGATCCACATTGATGAACTTCAAACCTGAACATATAAGCAATGAACTTATTGAAAAGGAAGTCGTCTGATAATTGTTCAAAATTGCATGCCTAATGTGCTTTGATTATACTCATTACATGTTTTTCTCTAGTAATTTATTAAATTTGTGCTTTATCACGTATAACTGGTCAAATAGGTTTTATATCTAATTTGTTTAAATTTTGACTTGTGTTATATTAATTTTATTTTGCAAGACCATGAGAATGATGCAAGGCAATTAAAGGATGAGGCACAAGATAATAGACGGTGATTAAGTCTTTGTCGGTTACTGAAAGGAAATGAAACAGAAGGGAGAAGGAACAGAATGAAAAAGGAACGGCTGAGTTATGCTTGGCATTAAGGCTTATCATTGATCATTATTCAAGGAGGATTTGAGAAGGTTGGCTGGGCTGCAGCTCAACCGTTTCCCATTTTCCGATTAACTTTTTCTTTCATATTTTTTTAATTTTTTTAGAGTTTTCCTTTTTCTATTTTGTTATATGGAGAACTAATCTTCCTAGTTAGGGCTAGGGAGGAAACCTGTACTACGATTGTGTAGTTTTATTATTTTGATTCTATTTTGGAGTTTCATTGTCAATTTTATGTTGTGGATGTTCAATGACATTTATGATTTATTCTATTTTTGGATTGATGAATGTAGGTTATGATTCATAGGTTTAATCATGTTTTTCCTATAGTTTTGTTTCACATTCATGCTTTTAGAGAATTGAATAAATTAGTAGATTGGTATGATTTCGACGGAGTAATTTCTTAATATTTTGTTGCCGTAGGTACAAATTATATTTGGGATTATTCCTACAAGGAATTGAATGGGCGTTTGTTTTGAATATCTACAATGAAAATCACTTTTCAAGTAGTTTTATATGAGGAAAACTTAATTGCTATATTTTCTGGTTCAGTGAACTCGTTGTTGGTACCTCAATTGAGCTATAAAAAGGAATCGAATAGTGAAATTGCATAGTTGTATGCAGGTGGAACCCTGATGCTTTAGTGTTTTTAATTACTGAATCCTTCTTCTATAAGTTACATCTCATTCTATATTGTTCTTTATTTCAGTCTCGATAAATTCTGCATTCTTTCTCGATGCTCTCTAAGGAATACGACACTCGGACTTCGAGTTTATATTGCTACGCGACACCTGCACTTGGGTTTATGATGTGAAAATTAACTTGACGCACAAATTAAACCCTATTTGTGACAGTTGTAGTATATATGTAAGTAGGGATCATTCTAGACCAGGGATTAACTAGGGATGCCAATCAACACAAATAAGACTCAAAAACACTAAATTAGACTCTATAGACTCAAAACTAACTTTAAACACTCAAAACAGCAACAAACAATCAAAAAGACCCAATTTTAGTCCTAACAAGTGATTTTGACGAAAATAAAACTTAACTTGACTCAAAAGACTAAAAGAAAACAAATTTTGACTCAAATAACAAGACTAAATGAAAGGGGGATTGTTTTTAATTTATTATAAACTTTAAACAGAAACTTTGCATAAAACACTTTGTAAAAACGATTTTGGGTGAATTAAATGGTTCCTTCTCCACACATGACAAAGCCCCAAGTTAATTGCATCGCACAATCAACCATCAAATTTTCCTTATTACATTGAATTAGATGGAATACGCATTGTAACCAAATTATCTTTCTCAAGTTCCCTATATGAAATGCATGATAGAGATACATATCAAAAGTCATTAAGTTCTATGAAAATCATAAGCTTTGACAAGGCATTTATCACTATGAAACGCATGAGACTCATACCAAGGATTTACTTAACACGATTGTGACTAGCAACCTCCACTACTTGTGAATATAAGTGAATAACTATTACGTGAAACTCCCTTATACTCTAGCATCAAATTCATGCATGCAAATTAAGTGTCAACCCTCAACCAACATACATAAACAAGTTTTGATAACTTAGATAAGCAAATCACATTCAAGACTTAAGAAACAATAATTGGATATAATCAATTCATATAAAACATATAATCATGGCTTCGAATTCACCTCAAACTAAAAATAAATTAGTTCCTCATGTTCATCATAATTGAAAACTAAATTAATATAAACATTGAACTAAAACTAAGGATAGAATACACCTAGAAACACTCCACACTCCAATGGCAGATTTCGAACCCTCTTTGGATGGCAGATTGCAAAAGTCTTCTTCTCCTTCCTTCCTTGCTTGTGGCACTAGGGTGATGTGGTGTGAATTATGGTGTTTGATGGCTAAATGTATGAATGAACGAATGAGTGAATGGATGGTTTGAATGGTGTAGCAAAAGCTTGAATTTATAGGCTAGGTTTTGCATAATTTCTGAAGGAAAAAGATTGCACAATCCAATGGGAAAAGGGTTAAGGCTTGGCAGAAACCAAAGGGGAATGGGATAGGGAATACACGGCATAGACTTGGGGTTTCTAGAAGGATAGGTGCGGTACCTTTTTAGGAGGAAGATAGGGCTTCTAGAAAGGATGTTTGAGATAGATTTCTGGACCTAAATGGACAAGGACTCATGGCATAGGTATAGAAGAGGGAGTACAACTCCTTGATGTGATAAATAATAGCACTCAAATTAAACCCTCTTTTGACAATTGTAGTAAAGATGTAAGTAGGGATCGTTCTAGGCCGGGGATTAGGAGGGATTGCTAATCTAATAAAAACTGACTCAAAAATACAAAAATATGCTTAAAAACACTTAAACAAACTCAAAGACTCTTAACTAAACTTATATGACTCAAAACAAATTGAAAAAACTCAAAACAACACAAAACAATCAAATAGACTCAAACTAGACTCTAGGACTTAATTTGGATGAAAATAGAATTAGTTTTGACTCAAAACACTCAAAAACACAAAATAACTCAGATTCTAACCTAATTGATACTTAAAACAAAGGGGGGTTTTGGTTTTGATGAATTTGAACTAAAACATGACAGAAACTAAACTAGATAAAGTTTTGAACGAATTTGGGGAAACTATGGGTGATAAGCTAGCTAGAGGGTCCTTCTCCACACATGACACACTTGCATACAAATTGATTTCCAGTTGCTTTTCCAATAAACCATGAACCTCAACACCCTAGATTAACCGTGACATCACTAATTAACCCTCAGATTCTCCTTTAGTTATTGGATTGGATGACATCATTCAACAACCCAAAGCATTCTTCAAAAGTTCCCTACATGACATCATAATAGAGATACAATCAAAGATCATTACGTTCTATGAAAATCATAAGTATTGACAAAGCATTTGTAACTATGACGTCATGATAGTCATGCTAGGAATTTACTTAACATGATTGTGAAAACAACCTTAACTACTTGTGAATATAAGTTTGTAACGATTATATGAAACTCCCTTATATTCTAGCACCAAATTCAAGCATGCAAATTAAGTATGCATCCTTAATCAACATACAAGAATAAGTCTCAATCAAACGGTTAAGTAAATTGCATTCACAATTTATGAAATCACAACCGAAATTAATCAATTCATATCGCAAATATAATCATGGTTTCAAAGTCTCCCCTAGCTAAAACAAGTTTAGCCTCTCAAGTTCACAGTAAAATAAAGACAATATAAATTAAACATTAAAACTAAGATAGATTACACCTAGAAACGCTCCAACAATCCAAGCTTGAATGGCCAAAACGTCCAAGGCTTCTCCTTTCTTCTTTCTTCTTCTTTGCTGCGGCATAAGGGTGTTTGGGTATGAATTATGGTGATGGATGGATAGGTTGGATGGTGGTAAGGGGTGGATGATGGCTGAATGAATGGAAAGAATGAATATGGATGTCTAGGATCTCTAATATGTGCGGCAGATTGTGTATATATAGAGGGAGAAAGGTTAAGGCATTAATTAATAATTTGGGAAGGTTTTAAGACTCCAAATCCTCCAAGAAAGGGTAACAAATCAGAATCCTAAGAGAGAAAAGGAAGGGAAGTTGCGGCATGGATAGAAAATAGGAAATAGGAAAAGAAAATGTGATTCCTTGCACGGCAAGGAAGGGAAAAAGGAAAGGGAAGTGCGGCAACCTTCTTTGGCTGGGATTAATGCTTCTAAAACTTATATTTAAGTGTCCCAAATCAACTAGGAACCCTCCTTGCAGCTGGGAATTAAGTAGGAAAAGATTAGGATTGACTAAGTCAAAATAAGGAAGTTTGACTCATGTTTCCTTCTTTGTAGTTGATTCCTTTTCTTCCAAGTCTTGAATTAATTTCTTCCATCTCCTTAGCAGATTCCTAGGCTCCTTTGGACTTCAATTTCGTCCATCCATCTTGCTCCAAGTATATGCAATCCATTTAATGCCCAAAATTGCTCCAAAATGCACCAAAATGCACTTTCTTGCTACTTTAACCATGTAGACCTACAAACACACGAAAATAGCTTAAAATACTAAAATAACTAAGAACTAACAACATAAATGTAAGAAAACAAGCTAACTAAATCACCTAAATATGCTCCTATCACTCCTAAACCTCCAAGGAATGGCCTATATGCGGCACACAAAGGGATTAGGCTTTTAGAATCTGAATTAGGTGTTTAAATGTATAACTAATCCCTTCTAAATAGCTAGAATTAAGGCCAAACTGATTTGGATAAGATAAGATAGGATAATGTTTGATTTAGGAAAGGATAAGGTTGGTTAGGATAGGATAAGATAAAGTTGGATAATGTTCCTTATTTCTTGCTTTTTCCTTATCTTCTTTGTATTTGAACTTCCTTCTCTAGATTTGTAGCATTTCCTAGCCCCTCTTGACTTCAATTTCATCCATCCATTTTGCTCCATAGTTAAGCTATCCAATCCATGCCCAAAACTGCTCCAAATGGCTCCAAAATGCACTTTCTTGCTCCTTTTGCCATTAGGACCTACAAACATACGAAAATAGCTTAAAAGACTATAATAAGTACTAATTAACTAACTAAATGCAAGGAAACAACATAGCTAAGTAGCATAAATATACTCCTACCAGTTTAGCAAGCAATTTTTGGCGTCGTTGCAAGGGGAGCGACTTGGCGAGGAGCGCATAATTTTTCTCCACTCGATACACTCTTTCCATTTATTTGTATTTTTTTTTTTGTTGTTGTTTGTGTTGGTTTTAGTTTTTTTTTTACTTTTTTTTATTTGTATTTGTGTTGTATTTTTATTTTTTTTCCTTTTTTCTTAAATTTTCAAGCGATATCGTGATCACCGAGGCATATTTGCTAAGCATCTAGAACCTGAAATTGAAACTTTGTTTGGAGATCTTTTTGATAGTGATTCACGTCTGTCAACATGGATGATCATGTAGTTATTGGAGGCGAGGAAAACCCTCACCCAGAACATTGAAAGACTATTTGCATCCAACTCGTGTTGCATCCCTTTCATGAATTGTTTTTCCTACTAATATGCCAAATTATGAATTCAAATATGGAATGGTTCATCTTTTTCCTATTTTTCATGGTTTGGAAAATAAAGATCCTTATGTGCATGTAAACATGAATATTCCTACGATGAATGAAACAAGAACAGGTGTACAAAATAATATTTTGTATTAATTTTAGGGTTACAATCTCTTTTACAATTTGATCCTCTGATTCTATCTTCGTAAGGTGTAGATTTGTGAATGAGTTGTTGATCTAAAGGGTCATTGGGGCTTAGTCTAGGGATGAATAGTGATGCAAATTTGTTGATGTTGTTGATCCAAAGGGCCGTCGGGGCTTGATCTTTTGGATGAACGAGGATGAACGGATCTTCGAGGGCCTTCAAGGCTTGATCTTGATGAACGGTTGTGTGGATTTCTTCAAGGATTTGAGGAAGAACGAAGAGAGCTTTCTTGATCCTTCGGGATTCTTGAGAATTTGGGAGGTTGGATGCTTGAAAGCTTTAGAGTTTCATAGCTTCAAGGGTTTGGGGAATTCTCTTCGAATTTGGGAGTAGAGAAATGAATATGTCAATTCCCATTTGATCCCTTGATAGAGAAGCCTATTTATAAACTTTGAGAATGAACCACGACCATCCTTTGTTTTTTGGTGAAGTACGTAGATGATGTAGGTGAAATGAATGGAGGTTGTAGGTGAAGTAAGTGTATGATGTAGGTGAAATGAATGGAGGTTGTAATTTTAATGCATTTGTCAACATTTATTTCACCGAAATTTCGATGTCTACAAATGCCCCCACTTCAAGGCGCGTCATATACATGTGCTTGTCACGTGTAGGAGATGCACTTTGAAGTCCCTTAATGTAGATGTCGATCCAAAGGCCTTCAAGGCTTGATCTTGAAATGGACTGGAAATTTCTTCAAGGGCCGCTGAGGCTTGATCTTGAATTGGGCTGAAAGTTTTCTTCAAGTGCCGTTGAGGCTTGTTCTTGAATTTTGTTTGAGAATTTCTTCAAGAGCCGTCGTGGCTTGATCTTGAATGAAATTGGAACACAAGGAGCTTCACGTGGTATATGATCTTTGGCTTTGGTAGTGGATGAATTGGCACGTATTTTGTTGCGCTTGTTGACTTTCCACAACTTTGATCTTGAGCTGGGTTGGAGGATTTTCTAGTTTCCTCCAATTGTTGACTTTCCACAGGCTTATTCTTGAACTGGGCTGGGGGGTTTCTTCTGCCAGACTTGCACCAAATGTTTGAATTCACTTCTTTTACATGGAGCTAAATTTTCAAGGATGGTGGACACTTGATCTTGATTCGAACTTGTGATTCCTTCAAGGGTGGTCGAGGCTTTACTCTTCGGCGACGGTGCCAGCAAAAGGCTGTTGAAGATTCTCGAGCTCTTTAATTATAGCAGCGATGGCGGGCTTGGATTTGACTTAGACTCCTCCATCTGGATTATGCAGTTCTGTCGGGAAGGGTGTCCTGAATGATTTATTCCAGCTCATCATGCTGCACTTTTCTCTACTTGTCTCTTTTGCATAGCAGAAGTAATGCGCAACTGATGTGAAAATTAACTTGACACACAAATTAAACCCTACTGTTGACAATTGTAGTATATATGCAAGTAGGGATCGTTCTTGACCGGGGATTAACTAGGGATGCTAATCAACACAAATAAGACTCAAAAACACTAAACTAGACTCTATAGACTCAAAACTAACTTAAAACACTCAAAACAACAACAAACAATAAAAAAGACTCAATTTTAGACCTAACAAGTGATTTTGACGAAAATAAAACTTGACTCAAAAGATTAAAAGAAAATAGATTTTGGCTCAAATAACAAGACTAAATGAAAGGGGGATTGTTTTTGACGAATTTAAAACTTAAAACAGAAACTTTGCATAAAACACTTAATAAGAACGAATTTGGTGAATTAAAAGGGTGAAAGGCTAGTTAGAGGATCCTTTTCCATACATGACATATGCATATAAACCAATTTCCAGTTATTATTCCTTTAGACTATGAATGACAACGCCCCAAGTTAATTGCATCGCACAACCAACCATCAGATTTTCCTTATTTCATTGAATTGAATGAATACGCATTACAACCACATTATCTTTCTCAAGTTCCCTATATGAAACGCATGATAGAGATACATATCAAAAGTCATTAAGTTCTATGAAAATCATAAGCATTGACAAGGCATTCATCACTATGAAATGCATGAGACTCATGCCAAGGATTCACTTAACACGATTGTGACTAGCAACCTCCACTACTTGTGAATATAAGTGAATAACTATTACGTGAAACTCCCTTATACTCTAGCATCAAATTCATGCATGCAAATTAAGTGTCGACCCTTAACCAACATAGAAAAACAAGTTTTAATTACTTAGATAAGCAAATCACATTAAAGACTCAAGAAACAATAATTGGATGTACTCAATTCATATAAGACATATAATCGTGGCTTTGAATTCACCTCTAACTAAAAAAAAATTAGTTCCACATGTTCATCATAATTGAAAACCAAATTAAAATAACATCAAACTAAAACTAAGGATAGAAAGAACCAAGAACGTCCTACTCCAATGGCATGCACGACACTCCCTTGGATGGCAGATTGCACAAGTCCTCTTCTCTTTCCTTCCTTCCTTGCGGCACTAGGGTTATGTGGTGTGAATTATGGTATTTGATGGCTAAATGTATGAATGAATGAATGAGTGAATGGATAGTTTGAATGGTGTGGCAAACACTTATATGTATAGGGCTAGGGAATGCACAATTTCTGAAGGGAAAAGGATTGCACAATCCTTGGAGGAAAGGGTTAATGCTTTCAGAAACCAAGGGGGAAAGGGATAGGGAAATTCGCCAGAAATTAGGACTTCTAGACACTAGGTATTTTGTGGCAGAAATTGGACTTCTAGAAGGGAATAAAGGGTGCGGCACCTATTTAGGAACAGATAAGGCCTTCTAGAACCATATATCTAGGTGTTCATATGTGAAATTAAGTCCTCTTTGCAGCTTGAATTAAGGTAGCAAAAAATTAGGATAGGACAAGATAAGATAAGGTTGGATAAGATAAGATTGGATAGGATAAGGTTGGATAATGTTCCTTATTTCTTGCTCTTTCCTTATTTTCTTTGTCTTTGAACATGTTTCTCCATATTTGTAGCATGTTCTTAGCCTCTCTTGACTTCAATTTCATCCATCCACCTTGCTCCATATGCAAGTTATCCATTCCATGCCCAAAACTGCTCCAAATGGCTCTAAAATGCACTTTCTTGCCAACTTTACCATTAGGACCTACAAACACACGAAAATAGCTTAAAACACTATAATAAGTAGTAATTAGCTCACTAAATGCAAGGAAACAACATAGTTAAGTAGCATAAATATGCTTCTATCAAATTCCCCCACACTTAGCTTTTGCTAGTCCTCGAGCAAAACAAAACAAAACAATAAAACATAACATAAACCTTCCAACAATTGCTTCAGGGATTTCCAATGCAACATGACATATTAAAGATCACCACTCACATAGATTTTAGTTATCCCTACCCTCGAGCATATACTTAACCATAGTCACCACTCACTAGCTCACATTTAATCAATTAAAACATGATTTTGAATGTAGTAACATGCCTTAAAGAATTCCCTCAATTCCTCACTGGATACACTCTATTTTCACATAGATTTTCTGACTACACGCCCTACATTAGGTATATGTGAGAGGATTGATGTAAACATGTAGACTAATGCTCACATATGTATAATCAAAGAACACACTTTTTGGAATTATTAACATGTATATGATATGATCTCATGAATGGAATGCCACTATTTAGACGCGAGAACCAGGGATACCATATGTGATGCGAAAATAGTTAAACACACAAATTAAACCCTATGGATGACAATTGTAGTAAATGAGCAAATAGGGATCGTTCTAGACCGGGGATTAACTAGGGATGCTAATCAATGTGAAATTGACTCAAAAACGTAAGAACACAATATAAAACACTTACTAGACTCAAAGAATGCAAAACTAAACTTTAAAACACTAAAACAAACCAAAAGACTCAAACATCACCCAAAACACTCAAAACTGCCTTAAAAACACTTTCTGGGCAGTTTTGGACACTTTGGTGAATTTGGACGAATTTGTGTAACAAATTGAATCAAAACACTTAAAAACACAAACTAAGACACTTTCTAACTAAGTTGGACACTAAAGTAAAGGGGGATTAAGGTTTTGACGAAATTAAATTAAATAAAACAAGTTAATAAACTAGGCAGATTGTATAAACGGATTTGAGAAACAAGATGATGGATGGATTAGTTAGAGGTCCATTCTCCACACATGACACATTTATATATGAATCGATTCTCCAATTGCTTTTCATTATCTATGATGCTCAACACCCCAAGTTAACCGTGATGCACTAATTAACTCTCAAATTTTCCTTATGTTATTGAATTGGATGATGCATGCGACAATTCAAATCATTCTCCAATGGTTCTCAACATGAATGCATAGAAGAGATACAATGAGAGATCATTATGCTCTATGAGAAATATAAGTGTTGACGAGGCAATTGTAACTATGAATGCATGATACTTTTGCTGAGAATTCAATTAACGCGGTTGTGACTAGCAACCTTCACTACTCATGTTTATAAACTTGTGACGATTAGGTGAAACTCGTTTATAAACTAGCATCGAGTTTATGCATGAAGACTAAGTATGCATCCCTAATCAACATACAAAAACAAGTTTTTAATAAACATGATAATTGAATTACAATCACAACTTAACAAATCACAATTGGAAGAAATCAATTCATATTTCAAACATGTTCATGGCTTCAAACTTTCCCCTAACTAATTAGGGGTTTAGCCACTCATGATTACAACAAACTTAGAGAGTAATAACAAAGTAAACATTGAAAACAAGAATCGAAGTACACCTAAAAATTCCAACAACTCAATCTTGAATTGTATGAACGTTTAGGCCTCTTCTCCTCTAGTTGCTGCGGCACAAGGGGTTTTGGTGAGTTTTGGGGGTTATGGATGATGTAGAATGATGTGTTTAGGGTAGGGATGGATGTAGGGGAAGGCAAGGAGTGTTTTTGGGCAGAAAATATGAAGAATGGTGGAGTATGGCTGTGTTAGAGAGAGGGAATGAATTTCTGGCGTGAATGAATGTGAATATGAGATGGTTTTCTGAATATGGAAGAGTGAGTGATTTGTGGCTGCAATGGGTGCTTATTTATAGGTGAAAAAGAGGGAATATGACAGCTAGGAACTTGGTGGAAAGCTGAAAATGCATGTGCAATGTTTTGGGAGAAAATGGGAGTGCATGTGGCTGCAATGGATTAAAGGGTGAATGCATGTGCAATGATGAAGTGGGATGGCTGAAATTGTAAGGGGAATGCATGTGGGTGAATGTGTGGCTGCATGGTTGAATGATTAAAGGGTGCATGTGGCTGAATTGGTGGTGCAAAGAGAATGAATAATGAAATGGGAAAGCATGTGCAAGGTTTTGGTGTGAATGATTGAATGTGCATGTGGCTGATATGGATTAGGAATCCTTCAATTTCGTCCATTCCTTTTGCTCCAAACATAAGCTATCCATTCCAAGTCCAATTTTGCTCCAAAATGCTCCAAAATGCATCTTTTTGCTTCCTTAGCCATATGAACCTAAAAACACACGAAAATGGCTTAAACTACTAAAACAACTATGAATTAACAATATAAATGCACGAAAACAAGCTAAGTAAGTCGCCTAAATATGCTCCTATCAAATTCCCCCACACTTAGCTTTTGCTAGTCCTCGAGCAAAACAAAACGAAAGAAACTAAAAACAAACCAAAACACATTCTAAACCTTCCAACATGTATCTCAGGGATTTCAAACGAACATGACACAATATAGAACATCATTCCCACAACATTTAGCTTACTTTACACTTCAGCAAAATAGAATGTAGTAACATGCCTTAGAGAATTCCCTCAATTCCTTACTAGAATGCACTCAATTTTCACACAGATTTTCTAACTCCACGCCCTACACTAGGTATATGTGAGGAGATTGATGTAAATATGAATTCTAACACTCACATATGTTAAATCAAAGAAAGCATTTTCTGGATTTACGACAATGACATGAATATGATCTCATGAATGGAATGCTACTACTTAGAATGAGAACCAGTGATTCCATATGCTCATACCAAATTCAAACTCCACAAATTTGAACACATAACATCAAGATAGAAGTTGAGGGTTGTAACGGGGCTAAGGGTAATGGTTTAACAAAGAAAGGTAAAGTAAAACAAAGGTTCTTAAGGCAATAGGAAGCAAAGTAATGAAATTGACACCTAAACTCACTTTTAATGGCAGAAATCAACTTTTAAACACAAGGGAAGATTCATGCACAATTAGGGTCAAATTCACTCTTTTGGACCCTTCCTTCAATAACCAATACTTGTGAGATCATTCTCACTTATTTTTCAACTCTTTTTCTTTCTTTTCAACACTTTTCTAATTTCTTTTTATTTTTCCACGAAATTTTTTTCTCTTTCTTTTTCTTTTTCTTTATTTCATTCTTTGGCCGTGCCCTATTATCTTCCCCCACACTTATTTTCTGCAATATATTGATCAAAAGGAGTTCATTCTAAATCATGCTTCACTATCCTTTAAGAACAAGGGTATGGGAAGTCCTAATCTAGGCTAGGTAAGGATAATGTGGCTAACAAAGAAAATAAGCTTGAAAAGGCTCAAAAAGGGGTAATCCTACAATACATGTGAAAAGGGATAGGCTTTTTGGCTTTGGCTTGACTAACAACTTCATCTTATTGTATGTTATGCAATCAATATCATGCTTTGAATGAAATGGGCATGAGTTCTAGTATTTGGAACTATAATGAAATGCATTCCAAGTAGCAACCAAGCAAAGAATGATGAGATCATGCAACGACTTTAGAAAACAAGAAATCACAGATTTATACTCTCCAAAGAACGTTATAGGCTCAAGTCTCACAAGGATGTAGCTTTAGTTTGAGTTTCTTCCTTCAAGCATGTTACAAAAACTGATTTTCTCTTTTTGTGATTACATGTGAATTCATAAGCTATAACCATAACCAAGCATAAACCAAAGCACAAATCAACTTCCAGCCATGTTTACAACATTCTTTAATAGTCATGCAATTAAAACCAAATCCTCATCATTGTGTTGGAAGGTACCCTAGGACACAAAAACAACTCTTTTTGGGTTTTTTGAAACAATTTTTCAAATTTTTATGGGATTTTCGAATTTTTAAGTCAAAACACACTAAAACAGACCAAAACTGCTTAAAAACACTTAAAAACAGCAAGGAACAAGTCTATAAGTAAAGGGGTGATAAAATCCCATGATTTTGCATCAAAAACACTTAGTTACCCCCCCCCACACTTAAATCAAACATTGTCCTCAATGTTTCAAGCATAAAATCACACAAAACACAAAGAAACACACAAACAGCAAGTAAAACAACTAAATAGGCAGATTCGAAATAAACAACAAAGTGAAGGGTTTAGGAACGCAAATCTGGAATTGGAGTGATTCCTTGAGCTTCCTTTGTTGAATTGCATGGGTTGCCTCCCAAGTAGCGCTTTCTTTAACGTCTTGCAGCCGGACGAAGACACGTTCATGCTCCATTGGAGCCCACGGCATGGAGTGGGATCTCCTCCACGACATGCTCCACAAAGTTCTCATAGTATGGCTTCAATCTATGTCCGTTCACCTTGAACTCGTGGCCACTTTTTAAGCTTTGGACTTGGACTGCACCATGAGGAAAAACATTAGTAACAACAAGAGGTCCAATCCATTTAGAACGTAACTTACCAGGGAATAACCGAAGTCTTGAATCAAAAAGCAACACTTTCTGCCCCTTGGAGAACGTTTTGGTACGAAGCATCTTATCATGATAAGCCTTCGTCTTGTCCTTGTAGATGCGAGCATTCTCGTAAGCCTCGTTCCTAATCTCCTCAAGTTCATCTAATTGGAGCTTCCTATGAACTCCGGTAGCGTCTATGTCCAAATTGAAGGTTTTCACAGCCCAATGTGCCTTGTGCTCTAACTCAACGGGCAAATGACATGGCTTACCATATATAAGCCGAAAAGGTGACATGCCAAGGGGAGTTTTGTAAGCCGTACGATAGGCCCACAATGCATCGTCCAAGCGCAAACTCCAATCTCTTCTTGAGGGTCCCACGGTTTTCTCTAGGACTTGTTTGATCTCCCTATTTGAAACCTCCGCTTGCCCATTGGTTTGAGGGTGATAAGGTGTGGAAACCTTATGAGTAACGTTGTACTTCTTGAGCAAAGCTTCAATGGTGCGGTTACGAAAGTGAGAACCCCCATCACTAATTAAAACTCGTGGCATCCCAAACCTAGCAAAAATATTAGATTTCACAAAATCTGCAACAACCTTAGAATCGTTAGTACGGGTGGCTTTGGCTTCCACCCATTTGGAAACATAATCGACAGCTAGCAAGATATAAGTGAAACCAAAAGATGGAGGGAAGGGGCCCATGAAATCAATACCCCAAACATCAAAAATTTCCACAAAGGAGAGAGATTGTTGCGGCATTTGGTCCTTAGGCCCTATGTTACCTGTTCTTTGACACTTATCGCATGTTACACAAAACATTTTAGCATCTTTAAAGAGATTAGGCCAATAAAATCCAGATTGTAACACCTTTAGGGCTGTCCTTTGGGTGCCAAAATGTCCCCCACATGCATAAGTATGGCAGAATGTAAGAATGGAATTAAATTCAGATTCGGGCACACATCTACGAACAATCTGATCTGGGCAGAATTTCCATAAATATGGATCATCCCAAACATAAAAACGTGCATCATGAACAAGTTTATCACGTTGGAACTTGTTTAGGGTACTAGGAACTTGCTTAGACACCAAGAAATTGACCAAATCGGCATACCAAGGGGTTCTTACCTCAATGGACAGAAGTTGCTCATCCGGAAACGTTTCTAAAATGGGGGTGGACTCTTCCTCACGCACCATTCTACTTAGGTGGTCAGCCACCACGTTTTCACACCCTTTCTTGTCTCGGATTTCAAGATCGAACTCTTGAAGTAGGAGCATCCAACGAATGAGTCTTGGCTTAGCCTCCTTTTTGGTGAGAAGATACTTCAAGGCTGCATGGTCAGTGAAAACAATTACTTTAGTACCAAGAATATATGATCTAAACTTATCTAAAGCAAATACAACCGCCAAAAGTTCTTTTTCGGTTGTAGAATAATTCAATTGAGCATCATTTAAAGTGCGTGAAGCATAATAAATAACATGTGGCTGTTTATTTTTCCTTTGACCCAAAACAGCCCCAAGTGCATAATCCGATGCATCACACATCAATTCAAAGGGAATGGACCAATCCGGGGGAGTTATGATGGGTGCCGTGGTGAGTAAGTCTTTTAGATGCTTGAATGCCTTCTCACACGCCTCGTTGAACTCAAAAGACACATCCTTTTGGAGTAGGCGGCATAGGGGTTGTGCAATCTTGGAAAAGTCCTTGATAAATCGTCGATAGAATCCTGCATGGCCAAGAAAAGAACGGACCCCTCTAACCGACGCAGGAGAGGGTAAGTGACGTACAAGATCTATTTTAGACTTATCAACTTCAATTCCTTTTTCAGAGATGATATGACCCAAAACTATACCTTGTTTAACCATAAAATGACATTTTTCCCAATTCAAAACAAGGTTAGTTTCCATGCATCTTTTCAAGATTAAAGTGAGATTATGCAAACAAGCATCAAATGAGTCTCCAAACACACTAAAATCGTCCATAAATACTTCAATTATCTTTTCAACATAATCAGAGAAGATACTTACCATGCATCGTTGGAAAGTGGCCGGTGCATTGCATAAACCAAATGGCATACGACGATATGCAAAAGTACCAAATGGACAAGTAAAGGTGGTCTTTTCTTGATCATCCGGCGTTATGACAATTTGATTATAACCCGAATAACCATCAAGAAAGCAATAAAAAGAATGACCGGCTAACCTTTCAAGCATTTGATCAATGAATGGCAAAGGGAAGTGATCTTTCCTTGTTGCGGCATTTAGCTTTCTATAGTCAATGCACACCCTCCAACCGGTTTGAATGCGTGTAGGCACAAGTTCATCTTCTTCATTCTTCACCACAGTCACTCCGGATTTCTTTGGCACAACTTGAACCGGTGAAACCCAACGGCTATCCGAGATAGGATAGATCACCCCACAATCTAGAAGCTTGATAATCTCCTTTTTCACAACTTCCATCATTGGAGGGTTGAGCCGGCGTTGAGCCTCTCTGGTTGGTTTAGCCCCCTCCTCTAAAAGTATGCGATGCATGCAAGTTGTAGGACTAATACCCTTTATGTCGGCCAAGGTCCATCCTATGGCCGTCTTGTGTTCTTTCAACACCCGAATCAATTTCTCCTCCTCCATTGCTGTGAGGGATAAGGAAACTATGACAGGCAACGTCTCATTGTCTCCCAAATAGACATACTTCAAATGATCCGGCAATGGTTTAAGCTCAAGAATGGGTGCCTGAATCACTGAAGGTAACAACTTGTTAGTCGAAACAGGAATTGGACTCGGTTTTGGAGGCTTACCAAAGTGTTGTGGCAATGACTCAAGTGCAGCAACCATCTCGGCCTCATCTTCACTTCTAGGCACGGCAAAACCAAATTTTTTCCCAATTCCTTGTGCAATTGTTGTTTCAAGTGTATCCCTCTCCAAAGAATCGAGAAATTCCTGCGCCAAATCATCAATTATATCAATAGAAAAGCAAGAATGATCGTCCTTAGGAAATTTAATACTTTCAGAAAGATTGAAATCAATGACTTCCCCATCAAATTCCATCGTTAAAGTTCCTTTAAACACATCTATCTTGGTGCGGGCTGTTTTCATGAAGGGCCTCCCTAATAGAATCGGTAATGGGGTGGAATGGGGTGAATCCTCCATGTCAAGCACGTAGAAATCCGCTGGAAAAATCAAGTTATCAACCTGTACCAAAACATCTTCCAAAACACCCTTTGGATATGCATTAGAACGATCGGCTAATTGAATTATCACACCATCATTTTTAAGCTCACCTAAGTTCATAGATGCATAAATAGAGTATGGCATAACATTAATCGAAGCCCCTAAGTCTAACATGCATTGTTCAAACTTAGTATTACCAATAACGCACGGAATTGTAAAACTACCCGGATCTTTGCATTTAGGGGGTAATTTCCTTTGCAACACAGCAGAGACATTTTCACTTACCTGGACCACCTCCTTGTTTGAAATCCTCTTCCTCGTTGTGCAAAGCTCTTTTAAGAACTTGGCATACTTAGGGACTTGCTTGATTGCATCAAGGAGCGGAATGTTAACTTGAACTTTCCTAAAGGTTTCCAAAATGTCCTTTTCACTCTCCTCCTTCTTTGATTGCCTAAACCTGCTAGGAAAGGGCACGTTTAGTGGAATAGAACTTGACAAAGTCGAATTTGGACTTACCTTAGGCATATTGGACGGTTTTGGCACAATAGGGGGCTGCGGCAAAGATTCTTTCACCCTTGCCGTGGCCTTTATTCCTTGTTCCTCCTCTTCTTGCAGCAACACGTCCTCTTCTTGGCTTGTTTTGGACGTGCTTGGGGTGGTTTCGACCTCCTTACCACTTCTCAACATGATTGCCTTGGCAGATTCGAATCCTCCCCTTGGATTGACAATGGTTGAGCTAGGGAGCTTGCCTTTGTCTCGGAATTGTCCTACAAATTCCGCAATCTGCCCAATTTGTTTCTCCAAGTGATCCACCCTTTTGTCTTGGTTTTGCATGGCTTTGGTTTGATCCTCTTGCCCCTGAGACAAATTGGTAAGTAATTTAAGAAGTGTTTCATTTCCCAACGACGTACCTTGATTGTTTTGGGCAGGTTGTGCTTGGTTTGGATTGGGGCCGAATGGCTTGGTGTAGAACCCCGGGGGTTGTTGTCTAAAGCCTCCTTGTTGTTGAGGTTGTTGAGGTTCCCTCCACTTGAAGTTTGGATGGTCTCTCCAACCCGGATTGTATGTGTTGGAATATGGATCATTCCTTGGTTGATTGTGGCTCGGAAATCCAATGGCATTTGCACTCTCCCATCCCCCATTCTCAATCAATTGAGGGCATTTTTCCGAAGGGTGTCCTTGGATAGAACATACACCACATACAATCGGTCCTTGTATCTTCATTCCTTCGGCCATCTGAGACACAATAGAAGTAAGATTAGCTATCTGAGATTGAATATCGGATTGAGAACTTACCTCATTCAAGTGTTGCCGTGGGGGGTCCCTTTGCCCAAGTCCTTCATATTGTTGTGCATTTAGAGCACGGTTTGCAATTAGGGTCTTGGCCGACATAGGAGTTTTGTCCACCAATGCACCTCCCGCCGAAGCATCGAGCATTTGCCTTTCAATGGGAAGAAGGCCCTCATAGAAATATTGAAGGAGAAGCTCCTCCTTCATTTGATGTTGAGGACATGATGCAACAAGGGCTTTAAAACGCTCGTAGTATGCCGGAAAAGATTCTCCTTGACTTTGTTGGATTCCGCTAATTTTCTTCCTCAAGAGGATGACTCTTGAAGTAGGGAAGAACTTCTCCAAGAACGCTCTCTTCATGCTCTCCCAAGAAGTAACGGTCCCGGGTGCCAATTCATAAAGCCAATCCTTAGCTTTTTCCACAAGAGAGAATGGAAAAGCTTTCATCATTAGAATGTTCCCATCGACATTTATGGGTGTCATGCTCGAACAAACAACCTCGAACTCCTTGAGATGCTTGTTGGGATCTTCCATGGAAAGCCCATGGTATTTCGGAATGTGGTGCAACAAGCTTGACTTCAACTCGAATTCATCGGTCTTGCCTTGGGCAGCCGCGGGGTATTGAATGCATAATGGTGCGGCATTGGCCAACCCCGAGGCCGAAAGCTCTTTAATGGTCCGATTGTCCGCTGCCATAACTTCTTCTTCCACACTTTCAAACTCAGATTCGGCCTCTGAACTTGAACTAGGTTCACTAGGTTCACTAGGTTCGGGATGCCTCCTCTTTCTTCTCAAATCACGTTCAAAATCGTCGTTAAAGTCCAAGATATGTGCATGCACAGTTTGAGAACTCCGCGTCATGCACTAGTACCTAAACCAAGAAAACAAAACAAAATAAGAAAACTAGGTAAATTACACTAAAAACATACGGCAAAAACACAAGGGATTAGCAATTTTGCTAATCCCCGGCAACGGCGCCAAAATTTGATGCGAAAATAGTTAAACACACAAATTAAACCCTATGGATGACAATTGTAGTAAATGAGCAAATAGGGATCGTTCTAGACCGGGGATTAACTAGGGATGCTAATCAATGTGAAATTGACTCAAAAACGTAAGAACACAATATAAAACACTTACTAGACTCAAAGAATGCAAAACTAAACTTTAAAACACTAAAACAAACCAAAAGACTCAAACATCACCCAAAACACTCAAAACTGCCTTAAAAACACTTTCTGGGCAGTTTTGGACACTTTGGTGAATTTGGACGAATTTGTGTAACAAATTGAATCAAAACACTTAAAAACACAAACTAAGACACTTTCTAACTAAGTTGGACACTAAAGTAAAGGGGGATTAAGGTTTTGACGAAATTAAATTAAATAAAACAAGTTAATAAACTAGGCAGATTGTATAAACGGATTTGAGAAACAAGATGATGGATGGATTAGTTAGAGGTCCATTCTCCACACATGACACATTTATATATGAATCGATTCTCCAATTGCTTTTCATTATCTATGATGCTCAACACCCCAAGTTAACCGTGATGCACTAATTAACTCTCAAATTTTCCTTATGTTATTGAATTGGATGATGCATGCGACAATTCAAATCATTCTCCAATGGTTCTCAACATGAATGCATAGAAGAGATACAATGAGAGATCATTATGCTCTATGAGAAATATAAGTGTTGACGAGGCAATTGTAACTATGAATGCATGATACTTTTGCTGAGAATTCAATTAACGCGGTTGTGACTAGCAACCTTCACTACTCATGTTTATAAACTTGTGACGATTAGGTGAAACTCGTTTATAAACTAGCATCGAGTTTATGCATGAAGACTAAGTATGCATCCCTAATCAACATACAAAAACAAGTTTTTAATAAACATGATAATTGAATTACAATCACAACTTAACAAATCACAATTGGAAGAAATCAATTCATATTTCAAACATGTTCATGGCTTCAAACTTTCCCCTAACTAATTAGGGGTTTAGCCACTCATGATTACAACAAACTTAGAGAGTAATAACAAAGTAAACATTGAAAACAAGAATCGAAGTACACCTAAAAATTCCAACAACTCAATCTTGAATTGTATGAACGTTTAGGCCTCTTCTCCTCTAGTTGCTGCGGCACAAGGGGTTTTGGTGAGTTTTGGGGGTTATGGATGATGTAGAATGATGTGTTTAGGGTAGGGATGGATGTAGGGGAAGGCAAGGAGTGTTTTTGGGCAGAAAATATGAAGAATGGTGGAGTATGGCTGTGTTAGAGAGAGGGAATGAATTTCTGGCGTGAATGAATGTGAATATGAGATGGTTTTCTGAATATGGAAGAGTGAGTGATTTGTGGCTGCAATGGGTGCTTATTTATAGGTGAAAAAGAGGGAATATGACAGCTAGGAACTTGGTGGAAAGCTGAAAATGCATGTGCAATGTTTTGGGAGAAAATGGGAGTGCATGTGGCTGCAATGGATTAAAGGGTGAATGCATGTGCAATGATGAAGTGGGATGGCTGAAATTGTACGGGGAATGCATGTGGGTGAATGTGTGGCTGCATGGTTGAATGATTAAAGGGTGCATGTGGCTGAATTGGTGGTGCAAAGAGAATGAATAATGAAATGGGAAAGCATGTGCAAGGTTTTGGTGTGAATGATTGAATGTGCATGTGGCTGATATGGATTAGGAATCCTTCAATTTCGTCCATTCCTTTTGCTCCAAACATAAGCTATCCATTCCAAGTCCAATTTTGCTCCAAAATGCTCCAAAATGCATCTTTTTGCTTCCTTAGCCATATGAACCTAAAAACACACGAAAATGGCTTAAACTACTAAAACAACTATGAATTAACAATATAAATGCACGAAAACAAGCTAAGTAAGTCGCCTAAATATGCTCCTATCAATATGCTCGTACCAATTTTAAACTCCACATATTGAAACACATAACAATCAAGATAGAAGTCTAAGGGTTGTAACGGGGCTAAGGTATTGGCTAACAAAGAAAGGTAAGGATAAACAAAAGTTCTTAAAGCAATAGTAAGCAAACTAATGAAATAAGCACTTAGAATTCACTTTTGAATGCAGAAATAAACTTTGAACACCAAGGGAAACTTCACACAACACTTAGGGCTAGATTCAAACTTTTGGACCTTTTCTTCAACAGTCAACACTTGTGAGTTCATTCTCACTTATTTTCAACTCCTTTTCTTTCTTTTCTTCAACTTTTTCTTCTTTTTTGTTTCTTTTTCATGTTTTTTTTTCCGTGCCTAATTCTTTCTTTGGCACACAAATCATACATCCTCCTAGATTCCCACTGAAAATCCTTCCCCCACCCTTTTTTTTTTTCAAATTGTAGATCAAAAGGAATTCCCTCTAAGCCATGCTTCACTATACTTTAAGAACAAGGGTATGGATAGTCCTATTCTAGGCTAGGTAAGGATAGTGTGGCTAACAAAGAAAATAGACTAACTAAGGCTTAAAGGGGTTAAACCTACAATACATATGCATAGGGTAAGGCTTTTTGGCTCTGGTTTAACAAAACAACTTCATCTTATTGTATGTTATGCACTCAATTTTTATGCTTTGAATGAAATAGGCATGAGTTCTAGTATTTGGAACTATAGTGTTGAAACACATTCTAAGTAGCAAGCAAGCAAAGAATAATGAGATCGTGCAACGACTTTAGAAAAAAACAACATCAAGATTAATAACTCTCCAAATAAAGTTTAGGCTCAAGTCTGTCAGGGTTTAGTGTTAGTTTGAGTTTCTTCCTTCAAGCATGTTACAAAAACTGATTTTTTTCTTTTTTTTTTCTTTTTGATTACATGTGAATTTGTAAACGACAACTACAACTAAGCATAAACCAAAGAGCATATCAAACTTCCATCCATGTTTGTAACTTTCTTTAACAGTCATGCAATTAAAAACCAAATCCTCATCATTGTGTTGGAAGGTATCCTAAGACACAAACAAACACAAAAACAAAAACGACTCTTTTTGGGTTTTTTAAACTCTCTTTTTCAATTTTTTTTCAATTTTTCGGATTTTCTGTTTAAGACACATTAAAACACTCCAAAAAACACTCAAAACACTTAAAAACAGTGAATAACAACATTAGAAGTGATAGGTGATAAAATCCCACGAAAATCATGCAAAAACAGCTTGTTTACCACCCCCCCCCCCCCAAAAAAAAAACACTTAAAGCAAACATTGTCTTCAATGTTTTAAACATAAACTCACAAACAAACAAACAAACAACACAACTAACAAACATGACAATCATGGCAAAGTAAAAGCAATAAAGAGTAGGGTTTAGGAACACAAATCTGGTTGTGGAGTGTTGGAGATTCCTAGGTCTTCTTCATTTGAATGCATGCGTTGCCTCCCAAGAAGCACGTGCTTTAACGTCTTCCAGCCAGACAATACTGATAGGAGCATATTTAGGCGACATAGTTAGCTTGTTTTCGTACATTTATGTTGTTAGTTCACAGTTATTTTAGTAGTTTAAGCTATTTTCGTGTGTTTATAGGTTCATATGGCTAAGGAAGTAAAAAGGTGCATTTTGGAGCATTTTGGAGGAAAATTGGACTTGGAATGGATAGCATATGCTTGGAGCAAAAGGAATGGACGAAATTGAAGGCCTAAAGGTGTAAGGATACCTAATCACAAGAGGATTCCTAATCAAAAGAGGAATCCTAGTCAAAGAAGGTTTCCTACTTGAAGTAGGAAAGTTAAGCCAAGGTTTCCTATTTTGGTTTAACCTTTCCTATCCTAAAAGACCTTCTGTTTCAGCAACATTGAAGACTCTTATGCATTCTAGGACACAAACCAAGCCTTCCTTGCCGTGCAAGGGAAAGGCTTATTTCCTGTTCTATGTCACAAAACACATTCCTATTTCACCTTAGTAATGCCGCACCTTACATACCTTTTCCATCCAAAATCCTTGCCTAATTTCAGACTTAAACCACATTCCTTTTCATACAATTTATGCCGCAAGTTTCCTTCCTCTTTCCTTTGGATTTTCTAATTTTATATCTCCTTTTCCTTATGGATTTGGGGGTCCAATCCTTTCCTAAACTATGTAATAAACCTTAGGATTCTTTCTCTCAAATAAATACCAAAGCCGCATCCTTATTCTACCGTAATCATTCACCCACACAATCTGCCATCCTTCATCTTTTCTCCAACCCTTTGCCGCAGCCTTCAACCCATCTTTCCATCATTCTCCTACTTCCATACCTTCACCCAAACACCCATACACCATTCCTAACCTTTGCCGCACCACCCTACTAACCTAAATCCATTCACAACCCAGAACTCCATCCAAAATCACCCAAGAACTCTTGTGCCGCAGCCTTGCAAGGAAGAAGAGAAGAAGAAGAAGCCTTGGACGTTTGTGCATTCAAGTTGGAGTGTTGGAACGTTTTTATGCGTAATCTATCTTTTGTTTTCAATGTTTAATTCAATTTTCCTTTGTTTTGTTGTGAACATGAGAGGCTAAACTCGTTTTAGCTAGGGGAGGCTTTGAAACCATGATTATATTTATGATATGAATTGATTAAGTCCAGTTGTGATTTCATAAATTGTGAATGCAATTTACTTAACCATTTGATGGATAACTTATTCTTGTATGTTGATTAGGGAGGCCTACTTAATTTGCATGCTTGAATTTGGTGCTAGAATATAAGGGAGTTTCACATAATCGTCACAAACTTATATTCACAAGTAATTAAGGTTGTTTTCTCAATCATGTTAAGTAAATTCCTAGCATGAGTATCATGATGTCATAGTTACAAGTGCTTTGTCCATACTTATGATTTTCATTGAACGTAATGATCTTTGATTGTATCTCTATTATGATGTCATGTGGGGAACTTTTGAAGAATGCTTTGGGTTATTGTATGATGTCATCCAATCCAATAACTGAAGGAAAATCTGAGGGTTAATTAGTGATGTCACGGTTAATCTGGGGTGTTAAGGTTCATGGTTTATCGGAAAAGCAATTGGAAATCAATTTGTGTTTGAATGTATCATGTGTGGAAAAGTATCCTCTATCTATCTACCCATCCTTTGTTTTTCTCAAATCCGCCCAAAGTTTTATTTAAGTTTTTAAGTTACTCGTTTTCATTCTAACTTCGTCCAAAACCCAATCCCCTTTACTTACTTGTTTCAAATCTGTCTTAAAGTGTGTTTTTGAGTATTTTGAGTCAAAACCAATTCTATTTTCGTCCAAATTGAGTATTTTAAGTTACTCGTTTTCATTCTAACTTCGTCCAAAACCCAATCCCCTTTACTTACTTGTTTCAAATCTGTCTTAAAGTGTGTTTTTTAGTATTTTGAGTCAAAACCAATTCTATTTTCGTCCAAATTAAGTCCTAGAGTTTAAATTGAGTCTTTTTTATTGTTTTGAGTTGTTTTGAGTCTTTTAAGTTTGTTTTGAGTCATATAAGTTTAGTTAAGAGTCTTTGAGTTTGTTTAAGTGTTTTTAAGCATATTTTTGTGTCTTTGAGTCAGTTTTCATTAGATTAGCAATCCCTCCTAATCCCCGGCCTAGAACGATCCCTACTTATATCTATACTACAATTGTCAAAAAGAGGGTTTAATTTGAGTGCTATTATTTATCACATCAATGTTCTAATGTGAAATTAAGTCCTCTTTGTAGCTGGAATTAAGGTAGCAAAAGATTGGGATAGGACAAGATATGATAAGGTTGGATAAGATAAGATTGGATAGGATAAGGTTGGATAATGTTCCTCATTTCTTACTCTTTCCTTATCTTCTTTGTCTTTGAACTTGTTTCTCCAGATTTGTAGCATGTTCTTAGCCTCTCTTGACTTCAATTTCGTCCATCCACCTTGCTCCATATGCAAGTGATGCAATGTAAAACAAGCACACAAATTAAAACCCTCTTTTGACAATTGTAGTATGTGTATAAGTAGGGATCGTTCTAAACCGGGGATTAGGAAGGATTGCTAATCTAAACTAAACTGACCTAAAAACACAAAAACTAGACTCTAAAACTCTAATTAAGGTTATATGACTCAACCAACCTTAAAAGAGTCAAAACAACTTCAAACAATCAAATTGACTCAAACTAGACACTAGGAATGACTTTGAACGAAAATTGATTTGATTATGACTCAAGACACTCAAAAACACAAAATAACACAGATTCTAATCTAATTGACACTTAAAACAAAGGGGGGTTTTGGTTTTAACGAATTTGAACTAAAACAAGACAAAAACTAAACTAGACAAAGTTTGGTACGAATTTGGATTTCTGGATGGTTTGTGGGCTTAGCTAGAGGTTCCTTATCCACACATAACTTATATGAACATGAATTGATTTCCAATTACTCTTTTGTTGAATTATGAACGACAATGCCCCAGATTAACTGTGTGAATCACTAATTAATCTTCAAATTTTCCTTTAGTTATTGGGTTGGATGACATCATTCGACAACCCAAAGCATTCTTCAAAAGTTCCCTACATGACATCATAATAGAGATACAATCAAAGATCATTACGTTCTATGAAAATCATAAGCATTGACAAAGCATTCGTAACTATGACATCATGATACTCATGCCAGGAATTTAACTTAACGCGGTTGTGACTAGCAACCTTCACTACTTGTAAATATAAGTTCCTAACGATTATGTGAAATTCCCTTATATTCTAGCATCAAATTCATGCATGCAAACTAAGTGTGCACCCTTAATCAACATACAAGAATAAGTTCTGAATAAAACAATTAAGCAAATTGCATTCACGATTCACAAATTCATAACTGGATTTAATCAATTCATATTGCATATAAAATCATGGCTTTAAAGTCTCCCCTAGCTAAAACAAGTTTAGCCTCTCATGTTCACAGCAAAAGAAACAAAATTGAATTTAAACATTGAAAACTAAAGATTGATTACTGATTGTTGTTTTCCTTCTTCATGCTAGAATATGTTTAGTATAATGGCACAAGTAAGGGTGTCGAATCCACAGGGACTAATTGGACCTATATAATCACTTGTTTTGCAAGAACTCTTTACTAGAGAAATAAAACTAATCAATGTAGGCAGATTTGTTGTTGTAACTTGAAAGCATAAGGAAATGAAGTAAACACAAAATGAGATAGTACCAATGGAGATGAAGCTAGGGATTCAGTTTCACCATTGCTAAACCAAGTCCATGTTTGTTAAGTTAGTTTATACTCATTCATCTACCTATTTCTTGAGTTTGTTTCACTTGGACATGATCAACCATATGATGTGTGGATTTGATCAAATGTCTCTAATCATGAACCTAGTTGTGATGTGCAACTTTGGTTCATAATCAAGAGTATGTAATGCACAAGAAACTTTCATAAAACCAAAGGGAATAACTCGGCAGGATGTTTGCTAAACATTCCCTTCATTCATTCACATATCTACCAAGATTATGCATGATGTGTGTTTTAATCTTGGCTACACAACTTAGTGATTAATTCAAATGATGATCAAACATTAAAATCAACACACTAAGTCACCATTAAATCAGAGAATGAAACAAGACATAGATGGACAAACTGAGCATTATAACTTAATTACATGGCAAACTTTGCAAGGTTACATCGAATCCCTAGAGGAGGATTAGTTACAATTCATGTTTACAAAAGATTTAACATAAAAATATAAAACATGAATGAACATAGAATTAATGAGAAGAAACCCTTGAAGCAAAACTGATGTTGAATTCCTTGAAGAGTGCCTTCGGTGTTGGTTCTCCAAGTGTGGTGTAAATGAAGGTAGAATGGTTTCTGCACTTGGGAGAACAAAATGGACAGAGATGGAGTGAAATGGAGTGGTTATGCGTGTGTAATGGACTGAATGAAGAACCCTTTGATGTGTGAAGTGTGCCTAGTTTTATAGGAAGGAATGTGGCTGCCAACATTCAGATTGGATCTTGGATCTGCACATGTGAGATGGAATTGATGGGTTTCTGAGGTAGTGGACGCATGGCATGGACAAGATCTGTGATGCGAGATTTATACGCACACAAATTAAACCCTCTTTTCGTCAAATTGTAGTATATGTATAAGTAGGGATCGTTCTGGACCGGGGATTAGGAGGGATTGTTAATCACTTGGATTTGACTCAAAAACATAAAATAACAATATGAAACACTATACTAGACTCGAAGAATGCAAAACTAAACTTTAAAACACTAAAACAAACGAAAAGACTCAAACATCACCCAAAACACTCAAAACTGCCTTAAAATCACTTTCTGGGCAGTTTTGAGCACTTTGGTGAATTTGGACGAATTTATGTAACAAATTTAATCAAAACACTTAGAAACATAAACTAAGACACTTTCTAACTAAATTGGACAATAAAGTAAAGGGGGATTTAGATTTATACGAAAATTGAAATAACAAAACAAGTTAATAAACTAAACAGATTGTAAAACGAATTTGATGGAATGGAATGAATGGATGATAGAATGGCTAAGGGGTTCATCTCCATACATGTTATACTTGCATAATAAAATGATTTCCAATTGCATTTCAATAAACCATGATACTCAACACCCCAAGTTAACCGTGATGCACTAATTAACCTTCAAATCTTCCTAACATTATTGAATTGGATGGGTTAGCGCATACAACAATTCAAAACATTCCCCACAAGTCCTCAACATGAATGCATAGAAGAGATACAAGCAAGAATCATTACGCTCTATGAAAATTATAAGTGTTGACGAGGCATTCGTTACTATGGATTGCATGAAACTTATGCCAAGAATTCATTTAACGCGATTGTTTATAAGCAACCTCCACTACTTGTGAATATAAGTTCATAACGATTAGGTGAAACTCACTTATATTCTAGCGTCATATTCATGCATGAAAATTAAGTGTGCACTCTCAATGAACATACATAAATAAGTTATCAATCAAACAGTTAAACGAATTGAATCCACAACTTATGAAACGCAATTAGAAGTATTCAAATCAAAATGCAAGCATAAACATATATTCGAATCACCCCCTAACCAAGGGGGGTTTAGTTCCTCATGGTACAAAAGAAAGAGAATCAAAGAAACACCTAAACATTCCAACAACTCAAACTTGAATTGTATGAACGTTTAGGCCCTCTTATCTTCCTCGTTGTTGTAGCACAAGGTCTAAGGTGAGGTTTGGGGGATTATGGAAATGGATGAGGAGTGGTGTAGAAGTGGAAGGGGAATGGAAAAATGGTGTTTGGATTATAAGGGGAGAGATGGGAAGCTCACGGCTAGGGAAGGGAGAATGTGTTTGTAATGTGTTGTGTATGAAATGAGATGTTCTTGAATGAATGAATGCAAGGGTATTTATAGGAGTAATGGAGGGAACATGACAGCTAGGAGGTGGGTGGAAATGTGGCTGCAAGTTTGGTGAATGATTATGAGTGAATGCATGTGAATGTGGCTAGGTTGGAAAGCTGGAAATCTGAAAATGCAAATGGGAATGCTGAAATGCAAAGGTGGCCACGGTTTTGAGTGTGTTTTGTGTTGGAAATGCATGTGAATGCATGTGAATGTTGTTTGTGTGAAGTGTGTGTGGGTTAAAGAGTGAATGGTGGTGTAATGATGAAGTGTGATGGCTGAAAATGTCAAGGGAAATGCATGTGATTGCACGGCAAAGAATTTCAGGATGCATGTGTGTTGTTGTGTTGTGTGATTGTTTTGTGGTTGAATGATTAAGTGGCTGAATTAAAGAATGGGAGTGCATGTGGCTTAGGTGGTGTAATGATGAAGTGGGAATTGAAAGAATGTGGTTGGAAAGTGGAAGGGAAGGCACGGCACAAAGGGGGAAGTGTTGGAAATGCATGTGATGCATGCCAATGTTGTCTTTTGGTGCATGTGTGTGTTGAATGGTGTCCTTTAATTATGCACGGTTTAGGGCTGTTAAGGGGAGAGAAATGAGAGTGAATGTGGCTTAATGATGAAGGGGGAAAGCTTGGAAAGCATGTGGCAAGGTTGGTTGCATGATGATGATGCATGTGAGTTGAAATGCATATGTTTAAATGGTTGAAATGTGTAGATGATTATGAGTATGATAAGTGATAAGTGAATGATGTATTAAGTGATAAATGAATGATATGTTAAGTGATAAATGAATGATATGTGGTGAGTGATAAGTGAATGGAAGTGATAAGTGATAAGTGAATGGAAGTGATAAGTGATAAGTGAATGGAAGTGATAAGTGAATGGTTTGATAAGTGAATGATATGATAAGTGAATGCTTATAATAAGTGAATGATATGATAAGTGAATGATATGATAAGTGAATGCTTTAAGTGTTTAAAATAGGGAACAAAGCCCTTCCTTGCATGGCAAGGAAGGGAGACACAAGGAAACACACGACAATGTCCTAAGGTTGCAAGGAATGTTGTTTTTGTGTTCTAAAATGCGTAGGAGTCTTCAATGATGTTTAAACATGAGGTCTTTTAGGATTTAACTTTCCTACTTCAAGTCTTTAATTTCGTCCATCCTCTTGGCTCCAAGCATATGATATCCATTCCAATCTCTAATTTGCTCCAAAAGGCTCCAAAAGGCATCCTTTTGCATACCTTGCCCTTAGAACCTGAAAACACACAAAAGAAGCATAAAGGACTAAAATAACTAGAGAAACATAACGTAAATGCACGAGAACAAGCCATTTAAGTCGCATGAATATGCTCCTATCAAATACCCCCACACTTATCTTTTGCTAGTCCTCGAGCAAAACAGAAAGAAAAACAAAACAAAACCAAACGAAACAAAACAAGTAAAACACAACCTAAACCTTCCAACAGCCGTCTTAGGGATTTCCAATGCACATGACACGTTAAAAATCATCATTCCCACAGATTTTAGTCATCTTCACACTTAAGTACATTCTTAATCATAGTCACCATATACTAGTTCACAATTAAGCATTTAAAACCATGTTTTGAATGTAGTAACATGCCTTAGAGAATTTGCTCAATTCCTTACAAGATATGCACTCGATTTTCACTCAGATTTTCTAACTACACACCCTAATCTAGTCATATGTGAGAAGATTGATGTAAACATGAAAACGAACACTCACATATATGTATCACAAAGAACGCAAATTCTGGAGTTAATAAGCATGTTTAGATATGATCTCATGAATGGAATGCTACTACTTAGATGCGAGAACCAGTGACACCATAAGCTCATACCAAGTTCAAACTCCACAAATTGAAACACATAACACTCAAGATAGAAGTCAAGGGTTGTAACGGGGCTAGGGTATTGGCTAACAATGAAAGGTGAAGGATAAACAAACATTCTTAAAGCAATAGTGAGCAAAGTATTGAATCAGGCACTTAGAATTCCCTTAAGAATGCAGAAGTCAACTTTGAACACCCAAGGGAAAGTCACACAAAACTTAGGGCCATATTCACCTTTTGGACCCTTTCTTCAATCACTCATTCTTTCATTTTTTTTTTCAAGCTCTTTTTTTTTTTTCTTTCTATCTTTCTTTTCTTTTGAATCTCAAACATACTTAAGAACAAGCATTCCTTCCCCCACACTCATTTTCTTGCATAATGTAACTCAAAAGGAATTCATTTAAGTCATGCTCACTATCTTTTAAGAACAAGGGTGTGGATTGTCCTAAACTAGGCTAGGTGAGGAAAATATGGGTAAACAAAGAATAGAGGCTAAACAAGGCTCAACGGGGTTAAAACTTACAACAAATACGAAATATGGGAAGTGAGGCTATTTGGCTATGGTGGCAACTACACAACTTCATCTTGATATATGTTATGCAAATCAATAACATGCTTTGAATGAAATGGGCATGAGTTCTAGCATTTGGAACTATATGATGAAACGCCTTCTAAGTAGTAACCAAGCAAAGAATAATGAGATCATGCAACGACTTTAGAAATACAGAAATCACAGATTATACTCTCCAAAGAATGTTATAGGCTCAAGTCTCTCAGGGTTGTAGCGTTTGTTTGAGTTCCTTCCTTCAAGCATGTTACAAAAACGAATTTTTTTCTTTTATGATTGCATGTGAAGTCATACATTATAACCATAACCAAGCATATACCAAGAGTAAATCAAACTTTTCTCTATGTTTATAACTCTTTTTAACAGTCATGCAATTAGAAACCAAATCCTTATCATTGTGTTGGAAGGTGACCTACGACACAAAAACGACTCAAAACACTCTTTTTAGGCTTTTCAAAACATTTTTTTCAAATTTTTATGTGTTTTTCGGAGTTATAAAACAACACACACTAAAACACTCTAAAACAATTTAAAAACACCTTAAAACAGCAAGGAACAACATTTGAAGTTATGGGTGATAAAATCCCACGAATTTGCATTAACAACATTAGTTACCCCCCCCACACTTAAATCAAACATTGTCCTCAATGTTTTAAGCATAGATTCACACAAAACATAAGTAAACACACAAAAAGCACTTAAACATACTAAACATGGCAAAATGTAATTAATCAAAGAGAAGAGTTTAGGGACGCAAATCTGGTTATGGAGTGTAAATTCCATCTTCTCTTTGTTGATTGCATTGAGGCTTGATCTTGATGATTCCACAGGCTTACTCTCGAACTGGTTGCCGCCCATCGTTGATTTTCCTTTGTGCTACTCTTGATCTGGGCAGCAGGATTCTTTTGGTCTCCCCCGAAGGTCTGAGCTTACTCCTTTGGTCTGTTTCTTTGTTCAATCTTTCCAATTCGTATTGAAAAGGGTTGGAGGATAACTCAGCCTAAGTTTGTCTCCACATGCTTCAATGTATCATTTCACTTGCCTTACTCGCTCCCCTTTGCAGAAGTGGTCCCTTCTCTGGAAGTGTATCAACCGTTGAAGATGACTACTCGAGAGCAACGCTAGGTAAGCAATCAGGAATAGATTCCCGGCAGTTGGCTCCAGTTCGGAAGACTGACTCCAAGTGCCGGCTGATTGCTTCTTTCACTTTGCCATGCGAGTAAGAACAAGGACAAAGAAAAGGACAGGGAAAGAGCATGATATGAGATACTGTTGCTTTAGACCTTGATGATATGAGATACCTTTGCTTTTGAAGAAACGGCGAATGAAGCAGCACATGTATTTGTTGTGGTTGTCTCCACATGCTTCGATCGACCGTTTCCTTCTGCCTCATTTGTACTCCAGGTTTCTGGTATCTTCTTTGGGGGAGAAAAAATTGAGTATTTTAAGAGGCTTTGCTGGGAGTGCGCCCTCAGAGGTGAGGGAGAGTTGGGCATTTTTCTTCAGGTTTGCCTTGCCATAAAAGACGAAGGTCGACATATATAGAGATAATATCAAGTGGTGGTACTGTTCTTTTACACTTGTCGACAAACGTTTTGATCCCGCAAATCTGGCTTTTTGAAATAGTGGCGCCTCTTCGATTTCTGAACGACGCCCCTTCGATTTCTGAGCAGGCGCCCCTTTGCTTTCTGAACAACACGTAGTAGTGCGGATGCGGCTCCTTTTGACAAAGCTGCACGCGTTTTCTGAAAAGCAGAGAAAGCGTCGCTGAACTTTGCGCTTGTCGACTAAAGATGTGTAGTTGCGATGATGGCCTCCACGTGTTGTCTGAAAAGAAGAAATCTTTTGACAAAGTTGAACGCGTCTTCTGAAAAGCCGAGAAAGCGTCGCCTAAATTACGCCGGAAATTCTGGCTTTTTGAATTGGTGGACGCGTCGCCTTGGCTTCTTATAGAGCTATCGATCACCACAACAAACACACTCTGAAGAATTCCCATTCTTGAAAATCGAATCCGGCCCTTTGAGAATTAACTCCATCCACCCCATCTCTTTGAACACATTTGAAAAATGGCAAACTCATCAAACCTTAGCTTGGAATTGAGCCTTAGCAGTGATACGGGCGCGCCGCGTCAAGGTAACGTATGGCGCCCTTCTTTCTTATCTTCTAATGGTCCTCTCACAGGTGAAGACTCCGTGATGCAGGACACCACAACAGCTACAATAGTAGCTAGGAACCTCCTCACTCCAAAAGATAGTAGGCTGCTGTCAGGACGGTCCGATGAGTTGGCCGTTCAAGAGTCCCTCGCACTTAGTGTTCAGTGTGCGAGTTCTGTGTCCAACATGGGCCAACGCCTGCTTGCCCGCTCCCGTCAGGTGGAATCATTGATGGCAGAGGTGGAAAGTCTCAAGCAGGAGATCCAGCAGCTTAAGTACGAGAATAGAAGTTTGCATGTGCTTGCAAACAACTATTCGACGGGCATGAAGAGGAAGCATGATGAGCTGCAAGAGTCTGAAGGTCGGATTCACAGTGACCGTCAAAGGTTTTCGTCTTTCCTCCAGAGGCACCTTTTTCCTGGCTCATCCAGCGCTTGGCCAAGTATTAAGGCCTGGAATGCTCTAGCTCCGATGCCTCCCGCTCCGATGCCTTCCGCTCCAATGCCTTCCGCTCCGATGCCTTCCGCTTCGATGCCTTCCGCTCCAAAGCCTTCTGCTTCGACGCCTCGTAGTGGGGCTTCACGTAAACAACCTTTGTGAAGCTCCATCTTTCTCCATGTTTAGTATCTATCTTTTTTTTTTTTTTTTTTTTTTTTTTTTTTTTCTTTTTTTTTTTTTTTTTTGAACATGCTTTGTTTTATTCAGTGCATTGGGTTGCCTCCCAAGTAGCGCTTTCTTTTACGTCTTGCAGCCGGACGAAGAACCCAATCACTCCAGGATATGTTCACGAATCGGATGAGAACTCCGAGTCATGAACTAGTACCTAAAACAAGAAACAAAACAAGATTAAGAATTTGGAATAAAAACAAACAAAAATAAAACAATCCAAGGGATTAGCAAATTTTCTAATCCCCGGCAACGGCGCCAAAATTTGATGCGAGATTTATACGCACACAAATTAAACCCTCTTTTCGTCAAATTGTAGTATATGTATAAGTAGGGATCGTTCTGGACCGGGGATTAGGAGGGATTGTTAATCACTTGGATTTGACTCAAAAACATAAAATAACAATATGAAACACTATACTAGACTCGAAGAATGCAAAACTAAACTTTAAAACACTAAAACAAACGAAAAGACTCAAACATCACCCAAAACACTCAAAACTGCCTTAAAATCACTTTCTGGGCAGTTTTGAGCACTTTGGTGAATTTGGACGAATTTATGTAACAAATTTAATCAAAACACTTAGAAACATAAACTAAGACACTTTCTAACTAAATTGGACAATAAAGTAAAGGGGGATTTAGATTTATACGAAAATTGAAATAACGAAACAAGTTAATAAACTAGACAGAATGTAAATATGAAATTTATGGATGAATGCTAGCTAAGGGGTTCATCTCCATACATGTTACACTTGCATACAAGATTGATTCTCAGTTGGTCTTTCAATAAATTATGAAACTCAACACTCCGGGTTAATTAGGTCCGCTTAAATTAACCGTCAAGTTTTCCTTAAGTTAATGAATTGGATGGGTTAGCGCAACGCAATTCACAACATTCTCCAAAAGTCCTTTACGTGAACAGCACAATAAAGATACAATCAAAGATCATTAAGCATCATGAAAACTATAAGTGTTGACAAGGCATTCGTTACTATGGAATACGCATGAAACTTATGCCAAGAATTCGTTTAACACGATTGTTTATAAGCAACCTCCACTACTTGTGAATATAAGTTCATAACGATTAGGTGAAATTCACTTATATTCTAGCGTCATATTTATGCATGAAAATTAAGCGCGCATTCTTAATAAACATTCATAAATAAGTTATCAATCAAACGGTTAAACAAATTGAATCCACAACTTATGAAATTCCAACGAAAGTTAATCAATTCATATTGCAAATATAAACATAGTTTCGAATCACCCCCTAGCTAAAGGGGGTTTAGTTCCTCATAACTTTGAAATCAAAGAAACACCCAAACATTCCAACAACTCAAACTTGAATTGTATGAACGTTTAGGCCCTCTTATCTTCCTCGTTGTTGTAGCACAAGGTCTAAGGTGAGGTTTGAGGGATTATGGAAATGGATGAGCAGTGGTGTAGAAGTGGAAGGGGAATGGAAAAATGGTGTTTGGATTATAAGGGGAGAGATGGGAAGCTCACGGCTAGGGAAGGGAGAATGTGTTTGTAATGTGTTGTGTATGAAATGAGATGTTCTTGAATGAATGAATGCAAGGGTATTTATAGGAGTAATGGAGGGAACATGACAGCTAGGAGGTGGGTGGAAATGTGGCTGCAAGTTTGGTGAATGATTATGAGTGAATGCATGTGAATGTGGCTAGGTTGGAAAGCTGGAAATCTGAAAATGCAAATGAGAATGCTGAAATGCAAAGGTGGCCACGGTTTTGAGTGTGTTTTGTGTTGGAAATGCATGTGAATGCATGTGAATGTTGTTTGTGTGAAGTGTGTGTGGGTTAAAGAGTGAATGGTGGTGTAATGATGAAGTGTGATGGCTGAAAATGTCAAGGGAAATGCATGTGATTGCACGACAAAGAATTTCAGGATGCATGTGTGTTGTTGTGTTGTGTGATTGTTTTGTGGTTGAATGATTAAGTGGCTGAATTAAAGAATGGGAGTGCATGTGGCTTAGGTGGTGTAATGATGAAGTGGGAATTGAAAGAATGTGGTTGGAAAGTGGAAGGGAAGGCACGGCACAAAGGGGGAAGTGTTGGAAATGCATGTGATGCATGCCAATGTTGTCTTTTGGTGCATGTGTGTGTTGAATGGTGTCCTTTAATTATGCACGGTTTAGGGCTGTTAAGGGGAGAGAAATGGGAGTGAATGTGGCTTAATGATGAAGGGGGAAAGCTTGGAAAGCATGTGGCAAGGTTGGTTGCATGATGATGATGCATGCGAGTTGAAATGCATATGTTTAAATGGTTGAAATGTGTAGATGATTATGAGTATGATAAGTGATAAGTGAATGATGTATTAAGTGATAAATGAATGATATGTTAAGTGATAAATGAATGATATGTGGTGAGTGATAAGTGAATGGAAGTGATAAGTGATAAGTGAATGGAAGTGATAAGTGAATGGTTTGATAAGTGAATGATATGATAAGTGAATGCTTATAATAAGTGAATGATATGATAAGTGAATGATATGATAAGTGAATGCTTTAAGTGTTTAAAATAGGGAACAAAGCCCTTCTTTGCATGGCAAGGAAGGGAGACACAAGGAAACACACGACAATGTCCTAAGGTTGCAAGGAATGTTGTTTTTGTGTTCTAAAATGCGTAGGAGTCTTCAATGATGCTTAAACATGAGGTCTTTTAGGATTTAACTTTCCTACTTCAAGTCTTTAATTTCGTCCATCCTCTTGGCTCCAAGCATATGATATCCATTCCAATCTCTAATTTGCTCCAAAAGGCTCCAAAAGGCATCCTTTTGCATACCTTGCCCTTAGAACCTGAAAACACACAAAAGAAGCATAAAGGACTAAAATAACTAGAGAAACATAACGTAAATGCACGAGAACAAGCCATTTAAGTCGCATGAATATGCTCCTATCAATCTGCAAGTATGTGTTAATGTATTCAAAGAAGCATGTGCCCTTGCTTCAATAAGTGAGTGGAACCTGCAAAGGTGAATTGGCCATTTGAAAATGATTTGTACAAATCTAGAAAGGGGAAGAAAGCACACGGCATGGACAAAGGGGGCTGGAATCACATGGAATGATGGGATGAAATGGATTTCTGAAATGATGGCTGCAAGGAGTGGACATGATCTGCAGGTATGTGGTTTGTTTAATTGAAATGCATGTGGATTTCTGCAAAGATGAAGTGGAGAAAGGTAATGGAATGCACGGTCAGATTGTGAATCATGCATGTGAATGCATGTTTTGGTATTAGAAGTGCATAATCTGACTTGGAATCACATGGGAGTTGCACGGCCAGGTTATGAATCATGCATGTGAATGCATGTTTTGATGTTTTAGAAGTGCATAATCTGACTTGGAATCACATGGGATTTGCATGACATGATTGTGTTTGTTGGTGGAAGTATGGCTGAATGTTTTAGTTAATGGGAATGGGTGTTTTTGGTGCAAAATGGAGCTGGACAAAGCAAGGGAATACACGGCACAGGTTATGTGGAATGAACAAGGTGTCCGCATGTTTTTGCCTTGTTTAGAACCATCCAATGTGACTCCAATGCACCACTTTCCTAATCACATCAACTCCTGAATTTAAGCAGCCACCTTAGTGTTAGATTCCTCATATTTGGACTTCAAATTAATTCCCAAGAACCCTTCCACGTTTGGAATAATGCTCAGCTACCAAAAGGGAATGTTTTTACTTCATTTGCCTTCCCATTGATCCAAATACACACTTGACTGCACACTAACACCAAATAATGTAAAATGCAACTAGTTCAATCCAAAAACATCACAAAGACGCCAAATAAGGAATATATAAATGCATGCAAAATGAGACTTATCAAATACCCCCAAACCTGGTTTTTGCTAGTCCTCGAGCAAACTTAAAACTAAAACACACAAAACACAAACATTTAACTAAACCATTTTCGCTGGCTAAACGATTGCACTGAGCATGTGCAACAAGCCTTTGAACCCCTAGGTGTCCCTAGTTGGAGGAGATGTGTCTCCTGAGGGTTTACAGTGATGACACCCTCAAACATCTACAAATACTGCAAACAATTTGGCTAAAACATAAACTAATAAGAACCAATGAAGATTATGTCATTCATTCAACTCAAAAGATTGCCACTTCAAAGAATCGTATCAATTGTAACGTATAAAGATATTTCTCCCTATCTTACAACTTCAAAGTCACCATACCCAAATGTTTAAGATAGAATTCGTCTCAACTCTACTCCTCACAGCTTCCACTCAAGTTCTCACTCAAATCTTAAGGTTTAGTCTCTCAACAACATATATGAGTGAAATTATGTAAGGGAATCAAAATTCTCACATATGAAATCTGAAATGGAAGCATAGTTTCTGAGTAGATCTCATGAAATGAATCAAATGCTAAGAATATAGAAATACACACACTTAACATTATCCATGAATACATCCTTAATGATCAGTTAGGTCTTCTTCAAGGTTGTAATGCAAGGCTTAGGGTATAGATTATGAAAGATTTGATATGAAATACTAGAGTTTGGGGCATACCAAAGTGTCTTTGAGGTTCTTCACTGGCATTTGTCTTCTTTTGTTTTTGGCGTCCAGGCCCTATGCTTTATAATGAGGCGAGTTGGAATTTGTATCCACTTTGATCCTCTTTTTTTTTTTTTTTTTTTTTTTTTTTTTTTTTTTTTTTGTTTTTAGAAACATTTTCAACATAGGTGCCCTCGGTACACGCCACAACTTGCTCTATAACTCAATCTGCCCTTAGTCTTCATCACATTGGTATTCCCCAAACTATAAGGTATGGCTTGTAATGGGCTAGAATGGGTAGATTATGGTGTGGGTGATGAAAGAGTTAGGCTAAAGTGTTTGGCTGCAACAAGGGTGAATGGAGCACACAAATGGGTAGGATTTAAGCCTTTTAGTAGTTAAACATGCATAGCCTAACATCATCTCATTGAGTTCATTCATGAATGATACTAAATACATGTTATCTGCAGAGGAGAATGATTCTTAGCATCCAAACGAAATAGAATTAATGAGATCATTTAAAGTGAAATTGAAAGAAAAAGATAGGAGTAGAAACACTTTAAACCCTTTCAAAGAAACAATTAGGCTCAAAATAACTCACTAGGGTAGTCTCCACTATTCTTCTTCCAGAATTTGAGTATGGTACCTCCATGATCATAATTTCAAGAGATAAAGCTTTATACATGACAACAAGATGCAACACATTTTCATAGCAACCCACTCGTTTGTTTTCAAACATAGCCCTCATATACATTCATATTAGTTAATCAAAACACCTTTAACCAAAACTAACACATAAAACAAACACAAAACACAAACCTTCCATCCCACACCCCCAAACCTAACCTAAGCATTGTCCTCGATGCTTAAAATCGTATGCAAAGCAAAAAGGCAAAGAATATGGAATGGAAATAACATAAACACAAAATAATGAAAGAACACAAACCACACTAGGTTGCCTCCTAGCAAGCGCTTTATTTAATGTCTAGGCAAGACATGGTAGCTTTTTCATGGTGTTGTAAACTCAAGAAAATCTACAACTTGATACACTGGCTCTTCCTCCACTTTCTCCAAGTACAGTTTCAATCGCTGCCCATTGACTTTAAAAGAGGTGCCATTCTTCATGTTCTCTATCTCCACAGCTCCGTGGGGAAATGTTTGTAACACTTTGAATGGTCCCACCCACCTAGACTTCAATTTTGCTGGAAAAAGTCTCAAACGTGAGTCAAACAAAAGTACTTTCATACCTTGGTGAAACTCCTTCCTTAGAATGGCCTTGTCATGATAGAGCTTAGTCCGTTCCTTGTAGATTTTGGCATTCTCATATGCCTCATTTCTAAGCTCTTCCAACTCATTAAGTTGGAGCTTCCTTGCTATTCCAGCATCCTTGTAATCAAAGTTGAACTTCTTGATGGCCCAATATGCACGGTGTTCAAGCTCCATTGGCAAATGACAAGCTTTCCCAAACACAAGGCGATAAGGACTCATGCCAATGAGGGTCTTGTATGCTGTTCTATATGCCCATAGTGCATCATTTAACCTCAATGACCAATCCTTCCTTGTAGGGCTCACAGTCTTCATCAAAATGTTCTTGATCTCCCTATTGCTAATCTCCACTTGTCCTGAGGTTTGAGGATGGTACGGGGTTGCCACTTTGTGGTTGATGTTGTACTTTTTCATCAAGGACTCAAAAGGTTTGTTGCAGAAATGGCTGCCACCATCACTAATAATAGCTCTTGGGGTTCCAAACCTACAAAAAATCACATCTTTAAGAAAATTCAACACAACCTTATGATCATTAGTTCTTGTAGCAATGTCTTCAACCCATTTGGATACGTAATCCACTGCCACTAATATGTATAAGTAGCCAAAAGAGGATGGAAATGGTCCCATGAAATCGATTCCCCAAACATCAAAGAGTTCCACCACCAAAATGTTGTTCAATGGCATCTCATTTCTTCGGCTAATGTTCCCCATTTTCTGGCACCTATCACACTTAGAACAAAAATCAAAAGCATCTTTGAATAAAGTAGGCCAAAAGAAACCAGATTGTAAAACCTTTAGAGATGTCTTTTTGGCACCAAAATGTCCTCCACATGCCAATGTATGGCTAAATGTTAGAATGCTTTGTTGTTGCTCACTCTCTGGGACACATCTCCTAATGATTTGATCAGGGCAATATTTAAACAAATATGGTTCGTCCCAAACGTAGTGCTTTACCATGGCAAGGAACTTCTTTCTTTCCTGAAAAGAAAGGTCATTTCTCATTATACCACAAGCAAGATAATTAACAAAATCCGCATACCATGGTTCTTGTTCTTGAACAACAAGGAGTTGTTCATCTGGAAATGATTCATTTAGGGGCAAAGGTTGTCCAACTCCATGGTTTTCATTAAGCCTGGACAAATGGTCAGCCACAACATTATCACTGCCCTTCTTATCTCGAATTTCCAAGTCAAACTCTTGTAGTAAGAGTATCCATCTAATCAAGCGTGGTTTAGCATCCTTCTTTGTCATCAAGTACCTAAGGGCTGCATGATCAGAAAACACAATAACTTTAGATCCCATAAGATATGACCTAAACTTTTCTAAGGCAAAAACAACTGCAAGCAACTCCTTTTCAGTTGTGGAATAGTTAAGTTGGGCATCATGCAGAGTCCGGCTTGCATAGTAGATCACATGTGGAAGCTTGTTCACCCTTTGCCCTAAAACTGCACCAATAGCATAGTCAGAGGCATCACACATTAATTCAAAAGGTAACGACCAATCTGGTGCCATAATAATAGGGGCCGAGGTTAGTTCATATTTCAAAGTATTGAATGCATCCATACAAGCTTTATCAAAATGAAATACAACATCTTTAGCTAACAGATTGCATAATGGACGAGTGATCATTGAAAAGTTCTTAATGAAACGACGATAAAAACCCGCATGGCCCAAAAAACTTCTTACTCCCTTCACAGTGGTGGGGGCTACCATATTGGTGATGACGTCAATTTTGGCTTTGTCCACCTCCATTCCTTTGCTAGAGATTACATGTCCCAACACAATTCCTTGTTTCACCATAAATTGGCACTTTTCCCAATTGAGAACCAAATTTGTTTCCTGACATCTTTGAAGTACTAAAGAGAGATGGTTAAGACATTCATCAAAAGAAGAACCAAACACTGAGAAGTCATCCATAAATACCTCTATGAATCTTTCTACCATGTCAGAAAAGATGGCCAACATGCATCTTTGGAATGTTGTTGGAGCATTGCAAAGTCCAAAAGGCATTCTCCTGTATGCAAATGTGCCAAAGGGGCAAGTAAAAGTTGTTTTCTCTTGATCCTCCGGAGCGATTGCAATTTGATTGTAACCTGAGTATCCATCCAGAAAACAATAATGTGAGTAACCTGCCAATCTCTCAAGCATTTGATCTATGAAAGGCATAGGAAAGTAATCTTTTCTAGTGCTAGAATTCAACTTCCTGTAATCGGTGCAAACACGCCAACTAGCTGTGGGCTTTGTGGGCACAAGCTCATTGTTTTCATTCCTCATCACAGTGATTCCCACCTTCTTAGGAACCACCTGAATAGCACTCACCCATTTGCTATCAGAAATGGGATATATGATCCCCACATCTAACAATTTCAACACCTCATTCCTAACAACCTCCTTCATGTGTGGATTGAGTCTTCTTTGTGGCTCACGGGTTGACTTTGCCCCTTCCTCCAAAAGAATCCTATGCATGCACATGGTAGGGCTTATTCCCTTGATATCTGCAATAGACAAACCAAAAACTGATTTGAACTCTTTTAACACCCTAATTAGTTTATCTTCTTCATTTGGGGTGAGATCAGAAGCTATGATAATTGGAAGAGTTTCAAATTCAGCTAGATATGCATATTTTAGATGTGGTGGAAGTGGTTTAAGTTCAAGTTTTGGTGCCTTAACAGTGGAAGGAGTTAGATGTGACATTGATGGTTCTAAAGGCTCTAACAAAGGTGAAACATTCAAAGGATACAATGCTAATGCTTCCAAGGCAGCTATTTCTTCCATGAGTGCATCTTCTTCATCAAACTCATCTTGAGATTGACTCAAAACAGTTTGTAATGGTTCATTCGATTGTGCCTGCAAGAACTTAGAGAATACCAATGAATCAAGCACATCAATGGCATAACAATCAAGAGATGAAGAAGGATGAGAAAGAGATTCAAACACTTTGAATTGAACTGTCTCTCCTAACACTGTCATAGTGAGGAGTCCATTTTGCACATCAATGATGGTCTTGGCCGTGGCCATGAAAGGTCTCCCAAGCAATATTGGCAACTCACGATCATGTATAGGAGCTTCTTCCATGTCCAACACTACAAAATCTGCAGGCAAGATTAGTTTATCAACTTGAACTAGAATATCTTCTACTATACCTCTTGGATATTTCACGGATCTGTCTGCAAGTTGTAATGAAATGGTGGTGGCTTTCAAATCTCCCAAACCTAGTTGAAGGTACACTGAATAAGGCATTAAGTTGATGCTAGCACCCAAATCAAGCATTGCCTTCTCTACTTTCTTGTCCCCTATGGTGATGTTGATAGAGAAACTTCCTGGATCCTTGAGCTTTGGTGGAAGTTTTCTTTGCAAAACTGCACTCACATTCTCAGACACCACAACCTTCTCATGTGGTCCTTACTTCCTTTTGTAGCTGTTTAACTCCTTGAAGAACTTCCCATATGCCGACATGTTCCTAATGACATCAAGCAAAGGTAAGTTAACATTCACTTTGCTTAGTATATCAAAAATCTCCTTAAATGACTTATCCTGCTTGCTCTTGGCAAGTCTTCCAGGGAATGGTATTGGTGGAGTGTATGGTTTCTCGGCCTTGTGAAGATTTGGTGCTTCAAATGAGGAAGTAGCATGGCTTGGTTCCTCATTTGGTTTCTCATTGTCTCCTTGAGTAACACCTGCATTCACATGATCATATTCATTAGTAACTTCATTGCCAACTCTATTATCAATAACCTTACCACTTCTAAGTGTAGTGATTGCTTTGGCTTGCTCTTGGTTCCTTTGGAGTATCACTGGTTGGCTTGGAAATTTCCCAACCTTTCTTTGGTTCAAGGCATCTGCAATCTGCCCCAATTGTGTCTCCATTTTGGTTAGGGATGCTGAATGTTGTTGGAGAGTGCTATTTGTGGAATGTTGGAATTGCAAAGTGTTTTGGGCTAACAACTTAACCGTATCCTCAAGGGTAGTGGCAGGTTTTGGTTGGAAATTTTGGAATTGATTGTTGTTCTTCCATGAAAGGTTGGGATGATCTCTCCAACTCGGGTTATATGTATTGGAATACATATCATTCCTTGGTCTTTGATTGTAAGAATTCATTAGGTTCACTTGCTCTTGAACATACTCGGGGTAAGCCTCCCTAGATGGACATTGGTGAGTAGGATGGCTTGGTATGTGATACGAGAATTATACGCATACAAATTAAACCCTCTTTTTGTCGATTTGTAGTATAAGTATAAGTAGGGATCGTTCTAGACCGGGGATTAGGAGGGCTTGCTAAAACCTTCTAAATTGACTTAAAAACATAAAAACACAATATAAAACACTATTTAATGCTCGAAGAAAGCAAAACTAAAAATAAGAAAGATTAAGACTAAGACTTCAACGAAATAGGGGGGAATTGGATTTGGACGAATTTAAACTAAAATGAATACTTGGAAACAAAACAAATTGTAAATATGGATTTGACGGAAATGAATGGATGGGAAGCTAGCTAAGGGTTCTTTCTCTACACATGATATTTATGCATATGAATCAATTTCCAGTTATTCCTTCATTGAATTATGAACGACAATGCCCCAAATTAACCGTGACATCACTAGTTAACCCTCAGATTTTCCTTATATTATTGGATTGGATGACATCATTCGACAACCCAAAACATTCTCAAAAGTTCCCTACATGTCATCATAATAGAGATACAATCGAAGATCATTAAGAATAATGAAAACCATAAGCATTGACAAAGCATTTGCAACTATGACATCATGTTGCTCATGCTAAGAATTAAACTTAACGCGATCGTGACAAGCGACCTTCACTACTTTCAAGTATAAGTTAGTAACGATTATGTGAAACCTTCTTAAACTTTAGCCACATATTCATGCATGCTAATTAAGTGTCGACCCTCAATCAACAAACACAAATAAGTTAATCATCAAATAGTTAAGCCAATTGCATTCACGAATCAAGAGTTCATAACCGGAATTCATCAATTCATATCACATAAATAATCATGGTATTGAAATCACCCCTAGCCAAAAAGGGTTTAGTTCCTCATAACTTTGAAATCAAAGAAACACCTAAACATTCCAACAACTCAAACTTGAATTGTATGAACGTTTAGGCACTCTTCTCTTCCATTCCTCATATTACAAAACAAAGAGAATTGAATTTAAACATTGAAATCAAAGAAACGCGTAAACATTCCAACAACTCAAACTTGAATTGTATGAACGTTTAGGCCCTCTTATCTTCCTCGTTGTTGTAGCACAAGGTCTAAGGTGAGGTTTAGGGGATTATGGAAATGGATGAGGAGTGGTGTAGAAGTGGAAGGGGAATGGAAAAATGGTGTAGAAAATGGAGAGACTCACGGCTAGGGAGAAGATGGAAGTGTTTGTGGTGTGTTGTGTATGAAAAATGAGATGTCCATGAATGAATGAATGCAAGGGTATTTATAGGAGTAGTGGAGGGAACATATGGCTATGTCATTTGTAGGTGAAGTAGGTGGATGTTGTAGGTGAAGTAGGTGGATGTTGTAGGTGAGTAGGTGGATGTTGTAGGTGAAGTAGGTGGATGTTGTAGGTGAAGTAGGTGGATGTTGTAGGTGATTATGAGTGATAAGTGATAAGTGTATGATATGTTAAGTGATAAGTGAATGATTATGATAAGTGATAAATGAATGTATGATATGATAAGTGGTGAATGATATGTGGTGAATGATAAGTGGTAGTGTTTAAGTATTTAAAATAGGGAACAAAGCCCTTCCTTGCATGGCAAGGAAGGGAGACACAAGGAAACACACGACAATGTCCTAAGGTTGCTAGGAATGTTGTTTTTGTGTTCTAAAATGCGTAGGAGTTTTCAATGATGCTCAAACATGAGGTCTTTTTAGGATTTAACTTTCCTACTTCAAGTCTTCAATTTCGTCCATCCTTTTGGCTCCAAGCATATGATATCCATTCCAATCTCTAATTTGCTCCAAAAGGCTCCAAAAGGCATCCTTTTGCATACTTTGCCCTTAGAACCTGAAAACACACAAAAGAAGCATAAAGAACTAAAATAATTAAAGAAACATAACGTAAATGTACGAGAACAAGCCATTTAAGTCGCATAAATATGCTCCTATCAAATACCCCCACACTTAGCTTTTGCTAGTCCTCGAGCAAAACAGAAAAACAAAACAAAAAGAACAAAACACAACCTACACCTTCCAACAATCGTATCAGGGACTTCCAATGCACATGACAAATTAAAAATCATTATTCTCACAGATTTGAGCCATCTTTACACTTAAGTACATTCTTACTCATAGTCACCACATACTAGTTCACAATTAAGCATTTAAAACCATGTTTTGAATGTAGTAACATGCCTTAGAGAATTCCCTCAATTTCTTACTAGATGTACTCTCGTTTTTCACACAGATTTTCTAACTACACACCCTACACTAGGTATATGTGAGAAGATTGATGTAATCATAAAAACGAACACTCACATATATGTATTTCAAAGGAAGCAATTTCTGGAGTTAATAAGCATGTTTAGATATGATCTCATGAATGGAATGCTACTACTTAGACGCGAGGACCAGTGATACCATATGCTCATACCAAGTTCAAACTCCACAAATTGAAATACACAACACTCAAGATAGAAGTCAAGGGTTGTAACGGGGCTTGGGGTATGTGGATAACAAAGAAGGGATATGGAAAACAAAGGTTTTTAAAGAAATAGTGAGCAAAGCATTTGAATCAACTTAGAATTCACTTTTGAATGAAAACTTAACTTTTGAACAAAAAGGGAGAATTTAGACAATTTACGCCCAGAATTGGTGTTTTGGAACCTTTCTTCAATCACTTGTTCTTTCATTTTTTTTTTTTAAGCTCTTTTTTCTTTCTTTCTTTCTTTTCTCTTTTTTTTTTTTTTTTTTTTTTTCTTCTTTTGAATCTCAAAACATAAACACTTAAACATTCTCTCCCCCACACTTATTTTCTTTCATAATGTAACTCAAAAGGAATTCAATTAAGTCATGCTCACTATCTTTTAAGAACAAGGGTGGGGATTGTCCTAAACTAGGCTAGGTGAGGAAAATGTGGGTAAACAAAGAATAAAGGCTAAACAAGGCTCAACGGGGTTAAAACTTACAACATATACGAAGTATGGGAAGTAAGGCTATTTGGCTATGGTGGTGGTCACTACACAACTTCTTCTTGAATATGTGTTATGCAAATCAATAACATGCTTTGAATGAAATGGGCATGAGTTCTAGCATTTAGTTCTATCATGATACAATTGCATTCTAAGTAGCAACCAAGCAAGGAATAATGAGATCATGCAACAACTTTAGAAAATAAAGAATCACAGAAAATAACTCTCCAAAGAAAGTAATGGCTCGAGTCTCACAGGGATGTAGCGTTTGTTTGAGTTTCTTCCTTCAAGCATGTTACAAAAACGAATTTTTCTTTTATGATTGCATGTGAAGTCATACATTATAACCATAACCAAGCATATACCAAGAGTAAATCAAACTTTTCTCTATGTTTATAACTCTTTCTAACCGTCATGCAATTATAAACCAAATCCTTATCATTGTGTTGGAATGTACCCTAAGACACAAACACACAAAAACGACTTTTAAAACAACTCTTTTTGGGTTTTTCAAAACAATTTTTCAAATTTTTATGGGATTTTCGAATTATAAAACAAAACACACTAAAACACTCTAAAACAACTTAAAAACACCTTAAAACAGCAAGGAACAACATTAGAAGTTATGGTGGATAAAACCCTACGAATTTGCATCAAAACACTTTAGTTACCCCCCCACACTTAAATCAAACATTGTCCTCAATGTTTTAAGCATAGATTCACACAAAACATAAGTAAACACACAAAAAGCAACTAAACATATTAAACATGGCATAATGTAATTAACAAAGAGAAGAGTTTAGGGACGCAAATCTGGTTATGGAGTGTAAATTCCCTCTTCTCCTTGGTGATTGCATTGAGGCTTTGATCTTTGTGATTCCACAGGCTTACTCTTGAATTGGTTTCTGCCCATCGTTGATTTTCCTTTGTGCTACTTCTTGAACTGGGCAGCAGGATGGTTCTTTTGGTTTCCCCCGAAGGTCTGAGCTTCCTCCTGTTATCTGTTTCTTTGTTCAATCTTTGCAGGAGTGGTCCCTTCTCTGGAAGTGTAACAACCGTTGAAGATGACTACTCGAGAGCAACGCTAGGTAAGCAATCAGGAATAGATTCCAGGCAGTTGGCTCCAGATCGGAAGACTGACTCCAAGTGCCGGCTGATTGCTTCTTTTACTTTGCCATGCAAGTAAGAACAAGGACAAAGAAAAAGACAGGGAAAGAGCATGATATGAGATACTTTTGCTTTTGACCTTGATGATATGAGATACCTTTGCTTTGAAGAAGCGGTGAATGAATCAGCACATGCTTCAATCCGCCGTTTCCTCCTGGGTCATATGTACTCCAGGCATCTGGTATCATCTTTGGGGAAGAAGAAAGAATTGAGTATTTTGAAAGGCTTTGCTGGGAGTGCGCCCTCAGAGGTGAGGGAGAGTTGGGCATTTTCTTCAGGTTTGCCCTGCCATAAAAGACGAAGGTCGACATATATAGAGATAATATCAAGTGGTGGTACTTTTTACCCTTGTCGACAAACGTTTTGATCCCGCAAATCCGGTTTTTTGAAATAGTGGCGCCTCTTCGATCTTTGAATACGCCTCTTCGATTTCTGAGCAGGCGCCCCTTCGATTTCTGAACGACGCCCCTTCGCTTTCTGAACGACACGTGGTAGTGCAGATGCGGCTCTTTTTGACAAAGCTGCACGCGTCTTCTGAAAAGCAGAGAAAGCGTCGCCGAACTTTGCGCTTGTCGGCTAAAGATGTGTAGATGCGATGATGGCCTCCACGTGTTTTCAGCTTTGTCAGAAATCTTTTGACAAAGTTGAACGCGTTTTCTGAAAAGCCGAGGGAGCGTCGCCTAAATTACGCCGGAAAATCCGGCTCTTTGAATCGGTGGACGCGTCGTCTTGGCTTTTTATAGAGCTATCAATCACCTCAACACACACACTCTGAAGATTTCCCATTCCTGAAACTCGACTCCGGCCCTTTGTGAAATTTTAACTCCATCCACCCCTTCTCTTTGAACACTTTTGAAAAAAAATGGCAAACTCATCGAACCTTAGCTTAGATTTGAGTCTCAGCAGCGATCCGGTTGCGCCCCGTCAAGGTAATGTATGGCGCCCTTCTTTTTTATCTTCTAACGGTCCTCTTTCAGGTGAAGACTCTGTGATGCAGGACGCCACAACAGCTACAATAGTAGCTAAAAACCTCCTCACTCCAAAAGATAGTAGGCTGCTGTCAGGACGGTCCGATGAGTTGGCCGTTCAAGAGTCCCTCGCACTTAGTGTTCAGTGTGCGAGTTCTGTGTCCAACATGGGCCAACGCCTGCTTGCTCGGTCCCGCCAAGTGGAATCGTTGATGGCAGAGGTGGAAAGACTTAAGCAAGAGATCCAGCAGCTTAAGTACGAGAATAGAAGTTTGCATGTGCTTGCAAATAACTATTCGTCGGGGATGAAGAGGAAGCTTGATGAGCTGCAAGAATCTGAGGGTCGAATTCACAGTGACCGTCAAAGGCTTGCGTCTTATCTCCAGAGGCACCTTTTTCCTGGGTCATCCAGCGCTTGGCCAAGTATTGAGGCCTGGAATGCTCTAGCTCCGATGCCTCCCGCTCCGATGGCTTCCGCTCCGATGCCTCCCGCTTCTATGCCTCCCGCTTCTATGTCTTCCGCTTCTGCGCCTCGTAGTGGGGCTTCACGCAAACAACCTTTGTGAAGCTCCACCTTTCTCCATGTTTAGTATCTTTCTTTCTCTTTTTTTTTTTTTTTATTTTTTTTTTATTTTTTATTTTTTATTTTTTATTAACATAAATAAAATCAAACGGCATGGAATTGGTCCTTGAATGGAAGGTGATACTTGAAGTGAACCGGCAATGGTTTGAATTCTAGTGTAGGTGCCTGATTCATAAAAAACAGCAAGTTAGTATAAAATGTAAAGGAATTTGAAAAAAATTTACTTGTTTTGTCCGACAAGAACTCAATGACAAACACCACTCCTTTGAAAGTTTTAGGGATATTGGACTTGGCCAGATTGCAAGTGATGGTTATGACTTGTCCAATGTCATCAAATTTAATTTCTTTGGATTTTGTGGTTTCAAGAACGTCCTCTTTGATGAATTCATGACATTCCCTACTTGTCACCTTTGAAAGGGCTTCCAAGATGTCTTTTTCACCTTCTTCTTCCTTGGAAGTCATGAATCTGCAAGGAATAGGGATACTTGTTGGAACGGGGTTAAAAATAATGAAATTTGGAACAACCATACCTGTATTAGATGGCATAGGAGCAATAGGTGCCTCCGGTAAAGGTGTTTCCACCCTTTCCGTGGGTTGGGTGTATTCCTCTTCCTTGTGATTTGATTTTGATGGTTGAGGGTCCGTTCCAACCTCCTTGTCACTTCTCAACATGATAGCATTGGTGTCTTCAAATTCTCCCTTCTGATTTGCAATGGTTGAACTAGGGAGTTCGCCTTGGTCTCGAAACTGTCCTACGAACTCCGCGATCTGCCCAATTTGCTTATCCAAGTGGTCCAACCTTTGTGGTGGCTGCATAGGCGTTGAATAGAACTCCTCATATGGCTGCCAATATCCTTCTTGTTGAGCCTCATTGTCTTGATTTTGTGAGCCCTGCACCAAACAAATTAATTCATTAAGCTTTTGATTATAATCTATTGACGAACTTGAGTTTGGTTGGGCATATTGAATATGAGGTTGTGGTGGTTGCCAATATCCTCCTTGTTGAGCATTTTGAGGTTCCCACCACATAGAGTTTGAATGATCACTCCAATCCGAATTGTAAGTATTGGAAAACACGTTATTCCTTGATTGAAGATTAGATATATCAACTCTTTGCATTTGGGACCTTTCCATGAGCTGTGACAAAAGAGAAGCGTTATCAAGTGCCATGTTGTTCTTAACAAACAAAACACAAATAAAAACTAAATCTAAAAGACAATACAGAAACAAACAATCGAAGGGATTAGTGATTTGAGATTTTACTTAACACTCAAATTAAACCCTCGTTTGACAATTGTAGTAGAATGGATAAGTGAGGGATCGTTCTAGACCGGGGATTAGGAGGGCTTGCTAAAACCTTCTAAATAGACTTAAAACATAAAAACTAAATTAAAATACTCTTAACAAGACTACTATGACTCAGAAAGGCTTTGAAAAACTCAAATTGTCTAAAACAATCAAATTGACTCAAATAGAAGCTAGAACTTGATTTAGACGAATTTGCAATTGTTTATGACTCCAAAAGCTTAAAGATACAAAAATAAAACAAATACGAATGATTAAGACTTAACAAAATAGGGGGGGGAATTGTGGTTGGACGATATTAAATTAAAAAGACAGAATATAATTAAAGGCAAAATGTAAATATGAATGTGATAAAAATATGGATGATGGAATAGCCAAGGGGTTCTTCTCCACACATGTTACACTTGCAAAACAAAATTGATTCTCAGTTGGTCTTTCGATAAGTTGTGAAACTCAATGCTCCAAGTTAATTAGATCCGCTTAGATTAACTTTCAGATTTCCCTAAATTCGTTGGATTGAATGGAATACGCATTACAACCAAATTATTCTTAATCAAAGTCCCTAACTATGGAATACGCATGATAGAGACATTCAACAAAGATCATTAAGTTCAACGGAAATCATAAACATCGACGAGGCATTCGTTACTATGGAATACGCATGAAACTTATGCCAAGAATTCGTTTAACGCGATTGTTTATAAGCAACCTCCACTACTTGTGAATATAAGTTCATAGCGATTAGGTGAAATTCACTTATATTCTAGCGTCATATTTATGCATGAAAATTAAGCTTGCAATCTCAATGAACATACATAAATAAGTTATCAATCAAACAGTTAAACGAATTTAATCCACAACTTATGAAATTCCAACCAAACGTAATCAATTCAAATTGCAAATATAAACATAGTTTTGAATCACCCCCTAGCTAAAGGGGGTTTAGTTCCTCATAACTTTGAAATCAAAGAAACACCTAAACATTCCAACAACTCAAACGTGAATTGTATGAACGTTTAGGCACTCTTCTCTTCCCTTCTCATACGTACAAAACAAAGAGAATTAAATTTAAACTTTGAAATCAAAGAAACACCTAAACATTCCAACAACTCTGATGGGTGGTTTATACGCACACAAATTAAACCCTCTTTTTATCAGTTGTAGTATAGGTGCAAGTAGGGATCGTTCTGGACCGGGGATTAGGAGGGATTGTTAATCACTTGGATTTGACTTAAAAACGTAAAAACATAATATAAAACACTAAACTAGACTCAAAGAATGTAAAACTAAACTTTAAAACACTAAAACAAATCAAAAGACTCAAAATGCTTTTAAAAACACAAACTAAAATGCTATACTAAACTTGAAGAATTCAAAACTAAAAATAAGAAAGATTAAGACTAAGACTTAAACGAAATATGGGGGGATTGATTTTGGACGAATTTAAACTAAAATGGATAGATTGTAAAGAAAACAAATTGTAAATATGAAATTGACGGAAATGAATGGATGGTATGGCTAGCTAAGGGGTTCATCTCCATACATGTTACACTTGCATAATAAAATGATTTCCAATTGCATTTCAATAAACCATGAATTCTCAACACCCCGGGTTAATTAGGTCCGCTTAAATTAACCGTCAAGTTTTCCTTAAGTTAATGAATTGGATGATTGCATACGACAACCCAAAGCATTCCTCACAAGTTCCCTACATGAATTGCATAATAGAGAAACAAGCAAGAATCATTAAGCATCATGAAAACTATAAGTGTTGACGAGGCATTCGTTACTATGATTGCATGAAACTTATGCCAAGAATTCGTTTAACGCGATTGTTTATAAGCAACCTCCACTACTTGTGAATATAAGTTCATAACGATTAGGTGAAACTCACTTATATTCTAGCGTCATATTCATGCATGAAAATTAAGCGCGCATTCTTAATAAACATACATAAATAAGTTATCAATCAAACGGTTAAACAACTTGAATCCACAACTTATGAAACGCAATTAGAAGTAATCAAATCAAAATGCAAGCATAAACATATATTTCGAATCCCCCCCTAGCTAAAGGGGGGTTTAGTTCCTCATACAAAACAAAGAGAATTGAAATTAAACATTGAAATCAAAGAAACGCCTAAACATTCCAACAACTCAAACTTGAATTGTATGAACGTTTAGGCCCTCTTCTCTTCCTCTTTATTGTAGCATAAGGTCTAGGGATAATTGGTTTGGGGGATGGAAGTGTGGAATGGAAGAGGAGTGGTGGAGAAGTGGAAGGGGAATGGAAAAATGGTTTTTGGATTCTAAGGGGACTCATGGCAAAGAGAAGGAATGGAAGTGTTTGTGGTGTGTTGTGTATGAAATGAGATGATTTGAATGATGGGAATGCAAGGGTATTTATAGGAGGAGTGGAGATGTATATGGCTATTTGTTTAAGGTGTTTGTGTGGAGGAATGATGGAGAATTGCATGTGGAATGGCTGCAATGATGAAGAATGAAAGCTGGAAAATAAAAGGGAAAGCTGGAAATCTGAAAATGCAAATGGGAATCCTGAAATGCAAAGGTGGCCACGGTTTTGATTGTGTTTTGTGTTGGAAATGCATGTGAATGCATGTGAATGTTGTTTGTGTGAAGTGTGTGTGGGTTAAAGAGTGAATGGTGGTGTAATGATGAAGTGTGATGGCTGAAAATGTCAAGGGAAATGCATGTGTGTTGGTGTGTTGTGTGATTGTTTTGTGGTTTAAGTGGCTTTAATTAAAGAATGGGAGTGCATGTGGCTTAGGTGGTGTAATGATGAAGTGGGAATTGAAAGAATGTGGTTGGAAAGTGGAAGGGAAGGCACGGCACAAAGGGGGAAGTGTTGGAAATGCATGTGATGCATGCCAATGTTGTCTTTTGGTGCATGTGTGTGTTGAATGGTGTCCTTTAATTATGCACGGTTTAGGGCTGTTAAGGGGAGAGAAATGGGAGTGAATGTGGCTTAATGATGAAGGGGGAAAGCTTGGAAAGCATGTGGCAAGGTTGGTTGCATGATGATGATGCATGTGAGTTGAAATGCATATGTTTAAATGGTTGAAATGTGTAGATGATTATGAGTATGATAAGTGATAAGTGAATGATGTATTAAGTGATAAATGAATGATATGTTAAGTGATAAATGAATGATATGTGGTGAGTGATAAGTGAATGGAAGTGATAAGTGATAAGTGAATGGAAGTGATAAGTGAATGGTTTGATAAGTGAATGATATGATAAGTGAATGCTTATAATAAGTGAATGATATGATAAGTGAATGCTTATAATAAGTGAATGATATGATAAGTGAATGATTTAAGTGTTTAAAATAGGGAACAAAGCCCTTCCTTGCATGGCAAGGAAGGGAGACACAAGGAAACACACGACAATGTCCTAAGGCTGCAAGGAATGTTGTTTTTGTGTTCTAAAATGCGTAGGAGTCTTCAATGATGCTTAAACATGAGGTCTTTTAGGATTTAACTTTCCTACTTCAAGTCTTTAATTTCGTCCATCCTCTTGGCTCCAAGCATATGATATCCATTCCAATCTCTAATTTGCTCCAAAAGGCTCCAAAAGGCATCCTTTTGCATACCTTGCCCTTAGAACCTGAAAACACACAAAAGAAGCATAAAGGACTAAAATAACTAGAGAAACATAACGTAAATGCACGAGAACAAGCCATTTAAGTCGCATGAATATGCTCCTATCAAATACCCCCACACTTATCTTTTGCTAGTCCTCGAGCAAAACAGAAAGAAAAACAAAACAAAACCAAACGAAACAAAACAAGTAAAACACAACCTAAACCTTCCAACAACCGTCTTAGGGATTTCCAATGCACATGACACGTTAAAAATCATCATTCCCACAGATTTTAGTCATCTTCACACTTAAGTACATTCTTAATCATAGTCACCATATACTAGTTCACAATTAAGCATTTAAAACCATGTTTTGAATGTAGTAACATGCCTTAGAGAAATTGCTCAAATCCTTACAAGATATGCACTCGTTTTTCACACAGATTTTCTGACTACACACCCTACACTAGTTATATGTGAGAAGATTGATGTAAACATGTAGACGAACACTCACATATGTTATAACAAGGAAAGCATTTTCTGGATTTACGATAATGACATGAATATGATCTCATGAATGGAATGCTACTACTTAGAATGAGAACCAGTGATTCCATAAGCTCATATCAATTTCAAACTCCACATTATTGAACACATAACGATCAAGATAGAAGTCAAAGGGGTGTAACGGGGCTAAAGGTGTTTGGCTAACAAAGAAGGTATATGGAAAACAAAGGTTCTTAAAGAAATAGCGAGCAAAGCATTTGAATTAACGTAGAATTCACTTTTGAATGAAAACTCAACTTTTGAACAACAAGGGGGAACAAGCTCTTTTTTTTTTTTTTTTTTTTTTTTTTTTTTCTTTCTTTCTTTTCTCTTCTTTTCTGTTTTTCTTTTTCATATGTTTTTCACAATTTTTTTTTTTTTTTCTTCTTTTCTTTTGACTCTCAAAACATACAAACTTAAGAACAAACTTTTACTCCCCCACACTCATTTTCTTGCAAAATGTACTCAAAAGGAATTCATTTAAGTCATGCTCACTATCTTTTAAGAACAAGGGTACGGATGGTCCTAATCTAGGCTAGGTAAGGGGTGATATGGTTAGCAAAGAAAATAGGTTAAACGAGGCTCAACGGTGTTAAGACTTACAATATATACGAAATATGGGAAGTAAGGCTATTTGGCTATGGTGGCAACTACACAACTTCATCTTGATATATGTTATGCAACTCAATATCATGCTTTGAATGAAACGGATATAAGTTCTAGCATTTAGTTCTATCATGATACAATTGCATTCTAAGTAGCAACCAAGCAAGGAATAATGAGATCATTCAACAACTTTAGAAAACAAAGAATCACAGAAAATAACTCTCCAAAGAAGGTAATGGCTCGAGTCTCACAGGGTTGTAGCGTTTGTTTGAGTTCCTTCCTTCAAGCATGTTACAAAAACGAATTTTTCTTTTATGATTGCATGTGAAGTCATACAATATAACCATAACTAAGCATAAACCAAGAGTAAATCAAACTTTTCTCTATGTTTATAACTCTTTTTAACAGTCATGCAATTACAAACCAAATCCTTATCATTGTGTTGGAAGGTACCCTAAGACACAAACTCACAAAAACGACTCAAAACACTCTTTTTAGGCTTTTCAAAACAATTTTTCAAATTTTTATGTGCTTTTCGGAGTTATAAAAACAAAACATACTAAAACACTCTAAAACAACTTAAAAACACCTTAAAACAGCAAGGAACAACATTTGAAGTTATGGGTGATAAAATCCCACGAATTTGCATTAACAACATTAGTTACCCCCCCACATTTAAATCAAACATTGTCCTCAATGTTTTAAGCATAGATTCACACAAAACATAAGTAATCACACAAACAACAACTAAACATACTAAACATGGCAGAATGTAATTAACAAAGAGAAGAGTTTAGGGACGCAAATCTGGTTATGGAGTGTAAATTCCCTCTTCTCTTTGTTGATTGCATTGAGGCTTGATCTTGATGATTCCACAGGCTTACTCTCGAACTGGTTTCCGCCCATCATTGATTTTCCTTTGTGCTACTTCTTGAACTGGGCAGCAGGATGGTTCTTTTGGTCTCCCCTGAAGGTCTGAGCATACCCTTTTGGTCTGTTTCTTTGTTCAATCTTTCCAATTCGTATTGAAAAGGGTTGGAGGATAACTCAGCCTATGTTTGTCTCCACATGCTTCAATGTATCATTTTCACTTGCCTTACTCGCTCCCCTTTGCAGAAGTGGTCCCTTCTCCGGAAGTGTATCAACCGTTGAAGATGACTACTCGAGAGCAACGCTAGGTAAGCAATCAGGAATAGATTCCAGGCAGTTGGCTCCAGATCGGAAGATTGACTCCAAGTGCCGGCTGATTGCTTCTTTTACTTTGCCATGCGAGTAAGAACAAGGACAAAGAAAAAGACAGGGAAAGAGCATGATATGAGATACTTTTGCTTTTGACCTTGATGATATGAGATACCTTTGCTTTGAAGAAGCGGTGGATGAATCAACACATGCTTCAATCCGCCGTTTCCTCCTGGGTCATATGTACTCCAGGCATCTGGTATCATCTTTGGGGAAGAAGAAAGAATTGAGTATTTTGAAAGGCCTTGCTGGGAGTGCGCCCTCAGAGGTGAGGGAGAGTTGGGCATTTTCTTCAGGTTTGCCCTGCCATAAAAGACGAAGGTCGACATATATAGAGATAATATCAAGTGGTGGTACTTTTTACCCTTGTCGACAAACGTTTTGATCCCGCAATTCCGGCTTTTTGAAATAGTGGCGCCTCTTCGATCTTTGAATACGCCTCTTCGATTTCTGAGCAGGCGCCCCTTCGATTTCTGAACGACGCCCCTTCGCTTTCTGAACGACACGTGGTAGTGTAGATGCGACTCCTTTTGACAAAGTTGCACGCGTCTTCTGAAAAGCAGAGAAAGCGTCGCCGAACTTTGCGCTTGTCGGCTAAAGATATGTAGTTGCGGTGATGGCCTCCACGTGTTGTCTGAAAAGAAGAAATCTTTTGACAAAGCTGCACGCGTCTTCTGAAAAGCAGAGAAAGCGTCGCCAAAATTACGCCGGAAATTCCGGCTTTTTGAATCGGTGGACGCGTCGCCTTGGCTTTTTTATTGAGCTATCGATCACCACAACAAACACACTCTGAAGATTTCCCATTCCTGAAACTCGACTCCGGCCCTTTGTGAAATTTTTAACTCCATCCACCCCTTCTCTTTGAACACTTTTGAAAAAAAATGGCAAACTCATCGAACCTTAGCTTAGATTTGAGTCTCAGCAGCGATCCGGTTGCGCCCCGTCAAGGTAATGTATGGCACCCTTCTTTTTTATCTTCTAACGGTCCTCTTTCAGGTGAAGACTCTGTGATGCAGGACGCCACAACAGCTACAATAGTAGCTAAAAACCTCCTCACTCCAAAAGATAGTAGGCTGCTGTCAGGACGGTCCGATGAGTTGGCCGTTCAAGAGTCCCTCGCACTTAGTGTTCAGTGTGCGAGCTCTGTGTCCAACATGGGCCTACGCCTGCTTGCCCGCTCCCGTCAGGTGGAATCGTTGATGGCAGAGGTGGAAAGACTTAAGCAAGAGATCCAGCAGCTTAAGTACGAGAATAGAAGTTTGCATGTGCTTGCAAATAACTATTCGTCGGGGATGAAGAGGAAGCTTGATGAGCTGCAAGAATCTGAGGGTCGAATTCACAGTGATCGTCAAAGGCTTGCGTCTTATCTCCAGAGGCACCTTTTTCCTGGGTCATCCAGCGCTTGGCCAAGTATTGAGGCTTGGAATGCTCTAGCTCCGATGCCTCCCGCTCCGATGCCTTCCGCTTCGATGCCTCCCGCTTCTGCGCCTTCCGCTTCTGCGCCTCGTAGTGGGACTTCACGCAAACAACCTTTGTGAAGCTCCACCTTTCTCCATGTTTAGTATCTTTCTTTTTTTTCTTTTTCTTTTTTTTTTCTTTTTTTTTTTTTTTTTTTTTTTTAACATAAATAAAATCAAACGGCATGGAATTGGTCCTTGAATGGAAGGTGATAATTGAAGTGAACCGGCATTGGTTTGAATTCTAGTGTAGGTGCCTGATTCAAAAAAAATAGCAAGTTAGTATAAAATCTAATGGAATTTGGAAAAAAATACTTACTTGTTTTGTCCGACAAGAACTCAATGACAAATACCACTCCTTTGAAAGTTTCAGGGATATTGGACTTGGCCAGATTGCAAGTGATGGTTATTACTTGTCCAATGTCATCAAATTTAACTTCTTTGGATTTTGTGGTTTCAAGAACGTCCTCTTTGATGGATTCATGACATTCCCTACTTGTCACCTTTGGAAGGGCTTCCAAGATGTCTTTTTCACCTTCTTCTTCCTTGGAAGTCATGAATCTGCAAGGAATAGGGTTAAAAATAATGAAATTTGGAACAACCATACCTGTATTAGATGGCATAGGAGCAATAGGAGCCTCCGGTAAAGGTGTTTCCACCCTTTCCGTGGGTTGGGTGTATTCCTCTTCCTTGTGATTTGATTTTGATGGTTGAGGGTCCGTTCCAACCTCCTTGTCACTTCTCAACATGATTTCCTTGGCAGTTTCAAATTCTCCCTTCTGATTTGCAATGGTTGAACTAGGGAGTTCGCCTTGGTCGCAAGATTGTCCTTCGAACTCCGCTATCTGCCCAATTTGCTTTTCCAGAGTAGTAAGTAATTGAAAAATCGTATCATTATCATTTGAATTACCTACATTACTTTGGGCAGGTTGTGGTGGCTGCATAGGTGTTGAATAGAACTCCTCATACGGCTGCCAATATCCTTCTTGTTGAGCCTCATTGTCTTGATTTTGTAAGCCCTGCACCAAACAAATTAATTCATCAAGCTTTTGGTTATAATTTATTGACGAACTTAAATTTGGTTGGGCATATTGAATATGAGGTTGTGGTGGCTGCCAATATCCTCCTTGTTGAGCATTTTGAGGTTCCCACCACATAGAGTTTGAATGATCACTCCAATCCGAATTGTAAGTATTGGAAAACACGTTATTCCTTGATTGAAGATTAAATATATCAACTCTTTGCATTTGGGACCTTTCCATGAGTTGTGACAAAAGAGAAGCATTATCAAGTGCCATCTTGTTCTTAACAAACAAAACACAAATAAAAAAAAAAAACTAAATCTAAAAGACAATACAGAAACAAACAATCCAAGGGATTAGCAAATTTTCTAATCCCCGGCAACGGCGCCAAAATTTGATGGGTGGTTTATACGCACACAAATTAAACCCTCTTTTTATCAGTTGTAGTATAGGTGCAAGTAGGGATCGTTCTGGACCGGGGATTAGGAGGGATTGTTAATCACTTGGATTTGACTTAAAAACGTAAAAACATAATATAAAACACTAAACTAGACTCAAAGAATGTAAAACTAAACTTTAAAACACTAAAACAAATCAAAAGACTCAAAATGCTTTTAAAAACACAAACTAAAATGCTATACTAAACTTGAAGAATTCAAAACTAAAAATAAGAAAGATTAAGACTAAGACTTAAACGAAATATGGGGGGATTGATTTTGGACGAATTTAAACTAAAATGGATAGATTGTAAAGAAAACAAATTGTAAATATGAAATTGACGGAAATGAATGGATGGTATGGCTAGCTAAGGGGTTCATCTCCATACATGTTACACTTGCATAATAAAATGATTTCCAATTGCATTTCAATAAACCATGAATTCTCAACACCCCGGGTTAATTAGGTCCGCTTAAATTAACCGTCAAGTTTTCCTTAAGTTAATGAATTGGATGATTGCATACGACAACCCAAAGCATTCCTCACAAGTTCCCTACATGAATTGCATAATAGAGAAACAAGCAAGAATCATTAAGCATCATGAAAACTATAAGTGTTGACGAGGCATTCGTTACTATGATTGCATGAAACTTATGCCAAGAATTCGTTTAACGCGATTGTTTATAAGCAACCTCCACTACTTGTGAATATAAGTTCATAACGATTAGGTGAAACTCACTTATATTCTAGCGTCATATTCATGCATGAAAATTAAGCGCGCATTCTTAATAAACATACATAAATAAGTTATCAATCAAACGGTTAAACAACTTGAATCCACAACTTATGAAACGCAATTAGAAGTAATCAAATCAAAATGCAAGCATAAACATATATTTCGAATCCCCCCCTAGCTAAAGGGGGGTTTAGTTCCTCATACAAAACAAAGAGAATTGAAATTAAACATTGAAATCAAAGAAACGCCTAAACATTCCAACAACTCAAACTTGAATTGTATGAACGTTTAGGCCCTCTTCTCTTCCTCTTTATTGTAGCATAAGGTCTAGGGATAATTGGTTTGGGGGATGGAAGTGTGGAATGGAAGAGGAGTGGTGGAGAAGTGGAAGGGGAATGGAAAAATGGTTTTTGGATTCTAAGGGGACTCACGGCAAAGAGAAGGAATGGAAGTGTTTGTGGTGTGTTGTGTATGAAATGAGATGATTTGAATGATGGGAATGCAAGGGTATTTATAGGAGGAGTGGAGATGTATATGGCTATTTGTTTAAGGTGTTTGTGTGGAGGAATGATGGAGAATTGCATGTGGAATGGCTGCAATGATGAAGAATGAAAGCTGGAAAATAAAAGGGAAAGCTGGAAATCTGAAAATGCAAATGGGAATCCTGAAATGCAAAGGTGGCCACGGTTTTGATTGTGTTTTGTGTTGGAAATGCATGTGAATGTTGTTTGTGTGAAGTGTGTGTGGGTTAAAGAGTGAATGGTGGTGTAATGATGAAGTGTGATGGCTGAAAATGTCAAGGGAAATGCATGTGATTGCATGGCAAAGAATTTCAGGATGCATGTGTGTTGGTGTGTTGTGTGATTGTTTTGTGGTTTAAGTGGCTTTAATTAAAGAATGGGAGTGCATGTGGCTTAGGTGGTGTAATGATGAAGTGGGAATTGAAAGAATGTGGTTGGAAAGTGGAAGGGAAGGCACGGCACAAAGGGGGAAGTGTTGGAAATGCATGTGATGCATGCCAATGTTGTCTTTTGGTGCATGTGTGTGTTGAATGGTGTCCTTTAATTATGCACGGTTTAGGGCTGTTAAGGGGAGAGAAATGGGAGTGAATGTGGCTTAATGATGAAGGGGGAAAGCTTGGAAAGCATGTGGCAAGGTTGGTTGCATGATGATGATGCATGTGAGTTGAAATGCATATGTTTAAATGGTTGAAATGTGTAGATGATTATGAGTATGATAAGTGATAAGTGAATGATGTATTAAGTGATAAATGAATGATATGTTAAGTGATAAATGAATGATATGTGGTGAGTGATAAGTGAATGGAAGTGATAAGTGATAAGTGAATGGAAGTGATAAGTGATAAGTGAATGGAAGTGATAAGTGAATGGTTTGATAAGTGAATGATATGATAAGTGAATGCTTATAATAAGTGAATGATATGATAAGTGAATGCTTATAATAAGTGAATGATATGATAAGTGAATGATTTAAGTGTTTAAAATAGGGAACAAAGCCCTTCCTTGCATGGCAAGGAAGGGAGACACAAGGAAACACACGACAATGTCCTAAGGCTGCAAGGAATGTTGTTTTTGTGTTCTAAAATGCGTAGGAGTCTTCAATGATGCTTAAACATGAGGTCTTTTAGGATTTAACTTTCCTACTTCAAGTCTTTAATTTCGTCCATCCTCTTGGCTCCAAGCATATGATATCCATTCCAATCTCTAATTTGCTCCAAAAGGCTCCAAAAGGCATCCTTTTGCATACCTTGCCCTTAGAACCTGAAAACACACAAAAGAAGCATAAAGGACTAAAATAACTAGAGAAACATAACGTAAATGCAGGAGAACAAGCCATTTAAGTCGCATGAATATGCTCCTATCAAACTCAAACTTGAATTGTATGAACGTTTAAGCACTCTTTTCTTCCTCGTTGTTGTAGCACAAGGTCTAAGGTGAGCTTAAGGGCTTTAGGTGTATGTGGAATGGAGTAGGGAGTGGTTGGAGATGGAAGAATGAAGAGAAAATATGCAGAAAATGAAGTGGGACTCACGGCAAAGGAATGGGTTTGTTGCTTGGTGTTTGTAACTGAAAATGTGTATGGAAGAGTAAGTGAATTTTGAGGAGTGTTGGATGCTTATTTATAGGTGAAATGGGGGAACAAAAGAGGGAATATTGCAGCTAGGAGGGGATGAATGATTATGGGTGCATGTGTTTGGAATAATGAAGGGGGAATGTATGTAATAAAACAACTAGGAAAAGTTATGGAAAGCTGGAAATGGGAGTGGGAACTCACGGCAAAGTGTTTTGGGGATGGTTCTTTGTGGTTGTGATGCATGTGATTGCATGTGTTGATTGCTAAGGTGTGTGATGATGAGTGTAAGTGGAATAAAGAATGAATGAAGGCATGTGAATTAGGTGGGAAAGAGGTGGAAATGGAATGTTATGCAATGATAATGTCTTGTAAAGATACTAATAAATAATGCATGTAGGGTTAGGAAATAAAATCATAACTTAAAGGGGGATGATTAAAGGGTGTTGAAAGGTTTTGCATGGCTTTGAAGTGATTGTGGATTGGGCTAGAGTTTAAGTACATGAAATGGACCCAAATTGCTCCCCCTTGCATGGCAAGGAATGGTGTTTGTGTTAAGCCCAAGGCAAGGTGAATGTAATTGGGTTAGGGCCATTGTTTTGTGTCTTCAAGTGCATACAAGGCCTTCAAATTCGTCCATCCTCTTGGCTCCATGGATAAGCTATCCAATCCATGCCCAAAAATGCTCCAAATGGCCTCAAAATGCACTTTCTTGTACCCTAGGCCCTTAGAACCTAAAAACACACAAAAGAAGCATAAAGGACTAAAATAACGAGAGAAACATAATGTAAATGCACGAGAACAAGCCATTTAAGTCGCATGAATATGCTCCTATCAAATACCCCCACACTTAGCTTTTGCTAGTCCTCGAGCAAAACAGAATAAAAACAAATAAACAAAACGACACTAAACACGTAAAACACAACCTAAACCTTCCAACAACCGTCTTAGGGATTTCCAATGCACATGACAAGTTAAAAATCATCATTCTCACAGATTTTAGTCATCTTGACAAGTTAAAAATCATCATTCTCACAGATTTTAGTCATCTTCACACTTAAGTACATTCTTAATCATAGTCACCATATACTAGTTCACAATTAAGCATTTAAAACCATGTTTTGAATGTAGTAACATGCCTTAGAGAATTTGCTCAATTCCTTACAAGATATGAACTCGATTCTCACTCAGATTTTCTGACTACACACCCTAAACTAGTTATATGTGAGAAGATTGATGTAAACATAAAAACGAACACTCACATATATGTATTTCAAAGGAAGCAATTTCTGGAGTTAATAAGCATGTTTAGATATGATCTCATGAATGGAATGCTACTACTTAGATGCGAGAACCAGTGACACCATAAGCTCATACCAAGTTCAAACTCCGCAAATTGAAATACACAACACTCAAGATAGAAGTCAAGGGTTGTAACGGGGCTTGGGGTATGTGGATAACAAAGAAGTGATATGGAAAAAAAAGGTTCTTAAAGAAATAGTGAGCAAAGCATTTGAATCAACTTAGAATTCACTTTTGAATGAAAACTCAACTTTTGAACAAAAAGGGAGAATTTAGACAATTTACGCCCAGAATTGGTGTTTTGGAACCTTTCTTCAATCACTTATTCTTTTTTTTTTTTTTTTTTTTTTTTTTTTTTTTTTTTTTTTTTGAATCTCAAAACATAAACACTTAAACATTCTCTCCCCCACACTTATTTTCTTTCATAATGTAACTCAAAAGGAATTCAATTAAGTCATGCTCACTATCTTTTAAGAACAAGGGTGGGGATTGTCCTAAACTAGGCTAGGTGAGGAAAAAGTGGGTTAACAAAGAACATGGGCTAACACGGCTCAACGGGGGTACAACTTACAACATATACGAAATATGGGAAGTGAGGCTATTTGGCTATGGTGGCAACTACACAACTTCATCTTGAATATGTGTTATGCAAATCAATAACATGCTTTGAATGAAATGGGCATGAGTTCTAGCATTTGGAACTATATGATGAAACGCCTTCTAAGTAGTAACCAAGCAAAGAATAATGAGATCATGCAACGACTTTAGAAAACAAGAAATCACAGATTATACTCTCCAAAGAACGTTATAGGCTCAAGTCTCTCAGGGTTGTAGCATTTGTTTAAGTTCTTTCCTTCAGGCATGTTACAAAAACTAAATTTTCTTTTATGATTGCATGTGAAGTCATACATTATAACCATAACCAAGCATATTGATAGGAGCATATTCATGCGACTTAAATGGCTTGTTCTCGTGCATTTACGTTATGTTTCTCTCGTTATTTTAGTCCTTTATGCTTCTTTTGTGTGTTTTCAGGTTCTAAGGGCCTAGGGAGCAAGAAAGTGCATTTTGAGGCCATTTGGAGCATTTTTGGGCATGGATTGGATAGCTTATCCATGGAGCCAAGAGGATGGACGAATTTGAAGGCCTTGTATGCACTTGAAGACACAAAACAATGGCTCTAGCCCAATCAAACACATTATGCCATACAAACCAACCTATTTTAGGCCCATTCTATGTAATTAAACCCTAGCCCTTTAAACTAATTCATTTATCACTTATCAAACCATTCACTTATCACTCACCACATATCATTCACTTATCACTTAACATATCATTCATTTATTTCACTTCCATACTCCTCTTAATTCCACATGCATTCTCACACATGCACATCATTCACTCACATTTCCACCATTCATTCTTTATTCCTTTCCAAACATCTCACATGCATTTCCACCTTCCTATTTCATCATTGCACCACCATTCACACACACATGCACTTATTCTTTCATCATTACACCACCATTCACACACACATGCACTTACTTTTTCACACACACATGCACTTACTCTTTCATCATTGCACCACCATTCACACACACATGCACTTACTCTTTCATCATTGCACCACCAATTCAACACATGCATTCACACACCAACAACCTAGCTCTTTTTCCATCATTATTTCATCCACATGCACTCTCAATCATAACAACCACATTCACTCTTAAACAATCACCCACATATTCTCCCATTCCCCCTATAAATACCCTTGCATTCATTCATTCAAGCATCATCTCATTTTCATACACAACACACCACAAACACATCCCTTTCTCTCTTAGCCGTGAGCTTCCCATCTCTCCCCTTATAATCCAAAAACCATTTTTCCATTCCCCTTCCACTTCTCCACCACTCCTTTTCCATTCCACACTTCCATCCCCCAAACCAATTATCCCTAGACCTTATGCTACAATAAAGAGGAAGAGAAGAGGGCCTAAACGTTCATACAATTCAAGTTTGAGTTGTTGGAATGTTTAGGCGTTTCTTTGATTTCAATGTTTAATTTCAATTCTCTTTGTTTTGTATGAGGAACTAAACCCCCCTTTAGCTAGGGGGGGATTCGAAATATATGTTTATGCTTGCATTTTGATTTGATTACTTCTAATTGCGTTTCATAAGTTGTGGATTCAATTTGTTTAACCGTTTGATTGATAACTTATTTATGTATGTTTATTAAGAATGCGCGCTTAATTTTCATGCATGAATATGACGCTAGAATATAAGTGAGTTTCACCTAATCGTTATGAACTTATATTCACAAGTAGTGGAGGTTGCTTATAAACAATCGCGTTAAACGAATTCTTGGCATAAGTTTCATGCAATCATAGTAACGAATGCCTCGTCAACACTTATAGTTTTCATGATGCTTAATGATTCTTGCTTGTTTCTCTATTATGCAATTCATGTAGGGAACTTGTGAGGAATGCTTTGGGTTGTCGTATGCAATCATCCAATTCATTAACTTAAGGAAAACTTGACGGTTAATTTAAGCGGACCTAATTAACCCGGGGTGTTGAGAATTCATGGTTTATTGAAGTGCAATTGGAAATCATTTTATTATGCAAGTGTAACATGTATGGAGATGAACCCCTTAGCTAGCCATACCATCCATTCATTTCCGTCAATTTCATATTTATAATTTGTTTTCTTTACAATCTATCCATTTTAGTTTAAATTCGTCCAAAATCAATCCCCCCATATTTCGTTTAAGTCTTAGTCTTAATCTTTCTTATTTTTAGTTTTGAATTCTTCGAGTTTAGTATAGCATTTTAGTTTGTGTTTTTAAAAGCATTTTGAGTCTTTTGATTTGTTTTAGTGTTTTAAAGTTTAGTTTTACATTCTTTGAGTCTAGTTTAGTGTTTTATATTATGTTTTTACGTTTTTAAGTCAAATCCAAGTGATTAACAATCCCTCCTAATCCCCGGTCCAGAACGATCCCTACTTGCACCTATACTACAATTGATAAAAAGAGGGTTTAATTTGAGTGTCAAGTAATTCTCACATCAAATTTTGGCGCCGTTGCCGGGGAATTAGCAAATTTGCTAATCTCTTGGATTGTTTGTTTTTGTTATGTATTTTAGTTTTAGTTTTTATGATTTGTGTTTTGTTTGTTGAATTCAAATACTAGAGAAGAACAACATGGCACTGGATAATGCTTCTCTTTTGTCACAGCTCATGGAAAGGTCTCAAATGCAAAGCATCGATATATTTGATCTTCAATCAAGGAATAACGTGTTTTCCAATACTTACAGTTCAGATTGGAGTGATCATTCAAACTCTATGTGGTGGGAACCTCAACATGTTCAAGAAGAAGGATATTGGCAGCCATACGATGAGTTCTATTCAAGACCGATGCACCCACCACAACCTCATATTCAATATGCCCAACCAAATTTAAGTTCGTCAATAAATTATAACCAAAAGCTTGATGAATTAATTTGTTTGGTGCAGGGCTTACAAAATCAAGACAATGAGGCTCAACAAGAAGGATATTGGCAGCCGTATGAGGAGTTCTATTCAACGCCTATGCAGCCACCACAACCTGCCCAAAGTAATGTAGGTAATTCAAATGATAATGATACGATTTTTCAATTACTTACTACTCTGGAAAAGCAATTTGGGCAGATAGCGGAGTTCGAAGGACAATTTTGCGACCAAGGCGAACTCCCTAGTTCAAACATTGCAAATCAGAAGGGAGAATTTGAAACCACCAATACTTTCATGTTGAGAAGTGACAAGGAGGTTGGAACGGACCCTCAACCATCAAAATCAAATCACAAGGAAGAGGAATACACCCAACCCACGGAAAGGGTGGAAACACCTTTACCGGAGGCACCTATTGCTCCTATGCCATCTAATACAGGTATGGTTGTTCCAAATTTCATTATTTTTAACCCCGTTCCAACAAGTATCCCTATTCCTTGCAGATTCATGACTTCCAAGGACGAAGAAGGTGAAAAAGACATCTTAGAAGCCCTTCCAAAGGTGACAAGTAGGGAATGTCATGAATTCATCAAAGAGGATGTTTTTGAAACCACAATTCCCAAGGAAGTTGGATTTTATGACACGGGACAAGTCATAACTTTCGAAGGGGTGTTTATTCTGGAGTTCATTTTGGAGCACACAGGTAAGCCGCCTCCCCGAATTTCAATTTTCTTTTATACTAACATGTGGTTAATGATTCAGGCACCCAATCTAGAATTTAAACTATTACCGGATCATTTCAAGTATCACCGCCCATTCAAAGATAAATTCCATGCCGTTTGATTTTATTTATGTAAAAAAAAAAAAAAAAAAAAAAAAAAAAAAAAGAGAAAAAAGAAAAAAGATACTAAACATGGAGAAAGGTGGAGCTTCACAAAGGTTGTTTACGTGAAGCCCCACTACGAGGCGCAGAAGTGGAAGGCGCAGAAGCGGGAGGCATCGGAGCGGAAGCCATCGGAGCGGGAGGCATCGGAGCTAGAGCATTCCAGGCCTCAATACTTGGCCAAGCGCTAGATGACCCAGGAAAAAGGTGCCTCTGGAGATAAGACGCAAGCCTTTGACGGTCATTTTGAATTCGACCCTCAGATTCTTGCAGCTCATCAAGCTTCCTCTTCATCCCCGACGAATAGTTATTTGCAAGCACATGCAAACTTCTATTCTCGTACTTAAGCTGCTGGATCTCTTGCTTAAGTCTTTCCACCTCTGCCATCAACGATTCCACCTGACGGGAGCGGGCAAGCAGGCGTAGGCCCATGTTGGACACAGAGCTCGCACACTGAACACTAAGTGCGAGGGACTCTTGAACGGCCAACTCATCGGACCGTCCTGACAGCAGCCTACTATCTTTTGGAGTGAGGAGGTTTTTAGCTACTATTGTAGCTGTTGTGGCGTCCTGCATCACAGAGTCTTCACCTAAAAGAGGACCGTTAGAAGATAAAAAAGAAGGGCGCCATACATTACCTTGACGGGGCGCAACCGGATCGCTGCTGAGACTCAAATCTAAGCTAAGGTTCGATGAGTTTGCCATTTTTTTCAAAAGTGTTCAAAGAGAAGGGGTGGATGGAGTTAAAAATTTCACAAAGGGCCGGAGTCGAGTTTCAGGAATGGGAAATCTTCAGAGTGTGTATGTTGGCGGTGATCGATAGCTCTATAAAATGCCAAGGCGACGCGTCCACCGATTCAAAGAGCCGGATTTTCCGGCGTAAGTTAGGCGACGCTCCCTCGGCTTTTCAGAAAACGCGTTCAACTTTGTCAAAAGATTTCTGACAAAGCTAAAAACACGTGGAGGCCATCATCGCATCTACGCATCTTTAGCCGACAAGCGCAAAGTTCGGCGACGCTTTCTCTGCTTTTCAGAAGACGCGTGCAGCTTTGTCAAAAGGAGCCGCATCTGCACTACCACGTGTCGTTCAGAAAGCGAAAGGGCGTCGTTCAGAAATCGAAGGGGCGCCTGCTCAGAAATCGAAGAGGCGTATTCAAAGATCGAAGAGGCGCCACTATTTCAAAGAGCCGGATTTGCGGGATCAAAACGTTTGTCGACAAGGGTAAAAAGTACCACCACTTGATATTATCTCTATATATGTCGACCTTCGTCTTTTATGGCAGGGCAAACCTGAAGAAAATGCCCAACTCTCCCTCACCTCTGAGGGCGCACTCCCAGCAAAGCCTTTCAAAATACTCAATTCTTTCTTCTTCCCCAAAGATGATACCAGATGCCTGAAGTACATATGAACCCCAGGCATCTGGTATCATCTTTGGGGAAGAAGAAAGAATTGAGTCTTTCGAAAGGCTTTGCTGGGAGTACGCCCTCAAGGGTGAGGGAGAGTTGGGCATTTTTCTTTAGGTTTGCCCTGCCATAAAAGACGAAGGTCGACATATATAGAGATAATATCAAGTGGTGGTACTTTTTACCTTTGTCGACAAACGTTTTGATCCCGCAAATCTGGCTTTTTGAAATAGTGGCGCCTCTTCGATCTCTGAACACGCCTCTTCGATTTCTGAACACGCCTCTTCGATTTCTGAGCAGGCGCCCCTTCGATTTCTGAACGACACGTGGTAGTGCAGATGCAGCTCCTTTTGACAAAGCTGCACGCGTCTTCTGAAAAGCCGAGAAAGCGTCGCCGAACTTTGCGCTTGTCGGCTAAAGATGTGTAGTTGTGATGATGGTCTCCACGTGTTGTCTGAAAAGAAGAAATCTTTTGACAAAGTTGACGCGTCTTCTGAAAAGCCGAGAACGCGTCGCCTAAATTACGCCGGAAAATCTGGATTTTTTGAATTGGTGGACGCGTCGCCTTGGCTTTTTTATTGAGCTATCGATCACCACAACAAACACACTCTGAAGATTTCCCATTCTTGAAAATCGACTCCGGCCCTTTGAAATTTAACTCCATCCCTTCTCTTTGAACACTTTTGAAAAATGGCAAACTCATCGAACCTTAGCTTGGAATTGAGCCTTAGCAGTGATGCGGCCGCGCCGCGTCAAGGTAACGTATGGCGCCCTTCTTTCTTTTCTTCTAACGGTCCTCTCACAGGTGAAGACTCCGTGATGCAGGACGCCACAACAGCTACAATAGTAGCTAGGAACCTCCTCACTCCGAAAGATAGTAGGCTGCTGTCAGGACGGTCCGATGAGTTGGCCGTTCAAGAGTCCCTCGCACTTAGTGTTCAGTGTGCGAGTTCTGTGTCCAACATGGGCCAACGCCTGCTTGCCCGCTCCCGTCAGGTGGAATCATTGATGGCAGAGGTGGAAAGTCTCAAGCAAGAGATCCAGCAGCTGAAGTATGAGAATAGAAGTTTGCATGTGCTTGCAAACAACTATTCGACGGGCATGAAGAGGAAGCTTGATGAGCTGCAAGAGTCTGAAGGTCGGATTCACAGTGACCGTCAAAGGTTTTCGTCTTTCCTCCAGAGGCACCTTTCTCCTGGCTCATCCAGCGCTTGGCCAAGTATTGAGGCCTGGAATGCTCTTTCTTCGATGCCTCCCGCTCCGATGCCTTCTGCTCCTATGCCTTCTGTTCCTACGCCTTCCGCTCCGATGCCTTCTGTTCCTACGCCTTCCGCTTCAAGAGTAAAGCCACGTAGTGGGGCCTCAAGCAAACACCCTTTGTGAAGCACCATCTTTCTTTGTTTAGCAGTGCCTATCAATAAATCAAACATTTTCTCAATGTTACAATCATAGACTCACACAATTAATAAACAAACAAACAATAACAACTAGACAACCTAACAAGGCAGAAACGAAATAGCAACAAAGAAAAGAAATTTTTTTTTTTATTTTTTATTTTTTATTTTTTTTTATTTTTATCAAATTTTCGGAGTTTTATACCAAGACACTACAAAACACACTAAAACACTCTAAAAACGCTTAAAACAGCAAGAAACAACATTCTAAGTGAAAGGTGAATAAATCCCACGAAATTCATGCAAATACAAATTGTTTACCCCCCCACACTTAAATCAAACTTTGTCCTCAATGTTTTAAGCAGAAAGTCACAACAGAGCAAGCAAATAAACAAATTCGAGAAAGAAAGCAAAGTAAAGGCAGTAAAGAAAAAGAAAGGAATAAAAATAAGTCTCGTAAAGGGGTTTCCTAGTTCTTCTCTATTCGGATGCATGGGTTGCCTCCCACGAAGCGCTTTCTTTTACGTCTTGCAGCCGGACGGTACCTCCGTTTAAGCTTGACTAGGTTCCACGGCATGGAGGGGTACCTCCTCCACGACATGCTCCTCAAACATCTCGTAATAGGGCTTCAATCGATGCCCATTCACTTTAAATTCTTGCTGCGTCCTTGAACTTTTGATTTGCACTGCACCATGAGGGAAAACATTAGTAACAACAAACGGGCCAATCCATTTAGAACGCAACTTACCAGGAAACAAACGTAGGCGAGAGTTAAAAAGTAACACTTTCTGCCCAACTGTGAAGGTCTTGGTTCGAATCATTTTATCATGGAATGCTTTGGTCTTGGCTTTGTACATCCGGGCATTCTCATAGGCTTCATTCCGAATCTCCTCAAGTTCATTCAATTGGAGCTTCCTATGAACTCCCGCTGCATCTATGTCCATGTTGAAAATCTTCACGGCCCAATGTGCCTTGTGCTCTAACTCTACGGGCAAATGACATGGCTTACCATAGACGAGCCGAAAAGGTGACATCCCAATGGGTGTTTTGTATGCCGTACGATATGCCCACAGTGCATCATCTAAACGTAAGCTCCAATCCCTCCTTGTTGGTCCAACGGTCTTCTCCAAAATTTGTTTTATTTCTCGGTTAGACACCTTGGCTTGGCCATTTGTTTGAGGATGGTAAGGTGTGGAGACCTTATGGTTGACATGGTACTTTCTTAGCAACGCCTCAATGGTCCGATTGCAAAAGTGAGACCCTCCATCACTTATGATTACTCTCGGCATTCCAAACCTAGCAAAAATGTTAGTTTTCACGAAATCTGCAACTACCTTAGAATCGTTAGTACGGGTGGCTTTTGCTTCCACCCATTTAGAAACATAATCAACGGCTAGCAAGATATAAGTGAAACCATAAGATGGAGGGAAAGGGCCCATGAAATCAATGCCCCAAACATCAAAAATTTCAACATTAAAGACAGGGGTTTGCGGCATTTGGTCCTTGGTACCTATGTTACCCATTCGTTGGCAACGATCACAAGACATACAAAAGGTTCTAGCATCCCTAAATATAGTCGGCCAATAAAAACCACACTCTAGAACCTTGAGGGCAGTGCGTTGTGTGCCAAAATGACCACCACATGCATATGTGTGACAAAAGCTTAGAATTGAGTGAAATTCAGAATCATGCACACATCTACGTACAATTTGATCTGAGCAATACTTCCACAAATAAGGGTCATCCCAAACATAGAAACGTGCATCATTTTTAAGCTTATCACGTTGGTGCTTGTTTAGTTTATTTGGAATTTGTTTAGTCACCAAGTAATTCACTAAATCTGCATACCATGGTTCACTTACCTCAATGGATAGCAGCTGCTCATCGGGAAAAGTTTCAGGGATAGGTACGGCATGTTCATGCTCCTCGTGGATCATTCGGCTTAAATGGTCAGCCACTACATTCTCGCTTCCTTTCTTATCCCGGATTTCAATATCAAATTCTTGAAGAAGAAGAATCCAACGGATAAGCCTCGGCTTTGCTTCCTTTTTCGTGAGCAAGTACCTCAAAGCTGCATGATCAGAATAAACGATTACTTTAGTACCAATTAAATATGAACGAAATTTATCTAAAGCAAAAACCACAGCTAGAAGTTCTTTTTCCGTCGTGGAGTAGTTCAATTGGGCATCATTGAGAGTCCGAGAGGCATAGTATATGACATGCGGCCGCTTGTCTCTTCTTTGTCCTAGAACAGCTCCTAATGCATAGTCGGATGCATCGCACATGAGCTCGAACGGAAGGCTCTAATCTGGAGGTACAATAATGGGGGCCGAGACTAGCTTCTCCTTGAGTTGGTTAAATGCCGAATTACACTCTTCATCAAACTTGAATGGCACATCTTTTTGAAGCAATCGGCAAAGAGGTTTGGACATCTTGGAGAAGTCCTTGATAAAACGCCTATAGAACCCTGCATGGCCAAGAAACGAACGCACCTCTCTAACCGAAGTAGGAGAGGGTAAGTGACGTACAAGGTCTATTTTCGATTTATCTACTGCAATTCCTTTTTCTGAAACAATATGTCCTAAAACTATACCTTGTTTCACCATAAAGTGACATTTCTCCCAATTCAAAACAAGGTTAGTTTCAACACATCGTTTCAAAATTAAGGTCAGATTATCCAAGCAATTATCAAATGAACTCCCAAATACACTGAAATCATCCATGAAAACCTCAATGATCTTTTCAACAAAATCGGAAAATATACTTACCATACACCTTTGGAAAGTGGCCGGTGCGTTGCATAAGCCAAATGGCATGCGACGATAAGCAAATGTTCCAAAGGGACATGTGAATGTGGTCTTCTCTTGATCATCCGGGGCTATCACAATTTGGTTATATCCAGAGTATCCATCAAGAAAACAGTAAAAAGCATGACCGGCTAACCTTTCGAGCATCTGGTCGATGAATGGCAAAGGAAAGTGATCTTTCCTAGTCATGGCATTTAGCTTCCGGTAATCGATACATACCCGCCATCCAGTCTGAATGCGTGTAGGCACGAGCTCATTCTCATCATTCTTGATAACAGTTACTCCGGACTTCTTGGGAACGACTTGAACTGGAGAGACCCAACGGCTATCGGAGATAGGGTAGATCACTCCGCAATCCAAAAGTTTGATTATTTCCTTCTTCACCACTTCCATCATCGGAGGGTTGAGACGGCGTTGAGCCTCTCGAGTTGGTTTAGCCCCCTCCTCAAGAAGTATACGGTGCATGCATGTGGTAGGGCTTATTCCTTTAATGTCGGCCAAAGTCCACCCTATGGCCGTTTTGTGTTCTCGCAGCACCCTCACAAGCTTCTCCTCCTCCATTGCCGTGAGACTTGATGAAATGATGACGGGCAATGTTTCGCCTTTTCCCAAAAACACATACTTCAAATGGTCTGGCAACGGCTTAAGTTCAAGCGATGGTGCCTGAACAACAGAAGGTAGCATCTTAGTGGAAACTGAATTTGAAAGTGAGAGTGGAACCTTACCATATTGTTGTGGCAATGACTCAAGGGCTGCCACAACCTCAATTATTTCTTCACTAGAACCCATTGCAAAGAATTCCTCCTCCTTGTCGTGGCCTTGCATTGGCCCAAATCCTTCATTTTTGCGCTCTATGGCCTTAGTGATGGTTGTTTCCAGGGCGTCCTCGTTCAATTCTTCAAGGTATACCTGCGCCAAAGAATCGATAACATCAATGGAAAAACAAGAATGGTCATCAACGGGATATCTCATAGTTTCAGAAATATTAAAATCAATCACTTCCCCATCGAATTCCATTGTCAAGGTGCCTTTGTATACATCAATCTTCGTTCGGGCCGTCTTCATGAATGGCCTACCAAGGAGAATCGGCAAAGATGTAGAATGGGCTGAATCCTCCATGTCTAGGACGTAGAAATCAGCCGGAAAAATTAAATGGTTCACCTGCACAAGCACATCCTCCAAAACTCCTTTTGGATACGCGTTAGAACGATCAGCCAATTGTATAATTACACCATCTTGTTTTAATTCACCCAAATTCATAGATGCATAAATAGAATAAGGCATGACATTTATGGATGCACCTAAATCAAGCATGGCATGTTCAAAACGATTATGTCCAATTACACAAGGAATCGTGAAACTACCGGGGTCTTTGCACTTGGTAGGCAGTTTACGTTGCAAAACAGCGGACACATTCTCGCTTACCTTCACTACCTCTTTGTTTGCCCTTCTTCTCTTTGTATTGCATAGGTCCTTGAGGAATTTAGCATACTTTGGAACCTGTTTGATTGCATCGAGAAGCGGTATGTACACTTGCACCTTCCGGAACGTTTCAAGAATGTCCTTCTCGCTTTCTTCCTTTTTTTCTTGCATGAACCTGCGAGGAAAAGGTACATTGGGCAGATTAGGACGTGAAGTACATGAATTTGAACTTAAATTACCTGATTTGGCCGAGTTAGGGTGATCTGCCTCAGGTTGTGTCGTCTCTTCATCTACTTTCTGGGCAGATTTGGGATTGTTTGGCTCGGTCCCAACTTCTTTTCCACCCCTTAGGGTGATGGCCTTGGCGGATTCGAATCCTCCCTTTGGATTGACTGTGGTTGAGCTAGGAAGCTTTCCTTGCTCTCTAATCTGTCCAAGGAACTCAGAAATCTGCCCTATTTGTTTCTTCATATCCATCATCTCCTTCTCGTTATTTTCTATCCGGTTGTTTTGATTTTGCAACCCCTACGAAATAGAGGTTAGTAATTGTATAGCTTGATTACTTTCCAAAGACGTACCTGAATGAGATGATGCCGAAGGTTGTTGGGATTGTTAGGGTGCATACGGCTTGGAATAAAAACCAGGGGGGTTTGGCCTAAATCCTCCTTGTTGGGCAGCTTGTTGTGGCTCCCTCCATTTGAAGTTTGGATGGTCCCTCCATCCGGCATTGTAAGTGTTCGAGTATGGGTTGTTTTGATTTTGTCCTTGGAAACCAATTGCATTGGCAGATTCCCACCCACCATTCTCGATTAGTTGAGGGCACTTGTCGGATGGATGCCCTTGAATTGAGCACACGCCACAAACTTGGTGTTCTTGTGCTTTTGGACCAATCACAACCTGAGAAACAAGAGAATTAAGATTAGCAAGTTGTGATTGAATTTCAGAAATAGCACTCACCTCATTTACACTTTGTTGCCGTGGGGCTTCCCTTTGGCCCACTCCTTCATATTGTTGAGCGTTGAGCGCTCGGTTGGCTATGAGAATCTTGGCATCCCTTGGTGTTTTGTCCACCAATGCTCCTCCCGCTGATGCATCAAGCATTTGACGTTCGATAGGAAGGAGGCCCTCATAGAAATATTGAAGGAGAAGTTCCTCCTTCATTTGATGTTGAGGACATGAAGCTACAAGGCCCTTGAAGCGCTCATAATAAGCCGGGAATGTCTCACCATGATTCTGTTGAATACCACTAATTTTCTTCCGTAGGAGAATCACTCTCGAAGTAGGGAAGAATTTCTCCAAGAAAGCACGCTTCATACTCTCCCACGAAGTCACAGTTCCCGGGGCTAGTTCGTAGAGCCAATCTTTGGCCTTGTCCATAAGTGAAAATGGAAAGGCCTTCATCTTCAATATACTCCCATCCACATTGACGGGGGTCATGCTCGAACAAACCACCTCGAACTCCTTCAAGTGTTTGTTGGGGTCTTCCATAGACAAGCCATGGAACTTCGGAATATGGTGTAACAAACTGGATTTGAGTTCAAATTCCTCAGTCTTCCCCTCTGCAGCCGTGGGGTATTGGATACAAAGAGGCAATGCATTATCCAAACCCGAGGCCGAAAGCTCCTTGATGGTTCTATTATCTGCTGCCATGGCTTGTTCTTCTTCAAAAATCTGATCCGTGGGCTTTTCTTCTACACCTACTTCGTCTTCTTCAAGCCCAGGTTGTGGTGGAGGTTGTGGTGGCTCTTGTTGACTCCTCGTTCTCCTCAAAGTGCGTTCAAAATCACCGTCAAAGTCGGAGATGTTCTCTATAATAGGCCGAGAGCTACGAGTCATACACGGTACCTAAAAAACAAGGAAACAAACAAACTAAGAATCTGAAATAAGAATGCACGAAAAACAAAATATAAAAATAAAGACAAAGGATTAGCAAAGTTGCTAATCCCCGGCAACGGCGCCAAAATTTGATGTGAGATTTTACTTAACACTCAAATTAAACCCTCGTTTGACAATTGTAGTAGAATGGATAAGTGAGGGATCGTTCTAGACCGGGGATTAGGAGGGCTTGCTAAAACCTTCTAAATAGACTTAAAAACATAAAAACTAAATTAAAATACTCTTAACAAGACTACTATGACTCAGAAAGGCTTTGAAAAACTCAAATTGTCTAAAACAATCAAATTGACTCAAATAGAAGCTAGAACTTGATTTAGACGAATTTGCAATTGTTTATGACTCCAAAAGCTTAAAGATACAAAAATAAAACAAATACGAATGATTAAGACTTAACAAAATAGGGGGGGGAATTGTGGTTGGACGATATTAAATTAAAAAGACAGAATATAATTAAAGGCAAAATGTAAATATGAATGTGATAAAAATATGGATGATGGAATAGCCAATGGGTTCTTCTCCACACATGTTACACTTGCAAAACAAAATTGATTCTCAGTTGGTCTTTCGATAAGTTGTGAAACTCAATGCTCCAAGTTAATTAGATCCGCTTAGATTAACTTTCAGATTTCCCTAAATTCGTTGGATTGAATGGAATACGCATTACAACCAAATTATTCTTAATCAAAGTCCCTAACTATGGAATACGCATGATAGAGACATTCAACAAAGATCATTAAGTTCAACGGAAATCATAAACATCGACGAGGCATTCGTTACTATGGAATACGCATGAAACTTATGCCAAGAATTCGTTTAACGCGATTGTTTATAAGCAACCTCCACTACTTGTGAATATAAGTTCATAGCGATTAGGTGAAATTCACTTATATTCTAGCGCCATATTTATGCATGAAAATTAAGCTTGCAATCTCAATGAACATACATAAATAAGTTATCAATCAAACAGTTAAACGAATTTAATCCACAACTTATGAAATTCCAACCAAACGTAATCAATTCAAATTGCAAATATAAACATAGTTTTGAATCACCCCCTAGCTAAAGGGGGTTTAGTTCCTCATAACTTTGAAATCAAAGAAACACCTAAACATTCCAACAACTCAAACGTGAATTGTATGAACGTTTAGGCACTCTTCTCTTCCCTTCTCATACGTACAAAACAAAGAGAATTAAATTTAAACTTTGAAATCAAAGAAACACCTAAACATTCCAACAACTCAAACTTGAATTGTATGAACGTTTAAGCACTCTTTTCTTCCTCGTTGTTGTAGCACAAGGTCTAAGGTGAGCTTAAGGGCTTTAGGTGTATGTGGAATGGAGTAGGGAGTGGTTGGAGATGGAAGAATGAAGAGAAAATATGCAGAAAATGAAGTGGGACTCACGGCAAAGGAATGGGTTTGTTGCTTGGTGTTTGTAACTGAAAATGTGTATGGAAGAGTAAGTGAATTTTGAGGAGTGTTGGATGCTTATTTATAGGTGAAATGGGGGAACAAAAGAGGGAATATTGCAGCTAGGAGGGGATGAATGATTATGGGTGCATGTGTTTGGAATAATGAAGGGGGAATGTATGTAATAAAACAACTAGGAAAAGTTATGGAAAGCTGGAAATGGGAGTGGGAACTCACGGCAAAGTGTTTTGGGGATGGTTCTTTGTGGTTGTGATGCATGTGATTGCATGTGTTGATTGCTAAGGTGTGTGATGATGAGTGTAAGTGGAATAAAGAATGAATGAAGGCATGTGAATTAGGTGGGAAAGAGGTGGAAATGGAATGTTATGCAATGATAATGTCTTGTAAAGATACTAATAAATAATGCATGTAGGGTTAGGAAATAAAATCATAACTTAAAGGGGGATGATTAAAGGGTGTTGAAAGGTTTTGCATGGCTTTGAAGTGATTGTGGATTGGGCTAGAGTTTAAGTACATGAAATGGACCCAAATTGCTCCCCCTTGCATGGCAAGGAATGGTGTTTGTGTTAAGCCCAAGGCAAGGTGAATGTAATTGGGTTAGGGCCATTGTTTTGTGTCTTCAAGTGCATACAAGGCCTTCAAATTCGTCCATCCTCTTGGCTCCATGGATAAGCTATCCAATCCATGCCCAAAAATGCTCCAAATGGCCTCAAAATGCACTTTCTTGTACCCTAGGCCCTTAGAACCTAAAAACACACAAAAGAAGCATAAAGGACTAAAATAACGAGAGAAACATAACGTAAATGCACGAGAACAAGCCATTTAAGTCGCATGAATATGCTCCTATCAATTAGCAAATTTTCTAATCCCCGGCAACGGCGCCAAAATTTGATACGAGAATTATACGCATACAAATTAAACCCTCTTTTTGTCGATTTGTAGTATAAGTATAAGTAGGGATCGTTCTAGACCGGGGATTAGGAGGGCTTGCTAAAACCTTCTAAATTGACTTAAAAACATAAAAACACAATATAAAACACTATTTAATGCTCGAAGAAAGCAAAACTAAAAATAAGAAAGATTAAGACTAAGACTTCAACGAAATAGGGGGGAATTGGATTTGGACGAATTTAAACTAAAATGAATACTTGGAAACAAAACAAATTGTAAATATGGATTTGACGGAAATGAATGGATGGGAAGCTAGCTAAGGGTTCTTTCTCTACACATGATATTTATGCATATGAATCAATTTCCAGTTATTCCTTCATTGAATTATGAACGACAATGCCCCAAATTAACCGTGACATCACTAGTTAACCCTCAGATTTTCCTTATATTATTGGATTGGATGGCATCATTCGACAACCCAAAACATTCTCAAAAGTTCCCTACATGTCATCATAATAGAGATACAATCGAAGATCATTAAGAATAATGAAAACCATAAGCATTGACAAAGCATTTGCAACTATGACATCATGTTGCTCATGCTAAGAATTAAACTTAACGCGATCGTGACAAGCGACCTTCACTACTTTCAAGTATAAGTTAGTAACGATTATGTGAAACCTTCTTAAACTTTAGCCACATATTCATGCATGCTAATTAAGTGTCGACCCTCAATCAACAAACACAAATAAGTTAATCATCAAATAGTTAAGCCAATTGCATTCACGAATCAAGAGTTCATAACCGGAATTCATCAATTCATATCACATAAATAATCATGGTATTGAAATCACCCCTAGCCAAAAAGGGTTTAGTTCCTCATAACTTTGAAATCAAAGAAACACCTAAACATTCCAACAACTCAAACTTGAATTGTATGAACGTTTAGGCACTCTTCTCTTCCATTCCTCATATTACAAAACAAAGAGAATTGAATTTAAACATTGAAATCAAAGAAACGCGTAAACATTCCAACAACTCAAACTTGAATTGTATGAACGTTTAGGCCCTCTTATCTTCCTCGTTGTTGTAGCACAAGGTCTAAGGTGAGGTTTAGGGGATTATGGAAATGGATGAGGAGTGGTGTAGAAGTGGAAGGGGAATGGAAAAATGGTGTAGAAAATGGAGAGACTCACGGCTAGGGAGAAGATGGAAGTGTTTGTGGTGTGTTGTGTATGAAAAATGAGATGTCCATGAATGAATGAATGCAAGGGTATTTATAGGAGTAGTGGAGGGAACATATGGCTATGTCATTTGTAGGTGAAGTAGGTGGATGTTGTAGGTGAAGTAGGTGGATGTTGTAGGTGATTATGAGTGATAAGTGATAAGTGTATGATATGTTAAGTGATAAGTGAATGATTATGATAAGTGATAAATGAATGTATGATATGATAAGTGGTGAATGATATGTGGTGAATGATAAGTGGTAGTGTTTAAGTATTTAAAATAGGGAACAAAGCCCTTCCTTGCATGGCAAGGAAGGGAGACACAAGGAAACACACGACAATGTCCTAAGGTTGCTAGGAATGTTGTTTTTGTGTTCTAAAATGCGTAGGAGTTTTCAATGATGCTCAAACATGAGGTCTTTTTAGGATTTAACTTTCCTACTTCAAGTCTTCAATTTCGTCCATCCTTTTGGCTCCAAGCATATGATATCCATTCCAATCTCTAATTTGCTCCAAAAGGCTCCAAAAGGCATCCTTTTGCATACTTTGCCCTTAGAACCTGAAAACACACAAAAGAAGCATAAAGAACTAAAATAATTAAAGAAACATAACGTAAATGTACGAGAACAAGCCATTTAAGTCGCATAAATATGCTCCTATCAGTATGTTGCAAATGGCACACACTTCATTTGCTTTTGGCACCATGTTGAGCACGGATTCAAGCTTCCTTTCTAGGTTAGCTACCTGCAACAAAAGCTCATGATTAGAACTTGTTTCATAGACTCCAACTTTCTTACCCCTTAAATCTTTGTGTTGAGCATTAGACCCCAACATCTCATAAATGTTATATGACTCTTGAGCATTCTTTTTCTTCAATGCTCCACCTGCTGCATTATCAACAGTTGATTGACAAGTTTGGGTTAGTCCATCATAGAAAATTTGCATTTGTAAGTGAAAAGGTAACCCATGGTGTGGACATTGTATCAAGAGGCATTTAAAACGCTCCCAACACTCATTGAAAGGTTCTCCATCATCTTGTTTGAAGTTGAATATTTGTCCCCTTAATGTGGCTGTCTTTTGAGTGGAAAAGAACTTCTCCAAGAACTTCTTAGCCACGGCATCCCATGTAGTGAGGGAACCTGGTGTTAGAGTCATCAACCAACTCTTGGCCTTATCTTTCAAGGTGTAAGGAAACACTCTCATCCTCAAATTTGCTTCACTTACTCCCTGCAAAGGTAAACCACTCACAACATTGTAAAACTCTTTAATATGAGCTAAAGGGTCTTCATTAGGTAAGCCATAAAATGAAGGAAACATATGGAAATGTGAAGATTTGAGATCATAGTTTCTAGCTTCTGTGGGCAGCAAGATGCATGAAGGTGAATTTGGTATGATTGGTTGAGCAAAGTCCTCCAAAGCTCGAAGTTCATCTTCGTTGCCCGCCATCTCCTCTTCTCCTTCCCAATTAAATTGCTCAGATTCTTTACTTGTTGAACTAGGTGAATTCCCTTCCTCTTCTTCACGGATAATGGATGAACTTGATGGCACAAAGTTGTCCAAAGTGTGGCCCTTCAACCGTTCAATTCTTTGGCCTAACTCAACAAGTTTATTTGACATATACTACCTGAAACAAAGTAACACAAGTTTGAATGAAAATCAAGAATCTACCTACAATGAAAAGAACAAAGTTTAACTAGCAAACAACAATGAAATGAACAAATTTTACATAGCAAACAAGCAATTACAAGGGACTGAAATCAGTCCCCGGCAACGGCGCCATTTTGATTGTTGTTTTCCTTCTTCATGCTAGAATATGTTTAGTATAATGGCACAAGTAAGGGTGTCGAATCCACAGGGACTAATTGGACCTATATAATCACTTGTTTTGCAAGAACTCTTTACTAGAGAAATAAAACTAATCAATGTAGGCAGATTTGTTGTTGTAACTTGAAAGCATAAGGAAATGAAGTAAACACAAAATGAATGAATCAACAGCTAATAAAATGAGATAGTACCAATGGAGATGAAGCTAGGGATTGATGCGAGAATTACTTGACACTCAAATTAAACCCTCGTTTGACAATTGTAGTAGAATGGATAAGTGAGGGATCGTTCTAGACCGGGGATTAGGAGGGCTTGCTAAAACCTTCTAAATTGACTTAAAAACATAAAAACTAAATTAAAATACTCTTAACAAGACTACTATGACTCAGAAAGGCTTTGAAAAACTCAAATTGTCTAAAACAATCAAATTGACTCAAAAAGAAGCTAGAACTTGATTTAGACGAATTTGCAATTGTTTATGACTCCACAAGCTTAAAGATACAAAAATAAAACAAATACGAATGATTAAGACTTAACAAAATAGGGGGGGAATTGTGGTTGGACGATATTAAAAAAAAGACAGAATATAATTAAAGGCAAAATGTAAATATGAATGTGATAAAAAAAATATGGATGATGGAATAGCCAAGGGGTTCTTCTCCACACATGTTACACTTGCAAACAAAATTGATTCTCAGTTGGTCTTTCGATAAGTTGTGAAACTCAATGCTCCAAGTTGATTAGATCCGCTTAGATTAACTTTCAGATTTCCCTAAATTCGTTGGATTGAATGGAATACGCATTACAACCAAATTATTCTTAATCAAAGTCCCTAACTATGGAATACGCATGATAGAGACATTTAACCAAGATCATTAAGTTCAACGGAAATCATAAACATCGACGAGGCATTCGTTACTATGGAATACGCATGAAACTTATGCCAAGAATTCGTTTAACGCGATTGTTTATAAGCAACCTCTACTACTTGTGAATATAAGTTCATAACGATTAGGTGAAATTCACTTATATTCTAGCGTCATATTTATGCATGAAAATTAAGCTTGCAATCTCAATGAACATACATAAATAAGTTATCAATCAAACAGTTAAACGAATTGAATCCACAACTTATGAAATTCCAACCAAACGTAATCAATTCAAAATGCAAATATAAACATAGTTTCAAATCACCCCCTAGCTAAAGGGGGTTTAGTTCCTCATAACTTTGAAATCAAAGAAACACCTAAACATTCCAACAACTCAAACGTGAATTGTATGAACGTTTAGGCACTCTTCTCTTCCCTTCTCATACGTACAAAACAAAGAGAATTAAATTTAAACTTTGAAATCAAAGAAACACCTAAACATTCCAACAACTCAAACTTGAATTGTATGAACGTTTAAGCACTCTTTTCTTCCTCGTTGTTGTAGCACAAAGTCTAAGGTGAGCTTAAGGGCTTTAGGTGTATGTGGAATGGAGTAGGGAGTGGTTGGAGATGGAAGAATGAAGAGAAAATATGCAGAAAATGAAGTGGGACTCACGGCAATGGAATGGTATTTGTGTTGTGTGAAGTGTTGTGAATGGAAATATGAGATATGAATTGAATGGGCAGTGAATGAATGAATGCTAGGGTATTTATAGGGGTGGTGGAGGGAACATATGGCTGTTTGTTTAAGCATTTGTGTGGAGGAATGATGGAAAAACAGCTAGGACACATGTGAAAACTGGAATTGCACAAGGGGAGCAAAGGGAACCCACGACATAGATGGATTTGCATGTGTTTGGGAAGCTTTCTTGCTCATTTTCTGGATGCAATGATGAAGAGTTTAATAATTAATGCATGTAGGTGGTTGAAATGATGAAGAATGAGTGGTGGATGTGTGAATGATTGAATGTGCATGTGGGTGAATGTGAAGGGAATGCATGTGAGGATGCTGGAAATGCAATGGAACTCACGGCACAAAGGTTCTTTGGTGATGAATGTGGTTGATTTAATGGAGGAACAAGTGCATGTGTTGAATTAGTGGTGCATGTGATTAAAGATGGAGAAGGTGGTGTAATGATGAAGTGGAATGGCTGAAAATGCAAGGGGGAGTGAAGGCCACGGCAAAGGTGTTTTGGTGCATGTGTTGGCTGTTTTGTTTGTTGGTTAAAGCTTGTGTTTGCATGTGAATGTTGTTTGTGTTTTAAAGAATGAATGGTGGTGTAATAATGAAGTGTGATGAGTGATAAGTGTATGATATGTTGAGTGATAAGATAAGTGGTTATTGATATGTGGTTATTGATATGTAGATGAATGAATGATATGATAAGTAATGAATGAATGATATGTGGTTATTGATATGTAGATGAATGAATGATATGATAAGTAATAAATATATGATATGTGGTGAGTGATAAGTGAATGGTTTGATAAGTGATAAATGAACTAGTTTAAAGGGCTAGGGTTTAAGTACATAGAATGGGCCTAAAATAGGTTGGTTTGTATGGCATAATGTGTTGTGTCTTCAAGTGCATACAAGGCCTTCAAATTCGTCCATCCTCTTGGCTCCATGGATAAGCTATCCAATCCATGCCCAAAAATGCTCCAAATGGCCTCAAAATGCACTTTCTTGCTCCCTAGGCCCTTAGAACCTGAAAACACACAAAAGAAGCATAAAGGACTAAAATAACGAGAGAAACATAACGTAAATGCACGAGAACAAGCCATTTAAGTCGCATGAATATGCTCCTATCAAATACCCCCACACTTAGCTTTTGCTAGTCCTCGAGCAAAACAGAATAAAAACAAATAAACAAAACGACACTAAACACGTAAAACACAACCTAAACCTTCCAACAACCGTCTTAGGGATTTCCAATGCACATGACAGGTTAAAAATCATCATTCTCACAGATTTTAGTCATCTTCACACTTAAGTACATTCTTAATCATAGTCACCACATACTATTTCACAATTAAGCATTTAAAACCATGTTTTGAATGTAGTAACATGCCTTAGAGAATTTGCTCAAATCCTTACAAGATATGCACTCGTTTTTCACACAGATTTTCTGACTACACTCCCTACACTAGGTATATGTGAGAAGATTGATGTAAACATGAAAGACTAGTATCTCACATATGTTATAACAAAGAAAGCATTTTCTGGATTTTACGATAATGACATGAATATGATCTCATGAATGGAATGCTACTACTTAGAATGAGAACCAGTGATTCCATAAGCTCATATCAATTTCAAACTCCGCAAATTGAAACACATAACACTCAAGATAGAAGTTGAGGGATGTAACGGGGCTAAGGGTAATGGTTTAACAAAGAAAGGTAGAGTACACAAACGTTCTTAAAGCAATAGTGAGCAAAGTATTGAATTAGACACTTAGAATTCCCTTTAGAACGCAGAAGTTAACTTTGAACACCCAAGGGGAAGTCACAAAACTTAGGGCCATATTCAAACTTTTTTTTTTTTTTTTTTTTTGGGCCCTTTCATCAACAATCACACTTGTGAGTCCATTCTCACTTATTTTCACTTTTTTTTTTTTTTTTTTTCTTTTTTTTCGTGCCTCCTTTAAGACTTAGGCACATACATACACACAAAAATCCCTTCCCCCACACTTATTTTCTGCAACATATTAATAAAAAGGAATTCAATTAAGTCATGCTCACTATCTTTCAAGAACAAAGGGTACGGATGGTCCTACTCTAGGCTAGGTAAGGGGTGATGTGGTTAGCAAAGAAAATAGGCTAAACGAGGCTCAACGGGGTTAAAACTTACAACAAATACGAAATATGGGAAGTAAGGCTATTTGGTTATGGTGGCAACTACACAACTTCATCTTGATATATGTTATGCAATTCAATGTCATGCTTTGAATGAAACGGATATAAGTTCTGGCATTTAGTTCTATCATGATACAATTGCATCCTAAGTAGCAACCAAGCAAGGAATAATGAGATCATGCAACAACTTTAGAAAACACAGAATCACAGAAAATATGTGACATCCCGTCCCGGGATTATTAACACGTACGCGTGGAATTTACTATTTTGCCCTAGAGTGTTTTTCGTCACGTTGTGGGGTAGTGTTGTGTGTTGTGGCATGTGTTGGGCCACACACACACCTACACACTCTCTGCCCTTCCCTTTCTCTCTGTCTCTCTCTCCCGTGTCTCTCTTTCTCTCCCCCGAGCTTCCACTTCCCCTGTAAACGTACGGACACAAACCAAGGACCATTAAACCGTAGCAGATCGAGGAAACCAAGGGTGCAGTTGTGATCGTGAGGTCGAGGGGAGCACGAATATACCATTTTCAGGTAAGAACTTCGACGTTTTCACGTCGATATCGCGATGTCCGTTTTGAGCACTGTTCATGCAACATTAATTTACTTAGTTTTTGGACATTTGAAGCTTGTAGGTGTGTTGGTGAAGTCCTAAGGAGCGTCGGAGTAGCTCGTTGGACGAATTTGGACGTCGGGAAGGCCTGGTTCGAAGTTGGCCGGTTTTCGAGTTTTGAGACAGGTATGATCGCGTAACTTTTAGCCTTTAAAAGTGGTCCAACGTGATTCTACTAGTTTAGGGCTTTCTTTTGGTCCAAGAATCATAGAAAACGGTTGAGAAACGAGGGAGATTAGTGAGTTTAAACTTTTCCCGGTTTTCCGGCGACCGGAGTCCGGCGAGAGTTGATCGGAGAAGAAAGAGGAATATTCCGTCAGTTTGACGGAATATTCCCAACGGCAGTGACGGCATCCGGTTAGATTTAACAGAATATTCCGTCAAACTGACGGAATATTCCTGACGGCGTCTGTTGACACCGTCAGTATGCCTGGCACGTGACCGCGCGTGGGGGCGCGTGGGTCCGTGCCTGTGCTGGCGCGTGGGGGCGCGTGCGGGGTCCAAAAATTATTTTAAAAATATGGTTGTGATCCCGAGGTTGTGTAGAGCACGTTGGTATATTCATTTGTCCATTTTGAGCATTGTATGAGAAGTTATTACGAGAAACGGGTTATGTGCTTTAAAGTTAACGTTTTTATAGTTGTTTCGCATATAGGTGACACGTACCCCGAGGACGAGCGTGGTCACACGAGGCAAGGGGGCTACGACCCTACCACGTATCAGTGAGTGGGCTTTTGTTTTCCGTATATACCTATATACAATTATATTCCCAGAAATTGATTAAAAAGGGTTAATTACATTATGCCATGCACTTTATTATTATCGTTTAGGCATTATTGCATGCATTATTAGTGGCATACATATACATATGCATATTGGGTGCTGTGGACGCACAGGTAAGTGCCAGGTAAGTGACATTCACGTTTATGTTTCCGTAGTGGTTTGAGATGCCTAGAGAGCTCATAACCTGCACCCCCGGTGTTAGTGCTCCCGCCCAGAGTAGGGCACAGTCCTTCACGTGATGTTCACCTCCCGCACCACACGCTCAGCTTGGATCCAAGTTAGGTGCATAGGCTTGTCGTACAGACCACATTAGATGGTTCCGACTCGTAGGTGACCCGCGATTATTCGCACAGCCTTCACGTGATCGTAGCACTAGAGCGTATATATGTATTACACCCAGGCCTGTCGTACAGACCACTTTAGGTGGTTCCGACTCGTGGGCAGGTTTAGTTATTGAGATTGAGATTTGAGCTCTAGATGTAGCCGTACAGGTCACGTAGGTGACTCCGGCTACCAGATTACATGATATTGATTATGTTTATACCTGGGCACTTGCATATCGTTATGAGAATTCGGCATGGTATATTAGCGAGCATGATTGATATACCCTGAGCATATTTGGCATATGTATTATGTATATATATATTTTCTGGGAAGTATACAGGTTTTACGGCGAGGGGTTAGTAAGTAATTTATAAATGGTTTTCGAAAGCTTTGTTTTTGCCCACTCACGCTTTTGTTTTGCGCCCCTCCAGGTTCTAGTTGCTTAGCTGTTGCGGTGGTTTCCTTTAAGAGCTCTTCGGCGTTCTGACAGACACTCCTTATTGTAGGGCTGCCTTCGGGCGTGCTACTGTTATCGTTTTATTTGGGCTGCTATAGACCTGCTCTGAACTTGTATCTCACTCACTAGCACTTATTCTAGTACTTTGTATGCTAGTTTTTAATTGTTCGTACTTTTATATTACTATTTTATTAGCTTCCGCATGTGCACATGGCTACGTCACCTTTGTGTGACGGCCAGCACGCTCCGATTTCGGTCGGGGTGTGTCAGTTTGGTATCAGAGCCTAGGTTTGGCAGTCCTGTGTCTGTGTGAGTATTCTAATAACTTTGGTGTCTTCTGTCAGAACTATGCCGCCTCGTCGGGAACCCCGTCGCTCTTCTGAGCCTATATTCCCCGATATTACTCAGTTGGGGGAAGCTTTTGCTACAGCCCTTCAGTCAGTGATGCGCCCTCCCCAGAGGACTCCTCTGGAGACCATGTATAATTTGAAGTTGGATAAGTTTAAGGGCAATGAGGGGCCCGAGAGCGCAGAGCGCTGGCTAGAACACATAGAGAAGACTTTCTGGGTGCTGCATAATCAGGGGAACTTGCCTATGGAGAGATGGGTCGAGACGACCGCATGGTTTCTAGATATGGAGTCGGCAGCTTGGTGGGAGCAGGAGCTTCGTAGGTTGACTCCGGATTAGAGGGTTGAGTGGAGTGTTTTTACGGGGTTGTTTAGGAGAAGGTATGTGCCCCCTGAGTATATTGACCGTAAGAAACAGGAGTTTTCCGAACTGAAACAGCGGAAGATGTCAGCGAATGAGTACTACCGGAAGTTTACGGACTTTTCCCGTTATCACCCTGATGTCGCTGGTAATCCGGCGGAGATGCTCCGTCTTTTCCGTCTGGGCACTAGGAAGAAGTGGCGTTCCATGGCGTCTACTGTCCACAGCGAGACTTACCGGGACTTCTATGAGATACTGCTGAGGATCGAGGATTCGGAGAATATGTCGAGCGATACTGATGAAGAGAAGGACAGCAACCAGAAGAAAGATGACAAAGGCAAAGGTCAGGCATCGCTCGGACCCCGTCAGACTCAGAACTTCAAGAGAGGTGGAGCTAGTTCTAGTTCTTCGAGTGGTGGCTTCAGTGCCACTGGATAGGGTCGTGGGGGTAGATTTTCTGGTGGCGCTAGAGGCCAGAGGCAGGGCGATGGTGGGCGAGGCAGAGCCCCAGTTTGTCGTAGGTGTAACAACCGGCATTTCGGCGAGTGTAGACGCGGCAGCAACGGTTGCTTCACATGCGGACAGGTGGGACATAGAGCGGCGAATTGTCCCCAGGGTCAGCAGCAGCAGAAACCACAGCAGACTTTTATGCCACCGCCTGTACCACTCCAGCAGATCCAGGGTCCTAGTAGCTACGGCCAGACGAGTCGAGGTGGTGCTTACCACTATCAGGGTGATGCTGTCCCTTATGCTCCGGGGCAGTATCAGTACCCTCAGGATCCCTATTCCCAGGGTGGCTATCCCCAGTATTCAGGCGGCTATATGCCGTATCCTCCAGCTCCAGCGGGTGGTTCACAGTGGTATCAGGGAGGACAGTATCAGCAGGGGGAGATTGCCACTAGCAGTGCAGGGTCTTCGAGACAGTCGGGCCAGCCCAGTCAGGGGCGTGGTGCTCAGGGACGTGGCGTTCAGGCGAGCAGAGGCCGCAGCGGGCGTCAGCAGGGACAGGGGCGTCTTCACAATATTTCTTTGCAGGACGCTCAGAACAACCCGGACTTGATTATGGGTACGTTGAACATTCTCGGTTGTTTCGCTAGAGTCTTAATTGATTGTGGAGCTACACATTCCGTAATTTCTCATACGTTTGCTCAAGTGACGCAACCTCGCCCCACACCTCTAGGGTATGATTTAGAGTTTGTTATGCCTAGAGAAGAGAGTTGTGTTGTAGATTGTGTGTATCCAGGGTGTCCAGTGATCGTAGAGGGTGTTACTCTGTCAGCCGATCTTATCCCGTTAGATATTGTGGACTTTGATGTGATTTTGGGCACGGATTGGTTGCACTTCTATCGTGCCAACATTGACTGTTACGGGAAAGTAGTTACATTTCACCGACCTGGACTACCTGTGGTTACTTTCGTGGGTGAGCAGAGTGGGGTGAGACATGGCGTTATTTCGGCGCTGCGAGCGAAGAAGTTGTTAACTAAGGGTTGTCAGGGGTATCTGGCTCATGTGGTGTTAGATGAGGCCGCTCCGGGTAGAGTTGAGGATGTGAGAGTGGTCAGACACTTCCCTGATGTATTCCCTGAGGATTTACCTGGTTTACCCCCAGATCGAGACGTAGAGTTCACTATTGAATTACTTCCAGGTACCAATCCCATTTCTTTAACTCCTTATCGTATGGCTCCCGCGGAGTTAAGAGAATTGAAAGTTCAGCTGCAGGAGTTAGTGGATAAGGGATTTATCCAGCCTAGTACTTCGCCTTGGGGCACTCCAGTGCTGTTTGTGAGGAAAAAGGATGGAACTTTGAGGCTGTGTTTCGATTACAGGCAACTCAATCGGGTGACGATTAAAAACCGTTATCCATTGCCTCGTATCGATGATTTGTTCGATCAGCTGAGAGGTGCTTGTGTGTTTTCTAAGATAGACTTGAGGTCTGGTTACTATCAGCTGAAGATCAGTAGGGATGATGTCCCTAAGACGGCGTTCAGGACTCGTTATGGTCATTACGAGTTTCTGGTTATGCCATTTGGATTGACGAATGCACCAGCCGCCTTTATGGATTTGATGAACCGAGTATTCCAGCCTTACTTGGATAGATTTGTCATTGTCTTCATTGACGATATTCTGGTGTATTCTAAGTCGAAAGCGGAGCATGTTCGACATCTTACTTTGGTGTTGAAAAGGTTGAGGGAACACCAGTTATATGCTAAGTTTAGCAAGTGCCAGTTCTGGTTAGACCAAGTTGCGTTCTTGGGGCACGTCATTTCTGTTCAGGGTATTTTGGTTGACCCTCAGAAGGTTGCAGCGGTAGAGAGCTGGGAACAACCGCGAACCGTCACCGAGGTGAGAAGTTTCCTTGGGTTGGCAGGGTATTATCGGAGATTCGTCAAGGATTTTTCGGTGATTGCCTTGCCGTTGACGAGGTTAATGAGGAAGGATGTTAAATTTGAGTGGGATGAGAGGTGTGAGCAGAGTTTTCAGCAGTTAAAGCATTGTCTCACTCATGCACCTGTTTTGGCACTTCCAGACGATAGTGGTGATTTCGAGGTTTATAGCGATGCTTCCTTAAATGGTCTGGGATGTGTATTGATGCAGCATGGTAGGGTGATTGCTTATGCTTCGCAGCAGTTGAAACCTCATGAGATGAATTACCCTACACATGATTTGGAGTTGGCTGCTATCATTTTTGCGTTGAAGTTGTGGAGACACTATCTTTACGGAGAGAAGTGCAGGATCTTTACAGATCACAAGAGTCTCCAATATCTTTTTACTCAGAAGGAGCTTAATCTTCGTCAGCGGAGGTGGTTGGAGTTGCTCAGTGATTACGATTGCACGATTGATTATCATCCTGGTCGTGCGAACGTAGTGGCTGATGCGCTTAGCAGGAAGTCACAGGGCCGCATTAATGCGTTGTACGCTAGCCGTATTCCTCTTTTGGCGGACTTGCGTGCTACGGGAGTAAGGTTAGAAGCGGAGGACCGAGATGTGGCTTTACTTGCTAATTTCCAAGTTAGGCCAATTTTGGTCGACCGGGTGCTTGAAGTTCAGGTAGCTGATCAGGAGACTCAAGAACTTATTCAAGCTAGAGAGCAAGGAAGGAGGTGAGACCTCAGAGTTCGCGATTCTGATGGCATGTTGATGCTAGAGGGTAGAATGTTCGTGCCTAATAGTGTGGAGTTGAAGAAAGAAATTCTCGATGAAGCACATATCTCGGCTTACGCTATGCATCCAGGAGCTACGAAAATGTATCATACCATTCGACCATTTTACTATTGGCCGGGTATGAAGAGGGAGATAGCCGAATATGTGAGCAGATGTGCAGTTTGTCAGCAAGTTAAAGCAGAGAGGAAGAAGCCGTTTGGGTTGTTGCAGCCGCTTCCCGTTCCAGAGTGGAAATGGGAAAATATCACCATGGATTTTGTGTATAAGTTGCCGCGTACACAAAATGGCTTCGACGGCATTTGGGTGATTGTTGATCGACTCACTAAGTCGGCTCATTTTATTCCAGTAAGAGAGAAGTATTCTTTGAGCCGTTTAGCGGAGTTGTTCATCTCGAAGGTTGTGAAGTACCACGGTGTCCCTGTGAGCATTATTTCGGATCGAGATCCACGATTTACATCGAAGTTTTGGGTGGCTTTCCAGGAAGCTTTGGGCACGAGATTACTTTACAGTACGGCGTATCATCCACAGACAGACGGACAGTCAGAGAGAACTATTCAGACTTTGGAGGATATGCTGCGAGCTTCGGTGTTGCAGTTTGGTGATGCTTGGCACCAGCGGTTAGATTTGATGGAATTTGCTTACAACAACAGTTTTCATTCGAGCATTGGCATGGCGCCATTTGAGGCCTTGTATGGCAGAGCTTGTCGCACACCGTTGTGTTGGTCAGAGGTTGGAGAAAGAGTCTTAGTAGGTCCAGAGATTGTTGAGGAGACTACTCAGAATGTTCAGGTGATTAAGTCTAACCTGAAAGCAGCCCAGGACAGGCAGAAGAGTCTAGCGGATCGGCATGCTACGGACAGAACGTATGAGATCGGAGATTGGGTATTTCTGAAGCTTTCACCGTGGAGAGGTGTTGTGCGGTTCGGAAAGAAGGGGAAATTGAGTCCCAGGTTCATCGGACCATACGTAGTCACAGAACGAGTTGGTGAGGTAGCTTACAGGTTGGAGTTGCCTCCGGAGTTGGCTAGAGTGCATAATGTTTTTCACGTGTCTATGCTCCGACACTATGTTGCTGATCCATCTCATGTGATACCTCCTCAACCACTTGAGATTAATCCAGATTTGACGTACGAGGAGGAGCCGGTGACGATACTAGATTGGAAAGAGAAGGTTCTGAGGAACAAGACAGTGAATTTAGTGAAGGTTCTGTGGAGGAATCATTCAGTTGAGGAAGCTACGTGGGAGACAGAAGATCGAATGAGGGATTTGTATCCTCGTTTGTTCTTTGACCACTAAGGGCTGTTACTTGGTTGTTTTGAATTTCGGGACGAAATTCTATTAAGGTGGGAAGGTTGTGACATCCCGTCCCGGGATTATTAACACGTACGCGTGGAATTTACTATTTTGCCCTAGAGTGTTTTTCGTCACGTTGTGGGGTAGTGTTGTGTGTTGTGGCATGTGACATCCCACATCGCCCAGGGTAGTGATCCTTAAATGTATATTCTCATCCTTACCTAGCACGAGGCCTTTTGGGAGCTCACTAGCTTCGGGTTTCGTAGGAACTCCGAAGTTAAGCGAGAAGGGGGCTAGAGCAATCCCATGATAGGTGACCCACTGGGAAGTTGCTCGTGAGTTCCCAAAAACAAAACCGTGAGGGAATGGTAAGCCCAAAGCGGACAATATCGTGCTACGGTGGTGGAGCGGGCCCGGGAAGTGGTCCGCCCCGGGCCGGGATGTGACAAATTGGTATCAGAGCCTATCCCTGGCCGGAAATGTGCCGACGAGGACGTCGGACCCCTAAGTGGGGTGGATTGTGACATCCCACATCGCCCAGGGTAGTGATCCTTAAATGTATATTCTCATCCTTACCTAGCACGAGGCCTTTTGGGAGCTCACTGGCTTCGGGTTTCGTAGGAACTCCGAAGTTAAGCGAGAAGGGGGCTAGAGCAATCCCATGATGGGTGACCCACTGGGAAGTTGCTCGTGAGTTCCCAAAAACAAAACCGTGAGGGAATGGTAAGCCCAAAGCGGACAATATCGTGCTACGGTGGTGGAGCGGGCCCGGGAAGTGGTCCGCCCCGGGCCGGGATGTGACAAAATAACTCTCCAAAGAAGGTAATGGCTCGAGTCTCACAGGGTTGTAGCGTTTGTTTGAATTCCTTCCTTCAAGCATGTTACAAAAACGAATTTTTCTTTTATGATTGCATGTGAAGTCATACATTATAACCATAACCAAGCATATACCAAGAGTAAATCAAACTTTTCTCTATGTTAATAACTCTTTTTAACCGTCATGCAATTACAAACCAAATCCTTATCATTGTGTTGGAAGGTACCCTAAGACACAAACTCACAAAAACGACTCAAAACACTCTTTTTAGGCTTTTCAAAACAATTTATCAAATTTTTATGTGCTTTTCGGAGTTATAAAAACAAAACATACTAAAACACTCTAAAACAACTTAAAAACACCTTAAAACAGCAAGGAACAATATTTGAAGTTATGGGTGATAAAATCCCACGAATTTGCATTAACAACATTAGTTACCCCCCCACACTTAAATCAAACATTGTCCTTAATGTTTTAAGCATAGATTCACACAAAACATAAGTAAATACACAAAAAACACTTAAACATACTAAACATGGCAGAATGTAATTAACAAAGAGAAGAGTTTAGAGACGCAAATCTGGTTATAGAGTGTAAATTCCATCTTCTCCTTGGTAATTGCATTGAGGCTTTTGATCTTTGTGATTCCACATGCTTACTCTTGAACTGGTTTCTGCCCATCGTTGATTTTCCTTTGTGCTACTTCTTGAACTGGGCAGCATGATGGTTCTTTTGGTCTTCCCCGAAGGTCTGAGCTTTCCCCCTTTATCTGTTTCTTTGTTCAATCTTTGCAGGAGTGGTCCCTTCTCTGGAAGTGTATCAACCGTTGAAGATGACTACTCGAGAGCAACGCTAGGTAAGCAATCAGGAATAGGTTCCAGGCAGTTGGCTCCAGATCGGAAGACTGACTCCAAGTGCCGGCTGATTGCTTCTTTCACTTTGCCATGCGAGTAAGAACAAGGACAAAGAAAAAGACAGGGAAAGAGCATGATATGAGATACTTTTGCTTTTGACCTTTATGATATGAGATACCTTTGCTTTTGAAGAAGCGGTGCATGAATCAGCACATGCATTTCCTCCTGGGTCATCTTTACTCCAGGCGTCTGGTATCATCTTTGGGGAAGAAGAAAATTTTGAGTAATTCAAAAGGCTTTGCTGGGAGTGCGCCCTCAGAGGTGAGAGAGAGTTGGTGGGCATTTTCTTCAAGTCTGCCTTGCCATAAGAGATGAAGGTCGACAAATATAGGGATTTTCTGAATAGAAAGTGGTGGTACTGCTCTTTTACCCTTTGTCGACAGACGTCTCTTCGATTTCTGAACGAACGGCTCTTCGATTTCTGCATGGCAAAAGTAGTCACGGGTGCGGCTCTTTTGACAAAGCTGCACGCGTTTTCTGAAAAGCAGAGAAAGCGTCGCCGAACTTTGCGCTTGTCGGCTAAAGACGTGTAATTGAGATGATGGCCTCCACGTGTTATCAGCTTTGTCAGATATCTTTTGACAAAGTTGAGCGCGTTTTCTGAAAAGCCGCGAATGCGTCGTCGAAATTTGCGGAGGAAAATCCGGATCTCTGAATCGGTGGACGCGTCGCCATGGCTTTTTATGGAGCTATCGATCACCCCAACAAATACACTCTGAAGAAATCCCATTCTTGAAAAATCGACTCCGGCCCTTTGAGAATTAATTCCATCCACCCCTTGAACACTTTTGAAAAATGGCAGACTCATCGAACCTTAGCTTGGAATTGAGCCTTAGCAGTGATGCGGGCGCGCCGCGTCAAGGTAACGTATGGCGCCCTTCTTTCTTTTCTTCTAACGGTCCTCTCACAGGTGAAGACTCCGTGATGCAGGACGCCACAACAGCTACAATAGTAGCTAGGAACCTCCTCACTCCGAAAGATAGTAGGCTGCTGTCAGGACGGTCCGATGAGTTGGCCGTTCAAGAGTCCCTCGCACTTAGTGTTCAGTGTGCGAGTTCTGTGTCCAACATGGGCCAACGCCTGCTTGCCCGCTCCCGTCAGGTGTAATCATTGATGGCAGAGGTGGAAAGTCTCAAGCAGGAGATCCAGCAGCTGAAGTATGAGAATAGAAGTTTGCACGTGCTTGCAAACAACTATTCGACGGGCATGAAGAGGAAGCTTGATGAGCTGCAAGAGTCTGAAGGTCGGATTCACAGTGACCGTCAAAGGTTTTCGTCTTTCCTCCAGAGGCACCTTTTTCCTGGCTCATCCAGCGCTTGGCCAAGTATTGAGGCCTGGAATGCTCTATCTTCGATGCCTTCTGTTCCTACGCCTTCCGCTCCGATGCCTTCTGTTCCTACGCCTTCCGCTTCAAGAGTAAAGCCACGTAGTGGGGCCTCAAGCAAACAACCTTTGTGAAGCACCATCTTTCTTTGTTTAGCAGTGCCTATCAATAAATCAAACATTTTCTCAATGTTACAATCATAAACTCACACAATTAATAAACAAACAAACAATAACAACTAAACAACCTAACAAGGCAGAAACGAAATAGCAACAAAATGACTCAAATGACTCTAAAAACACATTTTTGGGTTTTTTTTCAAAAGAATTTTTTTTTTTTTTTTTTTTCAAATTTTCGGAGTTTTATACCAAGACACTATAAAACACACTAAAACACTCTAAAAATGCTTAAAACCGCAAGAAACAACATTCTAAGTGAAAGGCGAATAAATCCCACGAAATTCATGCAAATACAAATTGTTTACCCCCCCACACTTAAATCAAACTTTGTCCTCAATGTTTTAAGCAGAAAGTCACAACAGAGCAAGCAAATAAACAAATGCGAGAAAGAAAGCAAAGTAAAGGCAGTAAAGAAAAAGAAAGGAATAAAAATAAGTCTCTTAAAGGGGTTTCCAAGTTCTTCTCTATTCGGATGCATGGGTTGCCTCCCACGAAGCGCTTTCTTTTACGTCTTGCAGCCGGACGGTACCTCCGTTTAAGCTTGACTAGGTTCCACGGCATGGAGGGGTACCTCCTCCACGACATGCTCCTCAAACATCTCGTAATAGGGCTTCAACCGATGCCCATTCACTTTGAATTCTTGCTGCGTCCTTGAACTTTTGATTTGCACTGCACCATGAGGGAAAACATTAGTAACAACAAACGGGCCAATCCATTTAGAACGCAACTTACCAGGAAACAACCGTAGGCGAGAGTTGAAAAGTAACACTTTCTGCCCAACTGTGAAGGTCTTGGTTCGAATCATTTTATCATGGAATGCTTTGGTCTTGGCTTTGTACATCCGGGCATTCTCATAGGCTTCATTCCGAATCTCCTCAAGTTCATTCAATTGGAGCTTCCTATGAACTCCCGCTGCATCTATGTCCATGTTGAAAATCTTCACGGCCCAATGTGCCTTGTGCTCTAACTCTACGGGCAAATGACATGGCTTACCATAGACGAGCCGAAAAGGTGACATCCCAATGGGTGTTTTGTATGCCGTACGATATGCCCACAGTGCATCATCTAAACGTAAGCTCCAATCCCTCCTTGTTGGTCCAACGGTCTTCTCCAAAATTTTTTTTATTTCTCGGTTAGACACCTCGGCTTGGCCATTTGTTTGAGGATGGTAAGGTGTAGAGACCTTATGGTTGACATGGTACTTTCTTAGCAACGCCTCAATGGTCCGATTGCAAAAGTGAGACCCTCCATCACTTATGATTACTCTCGGCATTCCAAACCTAGCAAAAATGTTAGTTTTCACGAAATCTGCAACCACCTTAGAATCGTTAGTACGGGTGGCTTTTGCTTCCACCCATTTAGAAACATAATCAACGGCTAGCAAGATATAAGTGAAACCATAAGATGGAGGGAAAGGGCCCATGAAATCAATGCCCCAAACATCAAAAATTTCAACATTAAAGACAGGGGTTTGCGGCATTTGGTCCTTGGTACCTATGTTACCCATTCGTTGGCAACGATCACAAGACATACAAAAGGTTCTAGCATCCCTAAATATAGTCGGCCAATAAAAACCACACTCTAGAACCTTGAGGGCAGTGCGTTGTGTGCCAAAATGACCACCACATGCATATGTGTGACAAAAGCTTAGAATTGAGTGAAATTCAGAATCATGCACACATCTACGTACAATTTGATCTGAGCAATACTTCCACAAATAAGGGTTATCCCAAACATAGAAACATGCATCATTTTTAAGCTTATCACGTTGGTGCTTGTTTAGTTCATTTGGAATTTTTTTAGCCACCAAGTAATTCACTAAATCTGCATACCATGGTTCACTTACCTCAATGGATAGCAGCTGCTCATCGGGAAAAGTTTCAGGGATAGGTACGGCATGTTCATGCTCCTCGTGGATCATTCGGCTTAAATGGTCAGCCACTACATTCTCGCTTCCTTTCTTATCCCGGATTTCAATATCAAATTCTTGAAGAAGAAGAATCCAACGGATAAGCCTCGGCTTTGCTTCCTTTTTCGTGAGCAAGTACCTCAAAGCTGCATGATCAGAATAAACGATTACTTTAGTACCAATTAAATATGAACGGAATTTATCTAAAGCAAAAACCACAGCTAGAAGTTCTTTTTCCGTCGTGGAGTAGTTCAATTGGGCATCATTGAGAGTCCGAGATGCATAGTATATGACATGCGGCCGCTTGTCTCTTCTTTGTCCTAGAACAGCTCCTAATGCATAGTCGGATGCATCGCACATGAGCTCGAACGGAAGGCTCCAATCTGGAGGTACAATAATGGGGGCCGAGACTAGCTTCTCCTTGAGTTGGTTAAATGCCGAATTACACTCTTCATCAAACTTGAATGGCACATCTTTTTGAAGCAATCGGCAAAGAGGGTTGGACATCTTGGAGAAGTCCTTGATAAAACGCCTATAGAACCCTGCATGGCCAAGAAACGAACGTACCTCTCTAACCGAAGTAGGAGAGGGTAAGTGACGTACAAGGTCTATTTTCGATTTATCTACTGCAATTCCTTTTTCTGAAACAATATGTCCTAAAACTATACCTTGTTTCACCATAAAGTGACATTTCTCCCAATTCAAGACAAGGTTAGTTTCAACACATCGTTTCAAAATTAAGGTCAGATTATCCAAGCAATTATCAAATGAACTCCCAAATACACTGAAATCATCCATGAAAACCTCAATGATCTTTTCAACAAAATCGGAAAATATACTTACCATACACCTTTGGAAAGTGGCCGGTGCGTTGCATAAACCAAATGGCATGCGACGATAAGCAAATGTTCCAAAGGGACATGTGAATGTGGTCTTCTCTTGATCATCCGGGGCTATCACAATTTGGTTATATCCAGAGTATCCATCAAGAAAATAGTAAAAAGCATGACCGGCTAACCTTTCGAGCATCTGGTCGATGAATGGCAAAGGAAAGTGATCTTTCCTAGTCATGGCATTTAGCTTCCGGTAATCGATACATACCCGCCATCCAGTCTGAATGCGTGTAGGCACGAGCTCATTCTCATCATTCTTGATAACAGTTACTCCGGACTTCTTGGGAACGACTTGAACTGGAGAGACCCAACGGCTATCGGAGATAGGGTAGATCACTCCGCAATCCAAAAGCTTGATTATTTCCTTCTTCACCACTTCCATCATCGGAGGGTTGAGACGGCGTTGAGCCTCTTGAGTTGGTTTAGCCCCCTCCTCAAGAAGTATACGGTGCATGCATGTGGTAGGGCTTATTCCTTTAATGTCGGCCAAAGTCCACCCTATGGCCGTTTTGTGCTCTCGCAGCACCCTCACAAGCTTCTCCTCCTCCATTGCCGTGAGACTTGATGAAATGATGACGGGCAATGTTTCGCCTTTTCCCAAAAACACATACTTCAAATGGTCCGGCAACGGCTTAAGTTCAAGCGATGGTGCCTGAACAACAGAAGGTAGCATCTTAGTGGAAACTGAATTTGAAAGTGAGAGTGGAACCTTACCATATTGTTGTGGCAATGACTCAAGGGCTGCCACAACCTCAATTATTTCTTCACTAGAACCCATTGCAAAGAATTCCTCCTCCTTGTCGTGGCCTTGCATTGGCCCAAATCCTTCATTTTTGCGCTCTATGGCCTTAGTGATGGTTGTTTCCAGGGCGTCCTCGTTCAATTCTTCAAGGTATACCTACGCCAAAGAATCGATAACATCAATGGAAAAACAAGAATGGTCATCAACGGGATATCTCATAGTTTCAGAAATATTAAAATCAATCACTTCCCCATCGAATTCCATTGTCAAGGTGCCTTTGTATACATCAATCTTCGTTCGGGCCGTCTTCATGAATGGCCTACCAAGGAGAATCGGCAAAGATGTAGAATGGGCTGAATCCTCCATGTCTAGGACGTAGAAATCAGCCGGAAAAATTAAATGGTTCACCTGCACAAGCACATACTCCAAAACTCCTTTTGGATACGCGTTAGAACGATCAGCCAATTGTATAATTACACCATCTTGTTTTAATTCACCCAAATTCATAGATGCATAAATAGAATAAGGCATGACATTTATGGATGCACCTAAATCAAGCATGGCATGTTCAAAACGATTATGTCCAATCACACAAGGAATCGTGAAACTACCGGGGTCTTTGCACTTGGTAGGCAGTTTACGTTGCAAAACAGCGGACACATTCTCGCTTACCTTCACTACCTCTTTGTTTGCCCTTCTTCTCTTTGTATTGCATAGGTCCTTGAGGAATTTAGCATACTTTGGAACCTGTTTGATTGCATCGAGAAGCGGTATGTTCACTTGCACCTTCCGGAACGTTTCAAGAATGTCCTTCTCGCTTTCTTCCTTTTTTTCTTGCATGAACCTGCGAGGAAAAGGTACATTGGGCAGATTAGGACGTGAAGTACATGAATTTGAACTTAAATTACCTGATTTGGCCGAGTTAGGGTGATCTGCCTCAGGTTGTGTCGTCTCTTCATCTACTTTCTGGGCAGATTTGGGATTGTTTGGCTCGGTCCCAACTTCTTTTCCACCCCTTAGGGTGATGGCCTTGGCGGATTCGAATCCTCCCTTTGGATTGACTGTGGTTGAGCTAGGAAGCTTTCCTTGCTCTCTAATCTGTCCAAGAAACTCAGAAATCTGCCCTATTTGTTTCTTCATATCCATCATCTCCTTCTCGTTATTTTCTATTTGGTTGTTTTGATTTTGCAACCCCTGCGAAATAGAGGTTAGTAATTGCATAGCTTGATTACTTTCCAAAGACGTACCTGAATGAGATGATGCCGAAGGTTGTTGGGATTGTTGGGGTGCATACGGCTTGGAATACAAACCAGGGGGGTTTGGCCTAAATCCTCCTTGTTGGGCAGCTTGTTGTGGCTCCCTCCATTTGAAGTTTGGATGGTCCCTCCATCCGGCATTGTAAGTGTTCGAGTATGGGTTGTTTTGATTTTGTCCTTGGAAACCAATTGCATTGGCAGATTCCCACCCACCATTCTCGATTAGTTGAGGGCACTTGTCGGATGGATGCCCTTGAATTGAGCACACGCCACAAACTTGGTGTTCTTGTGCTTTTGGACCAATCACAACCTGAGAAACAAGAGAAGTAAGATTAGCAAGTTGTGATTGAATTTCAGAAATAGCACTCACCTCATTTACACTTTGTTGCCGTGGGGCTTCCCTTTGGCCCACTCCTTCATATTGTTGAGCGTTGAGCGCTCGGTTGGCTATGAGAATCTTGGCATCCCTTGGTGTTTTGTCCACCAATGCTCCTCCCGCTGATGCATCAACCATTTGACGTTCGATAGGAAGGAGGCCCTCATAGAAATATTGAAGAAGAAGTTCCTCCTTCATTTGATGTTGGGGACATGAAGCTACAAGGCCCTTGAAGCGCTCATAATAAGCCGGGAACGTCTCACCATGATTCTGTTGAATACCACTAATTTTCTTCCGTAGGAGAATCACTCTCGAAGTAGGGAAGAATTTCTCCAAGAAAGCACGCTTCATACTCTCCCACGAAGTCACAGTTCCCGGGGCTAGTTCGTAGAGCCAATCTTTGGCCTTGTCCATAAGTGAAAATGGAAAGGCCTTCATCTTCAATATACTCCCATCCACATTGACGGGGGTCATGCTCGAACAAACCACCTCGAACTCCTTCAAGTGTTTGTTGGGGTCTTCCATAGACAAGCCATGGAACTTCGGAATATGGTGTAACAAACTGGATTTGAGTTCAAATTCCTCAGTCTTCCCCTCTGCAGCCGTGGGGTATTGGATACAAAGAGGCAATGCATTATCCAAACCTGAGGCCGAAAGCTCCTTGATGGTTCTATTATCTGCTGCCATAGCTTGTTCTTCTTCAAAAATCTGATCCGTGGGCTTTTCTTCTACACCTACTTCGTCTTCTTCAAGCCCAGGTTGTGGTGGAGGTTGTGGTGGCTCTTGTTGACTCCTCGTTCTCCTCAAAGTGCGTTCAAAATCACCGTCAAAGTCGGAGATGTTCTCTATAATAGGCCGAGAGCGACGAGTCATACACAGTACCTAAAAAACAAGGAAACAAACAAACTAAGAATCTAAAATAAGAATGCACGAAAAAACAAAAAAAATATAAAAATAAAGACAAAGGATTAGCAAAGTTGCTAATCCCCGGCAACGGCGCCAAAATTTGATGCGAGAATTACTTGACACTCAAATTAAACCCTCGTTTGACAATTGTAGTAGAATGGATAAGTGAGGGATCGTTCTAGACCGGGGATTAGGAGGGCTTGCTAAAACCTTCTAAATTGACTTAAAAACATAAAAACTAAATTAAAATACTCTTAACAAGACTACTATGACTCAGAAAGGCTTTGAAAAACTCAAATTGTCTAAAACAATCAAATTGACTCAAAAAGAAGCTAGAACTTGATTTAGACGAATTTGCAATTGTTTATGACTCCACAAGCTTAAAGATACAAAAATAAAACAAATACGAATGATTAAGACTTAACAAAATAGGGGGGGAATTGTGGTTGGACGATATTAAAAAAAAGACAGAATATAATTAAAGGCAAAATGTAAATATGAATGTGATAAAAAAAATATGGATGATGGAATAGCCAAGGGGTTCTTCTCCACACATGTTACACTTGCAAACAAAATTGATTCTCAGTTGGTCTTTCGATAAGTTGTGAAACTCAATGCTCCAAGTTGATTAGATCCGCTTAGATTAACTTTCAGATTTCCCTAAATTCGTTGGATTGAATGGAATACGCATTACAACCAAATTATTCTTAATCAAAGTCCCTAACTATGGAATACGCATGATAGAGACATTTAACCAAGATCATTAAGTTCAACGGAAATCATAAACATCGACGAGGCATTCGTTACTATGGAATACGCATGAAACTTATGCCAAGAATTCGTTTAACGCGATTGTTTATAAGCAACCTCTACTACTTGTGAATATAAGTTCATAACGATTAGGTGAAATTCACTTATATTCTAGCGTCATATTTATGCATGAAAATTAAGCTTGCAATCTCAATGAACATACATAAATAAGTTATCAATCAAACAGTTAAACGAATTGAATCCACAACTTATGAAATTCCAACCAAACGTAATCAATTCAAAATGCAAATATAAACATAGTTTCGAATCACCCCCTAGCTAAAGGGGGTTTAGTTCCTCATAACTTTGAAATCAAAGAAACACCTAAACATTCCAACAACTCAAACGTGAATTGTATGAACGTTTAGGCACTCTTCTCTTCCCTTCTCATACGTACAAAACAAAGAGAATTAATTTTAAACTTTGAAATCAAAGAAACACCTAAACATTCCAACAACTCAAATTTGAATTGTATGAACGTTTAAGCACTCTTTTCTTCCTCGTTGTTGTAGCACAAAGTCTAAGGTGAGCTTAAGGGCTTTAGGTGTATGTGGAATGGAGTAGGGAGTGGTTGGAGATGGAAGAATGAAGAGAAAATATGCAGAAAATGAAGTGGGACTCACGGCAATGGAATGGTATTTGTGTTGTGTGAAGTGTTGTGAATGGAAATATGAGATATGAATTGAATGGGCAGTGAATGAATGAATGCTAGGGTATTTATAGGGGTGGTGGAGGGAACATATGGCTGTTTGTTTAAGCATTTGTGTGGAGGAATGATGGAAAAACAGCTAGGACACATGTGAAAACTGGAATTGCACAAGGGGAGCAAAGGGAACCCACGGCATAGATGGATTTGCATGTGTTTGGGAAGCTTTCTTGCTCATTTTCTGGATGCAATGATGAAGAGTTTAATAATTAATGCATGTAGGTGGTTGAAATGATGAAGAATGAGTGGTGGATGTGTGAATGATTGAATGTGCATGTGGGTGAATGTGAAGGGAATGCATGTGAGGATGCTGGAAATGCAATGGAACTCACGGCACAAAGGTTCTTTGGTGTTGAATGTGGTTGATTTAATGGAGGAACAAGTGCATGTGTTGAATTAGTGGTGCATGTGATTAAAGATGGAGAAGGTGGTGTAATGATGAAGTGGAATGGCTGAAAATGCAAGGGGGAGTGAAGGCCACGGCAAAGGTGTTTTGGTGCATGTGTTGGCTGTTTTGTTTGTTGGTTAAAGCTTGTGTTTGCATGTGAATGTTGTTTGTGTTTTAAAGAATGAATGGTGGTGTAATAATGAAGTGTGATGAGTGATAAGTGTATTATATGTTGAGTGATAAGATAAGTGGTTATTGATATGTGGTTATTGATATGTAGATGAATGAATGATATGATAAGTAATGAATGAATGATATGTGGTTATTGATATGTAGATGAATGAATGATATGATAAGTAATAAATATATGATATGTGGTGAGTGATAAGTGAATGGTTTGATAAGTGATAAATGAACTAGTTTAAAGGGCTAGGGTTTAAGTACATAGAATGGGCCTAAAATAGGTTGGTTTGTATGGCATAATGTGTTGTGTCTTCAAGTGCATACAAGGCCTTCAAATTCGTCCATCCTCTTGGCTCCATGGATAAGCTATCCAATCCATGCCCAAAAATGCTCCAAATGGCCTCAAAATGCACTTTCTTGCTCCCTAGGCCCTTAGAACCTGAAAACACACAAAAGAAGCATAAAGGACTAAAATAACGAGAGAAACATAACGTAAATGCACGAGAACAAGCCATTTAAGTCGCATGAATATGCTCCTATCAGGGATTCGGTTTCACCATTGCTAAACCAAGTCCATGTTTGTTAAGTTAGTTTATACTCATTCATCTACCTATTTCTTGAGTTTGTTTCACTTGGACATGATCAACCATATGATGTGTGGATTTGATCAAATGTCTCTAATCATGAACCTAGTTGTGATGTGCAACTTTGGTTCATAATCAAGAGTATGTAATGCACAAGAAACTTTCATAAAACCAAAGGGAATAACTCGGCAGGATGTTTGCTAAACATTCCCTTCATTCATTCACATATCTACCAAGATTATGCATGATGTGTGTTTTAATCTTGGCTACACAACTTAGTGATTAATTCAAATGATGATCAAACATTAAAATCAACACACTAAGTCACCATTAAATCAGAGAATGAAACAAGACATAGATGGACAAACTGAGCATTATAACTTAATTACATGGCAAACTTTGCAAGGTTACATCGAATCCCTAGAGGAGGATTAGTTACAATTCATGTTTACAAAAGATTTAACATAAAAATATAAAACATGAATGAACATAGAATTAATGAGAAGAAACCCTTGAAGCAAAACTGATGTTGAATTCCTTGAAGAGCGCCTTCGGTGTTGGTTCTCCAAGTGTGGTGTAAATGAAGGTAGAATGGTTTCTGCACTTGGGAGAACAAAATGGACAGAGATGGAGTGAAATGGAGTGGTTATGCGTGTGTAATGGACTGAATGAAGAACCCTTTGATGTGTGAAGTGTGTGATGCGAGAATTATACGCACACAAATTAAACCCTCTTTTTGTCGATTTGTAGTATAAGTATAAGTAGGGATCGTTCTGGACCGGGGATTAGGAGGGATTGCAAATCTCTTGGAAACTGACTCAAAAACGTAAAATAAAGTTTAAAACACTAAACTAGACTCAAAGAATGCAAAATTAAAACTTTAAAACACTAAAACAAACCAAAAGACTCAAACAGTACCCAAAGCACTCGAAACTAAAAAAAACACTTTCTGGGCAGTTTTGAGCACCTTGAGTACTTTGGACGAATTTGGGAAACAAAATGAATCAAAATACTTATAAGCACACGCTAAATGTATTTCTAACTAATCTAACACTTTAAAATAAATGGGGGATTGGTTTTGGATGAATTTAAACTAAATGCACAGATTCTAATTAAAACAGATTATAAAAACGAAATTGATAAAATAGAATGATGAAAAACTAGTTAGAGGGTTCCTTATCCACACATGAACATAAGCATATAATTTGACTCCCAGTTATGACTTCAACAAACGATGAATAACAATGCTCCAAGTTAATTAGGTCCGCTTAAATTAACCTTCAGATTTCCCTAGATTCATTGGATTGAATGGGATACGCATTACAACCAAATTATTCCTAATCAAAGTCTCTCACATGGAATACGCATGATAGAGACATTCAACAAAGATCATTAAGTTCAACGGAAATCATAAACATCGACTAGGCATTCATAACTATGGGATACGCATGTTAATCCAGCCTAGGGTTTACTAAACACAATCGTGACTAGCGATTTTTACTACTCATGAATATAAGTTCATAACGATTAGGTGAAATTCCCTTATATCCTAGCATCAAGTTTTAGGCATGCAAATTAAGTGTCGACCCTCAACCCACATACATAAACAAGTTCTTAATCAAAACAGGAAAGTAACCCACATCTAAGGTTCATGAATTCATAACTGGAGTAAATCAAATCATAACCAACATATGTCCATGGCTTCAAATTCGCTTCTAACTAAAAAGAAATTAGTTTCACATGTTTAACATAATTGAATAACAAGTTAAATTAAACATGAAAACAGAAACAAGAAAAGAAAGAACAAATGGATGGAAAGTTAGCTACGGGGTTCATCTCCACATATGTTATACTTGCATAATAAAACGATTTCCAATTGCATTTCAACAAATCATTAATTCTCAACGCCCCGGGTCAATTAGGTCCGCTTAAATTAACCGTCAAGTTTTCCTTAAGTTAATGAATTGGATGGGTTAGCGCAACGCAATTCACAACATTCTCCAAAAGTCCTTTACGTGAAAAGCACAATAAAGATACAATCAAAAATCATTAAGCATCATGAAAACTTTAAGTGTTGACGAGGCATTCGTTACTATGGAATACGCATGAAACTTATGCCAAGAATTCATTTAACGCGATTGTTTATAAGCAACCTCCACTACTTGTGAATATAAGTTCGTAACTATTAGGTGAAACTCACTTATATTCTAGCGTCATATTCATGCATGAAAATTAAGTGCACACTCTCAATAAACATACATAAATAAGTTATCAATCAAACGGTTAAACAAATTGAACCACAACTTATGAAACGCAATTAGAAGTAATCAAATCAAAATGCAAGCATAAACATATATTTCGAATCACCCCCTAGCTAAAGGGGGTTTAGTTTATTATAACTTTGAAATCAAAGAAACACCTAAACATTCCAACAACTCAAACTTGAATTGTATGAACGTTTAGGCACTCTTCTCTTCCATTCCTCATACGTACAAACAAAGAGAATTGAATTTAAACATTGAAATCAAAGAAACACCTAAACATTCCAACAACTCAAACTTGAATTGTATGAATGTTTAGGCCCTCTTCTCTTCCTCTTTATTGTAGCATAAGGTCTAAGGATAGTTGGTTTGGGGGAATGGAAGTGTGGAATGGAGTGAGGAGTGATGGAAATGGAAAGATGGTTTTGGATTCTAAGGGGACTCACGGCAAAGAGAAGGAATGGAAGTGTTTGTGGTGTGTTGTGTATGAAATGAGATGATATTTTTGTGTATGAATGCATGGGTTTTTATAGGGGGAATGGGGGAATATGTGGGTGATTGTTTAAGAGTGAATGTGGTTGTTATGATTGAGAGTGCATGTGGATGAAATAATGATGGAAAAAGAGCTAGGTTGTTGGTGTGTGAATGCATGTGTTGAATTGGTGGTGCAATGATGAAAGAGTAAGTGCATGTGTGTGTGAAAGAGTAAGTGCATGTGTGTGTGAATGGTGGTGTAATGATGAAAGAGTAAGTGCATGTGTGTGTGAATGGTGTTTCTTGATGGTTTTGGGGTTGTGATGCATGTGAATGCATGTGGCTAAGGGTTGTTGATTGGGCTAGAGGTTTTGCATGGCTCAAAGGATTGTTTGATTGGGCTAGGCCCTTTGTTTTATGTCCAAAGTGCATACAAGTCTTTCAAATTCGTCCAACACTTTGGCTCCAAGCATATGCTATCCATTCCAAGCCCAATTTTGCTCCAAAATGCTCCAAAATGCATCTTTTTGCTTCCTTAGCCATATGAACCTAAAAACACACGAAAATGGCTTAAACTATTAAAACAACTATGAATTAACAACATAGATGCACGAAAACAAGCTAAGTAAGTCGCCTAAATATGCTCCTATCAGTGTGCCTAGTTTTATAGGAAGGAATGTGGCTGCCAACATTCAGATTGGATCTTGGATCTGCACATGTGAGATGGAATTGATGGGTTTCTGAGGTAGTGGACGCATGGCATGGACAAGATCTGCAAGTATGTGTTAATGTATTCAAAGAAGCATGTGCCCTTGCTTCAACAAGTGAGTGGAACCTGCAAAGGTGAATTGGCCATTTGAAAATGATTTGTACAAATCTGGAAAGGGGAAGAAAGCACACGGCATGGACAAAGGGGGCTGGAATCACATAGAATGATGGGATGAAATGGATTTCTGAAATGATGGCTGCAAGGAGTGGACATGATCTGCAGGTATGTGGTTTGTTTAATTGAAATGCATGTGGATTTCTGCAAAGATGAAGTGAAGAAAGGTAATGGAATGCACGGTCAGATTGTGAATCATGCATGTGAATGCATGTTTTGGTATTAGAAGTGCATAATCTGACTTGGAATCACATGGGAGTTGCACGGCCAGGTTATGAATCATGCATGTGAATGCATGTTTTGATGTTTTAGAAGTGCATAATCTGACTTGGAATCACATGGGATTTGCATGACATGATTGTGTTTGTTGGTGGAAGTATGGCTGAATGTTTTAGTTAATGGGAATGGGTGTTTTTGGTGCAAAATGGAGCTGGACAAAGCAAGGGAATACACGACACAGGTTATGTGGAATGAACAAGGTGTCCGCATATTTTTGCCTTGTTTAGAACCATCCAATGTGACTCCAATGCACCACTTTCCTAATCACATCAACTCCTGAATTTAAGCAGCCACCTTAGTGTTAGATTCCTCATATTTGGACTTCAAATTAATTCCCAAGAACCCTTCCACGTTTGGAATAATGCTCAGCTACCAAAAGGGAATGTTTTTACTTCATTTGCCTTCCCATTGATCCAAATACACACTTGACTGCACACTAACACCAAATAATGTAAAATGCAACTAGTTCAATCCAAAAACATCACAAAGACGCCAAATAAGGAATATATAAATGCATGCAAAATGAGACTTATCAATTACACCTAAAACGCCCAGCGAATCAACTTGGATGCCTTACACGTTCAAGCTCCTCTCTCTTCTTCTCCTTGCTGTGGCACAGAGGTTAAGGGATGATTTTGGATGTGTTTCTAGGTTAGGAATGGATTTGGGTTGGTGAGGGGGTGCGGCAAAGTAGAGGAATGGTGTGTGGATGTGTGGTTGAAGATATGAATGTATGGGAATGGTGGAGAATGAATGTAGGATGTGGCCGAGTAGTGGGATGAATTAGGGGTGTGTAGAGATGGTGTTTGGTGTGATGGAATCTCTAAAGAGTGCGGCAAAGGTTTATTAATATAACCAAGTATCTAAAACCCTAGGGAAATAAGGTAAAGGTGCAGTAAAAATCCAATGAAAAAAAGGAAATAAAGTTTTATATGTCAAAAGATTGTTATTCTAAAACTACTAGGAAAAAGACTAAGTCAAAGTTAGAAATTAAAAGGAAAGGGAATATAGGGTGCGGCAAAGGCAAAAGGGAAAGAGGAAAGGTGGTGAAAAAAAGGGAATGTGATTTGGTGTAGAAAATAGGAAAGGGAAGGTCTCCCTTGTGTGGCAAGGAAGGAGAATGGAAGGGGAAAGGGAAAGGTGGTACGGCAAGGCTAGAATGGTGCAAGGAACCTTTGGTTTTTTTCCTAGAATGCATAGGAAACCTTTAATGTTGCTGGAAATTAAGGACATTTAGGATTAGGAAAGGTCAAACCAAAAGAGGAAACCTTGACTTAACTTTCCTACTTCAATTAAGAATCCTCATTTGAGTAGGAATCCTTCTTTGATTAAGACTCCTAACATCTTCAAGTCTTCAATTTCGTCTATTCCTTTTTCTCCAAGCATATGCTATCCATTCCAAGCCAATTTTGCTCCAAAAGGCTCCAAAATGCACCTTGTTGCTTCATAAGGCCTATGGACCTACTAACACACGAAAATAGCTTAAAATACTACAATAACTAAGAACTAATTAAGTAAATGCAAGGAAACAAGCTAATTAAGTCGCATACTCCTATCAGCAAGCTATCCATTTCATGTCCAAAACTACTCCAAATGGCTCCAAAATGCACTTTCTTGCCAACTTTACCATTAAGACCTACAAACACATGAAAATAGCTTAAAACACTATAATAAGTAGTAATTAGCTCAATAAATGCAAGGAAACAACATAGCTAAGTAGCATACATATGCTCCTATCAGCAACCTTTTTCCTTTAAATGGCTTTTCAGAGCCTCACTTCCCGGTGATTCATCCATGCTTGGCAGCTTCAGTGTAAAGAGCCGACATTATATCAACTGTCCCAAAGTATTTGCTGAGGAAATTCGAGACTTATCAACAGTTGAAGACGAGCACTCGAGAGCAATGCTGGATAAGCAACCAGGCAAAGGTTCCGCGCAATCAGTTCCAGATCAAAAGTTTGATTTCAAGTTTTGATCGATTGCTTTCTTTCTCTTTGTCCTGCAGGCAAGCGCAAGGGCAAGGGAAAAGACAGGGGAAAAGCATGATATGAGATACCTTTGCTTTCAACCCTGATGATATGAGATTCGTTTGCTTTTGAAGAAGTAGTGGATGAATCAGCACATGTATTTGTTGTTCTTGTCTCCACATGGTTCGATGTATCATTTTCACCTGCCTCATCTGTTCTCCAGGAAGATGTGGTATCTTCTTTGGAAGTACATCAACGATTAAAGATGAGTACTTGAGAATAATGCTAGGTAAGCAATCAAGGAAGAGGGTTCCAGGCAGTTGGTTCCAAATCGGAAGGTTGATTCCAAGTGCCGGCTGATTGCTCTCTTTCTCCTTGTCCTGCGGGGAAGAACAAGAACAAAGAAAAGGACAGGGAGAAAGCATGCTATGAGATATTCTTACTTTCGACCCTGATGATATGAGATAATTTTGCTTTGGTGCGACTTGGTTGAGGAGGTATTTTCAAGGAGGAAGAATGGTGTGAAATTTAACTTGACACACAAATTAAACCCTATTGTTGACAACTATAGTATATATGCAAGTAGGGATCGTTCTAGACCGAGGATTAACTAGGGATGCTAATCAACACAAATAAGACTCAAAAACACTAAACTAGACTCTATAGACTTAAAACTAACTTAAAACACTCAAAACAGCAACAAACAATAAAAAAGACTCAATTCTAGACCTAACAAGTGATTTTGACGAAAATAAAACTTAACTTGACTCAAAAGACTAAAAGAAAACAGATGTTGACTCAAATAACAAGACTAAATGAAAGGAGGATTGGTTTTGATGAATTTAATTAAAGTAAACAGATTAGACACTAAATTAGGTGAATTGAATGGGTGAAAGCCTAGTTAGAGGGTCATTCTCCACACATGACATATGCATACAAACCAATTTCCAGTTATTATTCCTTTAGATTATGAATGACAGTGCTCCAAATTAACCATGAAAAGCATAAATTAACTTTTAGATTTTCCTTAACTCATTGAATTGGATGGAATACGCATCGCAACCAAATTATCTTTCTTAAGTTCTCTATATGAAACACATAATAAAGATACATATCAAAAGTCATTAAGTTCTATGAAAATCATAAGCATTGACAAGGCATTCATCACTATGAAACGCATGAGACTCATGCCAAGGATTCACTTAACACGATTGTGACTAGCAACCTCCACTACTTGTGAATTTAAGTTCATAACGATTAGATGAAATTCCCTTATACTCTAGCATCAAATTCATGCATGCAAATTAAGTGTCGACCCTCAATCAACATACATAAACAAGTTTTGATAACTTAGATAAGCAAATCACATTCAAGACTTAAGAAACAATAACTGGATGTAATCAATTAATGTAAAACATATAATGATGGCTTCGAATTCACCTCCAACTATAAAGAAATTAGTTCCACATGATTGCAGAAATTAACAACGAAATCAACATAATTGCAAAACCAAAACAAGGATAGAAAACACCCCAGAGATGCTCCAACACTCCCAAAAGCTTGGGCATAGGCACGGCACAAAGGCTTATCCCTTCCTTCTTTCTCCTTGCTGCGGCACAAACTCAATTTTCTGATTTTCTCTCTAAGTTCTCCCCCCTTTGGTGCGGCATAAATGTATATATATGTGCTAGGGTTTCAAGCAATTTATGAAGGAAAAGGATTTCACAATCCTAGGGAAAAAGGTTAGGGTTTAAGGCTTTCTAGAAATCAGAAACCAAAGAGGATAAGGATAGGGAATACGCGGTTTCTAGAAGAAAAACTAAAGGGACCATGCGGCACAGATTTAGGATCAGATAAGGCCTTCTGGAATGATTATTAGGGCAGATTTCTTGAAGAACAAAGACTAAGGAGTGCGGCACCTTTGTAGGATAGGGATAGGACCTTCTAGAACCATATATCTAGGTGTATTAATATGAAATTAAGTCCTCTTTGCAGCTGAAATTAAGGTGGAACAAGATTAGGTTAGGATAAGGTTTGGATAAGATAAGGTTGTTAGGATAATGTTCTATGTTTCTTGCTCTTTCCTTATCTTCTTTGTCTTGAACTTGTTTCTCCAGATTTGTAGCATGCTCCTAGCCTCTTTTGACTCCAAATTCGTCCATCCACCTTTCTCCATATGCAAGCTATCCATAATAAGCCCAAAACTGTTCTAAAAAGCTCAAAATTGCCTTTTCTTGCCAACTTTGTCATTTGGACCTACAAACACACGAAAATAGCTTAAAACACTATAATAAGTAGTAATTAGCTAACTAAATGCAAGGAAACAACATAACTAAGTAGCATAAATATGCTTCTATCAAAGAAAACTGAGTATGTTAAAAGGTTTGGTTGCAAATGTATTCTTGGCAAGGAAGAAGAGTCAGGCATTTTGGATGTGCGCCTTGCCATGGAGGATGAAGGTTGACATATGTAGGGATTTCCCAATAGCAAGTAGTGGTGCAAATGTGGCCTTGTTACCCACGTTTGTCGGCAACAGCGTTGTAGTTGGAATAGTGAAATTCACACGTTTTCAACTTTGTCAGTGATCTGTAACAAAGTTGCATGTGATATCCGAAAAGCTGAGATTGCGTTTGAAAAGTGTTGGCGGACTTTATGCAGGAAAATCTGGCTTTTGAAATTTGGAGAGTGATGTCTCTTCGATTTTTTTAATGGGTGGCTGTGTTGCCTCTCCTTTTATAGAGGTATCAATCACATCCAACATGCACACTTTGAAGATTACCGACCCGTGAAAATTGTCTCTAGTGGATTTCTGAGATTTTACTCCGTCTAACCCTCTTTTACCATTCTTGAAAATGGCTTACCCGTCTAATATTTGCTTATATTTAAGTCTCACGAGTGATACAGGTGCGCCGCGTCAGGGTAATATATGGTTCCCGTCCTTCTTATCTTCCAATGGCCCTATTACAGTTGAAGATTCCGTGACGGCTACGGTAGCGGCTAGGAACCTCTTCACTCCTAGAGATAATAGGTTGTTTTCAAGACGGTCTGATGAGTTGGCTATCCAAGACTCCCTGGCTCTCAATGTTCGGTGTGCGGGGTTTTGTGTGCAATATGGGCCAACTTTTGCTTGCTTGAAATTGCCAAGTTGAATCATTGACAGCCGAGTTGGAAAATCTTAGACAAGAGATCAAACAGCTTAAGCGCAAAAATTGAGATTTGCACATCATTGCAAATAATTATTCAACGAGCATGAAAAGGAAGCTTGATTAGCTGCAGGACTTCGAAGGTTAGATTCAAAGTGACCATCAGAGGTTTGTGGCTGTATTTCAGGGGCACTTTTTGCCTTCGCCATCTGGAGTCCGACTAAGTATCGAGGCTCCGAATAATCTATCTTCAGCGTCTTTCTCTTCTAGGGTTCTGCCGAGTGTTGAGGCTTCACATAAGTGACATTTGTTTTTCTTTCTTTCTTTTTTTTTTTTTTTTTGGTTTAGTGCCTGATACACCATCCTTACCCTACTTTCTACTTTTCAATTATCCTGTCACCACCACCCTTTTTTTTTTTTTTTTTTCTTTTCTTGACTTGCTAATAGTAGCATGCACCATAACCTCTATCATTTTTTTATTGTCATGGTGCTATCCATCAAGATTCCACCATTATCTATATATACCCTTTTTTTTTCAACTTGGTGCCTAAGGCACCACCGATGCACCCATTTTTTTTTTTATTTTTTTTTAAAAAGTTTAATATATATACATAATATATGTATATATATAGGGGATGGAATAAGAGTTTTTAGAGAAGGACGAAGACGGATGGAGAGCTGGAGTCGAGCTTGGAGCCGGGAGCTTGTTGCTTGTTACAGTGCATTTTGGTCACAGTTTTCCCTTGGTGGTGACGTTGCTGTGTTTTGCCACCATTTGCTGCTGCATGAGGGCTGCTGTACGACGGTTGTTGTACTGCCGTTGCTGTTTGCCTGCGAAGATAAGGACACACTGTTGCATAAGGATGAGCCACTTTGATGACAAGTCGTGATGTTATTGTGAAGACAAGCTGTGATGCTGCTGTTGATAGGAGCATACTTATGCGACTTAGTTAGCTTGTTTTCTTGCATTTACATAGCTAATTTCTACTTGTTATAGTGTTTTAAGCTATTTTCGTGTGTTTTCATGTTCAATTGACAAAGTTGGCAAGAAAGTGCAATTTGGAGCATTTTAAAGCAGCTTTGGGCTTGAAATGGATTGCACATGCATGGAGCAAGGTGGATGGACGAATTTGAAGATCAAGAGAGGCTAGGAATGTGCTTAATATCTGGAGGAACAAATTTGGAAGCATTGAGGATAAGGAATCAACTACAAAGAAGGAACATTATCCAAAAAACCTTATCTTATCCAAACCTTATCCAATCTTATCTTATCTTATCCTATCCTAATCTTTTGCTATCTTAATTCCTGCTGCAAGGGGGACATCTAAATGACATTAGAAACCTAAATTCAGGTTTCTAGAAGCCCTATCCTTCTCCTACATTGGTGCCGCACCTTTCATCTTTTTCCTTCTAAAAATCTGCCACAATACCCTTTCTAGAAGACCTATTCCCTGCAGGTTTTGAATCCCTTTCCCCCTTGGTCTCTACCGTGTAACCCCATTCTTTTTCCCCTAGGATTGTGCCATCCTTTTCCTTTCAGAAATTGTGTGAATCCTAGCCTATAAATACCTCATTATGCCGCACAAATCAGACCACCACCCTCTACCATTAGATCACCACACCATCCACCACACCTCAAGAGCCTAAATTCAGAAAATCCCCATTGTGCCGCAACAAGGAAGGAAGGAGGAGCCACCTGGAGACGTGCTTGCGATTCAAGACGTTGGATTGTTGGAGCGTTTCTAGGTGTATTCTATTCTTTGTTTTCAATGTTTAAATTTAATTATCTTTGTTGTGCGAACATGAGGAACTAAATTCGTTTTAGCTAGAGGAGACGTTGAAACCATGATTATATTTGCAATATGAATTGATTACCTCCTGTTGTGATTTCATAATTTATGAATGCAATTTACTTAACTGTTTGATTTATAACTTATTCTTGTATGTTGATTAAGGATGCATACTTAGTTTGCATGCATGAATTTGATGCTAGAATATAAGGGGGTTTCACCTAATCGTTATGAACTTATATTCATAAGTAGTGGAGGTTGCCAGTCATAATCGGGTTAAGTAGATTCATGGCAGGAGTATCATGCTGTTCATAGTTACGAATGTCTTGTCAATGCTTATGATTTTCACAAAGCTTAATGATCTTTGATTGTATCTTTATTATGCTGTCCATGTAGGGAACTATTGAAGACTAATTTGGTCGCCGATGCATATTCCATCCAATTCAATGACTTAAGGAAAATCTGAGGGTTAATTAGTGCTGTTCACGGTTAATCTGTGGTGGTGGGGTTCATGGTTTATTGGAAAAACAACTGGAAATCGATTTGTATGCAAGTGTGTCATGTGTGGAGAATGACCCTCTAGCTAGCTTATCACCCATCCATTCACCCCAATTTGTGCAACTTAGTTTAGAGTCTTTAATTTACTTGTTTTTACTTTAAATTCATCAAAAACTCAATCCCTTTACTTTGTTTTGCCAAATTAGTTAGAATCTGTTCTAATTTGTTTCTTTTAGTGTTTGAGTCTATTTAGCCTAATTTGAGTCATAAGAGTCTAGTTTAGTGATTTAGAGTTTAAATTGAGTAGATTAGCATCCCTTCTAATCCCCGGCCTAAAACGATCCCTACTTTTATATACTACAATCATAGGGTTTTAATTTGAGTGTTAGTTTATATCACATCAAATTTTGGCGCCCTTGCCCGGGATTAGTAAAATTGCTAAGTTCTCTGTTTGTTTGTTTATTTTTCTTTTGATATTTGATTTAGTTTTATTTATTTGATTTCAGGTGCTAGAGAAACAAGACATGGCAATAGTGTGCCGAAGGTGAATCTTCAAGCTCAAATGGCGAATCTTACTTCTCAGTTGTCACAGTATGCCGAAGGGTCCACAATGCAAAGTGTCCCTACATTTGGTACTTCTTATAGGCAAGAATATCAAGCAAATCAACGTCCATAAAGAGGTTGGGAGAATGTCAATACCTGGGGTTATCAAGATCATAATCAATCTGGGAACTTTTTGTTTTCCAACATGTACAATTTAGATTGGAGTGATCATTCAAACTCTATGTGGTGGGAATCTCAACAAGTTCAACAAGAAGGATATTGGCAGCCATATGAGGAGTTCTATTCAAGACCTGCGCAGCCACCACAACCTCATATACAATATGCCCAACCAAACTCAGGTTTGCTAATAGATTGTGATCAAATTCTAAATGAATTAATTTCTTTGGCGCATGATAGGAGCATATTTATGCTACTTAGTTATGTTATTTCCTTACATTTAATGAGCTAATTACTACTTATTATAGTGTTTTGAGCTATTTTCGTTTGTTTGTAGGTCCTAATGACAAACTTGGCAAGAAAAGGCAATTTTGAGCCTTTTAGAGCAGTTTTGGGCTTATTTTGGATAGCTTGTGTACGGAGCAACATGGATTGACGAATTTGGAGTCAAAAGAGGTTAGAAAGATGCTACAAATCAGAAAAGGAAAGTTCATGACAAAAAAGATAAGGAAAGTGCAAGAAAAGAGGAAACATTATCCAAAACCTTATCCAACCTTATCTTATCCAAACCTTATCCTATCTTATCCTAACCTAATCTTGTTCCACCTTAATCCTAGCGGCAAGTGGACCTAAAAACCTAACTTCTAGAAGCCTTATCTGACCCTAAAAGGGTGCCACACCTTCCCCCCCTTTTATGCCTTATAGAACACCCAAAATCAGCCATAAAACACTTAGTTTCTAGAAGGCCCAATTTTGGACGAAAATTCTTAAACCTTTTTCTGATTGGATTCTGATTTTTTTTTGGCCCTTTTTCTCTTGGATTTGGATTGTATAAATCCATATCTGAGATTGATTGGGCTAGGGCTTAATTCCCAAACCCTTGCCGCAACTTAGGGGCCCAAAAACACTTGTATCAGTTAGGTTTAACCCTAAATCTGATTGCTAGGATTTTGCCATTGTATATATATATATATATAAAACTTAAAGTTGCCGCAGCCCTTAGACACCCTAGGCAGCCATTCATCCCTCAATTCATTCATCGATTCACATCATTCACCATCCATTCAGAAAATACATCTTGTGCCGCAAGTCCTAGGGAGAATAAGGAGTGTCGTGGCTTCCATAGGAGAAGGAGACCCTTGTGCCGCAAGAAATCTGCATCCATTGGAGACTTTGGGAGTTCTTTCTTCCCTTGTTTCGTTTCCATGTTTATTTTAATTTGCTTTTCAATTGTTATGAACATGTGTAACTAAGTTTTTCTTAGTTAGGGGTGAATTCAAAGCCAAGGGCATATGTTTTATATGAATTGATTTCCTCCAGATTTTGTTTCTTGAATTGTGGATGTGATTTACTTAATTGATTTATTGAGAACTTGTTCTTGTGTGTTGATTAAGGATGCATACTTAGTTTTCATACATGAATTTGATGCTAGGATATAAGGAAATCTCACCTAATCGTTATGACCTTATATTCATAAGTAGTGGAAATCACTAGTCATGATTGCATTAAGTAAATTCTAGGCAAGAGTATCATGCAATTCATAATTACGAATGCCTAGTCAATGCTTAGGGTTTTCAAAAAGCTTAATGATCTTTGATTTTATCTCTATTATGCAGTTCATGTAGGGAATTCGATAAGAATAATTTGATTGTCGATGCGTATTCCATCCAATTCAATGAAAATAGGAAAATCTGAAAGTTAATTTGTGCTTTTCACAATTAATTTGGGGCATTGTCATTCATGGTTTAAAGGGATAAAATCTGGAAATCAATTTGTGTTACATATGTGCATGTGTGGAGAAGGACCCTCTAACTAGCCCTTTTCCCATTCAATTCACCTAGTTTAGTGCCTAATCTGTTTAATTTACAATCTGTCCATTTTAATTAATTTCGTCCAAATCAATTCCCCAATTTATTAAGTGTGTTAGATTAGTTAGAAAAGTGTTTGAATCTGTCCAAATTAGTGTTTTGAGTCTAAGTTAAATTTCGTCCAAATCACCCTTTAGAGTCTAGTTTGAGTCTATTTGAGTGTTTTGGGCTGTTTTGAGTCTTTTAAAGTTGTTTTGAGTCATATAGGTCTAGGTAAGTTTTTTAAAGTTTAATTTTGTGTTTTTAAGTCAGTTTTGAGTAGATTAGCATCCCTAGTTAATCCCCGGTTAGAACTATCCCTACTTGCATTTATACTACAATTGTCACAAATAGGGTTTAATTTGTGTGTCAATATAATTTTCACATCAAATTTTTGCGCCGTTGCTGGGGATTAGCAAACTTGCTAATCCGTTGTGTTTGTGTCGTGTCAAAGTGTGTCTTAAGGTCAAGAGTGTCGTGTGTTTATTTGGTCTTTCTCTTTATTTTTGCGGCACCAAGTGTTTATTTTTTTTTTCTTTCTTTCTTTTTGTATTTGCCGTGCTTATTCCTTGCTTTTGTTTGTGTGCCGTAACCTATTCTTTGTTTTGTGTGTGTTTGCCGTGCTTCTAAGAGAGTTGCTGAATTCTTTTGTTTCATTATTCTAGGTACAAGTGTATGACTCGTAGTTCTCATTCCGTTCGTGAGAATATCTTTGAGTTTGACGACGATTTTGAATGAACTTTGAGAAAAAAGAGGAAGCAACCAGAACCTAATCCAGTTAGTTCTAGTTCTGAGGCCGAATCTGAAGAAGAAGAAGTGGAGGAAGAGGAACAAACCATGGCGGTGGATAATCGAACAATCAAGGAGCTTTCTGCGTCGGGATTAGATAATGCCATGCCATTATGCATTCAATACCCTAGGGCAGCCCAAGGCAAGACCGATGAGTTCGAATTGAAGTCAAGCTTGCTGCATCATATTCCTAAGTACTATGGGCTGTCCATGGAAGATCCAAACAAGCATTTGAAGGAGTTTGAAGTTGTATGCTCAAGCATGACACCCATTAACGTTGATGGGAATATTTTGAAGATGAAAGCTTTTCCATTCTCTCTTGTGGAAAAGACTAGGATTGGTTTTATGAATTGGCACCCGGGACCGTTACTTCTTGGGAAAGCATAAAGAAAGCATTCTTGGAGAAGTTCTTCCCTACTTCAAGAGTCATTCTCTTGAGGAAGAAAATTAGCGGAATCCAACAAAGTCAAGGAGAATCTTTTCCAGCGTACTATGAGCGTTTTAAAGCCCTTGTTGCATCATGTCCTCAACATCAAATGAAGGAGGAGCTTCTACTTCAATACTTCTATGAGGGCCTTCTTCCCATTGAAAGGCAAAAGCTCGATGCTTCGGCAGGAGGTGCATTGGTGGACAAAACTCCTATGGCAGCCAAGACCCTAATTGCAAACCGTGCTCTAAATGCACAACAATATGAAGGAATTGGGCAAAGGGACCCCCCATGGCAACAAGTGAATGAGGTAAGTGCAATTTCTGAAATTCAATCTCAATTAGCTAATCTCACTATGCTTGTGTCTCAGGTGGTCGATGGATCCAAAGTGCAAGGTGCTGCCATTTGTGGAGTTTGCTCCATTCAAGGGCATCTCAATGATCAATGTCCTCAATTGATAGAGAATGGAGGATGGGAAAGCGGCAATGCCATAGGTTATCAAGGCCAAAATCAGCAAAGAAATGATCCATACTCAAATACATACAATCCGGGTTGGAGAGATCATCCAAACTTCATGTGGAGGGAGCCTCAACAACCTCAACAACAAGGAAGATATAGACAGCCACCCCCTGGGCTCTGTCAAAGGCTATACGCACCACCACAACTTCCACCACAATTTGCCCAACCAAACTCAAGTACGTCTTTGGACAATGATACACTTATTAAGTTACTTACCAATTTGTCTTAGGGGCAAGAAAATCAAAACAAAGCGATGCAAAATCAAGACAAAAGGGTGGACCAGTTGGAGAAACAAATTGGGCAGATAACGGAGTTTGTAGGATAATTCTGAGACCAAGGCAAATTGCCTAGTTCAACAATTGTCAATCTGAAGGGAGGCTTCGAAACCGCCAATGCAATCACCTTAACAAGTGGCAAGGAAGTTGGAACCACCCCACAACCACCAAAATCAAGCCAAGAAGAGGATGAAAGGCTGCTGCAAGAGGAAGAGAGCAAGGGCAAAGCCACGGCAAGGGTGGAGTAACCTTTGCCGCACCCACTTCAAGCTCCTAGGCCGTCCAACAAATGTAAGGTAGGTCCAAACTCAATTGTTTCTAATGTGATTCCACCAAATGTGCCTTTCCCTAGCAGGTTTAGGCAATCAAAGATAGAGGAGGATGAAAATGACATCCTGGAGACATTTAAGAAGGTGCATGTCAATATCCCGCTCCTTGATGCAATAAAGCAAATTCCAAAGTACGCTAAGTTTTTGAAGAAGATTTGTACAACAAGGAAACGGATTCGGGAGAAAGAGGTGGTACATGTAAGTGATAATGTCTCTGCAATATTGCAAAGAAAGTTACCACCTAAATGCAAAGATCTAGGTAGTTTCACTATCCCTTGTGTAATTGGTAATACAAGGTTCGAACATGCTATGCTAGATTTAGGTGCATCAATTAATGTCATGCCATACTCTGTTTATGCATCTATGAATCTAGGAGAGCTTAAAAATGATGGTGTTATTATTCAATTAGCCGATCGATCTAATGCATACCCGAGACGAGTTTTGGAAGATGTTTTGGTGCAGGTAGACCGTTTGATTTTTCCTGCAGATTTCTATGTGCTTGACATGGAGGATTCAACCCACTCTCCACCATCGCCACTCTTACTTGGACGACCTTTCATAAAAACAGCCCACACCAAGATTGACGTAGCCAAGGGAGCCTTAACTATGGAGTTTGGTGGTGATATGATTAACTTTAAAGTTTCTGAATCCATTAAGAATACTAATGATGTTCGTTCTTGTTTTGCCATTGGTATAATTAAAAATTTAGGGCAGGAACGTTCAGCACCAATCAAAGAAGGATGCATCTAGAACCACCATCGAGGAAGGAATTGGAGTGGAGCACAAGGAGCACGCCACTACCCTAAAAACACCCAATATGGGCGTGCCTAGTGATAAAATTGGCGAGATGGTGGCTGCCCTAAGGGCATTGCCACAACATCCTAGTAAGTCTCCAATCCCAATTCCAATTCCCATTTCAACTAATAGGTTGTTACCTTCTTTGGTGCAGGTACCCAATCAATTTCAAGGTGGCGGGAGCATTTACATGGGCTTTAGGAACCCAAACACCACAATCAGGGTGGATCACTATCCCCTCCCATTCATTGAGCCATACTACGAGAATTTCAAGGAGCATACAGTGGAAGACACACCCTTCCATGCCGTGAGCCCTAGTGAAGATTAAAAGGAGGTATCGTCCAGCTGGAAGACGTTAAAGCAAGCGCTTCTTGGGAGGCAACCCATGTGTTCGAACGAGGAGATGATGGAACTCTAGTCCACAACCAGATTTGCGTTCCTAAACCCTACTCTTTATTGCTTTTACCTTGCCATGCTTGTCATGTGTTAGTTGCGTTATTTGTTTATTTGCTTGTGAGTCTATACTTAAAACATTGAGGACAATGTTTGGTTTAAGTGTGGGGGGGTAAACAAGTTGTTTTCGCAGGAAAATTCGTTGGATTTTATCACCTATACTTCTAAAGTTGTTTTTCACTGTTTTTAAGTGTTTTTAGTGTGTTTTGTAGTATTTATATGTTTCTTAATCAGAAAAACCGAAAAATTTGAAAAAAAAAAAATCGAAAAAAGTGTTTGAAAAACCCAAAAAGAGTTGCTTTTAGAGTCGTTTTTGTTTTTATGTTTGTTTGTGTCTTAGGGTACCTTCCAACACAATGATAAGGATTTGGTTTTTAATTGCATGACTATTAAAGAAAGTTACAAACACGGATGGAAGTTTGATATGCTCTTTGGTTTATGCTTAGTTGTAGTTGACATTTACGAATTCACATGTAATCACAAAGAAAAAAAAAAAGAAAAGGTTTTTGTAACATGCTTGAAGGAAGAAACTCAAACTAACGCTACAACCCTGAGAGACTTGAGCCTAAACTTTGTTTGGAGAGTTATTAATCTTGATGTTTTTGTTTTCTAAAGTCGTTGCATGATCTCATTATTTCTTTGCTTGGTTGCTACTTAGAATGCGTTTCATCACTATAGTTCCAAATACTAGAACTCATGTCCATTTCATTCAAAGCATAAAATTGAGTGCATAACATAAAACAAGATGAAGTTGTTTAGTTAAAACCATAGCCAAATAGCCGAATCCACCCTTGTCATTTGTATTGTAGGATTAAACCCCTTTGAGCCTTGTTTAGCCTATTTTCCTTGTTAACCACATCCCCCTTACCTAGCCTAGAATAGGACTTTCCATACCCTTGTTCTTGAAGTATAGTGGAGCATGACTTAGAAGGAATTCTTTTTGAGTGACATTCTTGTAGAAAACAAGTGTGGGGGAAGGGAATTTTGTGTGTATGTGTGTGCCAAAGTCTAAAAGGAGGCACACGAGAAAAAAGAAAAAAAAAGAAATGTGAAAAAGAAGAAAAAAAGAGAAGAAAGAAAGAAAAGGAGTTGAAAATAAGTGAGAATGAACTCACAAGTGTTGGTTGTTGAAGAAAGGGTCCAAAAAGTTGAATATGGCCCTAAGTTTTGTGTGACTTCCCCTTGGGTGTTCAAAGTTGATTTTTGCGTTCTAAAGGGAATTCTAAGTGCCTAATTCATTACTTTGCTCACTATTGCGTTAAGAACGTTTGTTTCCTCTACCTTTCCTTGTTAGCCTATACCTTAGCCCCGTTACAACCCTTTGACTTCTATCTTGATTGTTATGTGTTTCAATATGTGGAGTTTAAAATTGGTTTGAGCATATGGTATCCCTGGTTCTCGCGTCTAAGTAGTGGCATTTCGTTCATGAGAGCATATACATATACATGTTAATAATTCCAGAAATTGCTTTCCTTGTTATAACATATGTGAGTATTCGTCTACATGTTTACATCAATCTTCTCACATATACCTAGTGTAGGGAGTGTAGTCAGAAAATCTGTGTGAAAATAGAGAGTATATCTTGTGAGGAATTGAGGGATTCTTTAAGGCATGTTACTACATTCAAAATCATGTTTTAATTGATGGAATGCGAGCTAGTGAGTGGTAACTATGATTAAGTATGTGGTCGAGGGTAGGGATAACTAAAATCTATGGGAGTGATGATCTTTAATATGTCATGTTGCATTGGAAATCCCTGAGGTAATGTTGGAAGGTTTAGGTTGTGTTTTGTTTGTTTTGTTTATTTCGTTTTGCTCGAGGACTAGCAAAAGCTAAGTGTGGGAGAATTTGATAGGAGCATATTTATGCTACTTAGTTATGTTATTTCCTTACATTTAATGAGCTAATTACTACTTATTATAGTGTTTTGAGCTATTTTCGTTTGTTTGTAGGTCCTAATGACAAACTTGGCAAGAAAAGGCAATTTTGAGCCTTTTAGAGCAGTTTTGGGCTTATTTTGGATAGCTTGTGTATGGAGCAACATGGATGGACGAATTTGGAGTCAAAAGAGGTTAGAAAGATGCTACAAATCAGAAAAGGAAAGTTCATGACAAAAAAGATAAGGAAAGTGCAAGAAAAGAGGAAACATTATCCAAAACCTTATCCAACCTTATCTTATCCAAACCTTATCCTATCTTATCCTAACCTAATCTTGTTCCACCTTAATCCTAGCCGCAAGTGGACCTAAAAACCTAACTTCTAGAAGCCTTATCTGACCCTAAAAGGGTGCCACACCTTCCCCCCTTTTATGCCTTATAGAACACCCAAAATCAGCCATAAAACACTTAGTTTCTAGAAGGCCCAATTTTGGACGAAAATTCTTAAACCTTTTTCTGATTGGATTCTGATTTTTTTTGGCCCTTTTTCTCTTGGATTTGGATTGTATAAATCCATATCTGAGATTGATTGGGCTAGGACTTAATTCCCAAACCCTTGCCGCAACTTAGGGGCCCAAAAACACTTGTATCAGCTAGGTTTAACCCTAAATCTGATTGCTAAGGTTTTGCCATGCTATATATATAAAAAACTTAAAGTTGTCGCAGCCCTTAGACACCCTAGGCAGCCATTCATCCCTCAATTCATTCATCGATTCACATCATTCACCATCCATTCAGAAAATACATCTTGTGCCGCAAGTCCTAGGGAGAATAAGGAGTGCCGTGGCTTCCATAGGAGAAGGAGACCCTTGTGCCGCAAGAAATCTGCATCCATTGGAGACTTTGGGAGTTCTTTCTTCCCTCGTTTCGTTTCCATGTTTATTTTAATTTGCTTTTCAATTGTTATGAACATGTGTAACTAAGTTTTTCTTAGTTAGGGGTGAATTCAAGGCCATGGGCATATGTTTTATATGAATTGATTTACTCCAGATTTTGTTTCTTTAATTGTGGATGTGATTTACTTAATTGATTTATTGAGAACTTGTTCTTGTGTGTTGATTAAGGATGCATACTCAGTTTTCATACATGAATTTGATGCTAGGATATAAGGAAATCTCACCTAATCGTTTTGACCTTATATTCATAAGTAGTGGAAATCACTAGTCATGATTGTATTAAGTAAATTCTAGGCAAGAGTATCATGCAATTCATAGTTACGAATGCCTAGTCAATGCTTAGGGTTTTCAAAAAGCTTAATGATCTTTGATTTTATCTTTATTATGCAGTTCATGTGGGGAATTCGATAAGAATAATTTGATTGTCGATGCGTATTCCATCCAATTCAATGAAAATAGGAAAATCTAAAAGTTAATTTGTGCTTTTCACAATTAATTTGGGGCATTGTCATTCATGGTTTAAAGGGATAAAATCTGGAAATCAATTTGTGTTACATATGTGCATGTGTGGAGAAGGACCTTCTAACTAGCCTTTTTCCCATTCAATTCACCTAGTTTAGTGTCTAATCTGTTTAATTTACAATCTGTCCATTTTAATTAATTTCGTCCAAATCAATTCCCCAATTTATTAAGTGTGTTAGATTAGTTAGAAAAGTGTTTGAATCTGTCCAAATTAGTGTTTTGAGTCTAAGTTAGTTAAATTTCGTCCAAATCACCCTTTAGAGGCTAGTTTGAGTCTATTTGAGTGTTTTGGGTTGTTTTGAGTCTTTTAAAGTTGTTTTGAGTCATATAGGTCTAGGTAAGTGTTTTAAAGTTTAATTTTGTGTTTTTAAGTCAGTTTAGAGTAGATTAGCATCCCTAGTTAATCCCCGGTTAGAACGATCCCTACTTGCATTTATACTACAATTGTCACAAATGGGGTTTAATTTGTGTGTCAATATAATTTTCACATCAGCGCAAGGCTCCACAAAATCAAGCCAAGGAGGCTCAACAAGGAGAATATTGGCAGCCATATGAGGAGTTCTATACAATACCTATGCAGCCACCATAGTTTGCCTCGCAACAATTCCAACCGAATTTAGGTTCGTCAATAGATTGTGCTCAAATTCTTGATGTACTAACTTCTTTAAGCGAATTGAAGAATCAAATGGGAGAGATCACGGAATTCATGGGGCAAATTGATGTGATACAAGATAGCACTCAAATTAAACCCTTTTTTTGACAATTGTAGTATAGATATAAGTACGGATTGTTCTAGGCCGGGGATTAGGAGGGATTGCTAATCTAATGAAAATTGACTCAAAGATGTAGAAATATGCTTCAAAACACCTAAACAAACTCAAAAGACTCTTAACTAAACTTGGATGACTCAAAACAAACTTAAAAGACTCAAAACAACTTCAAAAAGACTCAATTTAGACTCTAGGACTTAATTTGGACGAAAATACAATTAGTTTTGACTCAAAAGACTCTAAAACACACTTTTGGACAGATTTGAAACAAGTAAGTAAAGGGGATTTGATTTTGGATGAATTTAAAAGAAAAACAAGTAAATTAAAGACTTAAAACAGATTTTTACGAATTTGAGAAAAACCAATGGATGATTAAATAGCCAAGGGATACTTCTCCAGACATGATACATTCAAACATAAATTGATTTCCAGTTGCTTTCCGATAAACCATGAACCTCAACACCCCAGATTAACCGTGACATCACTATTTAACCCTCAGATTTCCCTTAAGTTAGTGGATTGGATGACATCATACGACAACCCAAAGCATTCTTCAAAAGTCCCCTACATGACATCATAATAGAGATACAATCAAAGATCATTACGTTCAATGGAAATCATAAGTATTGACAAAGCACTTGTAACTATGACATCATGATACTCATGCTAGGAATTTACGTAACATGATTATGAAAACAACCTTAATTACTTGTGAATATAAGTTTGTGACGATTATGTGAAACTCCCTTATATTCTAGCACCAAATTCAAGCATGCAAATTAAGTAGGCCTCCCTAATCTGTTGGAAATATGCCCTGAAAGTCAATCTTTGGAAGAAACCTTTCAGGACAATGAATTGATGTATATATATGACTCTTATACATCGGAAGGCAAAGATACTAATTAGGGCTATCTCAATGAACAAAATATGTCCTAAATAGTGAATCCATGGACAATGGATCAATGGAAGAAGTAACCTAATGATGTTAGATTACAGAGACCTTCTTCTCATAACCATTATGTCCAAAAAGGTTCCTGGTCATAGGATTGTCGGAGGGATACTGACAATCCATAGACCGGTACATACTATGTCCGCTTCAATTGGAAGGATGGAAAGTCTCATCCCATTCGTGTAGCGACACTAAGACAAGTATGTAGGTGCTCATTAAGGGAATTGATGCGAGATTTATACGCACACAAATTAAACCCTCTTTTTGACAATTGTAGTATAAGTATAAGTAGGGATCGTTCTGGACCGGGGATTAGGAGGGATTGTTAATCACTTGGATTTGACTTAAAAACGTAAAAACATAATATAAAACACTAAACTAGACTCAAAGAATGTAAAACTAAACTTTAAAACACTAAAACAAATCAAAAGACTCAAAATGCTTTTAAAAACACAAACTAAAATGCTATACTAAACTCGAAGAATTCAAAATTAAAAATAAGAAAGATTAAGACTAAGACTTTAAACGAAATATGGGGGGATTGATTTTGGACGAATTTAAACTAAAATGGATAGATTGTAAAGAAAACAAATTGTAAATATGAAATTGACGGAAATGAATGGATGGTATGGCTAGCTAAGGGGTTCTTCTCCACACATGTTACACTTGCATAATAAAAAGATTTCCAATTGCACTTCAATAAATTATGAAACTCATCACCCCGGGTTAATTAGGTCCGCTTAAATTAACCGTCAAGTTTTCCTTAAGTTAATGAATTGGATGATTGCATACGACAACCCAAAGCATTCCCCACAAGTTCCCTACATGAATTGCATAATAGAGATACAAGCAAGAATCATTAAGTTCTTTGAAAACTATAAGTGTTGACGAGGCATTCGTTACTATGGAATACGCATGAAACTTATGCCAAGAATTCGTTTAACGCGATTGTTTATAAGCAACCTCCACTACTTGTGAATATAAGTTCATAACGATTAGGTGAAACTCACTTATATTCTAGCGTCATATTCATGAATGAAAATTAAGCGTGCACTCTCAATAAACATACATAAATAGGTTATCAATCAAATAGTTAAACAAATTGAATTCACAACTTATGAAACGCAATTAGAAGTAATCAAATCAAAATGCAAGCATAAACATTTATTTCGAATTACCCCCTAGCTAAAGGGGGATTAGTTCTTCATAACATTGAAATCAAAGAAACACCTAAACATTCCAACAACTCAAACTTGAATTGTATGAACGTTTAGGCACTCTTCTCTTCCATTCCTTATACGTACAAAACAAAGAGAATTAAAATGAAACATTGAAATCAAAGAATCACCTAAACATTCCAACAACTCAAACTTGAATTGCATGAACGTTTAGGTCCTCTTCTCTTCCTCGTTGTTGTAGCATAAGGTCTAAGGATAGTTGGTTTGGGGGAATGGAAGTGTGGAATGGAGTGAGGAGTGATGGAAATGGAAAGATGGTTGGTGTTTGGATTAGTAGGGAGGGGGGACTCACGGCTAAGGAAAGAATGGGAGTGTTTGAGGGGTGTTGTGTTGTGAATGAGATGTTTTGAATGATGGGAATGCAAGGGTATTTATAGGAGGAGTGGAGATGTATATGGCTATTTGTTTAAGGTGTTTGTGTGGAGGAATGATGGAGAATTGCATGTGGAATGGCTGCAATGATGAAGAATGAAAGCTGGAAAATAAAAGGGAAAGCTGGAAATCTGAAAATGCAAATGGGAATCCTGAAATGCAAAGGTGGCCACGGTTTTGATTGTGTTTTGTGTTGGAAATGCATGTGAATGCATGTGAATGTTGTTTGTGTGAAGTGTGTGTGGGTTAAAGAGTGAATGGTGGTGTAATGATGAAGTGTGATGGCTGAAAATGTCAAGGGAAATGCATGTGATTGCATGGCAAAGAATTTCAGGATGCATGTGTGTTGGTGTGTTGTGTGATTGTTTTGTGGTTTAAGTGGCTTTAATTAAAGAATGGGAGTGCATGTGGCTTAGGTGGTGTAATGATGAAGTGGGAATTGAAAGAATGTGGTTGGAAAGTGGAAGGGAAGGCACGGCACAAAGGGGGAAGTGTTGGAAATGCATGTGATGCATGCCAATGTTGTCTTTTGGTGCATGTGTGTGTTGAATGGTGTCCTTTAATTATGCACGGTTTAGGGCTGTTAAGGGGAGAGAAATGGGAGTGAATGTGGCTTAATGATGAAGGGGGAAAGCTTGGAAAGCATGTGGCAAGGTTGGTTGCATGATGATGATGCATGTGAGTTGAAATGCATATGTTTAAATGGTTGAAATGTGTAGATGATTATGAGTATGATAAGTGATAAGTGAATGATGTATTAAGTGATAAATGAATGATATGTTAAGTGATAAATGAATGATATGTGGTGAGTGATAAATGAATGATATGTGGTGAGTGATAAGTGAATGGAAGTGATAAGTGATAAGTGAATGGAAGTGATAAGTGAATGGTTTGATAAGTGAATGATATGATAAGTGAATGCTTATAATAAGTGAATGATATGATAAGTGAATGCTTATAATAAGTGAATGATATGATAAGTGAATGATTTAAGTGTTTAAAATAGGGAACAAAGCCCTTCCTTGCATGGCAAGGAAGGGAGACACAAGGAAACACACGACAATGTCCTAAGGCTGCAAGGAATGTTGTTTTTGTGTTCTAAAATGCGTAGGAGTCTTCAATGATGCTTAAACATGAGGTCTTTTAGGATTTAACTTTCCTACTTCAAGTCTTTAATTTCGTCCATCCTCTTGGCTCCAAGCATATGATATCCATTCCAATCTCTAATTTGCTCCAAAAGGCTCCAAAAGGCATCCTTTTGCATACCTTGCCCTTAGAACCTGAAAACACACAAAAGAAGCATAAAGGACTAAAATAACTAGAGAAACATAACGTAAATGCACGAGAACAAGCCATTTAAGTCGCATGAATATGCTCCTATCACACACTACCACCCACAACTTGTGCCGCAACAAGGAAGAGGAAGGGAAGCCTAGCTGTGCATGCTATTCAACCTGGAATTGCTGAAACGTTTAGGTGTAATCTTTCTGATGTTTTCAATGTTTAATTTTAAGAATCTTTGCTTTGTGAGTATGAGGAACTAACCCCCTTTTGGCTAGGGGGAATTTCGAAACCATGGCTATATTTGCATTATGATTTGATTACTTTCAGTTGTGATTTCATGAATTATGAATTCAATTTACTTATCTATTTGAATTAAAACTTGTTTACGTATATGGATTGAGAGTGCACACTTAATTTGCATGCATAAATCTGATGCTAGGATATAAGGAAACTTCACCTAATTGTTGGGAACTTATATTCATAAGTAGTAAAGATTGTTTGTCACAATCATGTTCAGTAAATTCTTGGCATAAGTATCATGCGTTTTTATAGTTACGAATGCCTCGTCAACAATTATGATTTTCATAGAATTTAATGATCTTTGATTGTTTCTCTATTATGCGCTTTCATGTAGAGAACTTTTGAGGAATAATTTGATTGCAATGCGCTAATTCCATTCAATTCAATGACTTAAGGAAAATCTGAAGGTTAATTTAAGCGTACCTAATTAACTTGGGGTGTTGAGGTTAATGATTCATTGAAAAAGCAACTGGAGATTGTTTTGTATGCACGTATGTCATGTGTGGAGAAAGATGATAGGAGCATATTCATGCGACTTAAATGGCTTGTTCTCGTACATTTACGTTATGTTTCTTTAGTTATTTTAGTCCTTTATGCTTCTTTTGTGTGTTTTCAGGTTCTAAGGGCTTAGGGAGCAAGAAAGTGCATTTTGAGGCTATTTGGAGCATTTTTGGGCATGGATTGGATATCTTATCCATGGAGCTAAGATGATGGACGAATTTGAAGGCCTTGTATGCTCTTTGGGACATAAAACAAAGGGCCTAGCCCAATCAAACAAACCTTTGAGCCATGCAAAACCTCTAGCCCAATCAAACAATGCATCACAAACCCAAAACCATCAAGAAACCATCCTTTGCCGTGCCTTCCACATCAATTCCAGCTTGTCTTCATCATTGCAGCCACTTTGCCCTTTTATTTATGCTTTAAACCTATTTCCTTTCCCTAAATTGCAGCCACAATCCACACCTTTCCAACCTAGCTGCACCCTACATACATTAATTAGTCATTCTTTTCATATTGCACTCACATGCATTCACATGCATTTCAAGAACCAAAACAACATTGTGCCGTGCCTTCCCTTGCCATTTTCAGTCATCACACTTCATCATTACACCACCATTCATTCATTAATCCACATGCACACTCACCCATCCTCTCTAATCCGTGCATCACACCTTGCATTTCACATGTATTCCATCTTTTAATTTAATCACATGCACATTCAAACAAACACAATCATTTCAGCCATTTAATCATTCAACCATGCCTTCACATTCACCCACATGCACATCATTCACTCACATTTCCTAGCCGTGTATCACTTTAATCCACATGCATCACCATTTATTCCACCCTAGAGCCTCATTATTCAATCTATCATTCAGCCATCTTCCACCCCCTTTAATCATTTAACCCACATACATTCACACACAAACAAAATTCACATGCAAAACAGCAACCATTCCAACACAAAACAGCCTACACATTGCCGTGCATTCCTTTCCATTTTCTGCACCTTTCCTCCTTGCAATTCCACATGCTTTCATCATCATAACCCACCTACATTCCACCTAATTCACATGTTTTTCCAACTCATCCACAAGCCTTTGCCGTGGCTTTCATTCCCATTTCCAAAACACACTAGCATTTCCAGCTTTTCCCTTTACATTTCACATGCATTCCATACTTTTCCTAGCTGTTTTCCATCATTATTTCAGCCATCATTCACTCTTTAATCCACATGCATTCACACACACTTCACACAAACAACATTCACATGCTTTCACAAGCTTTTCCCAACAAACAAATCAGCCAACACATGCACCAAAACCTTCAATGCCGTGGGTTCCCTTGCCTTTCCAGCATTCCCCTTGTGTAATTCCAGCTTTCCACCCACTTTCCTAGCTGTTTTTCACATGCATTGCAGCCACATTCTCACCCACTCTCTCCCTATATAAACCACACACACTTCATTCATTTGTCATTCAATTCCACACCTCAATTCACTCATTCATACACATTTCATTCACTCCTCCATTTCAGAAATTCATCCATTGTACATACCACAAACACTTCCCCCTTTTGTGCCGTGAGTTTCCCTATTAATCCAAACACCATCCTTCCATTTTCACCACTACCCAAACCATTCACACCATCAAACTATCCTTAGACCTTGTGTTACAACGAAGAGGAAGAGAAGAGTGCCTAAACGTTCATACAATTCAAGTTTGAGTTGTTGGAATGTTTAGGTGTTTCTTTGATTTCAATGTTTAATTTCAATACTCTTTGTTTTGTACGAATGAGGAATGGAAGAGAAGAGGGCCTAAACGTTCATACAATTCAAGTTTGAGTTGTTGGAATGTTTAGGTGTTTCTTTGATTCTCTTTGTTTTGTACCATGAGGAACTAAAACCCCCTTTGGCTAGGGGGTAATTCGAAATATATGTTTATGCTTGCATTTTGATTTGATTACTTCTAATTACGTTTCATAAGTTGTGAATTCAATTTGTTTAACTGTTTTATTGATAACCTATTTATGTATGTTTATTGAGAGTGCACGCTTAATTTTCATGCATGAATATGACGCTAGAATATAAGTGAGTTTCACCTAATAGTTATGAACTTATATTCACAAGTAGTGGAGGTTGCTTATAAACAATCGCGTTAAATAAATTCTTGGCATAAGTTTCATGCAATCATAGTAACGAATGCCTCGTCAACACTTATAGTTTTCAAAGAACTTAATGATTCTTGCTTGTATCTCTATTATGCAATTCATGTAGGGAACTTGTGGGGAATGCTTTGGGTTGTCGTATGCAATCATCCAATTCATTAACTTAAGGAAAACTTGACGGTTAATTTAAGCGGACCTAATTAACCCGGGGTGATGAGTTTCATAATTTATTGAAATGCAATTGGAAATCACTTTATTATGCAAGTGTAACATGTGTGGAGATGAACCCCTTAGCTATTCTATCATCCATTCATTCCATTTTATCATTTTCATATTTACATTCTGTTTTAATTAGAATCTGTGCATTAGTTTTAATTTTGTCAAAACTCAATCCCCCTTTACTTTATTGTCTAATTTAGTTAGAAAGTGTCTTAGTTTGTGTTTTTAAGAGTTTTGATTAAATTTATTTCCCAATTTTGTCCAAATTCACCAAAGTGCTCAAAACTGCCCAGAAAGTGATTTTAAGGCAGTTTTGAGTGTTTTGGGTGATGTTTGAGTCTTTTAGTTTGTTTGAGTGTTTTAAAGTTTAGTTTTGCATTCTTTGAGTCTAGTATAGTGTTTTATATTGTGTTTTTACGTTTTTGAGTCAAATCCAAGTGATTAACAATCCCTCCTAATCCCCGGTCTAAAACGATCCCGAAGCAGAAAGCTCCTTGATTGTTCGGTTGTCCGCTGCCATGTCTTCCACTTCTTCTTCAAATTCAGAAACGGACTCGGAACTTGCACTTGATTCACTAGGTTCCGGGTTCTTCCTCTTACATCTCAACTCACGCTCAAAATCGTCGTCAAAGTCTAAAATATGTTCGTGAACCGGATTAGAACTCCGAGTCATAAACAAGTACCTAAAACAAGAAACAAAATAACATAAGAATCTGATCTAATAAGAAAAACGAAAATAACAATCTAAGGGATTAGCAAAGTTGCTAATCCCCGGCAACGGCGCCAAAATTTGATGCGAAAATTATACGCACACAAATTAAACCCTCTTTTTATCAATTGTAGTGAAGAATGTAAGTAGGGATCGTTCTGGACCGGGGATTAGGAGGGATTGTTAACCACTTGGATTTGACTCAAAAACGTAAAAACACAATATAAAACACTATACTAGACTCAAAGAATGCAAAACTAAACTTTAAATCACCAAAACAAACCAAAAGACTCAAAACAGCACCAAAACACTCAAAACTGCCTTAAAAACACAGTCTGGGCAGTTTTGAGCACTTTGACTACTTTGGACGAAATTGGGTAATAAATTGATTCAAAACACTTAGAAACACAAACTAAGACACTTTCTAACTAAATTGGACACTAAAGTAAAGGGGGTTTGAGGTTTTGACGAATTTCAAAACAAAACTTAAACTTTGTAAAACGAACAGATTTTAAAACGAATTTGGATTTAATGAATGGAATGAAGGCTAGCTAAGGGGTTCATCTCCACACATGCCATACTTGCACACAAAACGATCTCTAATTGCTTTTCAATAAACCACTGAATTCTCAACGCCCCAGATTAACCGTGAATTGCACTAATTAACCCTCAGATTTTCCTAACGTTATTGAATTGGATGATTGCATACGACAACCCAAAGTATTCCCCACAAGTTCCCTACATGGATTGCATAATAGAGATACAAGCAAGAATCATTAAGTTCTTTGAAAACCATAAGCATTGACGAAGCACTCGTTACTATGAATTGCATGAAACTTATGCCAAGAATTTACTTAACGCGATTGAGATCATCAACCTTTACTACTTGTGAATATAATTCCATAACGATTAGGTGAAATTTCCTTATATCCTAGCATCCAATTTATGCATGATAATTAAGCGTGCACTCTCAACCAACACACACAAATCAATGTAATTCACAACTTATGAAACGCAATTAGAAGTAATCAAATCATATCGCAAGCATAAACATGTGTTTCGAATCCCCCCCTAGCCAAGGGGGGGTTTAGTTCCTCATACGCACAAAACAAAGAGAATTGAAATTAAACATTGAAATCAAGAAAAAGAAACACCTAGAAATTCCAGCGACACGAACTTGAATTGCATGAACTTCCGAGCTTCCTTCTCCTCCTCTTTGGTGCGGCAAAGGTCTAGGGACAGGTTTTAGGGCCTTAGGTGCATGGATGCATGGTCATGGAGGGATGTAGTAGTGTTTAGGGGAAGGGGATGGTGCGGCAAGGCTTAAAACTAAGGAGAAAGGTGTTTGGTGGCTGCGGCAAGGGTGTGGAGAGGGTTGGACGAATTTCTGGAATTAATGAATGTGTATGAGAGGTGGTGCTCTGATCTAGGGGCTAATATGAGTATATATAGGCACCTAAACCCTAGGGTAATCAGATATGGACTTGAATAACCCAAATCCACAAGGAAATAGGTTTAGAAATCAGAAATAGAAAGGGATAATGCTTCCTAGGTGCGGCAGGTAAGGAGATAAGGTGATAAGGCTTCTAGAATGCCTTGCAAGGCAAAGGAAATCAGCTTTCTAGAAGGATTTGGGGCGCCACCTTTGTAGGAGATAAGATAAGGTTCCTAGAAACATGTTTTAAGGGCCAAATTTGTAGGGAAAAAGGGATAAGGGTGCGGCACCTTTGTAGGGATAATGTTAGGGCTTCTAGAAAGCCTAAAAACTAAGGGGATTTGGATAAAACCCACGGCAAAGATAGGATAGGGCATCTAAGGCTTCTAGAAACCCTCCAAGATAAGGTAAAGTGCATGGCATCCCTATAGGATTAGGATAAGGTGTCCTAAATGGATAAGGTGCCCTAAATGGATAAGGACTCCTCATTGCACTTGGAAACTTTGCCTATTAGGATTAGGAAACCTTGTCTTCATCATTCCTTCTTCATCTTGGACTCCTTTTCCTTCTTGGACTTGGAAAACTTCTTTGTTGCTTCACTTGAGACCATTTGGACTTTGCCTTTCCTACTTCAAGTAGGAAACCTTGTTTGAGTAGGCAACTTTGTTCTTCTAGGAATCCTAATTCAACTAGGAAACCCATTTTAACTAGGAATCCTAATTCAACTAGGAAACCATCTTCCATTAGGGACTTTCCTACTTCAACTAGGAACCCTTGCTCAAGTAGGAATCATCATCTTCAAGTCTTCAATTTCGTCCATCCTCTTGGCTCCAAGCCTATGATGTCCATTCCAAGCTCTAATTTGCTCCAAAAGGCTCCAAAATGCATCCTTTTGCATACTTTGCCCTTAAAACCTGAAAATACATAAAACTAGCTTAAAAGACTACTTTACTAAGGAAAAACACTATAAATGCACAAGAACAAGCTAAACTAAGGTGCGTAAATATGCTCCTATCACTTATAAACAATCGCGTTAAATAAATTCTTGGCATAAGTTTCATGCAATCATAGTAACGAATGCCTCGTCAACACTTATAGTTTTCAAAGAACTTAATGATTCTTGCTTGTATCTCTATTATGCAATTCATGTAGGGAACTTGTGGGGAATGCTTTGGGTTGTCGTATGCAATCATCCAATTCATTAACTTAAGGAAAACTTGACGGTTAATTTAAGCGGACCTAATTAACCCGGGGTGATGAGTTTCATAATTTATTGAAATGCAATTGGAAATCACTTTATTATGCAAGTGTAACATGTGTGGAGATGAACCCCTTAGCTATTCTATCATCCATTCATTCCATTTTATCATTTTCATATTTACATTCTGTTTTAATTAGAATCTGTGCATTAGTTTTAATTTCGTCAAAACTCAATCCCCCTTTACTTTATTGTCTAATTTAGTTAGAAAGTGTCTTAGTTTGTGTTTTTAAGAGTTTTGATTAAATTTATTTCCCAATTTCGTCCAAATTCACCAAAGTGCTCAAAACTGCCCAGAAAGTGATTTTAAGGCAGTTTTGAGTGTTTTGGGTGATGTTTGAGTCTTTTAGTTTGTTTGAGTGTTTTAAAGTTTAGTTTTGCATTCTTTGAGTCTAGTATAGTGTTTTATATTGTGTTTTTACGTTTTTGAGTCAAATCCAAGTGATTAACAATCCCTCCTAATCCCCGGTCTAGAACGATCCCTACTTATACTTATACCACAATTTGACAAAAAGAGGGTTTAATTTGTGTGCGTATAAATCACGCATCAAAAGACCTCCTAGCTAGCCCATCATCCACTTAATTCCATCAAATTTGTGAATTTTGCCTAGTTTAAAGTCTTGTTTTTGTTTACTTTATTTTCATCCAAAACCAAATCCCCCTTTATTTTAGAGTGTCTAACTAGTTAGAATCTGCTTTAGATTGTGTTTTCAAGTGTTTTGAGTCAAGTTAGAACCAAATTTCGTCCAAATTTGTGTTTAGAGTCAAATATGCCCAGTTTGTGTTTTTTAGGCAGTTTTGAGTGTTTTTAGCTTATTTTGAGTCTTGTGAACTTGTTTTGAGTCTTTTAAGTCGAGTTAAGTGTTTTAAAGTTTAGTTTTATCTATTTGAGTCAGTTTAAAGTGTTTAGCAATCCCTCCTAATCCCCGGTTTAAGAACGATCCCTACTTACTTATATACTACAATTGTCAAAAGAGGGTTAATTTGTGTGTTAAGGTATTGGTTAACAAAGAAAGGTAAGGATAAACAGAAGTTCTTAAAACAATAGTAAGCAAAGTAATGAAATAAACACTTAGAATTCACTTTTGAATGCAGAAATCAACTTTGAACACCAAGGGACGATTCACACAAAACTTAAGGTCAAATTCAAACTTTTGGACCCTTTCTTGAACAATCAACACTTGTGAGTTCATTCTCACTTATTTTCAACTTATTTTCTTTCTTTTCTTCAACTTTTTCTTCTTTTTGTTTTCTTTTTTTTTTTTTTCTCTTTTCCACGTTTTTTTTTTCTTTTTCTTTTTCTGTCATGCCCCTTTCTTTCTTTGGCACACAAATCATACATTCTCCTCGATTCCCACGAAAAACACCTTCCCCCACACTTGTTTTTCTGCAATTTTTAGATCAAAAGGAATTCCCTCTAAGTCAAGCTTTACTATCCTTTAAGAATAAGGGTATGGATAGTCCTATTCTAGGCTAGGTAAGGATAATTTGGGCTAACAAGGACAATAGGCTAACTAAGGCTCAAAGGGGTTAAACCAACAATACATATGCAAGGGGTAAGACTTTTTGGCTCTAGTTTTAACTAAACAACTTCATCTTGTTTTATGTTGTGCACTCAATTTTATGCTTTGAATGAAATGGGCATGAGTTCTAGTCTTTGGAACTATAGTGATGAAACGCATTCTAAGTAGCAACCAAGCAAAGAATAATGAGATCATGCAACGACTTAGAAAACAAAAACTTCAAGATTAATAACTCTCCAAATGAAGTTTAGGCTCAAGTCTCTCAGGGTTGTAGCGTTAGTTTGAGTTTCTTCCTTCAAGCATGTTACAAAAACTGATTTTTTTTTTTTTTTTTTTTGTGGTTACATGTGAATTCGTAAATGTCAACTACAACTAAGCATAAACCAAAGAGCATATCAAACTTCCATCCATGTTTGTAACTTTCTTTAACAGTCATGCAATTAAAAACCAAATCCTCATCATTGTGTTGGAAGGTACCCTAAGACACAAACAAACATAAAAATAAAAACGACTCTAAAAGCAACTCTTTTTGGGTTTTTAAAACACCCTTTTTCGATTTTTTTTTCAAATTTTCAGATTTTCTGTTTAAGACATATAAAACCACTTCAAAACACACTAAAAACACTTAAAAATAGTGAATAACAACTTGAGAAGTGATAGGTGATAAAATCCCATGAATTTTCATGAAAAACACTTAAACCAAACATTGTCCTCAATGTTTTAAGCATAGACTCACAAACAAACAACCTACTAACACAACTAACAAACATGACAATCATGGCAAAGTAAAAGCAATAAAGAGTAGGGTTTAGGAACGCAAATCTGGTTATGGAGTGTTGGAGATTCATAGGTCTTCTTTATTTGCATGCATGGGTTGCCTCCCAAGAAGCGCTTACTTTAACGTCTTCTAGCCGGACAAGAGTTCCTTTTAGGCTTAATTGGGGCCTATGGCATGGAGGGTTGCACCATCCACGACATGCTCCTCAAAGTTCTCATAGTAAGGCTCAATGAATGGGAGGGGATAGTGATCCTCCCTGATTGTGGTGTTTTGGTTCCTAAAGTCCATGTAAATGCTCCCACCACCTTGAAATCGATTGGGAACCGGCACCAAAGAAGGTAACAACCTATTAGTTGAAATGGGAATTTGAATTGGGATCGAAGACTTACTAGGATGTTGTGGCAATGCCCCTAGGGCAGCCACCATCTCGCCAATTTTATCACTAGGCACGGCCATATTGGGTGTTTTTAGGGTAATGGCGTGCTCCTTGTGCTCTACTCCAATTCCTTCCTTTATGGTGTTTCTAGATGCATCCTTCTTGATTGGTGTTGAACGTTCCTACCCTATATTTTTAATTATACCAATGGCAAAACAAGAACGAACATCATTAGGATTCTCAATGGATTCAGAAACTTTAACGTTAATCATATCACCACCAAATTCCATAGTTAAGGCTCCCTTGGCCACGTCAATCTTTGTGTGGGCTGTTTTCATGAAAGGTCGTCCAAGTAAGAGCGGCGATGGTGGAGAGTGGGTTGAATCCTCCATGTCAAGCACATAGAAATCTGCAAGAAAAATCAAGTGGTCTACCTGCACCAAAACATCTTCCAAAACTCCTCTCGGGTATGCATTAGATTGATCGGCTAATTGAATAATAACACCATCATTTTTAAGCTCTCCTAGATTCATAGATGCATAAACAGAGTATGGCATGACATTAATTGATGCACCTAAATCTAGCATAGCATGTTCGAACCTTGTATTACCAATTACACAAGGGATAGTGAAACTACCTGGATCTTTGCATTTAGGTGGCAGCTTTCTTTGCAACATTGCAGAGACATTCTCACTTACATGTACCACCTCTTCCTCCCGAATCCGTTTCCTTGTTGTACAAATCTTCTTCAAAAACTTAGCGTACTTCAAAAATTGCTTTATTGCATCAAGGAACGGGATATTGACATGCACCTTCCTAAACGTCTCTAGGATGTCTTTTTCATCCTCCTCTATCTTAGATTGCATAAACCTGCTAGGAAAGGGAACATTTAGTGGAATAGAACTAGACAAATTCGAATTTGGACTTACCTTGGTGCTTTGGGATGGTTTTCGTGCACTAGAGGGCTGCAGCAAGGTTTTGGCTTCCCTTGCCGTGGCCTTTGCTCCCTGTTCTTCTTCTTGCAGCAGCTTTTCCTCCTCATTAAGGCCTTGTTTGGATGATTTTGGATGATTTCCAAGCTCCTTACCACTTCTCAACGTAATGGCCTTGGTGGTTTCAAAGCTTCCCTTTGGATTCACAACGGTTGAACTAGGAATGTGCTTAATATCTGAAGAGGCTAGGAATGTGCTTAATATCTGGAGGAACAAATTTGGAAGCATTGAGGATAAGGAATCAGCTACAAAGAAGGAACATTATCCAAATAACCTTATCTTATCCAAACCTTATCCAATCTTATCTTATCTTATCCTATCCTAATCTTTTGCTACCTTAATTCCTGCTGCAAGGGGGACATCCAAATGACATTAAAACACCTAAATATCAGGTTTCTAGAAGCCCTATCATTCTCCTACATTTGTGCAGCACCTTTCATCATTTTCCTTCTACAAATCTGCCACAATACCCTTTCTAGAAGGCCTATTCCCTACAGATTTTGAATCCCTTTCCCCCTTGGTCTCTGCCGTGTAACCCTAGTCCTTTTCCCCTAGGATTGTGCAATCCTTTTCCCTTCAGAAATTGTGTGAACCCTAGCCTATAAATACCTCATTATGCCGCACAAATCAAACCACCACGCTTTACCATCAGATCACCACACCATCCACCACACCTCAAGAGCCTAAATTTAGAAAATCCCCATTGTCCCGCAGTAAGGAAGGAAATTGGAGCCACCTGGAGTCGTGCTTGCCATTTAAGATGTTGGATTATTGGAGCGTTTCTAGGTGTATTCTACTCTTTGTTTTCAATGTTTAAACTTAATTATCTTTGTTTTGCGAACATGAGGAACTAAATTCGTTTTGGCTAGAGGAGACTTTGAATGCAATATGAATTGATTACCTCCAGTTGTGATTTCATAAATCATGAATGCAATTTACTTAACTGTTTGATTGATAACTTATTCTTGTATGTTGATTAAGGATGCATACTTAGTTTGCAGGCATGAATTTGATGCTAGAATATAAGGGAGTTTCACCTAATCGTTATGAACTTATATTCATAAGTAGTAGAGGTTGCTAGTCACAATCGTATTGAGTAGATTCCTGGCAGAAGTAGCATGCTGTTCATAGTTACGAATGCCTTGTCAATGCTTATGATTTTCACAAAGCTTAATGATCTTTGATTGTATCTTTATTATGCTGTTCATGTAGGGAACTATTGAAGAATAATTTGATTGCCGATGCGTATTCCATCCAATTCAATGACTTAAGGAAAATCTGAGGGTTAATTAGTGCTGTTCACGGTTAATCTGGGGTGTTGAGGTTGATGGTTTATTGGAAAAACAACTAGAAATCGATTTGTATGCAAGTGTGTCATGTGTGGAGAAGGACCTTCTAGCTAGCTGTCAATGTCGTGCAACTTAGTTTGGAGTCTTTAATTTACTTGTTTTTACTTTAAATTCGTCAAAAACTCAATCCACTTTACTTTGTTGTGTCAAATTAGTTAGAATCTGTTTTAATTTGTTTCTTTTAGTGTTTTGAGTCAACATAAGTTAGAATTCGTCCAAATTACTCCTTAGGTCTTGTTTTGAGTCAATTTAACTTAGTTTGTGTGTTTTGAGTCTATTTAGCTTAATTTGAGTCATAAGAGTCTAGTTTAGTGATTTAGAGTTTAAATTGAGTAGATTAGCATCTTTTCTAATCCCCGGCCTAAAACAATCCCTACTTTCATATACTGCAATCATAGGGTTTTAATTTGAGTGTTAGTTTATATCACATCAGTTGTGACAGCAAGTTTTGACGCAGCTCTGCGTGTGTGTTGTTCAACAGTCATTTCAAACTCCACATTTTTATGGATATATGGTAGCCATTGCGGTGGTTGTTCTCACGGTGAAGGACTTGGTCTATGGCCACCTTCTTTTACGATGTCGGTGAGAAAATGGAGCATGCTACGTCGCTCAGCTCGCAGACAAAAGGTGCATAATGAGGAGAGCAAGTGGCTTGGGCTTCTTCTGGAGTACCACCGGAGTCGACCGCTCGGTAGTGAATGGTTCCGACTACTTCTTTCATTTTTGGCATGGACGAAGAGCATGGATGGAAGACACCACTTCAGAGAGAGTGAAGCTGCTCGAGCTTCTCATTTTGATTTGGCCATGAATCAACTTAGCCAGAAGGGTCTGAACTACTATTGGCAGCTATTGTAACTGCAAATTATTGGAAGAAGAATATTGAGCAAGCATTGCAGATGCCACAAGATTAAGTGTTCGCATGGCTCTTGATAGGAGCATATTTATGCTACTTAGTTATGTTGTTTCCTTCCATTTAGTTAGTTAATTACTACTTATTATAGTCTTTTAAGCTCTTTTCGTATATTTTTAGGTCCTAATGGCAAAAGGAGCAAGAAAGTGCATCTTTGAGCCATTTAGAGTAGTTTTGGGCATGGATTGGATAGTTTAACTATGGAGCAAAATGGATGGACGAAATTGAAGTCAAGAGAGGCTAGGAAAGGCTACAAATTTGGAGAAAGAAGTTCAAATGCAAAGAAGATAAGGAAATAGCAAGAAATAAGGAACCTTATCCAACCTTATCCTTTCCTAAATCTAGCATTATCCTTTCTTATCCTATCCAAATCAGGTTGTGCCTTAAACTAGCTATTTAGAAGAGATTAGTTATACATTTAAACACCTAATTTAGATTCTAGAAGCTTAATCCCTTTGTATGCTGCATGTAGGCCATTCCTAGTACGTTTAGGAGTTGTAATCCTTCCTCTATACCTATACCGTGTGTTCTTATGCCTTTAGGTCTAAGAATCTGCCCTAAATACTCTTTCTAGAACACCCTATCTTCCTCCTACAAATGTGCCGCATCTATCTTTCTATAAGTCCCTAAAACCTTGCCGTGTATCCCCTATCCCATTCCCTTTTGGTTTTTGCCAAGACTTAACCCTTTTCCCATTGGATTGTGCAATCCTTTTCCTTCAGAAATTGTGCAAAACCTAGCCTATAAATACAACCCTATGCCACAACATTCAAATCATCCATTCACTCATTCATTCATTTATACATTCAGCCATAAAACACCACAATTCACACCACACGACCTAGTGCTGCAAGCAACGAAGGAAGAAGATGAGGACTTGTGCAATCTGCCATCCAAGGGAGTGTCGTGCATGCCATTGGAGTGTGAAGCATTTCTTGGTTCTTTCTATCCTTAGTTTTAGTTTGATGTTTATGTTAATTTGGGTTTCAATTATGATGAACATGTGGAACTAACTTCTTTTTAGTTAGAGGTGAATTCGAAGCCATTATTATATGTTTTATATGAATTGATTATGTCCAGTTATTGTTTCTTAAGGCTTGAATGTGATTTGCTTATTTAAGTTATTAAAACTTGTTTATGTATGTTGGTTGAGGGTCGACACTTAATTTGCATGCATGAATTTGATGCCAGAGTATAAGGGAGTTTCACGTAATAGTTATTCACTTATATTCACAAGTAGTGGAGGTTGCTAGTCACAATCGTGTTAAGTAAATCCTTGGTATGAGTCTCATGCATTTAATAGTAATGAATGCCTTGTCAATGCTTATGGTTTCCACAAAACTTAATGACTTTTGATATGTATCTTTGTTATGCGTTTCATATGAAGGACTTGAGAAAGATAATTTGATTGTAATGCGTATTCCTTCAATTCAATGAAATAAGGAAAATTTGATGGTTAGTTGTGCGATGCAACTAACTTAGGGCGTTGTCATTCATAGTCTAAAGGAATAATAATTGGAAATTGGTTCATATGCATATATCATGTGTGGAGAAGGACCCTCTAACTAGCCTTTCACCCATTTATTTCACACAATTTCGTTTTCGCAAAGTGTTATATATTATGTTTTTGTTTTAAGTTTTAAATTCGTCAAAAACAATCCCCCTTTCGTTTAGTCTTGTTATTTGAGTCAAAATCTGTTTTCTTTGAGTCTTTTGAGTCAAGTTAAGTTCTATTTTCATCCAAATCACTTGTTAGGTTTAGAATTGGGTCTTTTTGATTGTTGGTTGTTGTTTAGGTGTCTTAAGTTAGTTTTGAGTCTATAGAGTCTAGTTTAGTGTTTTTGAGTCTTATTTGTATTGATTAGAATCCCTAGTTAATTCCCGGTCTAGACCGATCCCTACTTACATATCTACTACAATTGTCACAAATAGGGTTTAATTTGTGTGTCAAGTTTATTTTCACATCAGCTCTCAGTTCCTCGATCAAGCACAGGAGCAACAATATCAGTCAACACACACGACTTTAAATAATTTGCAGGACTAGGGTGCGGTTGAATACGGTTAAGGCAGCTCTCAAGTGGGTGGAGGATCACAAGGCAGAGATGAAGGAGAGACTGGGTGATGAGTAAGGGAACAGTGAAGGATCTCGATGCCAGCTTGAAAAAAAACTAGATGGATGAAATGGGTGTGAGAATGAAGGCAGCAATGGAAGGGGTTGTGGGTGATGAGAGTAGACGAGAGAAGACAAGAGAAAATCTACCATTTTCTCTAAAGGCTTTGCAGAGCTCTGACCGAGAGAAGATCCTCAGCAAATCCTTGTTGCCTTTGGCTGGCTGTATAGCCTCACTCACATCCATTATAGTTGTCACCTCATCTGTTAACTACCCTGGCAGCCTCACTGCTCCGTCGAGCATCCTCGAAGCCATGTCCACACTCATTGTTAGTGGCAGTTTCTCGATGATGAGGCAGAGAAGTCGGTGTCGCAGCAAGTCATGTTGAAGGAGATGCGGACGACGGACCTGATCAAATTGTAGGGGTGGAAGAGGTTCTTTGGGCATAATCTAATCTTGGTGAAGTTTTAATCGGAGAAGAGAGATGATGATGGCTACTCTCAGTTACTACTCGTCCACTGCTGGCTACGCAGCCCAAGGGATCGCTAAGAATGGGTTTCTTCATTCGATGCTATCTAGAGGCCTTATTTTCGGTGAAAAGGTTGACAAGGAGCGTGGGTTGGAAGAATGGGATGTGACTTGTGTTTTGGAGGGCAAGCCTGAGGTGTGTGGTGAGCTGCAAGTTGAAGGCACAGATGAAGGAGAAAAAGCGGATTGGGCTTTGAAAGCAGGCCTGGGCCTAGAGGGAGAAAAAGCAGAGCTCAAAATAATTGTATGTTTGAGAAGGGATAGGCCTAGCATTTGGGCTTCTCCTTTTGTGGATCTCAACTTCTATTTTGTTTGATTTGGCATGGGTGTTAAGTGTAGAAAGATTTTTTTTTTTGACAAAGAATATATATATATATATATATATATTTTAAATACATAATAACACATGTACGTTTTTTTTTTTTTGTAATGAATTGACTTTCATTAGTTGAGCCTTTAATAAAACCTTACTTTTTTATTTTTTATTTTGATGTGACTGAATTCGAAGTTGAATGTTCGAGCTGCCTACGTACCCTTCCAAAGAAGAGATCACGTCATAATGTAGTTCAAATACAAATTTTTTTGGTTTTTTTTTGGTGTTGTATGCAATTTATTTTCTTGCGGGCCAGGAGCATGGTGCGTTTGTTTTAAGGGTAGTAGCACTTCAAGAATCTACCATTGATGGGGCCGATCTTCAAGCCGTCTTCCGCCATGATTAAGTAGGCGTCGTTGGTGTAGATTTCTTGTATTACGTATGGTCCATCCCACTTTGATGTGAACTTGCTTTTTGTCTTGTGAGTTGTGACGATAGCCTTACGCAATGCAAGGATGAGATATCCCATTTGAAAAGAACAAGGGTCAACTTTCTTGTTGAAAGCCTTGGAGACTCGTGCTTGATAACACTCAAAGTGCTGCTGAGCTTCGAGCCTTCTCTCATCCAGTACTTCCAGCTCTTGAAGGCGTAACTTTGCATTCTCTTCATCAGTCAAGCCTTCTCGTATAGCCATCCTTAGTGAGAGGATTTGACTTTCGAGCTGTAGAACAACTTCCATGCCATATACAAGAGAATAAGATGTAGCTTGGGTAAGAGTCCTATGTGTCGCCCTATATGCCCAAAGTGCTTCGCTTATTCTTTCATGCCAGTCTCTCTTGGTTTGGCCAATCACATTTTTTAGGAGGTTGCACAATGTTTTGTTGAATGCTTATGCAAGACTGTTGGCTGGAGCATGATATATGGAATACTTGTACTGGTTGAACTTGTATTTCTTGCAGAGTTTGTCCACGAGTCGATTAGAGAACTATTTTCCGTTGTCAGTGATAATGTAGCGAGGCACACCATATCGGTGGATGATATGCTCCTTGATGAAACGAACGACAGTTTCCTTCTTAACTTCCCTTAGGGGTATGGCTTCAGCCCACTTGGAGAAATAATCTGTTGCAGCTAGGATGTAAGGTTCTCTTGCAAATGACTTTGGCGTAATTGGCCTTAAGTTGGTGTGGAATTGTGATGTGAAATATTCTAACACTCAAATTAAAACCCTATGATTGTAGTATATAAAAGTACGGATCGTTTTAGTTCGGGGATTAGAAGGGATGCTAATCAACATAATTAAGACTCAAAAAACAATAAAATAGACTCTATAGACTCTAAACTAACTTAAAACACTCAAAAGAGCAACAAACACTCAAAAAGACTCAATTTTAGACCTAACAAGTGTTTTGGACGAAAATAAACCTTAACTTGACTCAAAAGACTCAAAGAAAACAGATTTTGACTCAAATAACAAGACTAAATGAAAGGGGGATTGTTTTTGACGAATTTAAAACTTAAAAACAAAAACTTTGAAGAAAATACTTTGTAAAAATGAAATTAGCTGAATTAAATGGGTGAAAGGCTAGTTAGATGGTCCTTCTCCACACATGACACATATGTATATGAACCAATTTCCAGTTATTATTCCTTTAGACTATGAATGACAACGCCCCAAGTTAATTGCATTGCACAACTAACCATCAGATTTTCTTTCTTTCATTGAATTAGATGGAATACGCATCACAACCAAATTATCTTTCTCAAGTTCTCTATATGAAATGCATAATAAAGATACATATCAAAAGTCATTAAGTTTTGTGAAAATCATAAGCATTGACAAGGCATTCATCACTATGAAACGCATGAGACTCATACCAAGGATTTACTTAACACGATTGTGACTAGCAACCTCCACTACTTGTGAATATAACTGAATAACTATTACGTGAGACCCCCTTATACTCTAGCATCAAATTCATGCATGCGAATTAAGTGTCGACCCCCAACCCACATACATAAACAAGTTTTAATAACTTAGATAAGCAAATCACATTCATGCCTTAAGAAACAATAATTGGATATAATCAATTCATATAAAACATATAATCATGGCTTTGAATTCACCTCTAACTAAAAAGAAGTTAGTTCCACATGTTTGCAAAACAAAGATAATTAAACTTAAACATTAAAAACAAAGATAGAATATACCTAGAAACACTCCAGGTGGCTCATCCTTCCTTCCTTGCTGCCAACAATGGGGATTTGTGTGAATTTAGGCTCTTGAGGTGTGGTGGATGGTGTGGTGTGAATTTGTGGTAGAAGGTGGTTGTTTTTTAGTGTTGTGGCATCATGTATTTATAGGGTGAAGGGGAGGCACGAAATTGGGCTGAAAAGGAGAGGAATTAGGACTCCAAATCACCAAAGAACAAGGACACTTTCAATTAGACTCCAAGGAGGACAAGGAATGGTCCTTGTGGCAGATTCTAGAACTTCTAGAAGGGTTACATGTGGCATAAACTTAATGCACAAAAATAGGGCTTCTAGAACTTGATATTTAGGTGATTTAATATGAAAAGGAGTCCTCTTTCAAGTTGGAATTAAGGTAGGAAAAGATTAGGATAGGATAAGATAAGATAAGGTTGGATAAGGTTTGGATAAGATAAGGAAATTTGGATAATATTCCTTCTTTGTAGCTGATTCCTTATCTTCAAAGTCTTCAATTTAATTCTTCTAGATCTTAATCACATTCCTAGCCTCTCTTGATCTTCAAATTCGTCCATCCACCTTGCTCCATGCATGTGCAATCCTTTCCAAGCCCAAAACTGCTCTAAAATGCTCTAAATTGCACTTTCTTGCCAACTTTGTCATTTAAACCTACAAACACATGAAAATAGCTTAAAACACTATAATAAATAGAAACTAACTTAGTAAATGCAAAGAAACAAGCTAACAAAGTCACATAAATATGCTCCTATCAAATTGGAAGGCTTGGCACCTTTTGGCATGTAGTAACCCATTCTTTTAAGCTGGAAATGTAGCTTCGGTTTGGACTGTGCGCCCCACATACACCTGAGTGTTTTTCTTCCATGGCTTGATTAGCTTATTCCTCATTTAAGCATCTCAGAAGTACTCATTCAAAAGAGCGTCGGTAGAGTGTTCCTTTGTAATAGAGGAAGCGAAGCGCTCGTCGACGTATTTCAAAACGGTTTTTAGGATCATCTGGAAGTTTTCTACACTCCAAGTAGTCGATCTGTGGCAGTCTCCACTCTTCAGCGTCGACCAGAAGTACTGAGATGATGTTTGTATTGTCAAGTATCATTTTGGTGATAAGCGAGATCACCCATCTTTGGCAAATTAGCACGTGTGCAGCTTTGTCTTCTCCTAATGTCATACTCGAGGTTAGGTTGGCGAGAGCGTCTGCCATTTGATTTTCTTTTCTTGGCACATGTTCTAGTGTTATGACCTTGAACTTTTGTAACAGCTGAGTTGCCAGCTGGAAGTATGGGATGAGATCATCTTTCCTCACCTTATATTCAGTTAAGAGTTGATTGATTATGAGCTTGGAGTCATCATATACCTCAAGGGCTGTGATTTCCATGTTGATCGCCATTTGGAGCTCGATGATCAGTGCTTGGTACTCGGCGACGTTGTTGGAGCATAATTTGTTTAGTTGGAAGGAATAAGGTAGTATTTGCCTTTATGGCGACATGAATACTACTTTTACTCCTGCCCCTGCTCCGTCTACTCGTGTGGATCTGTCGAAGAACATCGTTCATGTCTAGAAGATGTCGATGTAGAACACCTCCTCGTCAGGCAAGTCATCTGAGATTTTCTAATCAGCTGGGATTGGGTGATCGACAATAGATGGGACATAGATGATGATCTCATATTGATTAAGAAGCAAAGCCCATTTAGCGAGTCGCCCTGTTAAGACTGGTTTAGACATAACGTATTTGACCGGGTCAGCTTTAGCAACCAGGTGGATGGTGTAAGCATGCATTTAATGCCTGAGCTTCTGGATGACGAACACCAAGGCAAGGCACATCTTTTCTATTGGGATGTAGTTTAACTCAGTGCCGGTGAGTTCGACTAAAGTAGTAAAGCGCTCATTCTTTCTGGGATTCATTCTTTTATGCCCAGAGTGCTCCAACTGAACTTTCTTGAGCAGCGATGTACAATATGAGTGGTTTCCTAGGCATAGGCGCCCCCAGGATGATAAATAATTTTTTATGCTTTCAAAAGCATTGTGGCATGCTTTGTCCCATACGAATGGAACATCCTTCTTCATGAGTTAACTGAACGATTGACAACGCCTTGCAAGGTTGGAGACGAAGCGTTTGATGAAGGTTAGTCGTCCTTGTAGACATTTCAGCTCACGCAGGTTTTTTGGCTCAGGCATGCTTTAAATGGCCTTGATCTTTGATTGGTCTACTTCAATGCCATGGTGCTTGACAATTAAGCCGAGGAACTTTCCAGAGGTGACGCCAAATGCGCACTTTAACGGGTTAATCTTGAGGTTGTATTTTCATAACCTTTCGAACACTATTCGTAAATCCTTCAAGTCATCTGATCTTTTCTTTGTCTTGACCACCACATCGTCTACGTAACATTCTACATTTTTGTGTAGCATGTCATTGAAGATTTTTTGCATTGGGCATTGATATGTGGCTCTAGCGTTCTTTAGACCAAAGGGCATCAACTTGTTGCAGTAGATACCTTTTGGAGTGCAGAAAGCTATTAGTTTCTCATCTTCGAGAGCTATGTGAATTTGATTGTATCCAAAAGAGCCATCCATGAATGATAGTGCCTCATGGCTAGTGGTTGCGTCCACCATGATTTCGATGATTAGCAAGGGGAAGTCGTCCTTTGGGCAAGCATCGTTGAGGTCCCGGAAGTCTACCAAACACGTATTTGTCCAGATTTCTTAAGGATAATGATGATGTTGGAGATCCACTTGGGGTATTGCACCTCTCGAATTAAGCTTGCTTCGATTAGCTTGTCAATCTTGGCCTCAATTTGTGGGATGAGCTCTGATCGATAGTGTCTTTGAGTTTGCTTTAACTGGTCACGTTCTAGGTTTGACAGCAAGGTGATGCACATGGATGATAGGGTCAAGGCCGGGCATTTCCTTGTAGGTCCAAGCAAAGATGTCTTTGTATTCTAATAGCAGTTAGCAATACTCTTCTATCTCATCCGTACTTAGCAGCGTACTTACGAAGATAGGTTGCGGCTCCTCTTTCATGCCTAAGTTGAGCTCTTTGAGATCATCAACCATGGCTTGCCCCCCATTCTCATGTTGTCGTGGTGCGGCAGTGACGTCTTCTTTGGGGATTTCATCTTCTTTACCTTCTTGGATCGTGATGTGGAAGACGTCTTGGACTTCCTCTTTAGTGCCATCCTTTTGGGCTTGTTGGCGTGAAATTGGCCAGTGTGGATAATGATGTGCCTTCTCATTTTCAGTGATGCAATCGTATCAACCTCCAAGATTGCTTAGCGCTTCATCCCTAAAGGAATAGAGCTTCAAACATCATCTTTTCCTGCCATACTGTCCAGCTTTTCTTCCTTTAGCGTTGTTTCCCTCTTTCTAGAAGGCTTCTTGTTGTCTTCAAGTCTTTCCAAAGCTGACCATCGCGAAGGAGAGCTAGCCGTGTTGCTTTGTTTCTTAGGTTTTGACAATCTTTCGAAACAGAGCTTTGGGATGTTGGCTTGTTAAGCGTCTTGAAAGCGGAGGTTTGGTCTTGACAACTAATACGATTAAGTGCCGAAATTATGGGCCTTAAACGATTCATCCTATCGAAGACTGACGTTTGAGGGGCGAACTTAGGCTTGTCTTGATTTTGTTCAACGTTCACGTTGATGTGAAGCCGAGTCCAGCTTTATTGTTGTCACCTCCATAACCATGCTCCTTCAACTTCTTTTGAGTCTTGGTGAAGTTACTTTCTTTGTTGTTGATGGTGTTTGAAACCTTCTTTCTAGGATTCGAAGAGGAAGCAAAGTCGCACCCAGCCTTCGACATGAGTTTGAAGGTGTTTGTATCAAAACCTTCTTCGGTCCCCTTGGTTGGAAGAAAGCTTGGTTCCAACCCCTTTAGCAGAGATTTTGTGAAGCCTTATGGTAGTCTTGCAACCTTAGCGTTGCCTAGCTGCGTCTGAGGCAAAACTGTATTCGTCTTAAGCAACTTCACATTATCCTTGTGCCACTGTGTGTCGACTATGCTTGCTCCAGTTTCGAACAAGGATTGATGATAGGAGCATATTTATGCGGCTCTGTTAGCCTATTTTCTTGCATTTACTTAGTTAGTTTCTATTTATTATAGTGATTACTATTTTCGTGTGTTTGTAGGTCCAATTGGCTAAAGTAGTAAGAAAGTGCAATTTGGAGCAGTTTTGGGCTTGGAATGTATAACACATGCTTGGAGCAAGGTGGATGGACGAAATTGAAGTTCAAGAAGGGCTAGGAATATGCTAAAGAGTTGAAGAAATTCATTCAAGACTTGGAAGAAAAGGAATCAGCTACAAAGAAGGAAACATAAGTCAAACTACCTTATTTTGACTTAGTCATTCGTAATCTTTTCCTACTTAATTTTCAGCTGTTAAGGGGGATTCATAATTAATTTAGGACATTAAATATAAGTTCTAGAAGCCCTAATCCCAGTCAAAGAGGGATGCCGCACCAATTCTCCCTTTCCCTTTCCTTGCCGTGCAAGGAAGTTCCTTTCCCTTTCCCTCTAGGATATGCCGTAACTTTCCTTCCCTTTTGTCTCTTGGATTCTGATTTAATTACCCTTTTTCCTTAAGGATTTAGAGTCCAAATCTATCCCAAAACATTTAATTAATAACTTGCCTTTTTTCCTTTTATTTATATACAATCTACCGTAAAAAAATGAGGATGAACCCATTCACCCATTCACCATACCATTCATCCATCCATCATACAAAAACACCTTGTGCTGCATCAAAGAAGAAGAAGGAGGACCCTGGGACATGCTTGCCATTCAAGTTTGGATTGTTGGAGCATTTCTAGGTGTATTCAATCTTTGTTTTCAATGTTTAAGTTTAATTATCTTTATTTTGCAAACATGAGGAGCTAAACTCGTTTTGGCTAGAGGAGACTTTGAAACCATGATTATATTTGCAATATGAATTGATTACTTCTAGTTGTGATTTCATAAATCGTGAATGCAATTTGCTTAACTGTTTGATTCAAAACTTATTCTTGTATGTTGATTGAGGGTGCACACTTAGTTTGCATGCATGAATTTGATGCTAGAATATAAGGGAGTTTCACATAATCGTTATGAACTTATATTCATAAGTAGTGAAGGTCGTGTTAAGATAAATTCCTGGCATGAGTATCATGATGTCATAGTTACGAATGCCTTGTCAATGCTTATGATTTTCACAGAACTTAATGATCTCTGCTTGTGTCTCTATTATGCAGTTCATATAGGGAGCTTGGGAAGAATAATTTGGTTGCCAATGCGTTGTCCATCCAATTCAATGACTTAAGGAAAATCTGAGGGTTAATTAGTGATGTCACGGTTAATCTAGGGTGTTGAGCTTCATGGTTTATTGGAAAAACAATTGGAAATCAATTTGTATGCAAGTATGTCATGTGTGGAGAAGGACCCTCTAGCTAGCTTATCACCCATTAATTCACCCAATTTCGTATTAAACTTAGTTTGTTTCTACAATTACTTGTTTTTACTTTAAATTCGTCAAAACCAATCTCCCCTTTAATATTTCGTGTTTTACTTAGTTAGAACCTGTTTTAGATTGTTTCCTTTAGTGTTTTGAGTCAAAGTTAGAGTTAGAATTCGTCCAAATCATTCTTTAGTTTCTGTTTTGAGTCAATTTGCTTGTTTTGTGTTGTTTTGAGTCTTTTTAGTTTGTTTTGAGTTCTTTGAGTCTAGTTAATTGTTTTCAAGCCTAGTTTTATGTTTTTAAGTTTAGTTTTGTGTTTTTAAGTCAGTTTAGAGTAGATTAGCAATCCCTCATAATCCTCGGCCTACAACGATCCCTACTTACATCTTTACTACAATTGTCAATAAGAGGGTTTAATATGTGTGCTAGTTTATATAACATCAATTAACCATTCTTTCTTTTTGACATCGGGATGTATCGGAATATGGGTGTGTTCGGTTCTTTTGAAGGCGTCTTACTCCCTTTGGTTGTTGCAGGTTTAGCAAGTTCGTCATCGTTTTTGCTTGACAATGGCACAACTTGCCCTTCTTACTTCTTGGGCATGGGTTGCCATTCCTGCTTTTTAGGTGTTGATTTACCCATGGATCTGATCTCTTCTGGAAGAGCTTTAGGCACCATGTCTTCATCCATGTAGAACTTGGCATCTGCGAAGTGTGATTCAGCTTCGGTGAATAGTTTGGGGTCACCTTGGATCACCTTCACTCTTTCCTGATAGAATTTTAAGCATTGGTGGAGGGTGGATGGCATTACTCCATTCCCATGGATCCAATGCCTTCATAGGAGCAAGCTGTAGGAAATTCTTGCATCAATCACGTGGAATATCGTGTTTGATTTAAGTTTCCCAATGGTCATCTCTACTCGGATCATACCCATCGCCTTTTGTCCTCCTTGGTTAAAACCCTAGATCAACAAACGGCTTAGGGACTGTTCACCCATTTTATTCTGATTGTGGTCATTGTTGACTTTGGCATGATGTTTATGGTCGACCCACCATCTGCAAACATGCGGTTGACTTTGTGCTCCCTTACGTACCACGAGACAAAGAGAGGACGATTGTGAGGCTTTGATCCCAGCAGCAAGTCTTCGTCAGTGAAGTTGATTGATTCATGGGCGGCACAACATGTGGCACATTCATGTGGCCGAAGCTTCAAGCCTTCATCCTTGCTTTCTTGTACTTAGTGGTCGTTGGGAGTTGCCAAGACCACTGCTAGTGCTTTTCCCATATTCTTTGGCAATCATAGTGCTTCCTCGATGCTAAAGTGTGTTGGCAGACCTTCTTTGAGCATGAAGGTCTTTTCTCCCTCCGTGGCAATAGCTTTGCCTTTCAGGGGCTCTTCCATCTCTACTTCAACCATGTGACAAGCAACATTAATGCACTATTGGAAGAAGTTCTTCGGGAAGTACTCATGCAAAGAGACTGGAATGCGTGGCTCTTGCTCCATGGGTTCCCCAACATATGTTGGCTTATCAGCTCTTATGTTTTTTTAGGCTTTCTATCGTTGCAGCAACGGTGGTTTCTCCCTTGTTCCACCTTTAGTTTTATGGCTTATGGTCTTAGCTTCCTCGTCTTTTTATAGGTCACTAGTGTCCATCCTTCTTCATTGTCGGTAGGTGTATCTTGGTCGTTTGCCCCCGGCAATGGCTCTGTAGAAGGTGCCGTGCAGCTTGAGCATTAACAGGAATGGTCTGGTGTCACTTGGAGAGGCATAGGATCGAATGATCCAAATGCACTCGTAGTAGTATATGTTGTGGCTGTGTCTTCATGGTCAAGCTCCATTTGCCCTTGTTTTGCTAGCTTCATGATGAGTTTTTTTAGGATGAAGAACTTGCTAACAGGATGGCTCACAATACAATGGTACTTGCAGTACCTAGGATTGTTTACGCGATTCATCTATTCGGGGCGCTTGCAATCGGGTAGCTCGATCACCTTCAAGGTGTTTTTGTAGGTCGTTTAACATTGCAGCCATGTCAAAGTTAGGAAAAGGGTACATCTTTTGCTCTAGTTCCCTCAAGGTGTTTTTGTACCTGCCTTGGGTGCGAGAAGGGTCACCTTTCTTTATCTCCTTTGCTTTGTTCTTGGAGGAGATCTTTGATTGGAGCATATTTAGGCGACTTACTTAGCTTGTTTTCGTGCATTTATGTTGTTAATTCATAGTTGTTTTAGTAGTTTAAGCCATTTTCGTGTGTTTTTAGGTTCACATGGCTAAGGAAGCAAAAAGGTGCATTTTGGATCATTTTCGAGCAAAATTGGACTTGGACTGGATAGCATATACTTGGAGCAAAAGGAATGGACGAAATTGAAGACCTAAAGGAGTTAGGATTCCTAATCACAAGAGGATTCCTAATTAAATGAGGAATCCTAGTCAAAGAAGGTTTCCTACTTGGAGAAGGAAAGTTAAGCCAATGTTTCCTATTTTTGTTTAACCTTTCCTAATCCTAAATGTCCTTGAATTCCAGCAAGTTTGAAGGCACCTTATGTATTTTAGGACACAAAACAAATTTCCCTTGCAACCTAAATACCATGCCGTGCATCCCTTGGTGTTTCCCTTCCTTGCCGTGCAAGGGAGGGCCTTCTTTCCTATTCTAAAGCATTAAAACACATTCCTTTTTCATATCAAACTCAGCCATAACTCACATACCCTTTTCTATTCCAAAATCCTTGCCTAATTTCAGAAATAAAGAGCATTCCCTTTCTTGCACTCCTTTGTCGCAAGTTACTTCCCTTTCCTTTGATTTTCTAACTTTGTGTTTCTTTTTCTTTAAGGATTTGGAGTTAATTCCTTTCCTAAACTAAGTAATAAAGCCTTAGGATTCTTTCTTCCATATAAATACCCTATGCCGCACCCTTATTGAACCCTAATCACCCTTCCATATAACCTGCCTTCATTCACTCAGAAACCCAACCTTTGCCGCAGCCTTCTATCAAGCTTTCCATCATTCTCCTACTTCCATACCTTCATCCAAGCCTCCATACACCCTCCATAACCCTTGCCGCACCACCCTATCCTTCTAAATCCATTCACAACCCAGAAATTCATCCACAAAACCACCCTAGACTCTTGTGCCGTGACTTAGCAAGGAAGAAGGGAAGAAAGACGAAGCCTTGGACGTTTATGCATTCAAGTTGGAGTGTTGGACATTTTTAGGTGTAATCTATCTTTTGTTTTCAATGTTTAATTCTATTGTCCTTTGTTTTGTTATGAACATGAGAGGCTAAACTCGTTTTAGCCTAGGGATGCTTTGAAACCATGATTACGTTTATAATATGAGTTGATAAATTGTGAATGCAATTTACTTAACTGTTTGATGGATAACTTATTCTTGTATGTCAATTAGGGAGGCCTACTTAATTTGCATGCTTGAATTTGGTGCTAGAATATAAGGGAGTTTCACATAATCGTCACAAACTTATATTCACAAGTAGTTAAGGTTGTTTTCACAATCATATTAAGTAAATTCCTAGCATGAGTATCATGATGTCAGAGTTACAAGTGCTTTGTCAATACTTATGATTTCCATTGAACGTAATGATCTTTGATTGTATCTCTATTATGATGTCATGTAGGGGACTTTTGAAGAATGCTTTGGGTTGTCATATGATGTCATCCAATCCACTAACTTAAGGGAAATCTGAGGGTTAATTAGTGATGTCATGGTTAATCTGGGGTGTTGAGGTTCATGGTTTATCAGAAGAGCAACTGGAAATCAATTTATGTTTGAATGTATCATGTGTGGAGAAGTATCCCTTGGCTATTTTATCATCCATTGGTTTTTCTTAATTTCGTAAAAATCTGTTTTAAGTTTTTAATTCACTTGTTTTTCTTTTAAATTCGTCCAAAATCAAATCCCCTTTTCTTACTTGTTCCAAATCTGTCCAAAAGTGTGTTTTTGAGTCAAAAGTAATTATATTTTCGTCCAAATTGAATCCTAGAGTCTAAATTAAGTCTTTTTTATTGTTTTAAGTTGTTTTGAGTCTTTGAAGTTTGTTTTGAGCCATACAAGTTTAGTTAAGAGTCTTTTGAGTTTGTTTAAGTGTTTTAAAGCATATTTTTACATCTTTGAGTCGATTTTCATTATATTAGCAATCCCTCCTAATCCCCAGCCTAGAACGATCCCTACTTATATCTACACTACAATTGTCAAAAAGAGGGTTTAATTTGAGTGCTATCTTTTATCACATCAATCTTGATGGGCGTGGAGGAGGTCTTGATGGGGGTAGCATTGACGGTAAAAGCTTCCTTGGCGGGCTTTTTCCCAATCTTGTCTATATTTGGGGCAAACACCTTATCCTTCTTGAAGTCGGTGATCGGTTCTTTCTTCCAGTGATTGGCGATACTCAGCTCTATGTGGTGGGAACGAGTTGCCAACACCTCAAATGTTCTCGGTTTTATGCCTTGGAGGATGTAATGTAACCCCTAGTGCATGCCTTGAACGCACATCTCAATGGCGGAGGTTTCAGAAAGCTGATCTTTGCAATCCAGACTTAATGAACGCCATCTATTAATGTAGTCGATGATAGGTTCATCCTTCCACTGTTTCGTACTGGTCAGCTCCAGCATGCTTATGGTGCGACGAGTGCTGTAGAAACGGTTGAGGAATTCCTTTTCTAGCTGATCCCAACTGTTAATAAACTCGGGCTTGAGGTTGGTGTACCAGTCAAAGGCGTTACCTTTCAACGAGCGCACAAACTTCTTGACGAGGTAGTCTTCCTCCATCCCAGCATTGTTCAAGTTTCAATGAAATGGGTGACATGTTGCTTTAGGTTTCCCTTTCCATCGAACTGCATGAATTTTGGCAGCTGATAACCCTTTGGCATATTCAAAGTGTCAATTTTCTTGGAGTAGGGCTTTGAGTACAGTACGGAGTCATGTGAGCTTCCTTCGTACTGCGTCTTGATTGTGCTTGCGATCATCTCCTGCAGCTGCTGATGTGATATAAAATAGCACACATGACACATATGCAACATAAATCGATTTCCAATTATTATTCCTTTAAACCATGAATGACAATGCCCCAAATTAATCGTGAGAAGTGATAGGAGCATATTCATGCGACTTAAATGGCTTGTTCTCGTGCATTTACGTTATGTTTCTCTCGTTATTTTAGTCCTTTATGCTTCTTTTGTGTGTTTTCAGGTTCTAGGGGCCTAGGGAGCAAGAAAGTGCATTTTGAGGCCATTTGGAGCATTTTTGGGCATGGATTGGATAGCTTATCCATGGAGCCAAGAGGATGGACGAATTTGAAGGCCTTGTATGCACTTGAAGACACAAAACAATGGCCCTAGCCCAATCACATAACACATTATGCCATACAAACCAACCTATTTTAGGCCCATTCTATGTACTTAAACCCTAGCCCTTTAAACTAGTTCATTTATCACTTATCAAACCATTCACTTATCACTCACCACATATCATTCACTTATCACTTAACATATCATTCACTCACATTTCCACCATTCATTCTTTATTCCTTTCCAAACATCTCACATGCATTTCCACCTTCCTACTTCATCATTTCACCACATTCTCCCTCTTTAACTCACATGCATTCATCATAATTCACAACACAAAACAACTTCATTGCCGTGGGTTCCCATTTCCTATATGCCATTTTCAGATTTCCACCCACTAACCTAGTCATCAACACATGCACTTCCACCTTTCATCCACAATGATTCATGATTCATTCACTTTGCATCCTTTAATTCAAACACATACTTTCCCATTGTATAATACATCCACATGCATCTTTAACCAACAAACATTACAACCACATGCACAACCTCTCATTGCCGTGGCTTTCACATGCAAAAGCCATGCATTCACATGAATTTTCAGCAAGGAAACATCATTGCCGTGGCTTTCACATGCAAAAGCCATGCATTCACATGCATTTTTCAGCAAGGAAACATCATTGCCGTGGCTTTCACATGCAAAAGCCATGCATTCACATGCATTTTTCAGCAAGAAAGCATTCTTGCCGTGGCTTTCACATGCAATTCCATTTTCACATGCTTCCCTTGTTGTTTTTCATCATTAACCATCCACATGCATGCTTAAACAAATACTAATTCACACCTCCATTCCTCCTATAAAAACCCTTGCATTCTCATTCATAAACACACCTCAATTCATTCTCATTCACTCCCCATTACATATCTCTCCATTTCTCACACCACAACACAAACACACACCATCTTTACATCCTGAAATTCCAAGCCTTGCCGTGGGTTTCTTTCCATTTTCTATCTTTCCTCATCCATTTCCATAATTCCCCAATCCATTCAACACACCAACAACATCCCTTAGACCTTGTGCCATAATAACGAAGAAGAAGAGTGCCTAAACGTTCATACAATTCAAGTTTGAGTTGTTGGAATGTTTAGGTGTTTCTTTGATTTCAAAGTTTAAATTCAATTTTCTTTGTTTTGTAATGGAAGAGAAGAGTGCCTAAACGTTCATACAATTCAAGTTTGAGTTGTTGGAATGTTTAGTTGTCTCTTTGATTTCAAGGTTATGAGGAACTAAACCCCCTTTAGCTAGGGGGTGATTCGAAACTATGTTTATATTTGCAATATGAATTGATTACTTTTGGTTGGAATTTCATAAGTTGTGGATTCAATTCGTTTAACTGTTTGATTGATAACGTATTTATGTATGTTCATTGAGATTGCAAGCTTAATTTTCATGCATGAATATGACGCTTATAAAGAATCGCGTTAAACGAATTCTTGGCATAAGTTTCATGCTTATTCCATAGTAACGAATGCCTCGTCAATGTTTATGATTTCCGTTGGACTTAATGATCTTTGTTGAATGTCTCTATCATGCGTATTCCATAGTTAGGGACTTTGATTAAAGAATAATTTGGTTGTAATGCGTATTCCATTCAATCCAATGAATCTAGGGAAATCTGAAAGTTAATTTAAGCGAACCTAATTAACTTGGAGCATTGAGTTTCATAATTTATCGAAAGACCAACCGAAAATCAATCTTGTATTACAAGTGTAACATGTGTGGAGAAGAACCCCTTGGCTATTCCATCATCCATATTTTCATCACATTCATATTTACGTTTATTCGTTTTACAATTTGCTTAGTTTATTAACTTGTTTTGTTATTTCAATTTTCGTCAAATCAAACTTCCCCCCCTTATTTTGTTAAGTCTTAATCATTTGATTTGTCTTATTTTATGTTTTTAAAGTATTTGGAGTCTTTTGAACTTGTTTTGAGTCTTTTAAGTTTGTCTTAGTGTTTTAAAAGTTAGTTTTATTTATTTAAGTCAAGTGTTTAGCATCCCTAGTTAATCCCCGGTTAGAACGATCCCTACTTACATCATTACTACATTTGTCACAAATAGGGTTTAATTTGTATGCGTATAATGCTCGTATCAAATTTTGGCGCCGTTGCCGGGGATTGGCAAAATTGCTAATCCCTTGTCTTGAGTCTTGTTTAAATTGTTTAGTTTCTATTTTGTTTTAATTTTTTTGGCACCGTGTG